>NC_053491.1:167390857-168127107 GCF_905171775.1 Rana temporaria
CACTTTGTTACAAGATAACTGGTTGTATTTTTAGATCACCATAGAGTTAGTCTGATTATATATATATATATATTTTCTATCTTTCACACACAGTACTATATAGGTTTTGATGTATTACACATGTTCTCATGGATCGTGGCATAAAACACACAATGCAAACTTTGAAATGTTTATTTCACAGGAGTTTGCTGTATATTCATAAAATAAATAGGGTTAATAGTTGTAGTCCTCGGAATTTACATTCTTGTGACAGACTGTTTTGGAGGCAGCGCTGTAAAAGCTCTTGCACAGACCAATAAGCTGCAGAAGGAAGCCTGTGCAAATGAATTAAAATAAATTACATGTAGTGAAGGACATAAGCGTTAGCATCTTATTTGTACAGGCTTCCTGTCTTTTACAGGGCTGTTATCACAGTTGCTCTCTACAGGCCTAAAGATGCCTGTTGCCATCCCCAAGGATTAAAAGACCCCCTACCTTTTAAATAGTCTATTTATGCAAACACCACCCTTTCTCAGCAAAAAAGGTTTTTCTTGAAAATGCATTATAGGACAAGAAACTTTAGTCAGAAACTTCTTTCCTCTGTTGGATATAGTAGGGGGGGGGGGGGGGGGGGAGAAAGGTCTCTCGGGCTCTCTCTAAATTTAATAATAATTACCCCCCCCCCAAAAAAACAACAACACACAATCGAGTGAACAACAGCGCTAAAATAAACTACACACGATAGGGTAGTGAGTAGATAGAAATTTGGTAAATGAAAGTCCATAAAAGAGGAGAAATGTCCAAGATAAAGTGAAACTTCTATAAATCACATTGTGCGTGTCACACAGAGCCGCTATCAGTAATCAACTCACCAAGAGGTATTGCTTTGCACTCACGTGTTTGACAGTAAAGCAGTTACCCATATGGTTTATAGGAGTGGGTGGTGTGTAGCCACCACCTCCCACCACCAGGAGGCTCTCTATACACATCTCCTAGGCGCAGCCACCACTGTTTTCCTTGCATCCCTGTTTTAATGTCCTTATTGCCTTATGATCCTATACAGACCGATGAGTCCTCTCAGCACATTAGCATGACGCTGCGCTGTGCTTATACACAGCGACAGCGTCTGCTTAACCTTTCGCCGCGTCATGAGGGGGCGGGGCTTGCGCTTGATGGTGGCGCGCTCCGCCTGCTGTTGATCCATACAAGCGGGGAGTGGTGCTGATAGGCCAGAACCTCCTGTCACTCAGTTAGAGGACTGGCCATTGGAGGAGAGGTCTGGATGAGGGGCGGGCGCAGATTAGGCATCATTTCCTGGCACCTGGAACGCAGGACACAGGGAACTGAAAGGCAACCAATTGGATCCATACTTTGTCACTTCCTGGGCGCCTGGAACACAGGAAAACCGGAAGTAACGGAGATTGGAACGCACGCCAGGAATGCTGAGTGCTGGCGTCTCATGGGGGCAATTAGAGGCATTATTTAAAGCGCAGGGGGGAGATGCGAGTCAGATATGCACCCCAGTTGAAGTATTTTGATACGAAACCGGTCGGGCATCTGATCATATCCACCCTAATTGCGCACAGTCTGCTCCACCTTCTCTGAAGTTTGTGTGCTCTGATGCTGTGATTGTTTTGCAGTGTTGTCCATTTTTTTGGTGTGATATTGTTTTTTCTGAGACCCATTTTGAGATCATGTCGTTTTGTGAAGTTTTAAAAACATTTTTTACGCGATGAGGAGGTGTCTCTTCTCTCCTTTTATTTTTACATTGGTACACTGGATCCCCTGAGAATTCCCACCGTTACCAGGAACATCACCATCATCATCACAAGTTCCTGGTTCCTGGCTTGATCAGCGTGGAAAGGTCCTGCTGGAAAGTGCATCAGGAGTGTCCGGAGGGTTATCCTGGTAAGGCAATCGGCCTACACAAGCCTTGAGGACCCCCCGCCGTATGGTGAGATGTGGGTCTACATCATCCGGTAAGGGCAAAATCTATTTCTACTACTGATCATTTCTGGGGATGAGATACCACTGACCAAAAGATTGATGTTCCTTTTGGACTGTACAACTATAAGAATAGAAGCCACCTATATGCAAGAAATGGGACTGTTTTATGACATTCATTGTTCATTCTACACACCACTTGCACTTTATGAATATCACAGTCGTTTGTTTTTATTCATGTGTGTATTTTTCTTCCCTTTTGTGTGATTTTTTCATTCCAGCTGGTCTGGGATGTTTTTTTGGGTTGTTACACCTAGATTTTCACAAGCCCTATTGGTCTAGGGATTCACCCTACTGACCCCTAGTACCGAGGAGGATATTTTTTGTCATTCCTTGTGTACTCACTGTTCACTGACTTTGTTGAGTTTACATGTGATATTACCCAACAGGGCATATTTGTTCTTATTGGCGCTGCACTTTTTCTTTATATCTTGTTTCACAGTTTTTCCATGTTGTGCTGGCAGCCTTACATTTTTTGATTTGCACTTCGTTTCACTATCACATTGGATTATAGCGCAGTATTATTTATTTTTATTTACTGTACCCATAAAGGGTTAAATCCACAAACAGCTCCTCTCTTCTCAGTGTTTACAATCAGCGTTTACAATCACATGGGGGAAGACAAGAAAAAAAAGCTTCACTAGTGGGATAACGTCTAAACACACTGGTAATTTATTGCATAAAACTTTCATACATTGCAATTACAAGGTACATGTATAAAACAAGCATAAAAGATGTAAAACCCAGAGCGTTGTGTCAATCTCCAAGCCGAGTAACTGGCAATAAAATGGTTTATATCCATGTAGAAAGTGTATATGTTGTCAAGATTAAAAACAGAAGTTGTACTTTTTAGATCTACAGTTGCTGGAGATGAGGTCTCCATTGACAAGTTCATCACCTGCAACACAACGCATGTCTTATATTTGCTGTGGTTCCCATGTGGGTTGTACTACGTAGAGCACACCAAAAGATTACCAAGAATACGCATTGCAGAACACATGACAAACATCAAAAATGGTTTTACAAAACATAGCGGTGTCCCTCAATTTAAAAAAAATGTACATAAGACCCGTCCTTGCTGCAATTTTGCGGTATAGATAGTTTTTTCCCCCAAATTAGAGGGGGTCCAATTTAGTGAGGGACTTTGACAAAAGAGAAACTAAATGGATATTCCTATTAATGCCCAATGGGTTAAACACTGAACTCGATTTAAATTTTATCAGTCATTTTTAGATTTGGTTTATTCATTGCCCTCCAGCTTGTTTGTCCACAATTCATTCTGACCTTATAGCTATTTATTTACCTTTTTTCTCCCAATTCTAGTCTCAAAATAGGAGACTGAGCTTGTGAGATGTCACTGTAACGGAACGTCCCACACTCCACTTGAGTGCTTCCGTCATATACCACTTCCTATCAGTCTGGATATAGATATCAGATATTCCAGCTGCTCACAAGCACACAACAAGACAAGACTTGTTTGTCTGCTGAACATGGAGTGTTTAATAGAACCAAGAATACAACCGTATATACAGTTTAAAGAGGAGGGAACCAGAACCTAAATTAACATGAGCTAATTAACTAATCATTTACCCAGACTAGGTGACTCATAGATATGACCTTTCAGGGTAGACGTTACGTCTCCTCGCTCACCTGCTATACAATACACATAAGTGTAAACACAGGACATCTTCACACAATAGCAGGGTCAATTAGCCCAGAGAACAGACAGATGGCTGGAGGGGACGGCATTAGCATCTCCTTACACTGTATGTCCCAACAGTATGAATCAGTCACTCTAATATGGCATATACAGGGTTCCAGGCATACAGCTCACAAAGAGCACCATTCCCCCAAATGCCAGGGCCCATGATCGCAAGGCAAGAGGCTAGCATTCAGTCCCCTCCAAAAGCCTCTGTCCCAGGTGAGTCTGTCACAGTCACCATTTCCAATCTACAATCTTTTTGACCTAGGTTTAGAGGCAATAGGGTCAGTGCAGCTGTGCCATTTGGGTTACTACGGTACTCAGGATTATCCTAGGAATAGGCAGAGGTGATCATCATCATCTGCACGGCTTTGGGTATATTAGGAATGTTGATGGAAAATAATGGACTAATAAATTGGACTTTTGGCGGTACAGGTAGTTAATGTAAAAGATCTATAAATATTTATTTGAAAAAAACAAAAACACGCATTGATAGAAACTTGTATACACAATTTCATAAGACAATGACAGCATATGATTTCAGTCCATCTAACACAAAGTAAGAAAAGGGTCTATACTTATGCAAATACATACCCAACATGCCTCCTGGGCATGTGGTAGGTGCTTGTTGTGTGTAGAAGTCTTTTCTCCAATGCTTCGCCATTTGGTAACCTATTTTTTGGAGTCTATTCAAGCCTAGGGTGTGCCAGAGGGACCTCGGTCGGGGGCTTTACGCCCATCCTTTTCCACTGTTTACCAACAGCTTGTGTTATAGCCTAACCTTTTGACTTCTACACACAATGAGCACCTACCACATGCCCAGGAGGCATGTTGGGTATGTATTTGCATAAGTATAGACCCTTTTCTTACTTTGTGTTAGATGGACTGAAATCATATGCTGTCATTGTCTTATGAAATTGTGTATACAAGTTTCTATCTATGTGGTTTTTTATAAATAAATATTCATAGATCTTTTACATCAACTACCTGTACCGCCAAAAGTCCAATTTATTAGTCTATTAATTTCCATTGTCACCTAATCGGGACGTTGGTAAACTAAAATAGGTGCATTCACAGTGATTAGTCGCCCTGTGTTTTTATGCAAGTTTAGCAAGACCCATTTAAATATTCGGAAAGTTGCTGTGCCATGCAGCCAATCCCATAATGAAGTCAATATGACGAAACATGTCAGGGCGGGGCTGCATGTCAACTAATAAAATTTGGGATTTTATCCAGTGTGGTGATATATCGCTGGTTACTTGGTTTAGAGATTGACACAACGCTCTGGGTTTTACATCTTTTATGCTTGTTTATACATGTACCTTGTAAGTGCAATGTATGAAGGTTTTATTCAATAAGTTACCAGTGTGTAATTTATCACACTAATGTAGCTTTTTTTTTTTCTTATCTTCCCCCATGTGATTGTACACACCCGTCTACACTGAGTGGAGAGGAGCGGTTTGTGGATTTAACCCTTTTGCTGCCAAACATGTGAGTGTAAGGCAATACCTCTTGGCGAGTTCATTACTGACGGGGAGCGGCTCTGTGTGACAAACACGGTGTGATTTGAAGACTTTCACTTTTTGAAAGAAGTTTCATTTGATCATTTCTCTTCTTTTTTTTTTTTATGGACTTTTAATTGCTATTCTATATCTTGCAAAAAAAAAAAAAAACACATTACTTAGGGGGTCTCTTACATCACAGGGATGCACATGTTCTAATCTTTCCATATCATGCCCAAAATTTTGGCAGGAGATGGGAATTTAAAATTCCCCAACTCCAAACTCTTGATCCACAACCTTTTAAAAATACTACTTTTCCTGTTGGTAGTTGGGACAAATGATCAACGTTATGCATTCTTGTAGGATTCCCAGTAATACTGCTAGTATACTTCCATGACAGCTTTGCCTTGATAAGATTGTCCCAACTTCCAGCAGGGATGGACACCTCCTCAGAGAGTTTCCAAAGAACAAAGCTACTGGTATAACGAAATGTCATAACACATTAGGGGCCCGTTTTGAATATTTGGATTCCTCTATATCTATGGGAATCAAGTCTGTGGAAATGCAAAACCCACCTAAATAAGGTCAAATGTAGCTCAGGAGGTCAGCTGTACCTGTCATAATTCTAAATGTCAAAAGCATCTAAACCTGGTGCCAAACCAAAGCCATCAACATAGCCCCAATGTTTGCCGACACAGGACCTTCTTGTAAGTAGGTAATTATCTGGTTGCTTTGTGATTTCTAAAAGTGCCAGAATTTTTTTTTCTAGCTTTCCCAGTTCATCTTCTACAACAGAAACTTCATTCTAGACCTGTCACCAGCTTCTCTTAAAGCAGTGGTTCACCCTCCTTAACATCATTCTAGCATTACATTCGGCATCGTAGCGCGAGCTACAGTATGCCGGTCTTACATTTTTTATCCCCGTACTCACAGTGCTATTGCACATTGAAGATTCCGACTCCCGCGGGGAATGGGCGTGCCTATGGAGAGGGAGGATGATTGATGGCCGGCTCTGGCACGTCACGCTCCCCGAAGACAGCCGGAGTAGGTCTCGGCTCTTCACGGCGCCTGCGCACAGGCTATGCACAGGCGCCGTGAAGAGCCAAGCCTATTTCAGCTATTTCCGGAGAAGCGTGACGTGCCAGGGCCGGCCGTCAATCACCTTCTCTCACCATAGGAACGCCCATTCCCCGGAATCTTCAATGTGGAATAGCACAGTGAGTACGGGGATAAAAAATGTAAGACCGGCATACTGTAGCTCACGCTACGATGCCGAATGTAATGCTAGAATACAATTTTTTTTTTTTTTTTTTTAATAGGGTGAACCCCCGCTTTAAGCAAAAGATTTGTTAAAAGCCACCACTGTGCCTGGCAAATATATTTTTCATGAATTGGTTTAAAATGCCAAGTGCTATAACCAGGGGCTTCCCCCCCCCCCACAGACAGAAAAGGTGCTGGAACTGAACCACAACAAACACACACACACACACACACACACCTCACAAACAGTAGGAGGGTCTTAAAGGGGCATTAAATACCAGGATTGCATTACAGAGTGCAGAGTTCAGGAGGGTTGAACACAGAGTGCAGAGCTGTCACTTGTAAACACAGAAACTGGACTTCTGTGTTTACAAGCGATTATGGTGAGCAGGCACCAATGGGTCTAAACCAGAGGTGGTGGAACAGAGTTCCACCAAGTTCCCCCTGAAAAAATAAATAAAAAAAAAGCCCTGGCTATATCAAATGGATATGTTCTCCAGCAGGCCAGGGTTGCTCTTGCTCTATACATCACTGGATAACTTCTACACTACATATAGTAACAGACTGGATCCTGTTCTGAGAGCTACTAATCAGTCTGAAGCCAACTGTGCTCAGTATGTCTCTTAGTACAAAGAATTGCAGCTGATCTCCAGCTGTTAGTGTTTTAATAGTTTGGACCAAGGGGTCCAAACTAACTATTTCCTTCACCACTAGATGAGCCCGCTGTATGTAGACTCAGTTACATACAGTATGCAGATCTGTGTACTAGCAGCGAGATGAAAACTTCCTGTTTACTTCCTAGAAAAAAAATCAAGTCGGACCAAGCACTAGCCAACCATGCACAGGGAGCTTTGTATTCTATAAAATGATCACAAAGCTTCCTTTGATTGGTGGAGAGGCAGGCAGATGATTTCACAATGTCCAACTCAGCCATTTAGAAGAAGCTTTGTATGCATTCATAGAATACAGAGCTCCCTGTGAATGGCTAAGCAGTGCACATATCTAGAATTTAAGGTAATAGTTAATTTGGACCAGCTTGATCCAAACCCATTTAAAAACTAATAAATGCTGAGACCGGCTTCAAAGAATATATGGAGAGTTCACTACAGCCACAAAACACATTACAAGCATGAGGTGATCATATGTACTATTAATAAAGCTGCAGCCACCTTCACCAATCTCCCTGCATGCCAGGGACAAACACAAAGATTTGCCCTGGTTACATTTAAAATATTCCTGAATTTCAACACTGGCAAATACATTTCTTGTTTCCTGTAATGCCACCGTTTTCCACTCTCCATTTTTAGCATTCTATTTTTGTGATCCACTTGACAATGGTATTCAGGAATATTAAATATGTCACAGCCATTAAAAGCAGTATCATAACTTGTACACAACATTCTTAAAGAGACACTGTCACTTTGCCTGTTCAGTACAAAGTAACAGTGTCTCTTGATAATCTAGCCTACCCACCAGAAAGGTATACACATTGGTCCTTGCGACCTACTACAAGTCTATGCTGGATAAACACTGTCACATGGGAGAAGTTACATGTTCCCCAATATCTGGAAACCCCATTTTATTAACGGGAGCACAGATTGGCGAGTATACCTTGTTGGCGGGGCCCAATAATAGACATGGTCACTTTGCCCTGAATGGGCAATGTTACAGTGTCCCTTTAAATGCAATGAACATTAGCACTAGAAGGTTAATTATTCTGACAAATATGGACTTTACAGAAGTTGGCGACCCCTCTAGTAATGCAACACTGCTCTTCTAGCACTGTGCCCCCTTTAGCTAAAGATTGAGCCTGGCGTCCTTCTCCGAGTTTTACTGGTTTCAGAAAATTTAGGATGCAACTATAATTCACCCGCTTACAGTGTGTGTGAGAGAGAAAACCCAACAGGGAAAGTAGGATCCCAGTGGAATGGAAGAGTCATAATTCTAAGTCCAGAGGTCTCACAAAAAGTCAATGAGAGTTGTAAGAAACTTTAGCTAGTTTATTTCTCAAGCACCCATTTGAATCTGGTAGATCAGTTTCGGATGTACTGACTGTAACAGAATCACCCATGACACCCATAGACTTTTGAAGGATGAGGGGTACTCCTGTGCCAGCGTCACTAATAACTCTTGGGTGTAGGGTCATCCTGTGCCCCTTTTGGGCATAGTGTGACGGAGAAATATTAATTACATGAGATGGGACATTACTGATAATTCATGTTTGGAGGATCTTGGAATACTACAGTTTGATTTCATGCTGACCCTACCGGTCAATAGTGACTCATTCCTCTGTCTAACATAGGCTGTTGATATGCTAATTGAGTCTGTACTGGGATTAGGTGGATTTGAGCTTGGTAGACAGCCTGGCCCCTAGATCTCTCATTATGTATGCCAATACTGTTTTATGTGTGGAATGTACTTGTCAACTGTAGTAATTATGTCAGATCAGTGCCAAACGTCTGACATAGAAATGTGTATTATACAGGCGAATCACTTATTGTCGGAGACACAACGTCTGGGGGATAATTAACTCCTCTATGTAATTATCTAAAGAATGCGATTGAAGGATTGAGTGATGTTGGGGGGGTGGAGAGTTTGATTTGTTCCTTTGATTACTGTAAACATGCCTGTACTGTATATAAACCTGAGAGCTAACCATTAAAGCGTTCATACATAGAGAACGGAGCGTGTCTGCTAGATTGTGGAGTGTCCAATAAGCCGTCGTGGTTGATGGAATGGGAATATCGTAAACGGTGGTGACCGTTACACTGACCATGTATGGTACTGTACCTGACCTCTAGAAAGCTGCTGTTCCCTGATCAGTCAAGCCAATTATTCTAATACCTGCAACTGTATATGCCAAGAAATGACAAGTACAGCACATTTCTGCTCAGTAACTTGAAGTGTTCTTGAGCAAGTGACAAAGTGTGAACAAGATTTACAATTCTAGAGCTGGCAATAAACATTGCAAATGTCAACCAGTTCCTGATAAACCATACACAAATTTGAGCTGAGGGTGGCCCTGCTGGCATCTTCCTGCTTGACATACCTTGATCTGGAAACAGAAGGAGCCAGGGGATAAAAATCACATTCAGGATAGGAATGTTTTGACCGCCGGCAATAATCGTGTCTTGATTTTGCCGCATTTTCCTGCGGCTGGCAGTTAACCTAGTCTGTATGTACATGAAGCCTAAGGCCCGATTCACACCTATGCATTTTCAGCGCTTTTTGCAGATTTGCACTATAGTCCATCCAACATGGTTTTCTATGGAACACGTTCTGTAGTACAAATCTGCACTAAAAATGCACAGGTGTGAATCAGGCCCAACACTCACTAGGGAGGAACCTGTGCTTTCTTTGACAAGATGCCGTACGTTACCAGAAACTAAAATATGCTTATGGTCAAATGTGGGAATCAATTTACAACTTCCAGTAGGGTGGATTTGATTTAAATCAAGCCAATTTAAATCACTAGTAAAAAGGCTTGATTTAAAAAGCCAACTGTCATCTGTCCCGCAGCATTTCCTCCTCTGCCCCACTGTTGACTCACTGACAGTCCAATTCACTTTAAGAGCCCTTTCACACGGGGCGGATCAGTAATGATCCGCCTCCGTGTGTCCGTAAGCTCAGCGGGGATCGCTCCGTAAATCCCCGCTGAGCCGTCGGCTGACAGGGGGGTCCCCGCACACTGTGCAGGGACCGCCCTGTCTTTTCTCCGCTCTCCTCTATGGGGGATCGGATGAACAAGGACCGTGTGTCCGTGTTCATCCGATCCGATGACGGAAGAAAAAAAAAAAAAAAAAAATACCAGTTACTCACCGGTAGCTGTTTTTCTATGAGTCTTACAGGACGGCACCTTGAGAGAGTAGACTGTCTTCACCTGACAGGAAACACAATCAAAAAGAGGTTTAAAAACCCCGCCCCTCCCCGTGCACCTCAGTTCGTGATAAAGTAACCACCATAAGAGCACGGGAACCAGTATATGAAAATACAAACCATACAAAGTCATCAGGGTGGGAAATAGGCCTGCCGTCCTGTAAGACTCATAGAAAAACAGCTACCGGTGAGTAACTGGTATTTTCTCGAGTCGTCTTCCAGGACGGCACCTTGAGAGATAAGCAAGTAACCCTCAGGCCTACCTTAGGGCGGGACCACTGCCTGCAGGACTCTTCTGCCAAACGTCAAGTCTTGGGGTGACAGGAGTTCCACTCGGCAGTGTTTTAGAAAGGTGTTCTGGCTTGACCACGTTGCTGATCTACAGATTTGTTCCACTGAAACTCCTGCTCTCTCTGCCCAGGAGGTTGCTATAGATCTCGTGGAATGTGCCTTGACTTTAGGTACCGTTTTGCCAGCCTTACTGTATGCTACTGAAATTGCCTGTCTTATCCATCTAGATATGGAGGCTCTAGATGCTTGGCAACCCTTTTTCTGTCCTGAAAAGTTGATTAGCAAGTGTGATGAGCGTCTGAACTCGCTCACCCTTTCTAAATAAATTAACAAACAGCGTCTTACATCCAAACAATGAAAAGTTCGTTCTCTTTCATTCTGTGGGTTTGCGCAAAAAGAAGGAAGTATAATTTCTTGTGACCTATGGAACTTCGTTGCCACCTTAGGTAGGTACAGGGGATCCTGACTTAGGACTACCCTGTCCTCAAATAAACGAAAATAAGGCTCTTTGATTGAGAGCGCTTGCATGTCTCCTATTCTTTTGGCCGTGGTGATGGCCAAAAGAAAGGAGAATTTAAATACTAACAGCCTAACCGGAATGCTGTCTATCGGTTAAAACGGAGGTTTGGATAGCTGATCTAACACCAGGGAGAGGTCCCAAGGGGGAACTCTGGATATCTGTATAGGTGACAACCTATCCCTGGCCATCAAGAACCTCTTAATAAGAGGATCCAGAGCCAGCCTCTTGTCTAAAAAGTAGGACAAGGCGGCAACCTGTACTCTTAGGGTTCTCGTAGCTAGACCTAGATCTACCCCTTCCTGAAGGAACTCCAAGATAACTGATATTTCGGGTAGTGGAGCTTGTCTTGCCGCGCACCAGCGTGAAAACACTCCCCAGGTCTTGGCATAGATCTTCCTGGTAACTTCCTTACGACTCGCTAAGAGGGTATCTATTACCTTCTCTGAGCAACCCTTCCGCTGCAGGTTCCACCTCTCAAGTACCAGGCCGTCAGACTGAAAAAGCCTGGCTCTGGATGAAAGATCGGCCCCTGCCGCAGAAGGTCCACCCGGACCGGGAGAGGGAGGGGAGGAAGGACTGACCACTGTTCTAACATTGGAAACCAAGATCTTTTGGGCCACCAGGGAGCGATCAGGATCAGCTTCCCTTGTGAACGACTCAGTTTTTGCAATACCCTCGGGATCAGATTCAGAGGAGGAAAGGCATAGGCTAGGTAAAATGTCCAGGCCTGGGCCAACGCGTCCACACCTTCCGATCCCTGATCCCGGGAGAGGGAGAAGAACCTTTCCATCTTCTTGTTCCTCCTGTGAGCAAAGAGGTCTATTTCTGGGATGCCGAAATGATGACATACCCAATCGAAGACCTCCTGACTTAGTTCCCACTCTCCCTGGAGAATGGGTTGGCGGCTTAGAAAGTCCGCTTCTAGGTTTAGGACTCCCCTGATGTGAACTGCTGACAGGGAGCGAACCCTCTGTTCTGCCCAGCCTAGAATTTCTAGGGACAACCTTAGGAGCGAACGGGACTTGGTGCCTCCCTGATGGTTCAGGAACGCCACCGTGGTCGCGTTGTCGGAGAGAATTTGTATTTCCTGGTTCAGGATTCTCTCCTCGAACGCTTCCAAGGCTCTTCCGACCGCTGATAATTCTCGGAAGTTGGAAGACGACTCCCTTTGGTGTCGATCCCAGGAACCCTGGGCCTGTAGGCCCGCCATGTGGGCTCCCCATCCCCAGGAGCTGGCATCCGTGGTTATCCTGAGGGGGTTTGACTGATTCCACTGAAGGCCTCTTTCCAAGTTCCGAGGAATGAGCCACCACTCTAGAGTGTTCTTTACCGACTCTGGAATGGAGACCCTGGAGTCTAGGGATGTTTCCTTCCCGTCCCAGGAGGAGAGGAGGAAGGCCTGTAGTGGCCTGTAGTGGAGCTGGGCCCACGGAACTGCTGGGATGCATGAGGTCATAAGTCCCAACAACCTCATGATCTCCCTGAGTGAAATATCTGCTGTTCCCCTGACAGACCTGACCACTGAGATGAGTCTCTGGACCTTGTCTACTGGTAGGAGAAGTTTTTTCTCTAAGGAATCTATTAAGAATCCCAGATAGATCTTTCTCTGTTCTGGGAGGAGAGAAGATTTTTCTCTGTTTATAATCCATCCTAAGGATTCCAGTGTAGTCAGGACGGTGGTCAGGTCCGTGAGAAGAAGTGCTCGACTGGGATTGAACAGCAGCAGATCGTCGAGGTAGGGAACAAGGGAGATGCCCTTCAGATGTAGAAAGGCGACTACCTCTGCTAGCACCTTCGTGAAAACTCTTGGGCTGGAGGCAAGCCCAAAGGGGAGAGCGGTGAATTGCCAGTGTTGGATCCCCTGAGGGGAAACAATGGCGAATCTCAGGAATCTTTGATGGTCCTGGTAAATGGGGACATGGAGGTAAGCGTCCTTCAGGTCTATGGTTATCATAAATACCCCTTCTAAAAGAAGTCCTTTGAGACTGTAAATGTTCTCCATACGGAACCTCTTGTAGAGGAGATAAGTATTCAGGGGTTTTAAGTTGACGATTAGACGGAATTTTCCCGAGGGTTTTGGTACTACGAAGATGTGAGAGTACACCCCCTGACCCTGTTGGTCTACCGGAACTGGGACTATGACCCCCTGTTGTGCTAGGTCTGACACATTCCCTAGAAGGCTTGCCGCTTTGATGGGATTTTGGGTAAATAAGTGAGGAGGAAAATTGGTGGGGGAAGATGGCGGAATTCCAATCTGTAGCCTTCCTTCACTATCTGCAAAATATGAGGACTCCGCGTTATGCTTTCCCAAGCTGGAAGAAATCGGGAGAGCCTTCCCCCGACTCTCGAGTCACTTGGAGTCTTTCCCAGCGGGTTTAGGATCAGGGAAAAGGATTCCCCCTTTTGGTTTATCCTTTCCTGTGATCCACCTCCTATTAAAGGCCGCTCTTCGGTCTGAAGGTCGATTTTTATTCTGGGGGCCTCGAAAAAATCTCCTCCTATTTTGTTTAGGTCTGGGAGGGAACCGTTTGCCCTTTTCTGAGGCCCTAGTTAGAGCCTGGTCCAAACCTGTCCCAAAGAGGAGGGATCCCTCAAAGGGTAGGGCACAGAGACGGGATTTGGAGGCCAAATCTCCTTCCCATGTTTTGAGCCATAGTGCCCTTCTTGAGGCGTTAATAAGAGCGCCCGTTTTAGCAGAGGCTCGAGCGGACTCAATTGATGCGTCTGCTAGATAGGCGACAGCGCTACCTATGACTCTAAGGGAATCTCGGATATCCTTAAACTTTGAAGTCTGCGGGATATGTTCCAACATCCTGGATAGCCAGGTATCCGTATTTCTGGCAATGCAGGATGAGGCCAGGGCGGGCCCAAGGGCTGCCGCATTAGCCTCCCAGGCCCTGCGAAGGGAGGTCTCTGCCCGTCTGTCTAGTGAATCTTTTAAATTCCCAGCATCCTCAAAGGAAAGGTCAGACTGTCTAGACAGTTGAGCTAGGGAAGCGTCTAGTTTAGGGACTTTGAAAAATTTGTTTTCTAGTTCCTCCTTAAAAGGGACAGCGCCTTTTCCAGGTTTTGTACCTAAGTAACTTCTTTTCAGGTTCTGCCCACTCTCTTAGAACTAAGTCCTGAAGAGATTGGTGAACTGGGATAACCTTTGGCTGGGGTTTAGCTAAACCCTGGTACATCTTATCCTGTGCTGACACTAGTTCGGCCGGCTGCTGAATCCCCTCAGAGGTATAGATAGCCGCCAGTAAACCACCCATGTCATCTGCTGAAAAAATGAATTTGCCTGATCTAGCATCTTCATCCTCCTCATCTGTCTGGCTATCAATGAGACCCTCTTCCTGAGCCTCTGAATCCTCAGAGTCTGACAGAAGAACGTCCCTAGCCCTCAATAATTTTGGAGCCGAGGTGGATAAGCTTTCCTGTGAGGAGGGTCCAGCTGCTAGGGGATCAGGTCCTTTGGGTTTTAAGACCTCTTTAAACTCTTTTAATGTGGAAAGCATCTCTGACTGAACCGTCAGGAATTCTTTCATTATTAGCGAAGTTTCCTTCCCTGTGAGTTTTTGAATGCACTTAGCACACAAAAGCTTGGAATAATCTGTGGCTAGCTTAATGCTACAATTCCCACATCTTTTAGCTTTAGATGTAGGTTTAGTAGAAATACTAGAAGCCTCCCCCTGGGCAGTAACCTCTTCCCCTGAAAGTAAAAGACAGAGGCTTTAATCAAAAAGGGAGTAGGGGAAGGGAAGGGGGGGGTGTGTGGGTAATAAGGACCCAGTCCAAGTGCCCCAATGAGGTTTTTTAGAGGTAGACTCACCCCTGGTGGCTTCCTCTGCAGCAGCGGTTAGTGCCGGGCGGTCCTCACGCTCCATGGCACCGTCGAATCGGGCGCCACTCTCTCCCCTGCTGCGCTCCGTGTGTGTGTGAGCTAACGCCGATGGCGGCCGCCATTTTGGTGAAGACCGGAACCGGAAGTACGTCATCACCCTGCGCCGCCATCGACGCAGCGTCGAATGCTGGCTCCACCGAGAAACGAGCCTGGGAGAACAGCAGCCGAGTCCACAGCACGGAGATGCATCTTTACCCGGCCCAGCAGGTAGGAAGACGCTCGGGAGAGAGGGATTCCAGCCACCTAGGTGTTCTGAGATAGCCACTATCCCAGATACACCTAGCCGGGGGGGGTTTCCAAACATGGTTTTTCCTTCAGCTCCCCCCCCCCCCCCTCAATACAGGGAGACCCTCTGGACAGGCAATAGCCTCACTGAGCTCAAGGCCTCCCAGGACCCATGGCTCACCTTCCAAGAGGGGGACCACCAGCCCCAGGCCTTAGGTCTTTTTGGAAAAACAAAAAAACGTTTCGCTGGGGGAAACACAATCATGAACTGAGGTGCACGGGGAGGGGCGGGGTTTTTAAACCTCTTTTTGATTGTGTTTCCTGTCAGGTGAAGACAGTCTACTCTCTCAAGGTGCCGTCCTGGAAGACGACTCGAGAAAAATAGGTTTTCTTCCGTCTGCAAAATCGGATGTTTGCGGAGGCGGGTGATTACGGGTGTCAGCAGATGTTTATCCGCTGACACCCACAATCACATAGGGACCAATCTATGTCCCTTTTTCATCAGCGAACGGATGGATGAAAAAGCGGACATACGGTCCGCACGTCTAAAAGGGCCTACTTTGGTCTGACTTCCATGCAAATTGAGGGCCACAGACTGCAATGTTAATCCTCAAAAGTTGCATGAAAGTTGTACCCGAATGTTATGCAATGCAACAGTCGTCCATTACTGGTCAAAGTAAAAGTCATATCCAAGTTGCACTCCAAAGACGACGCAACTTTGGAGTCTCACAAGTGTGAATGGAGCCTAAACAGGACAAAGTAATGATGTGGGGACCAGCGACAAGAAACAACACACAGAATTGAGACCAGGCATCTGACACACACGTGTGGCCAAAGGACAGGACTTGCCCCCTTGCCACAGGAGTAAGGCTGGCTAAAGATGGATCATTTATATTTATTATTTCAGCCGAGGGCTGAACACCCCCACACACGGTGGACAGAGGGATTCTCTACGCTGGGACATTGTATTCTAACAGCAGAGACTGCATTGGCTGCAAAACGCTGACCGAGAATTTTTCTCAAAACACACCTATTTCCCAGAAGCTGATCAACTTCTTGACCTCCCCCACCTCTGCTGCCATATTTGGCACCTTTTGGGTGGAGTACCCACTCCAAGCTCATTTAGTCACAGCGAACTGAGCTGGAAGTTTAACCCCCCACCAGACTGCAGTCCATTCACAAAGAGCAGTGCACTTCATGCATGTGCAGTACGAAACCTACCAGTTTCCCTTAGTCAAGATGTCTTAGCCAGCACCCTATAGCCGATTGTGTGGAAACTTCACACTGGACTTCAAGCATCTTGCAGTGTGTGTCTCTCCAATCTTCCTCCATACTCCAGGTTCTTGGTTTCCAAATGAGATGCACAATTTGCTCTCATCAGAATAGAGGACTTTTTGACCACTGAACAGACCAGGTCTGTTTTTCTTTAGCCCTGATGATGTTTGTTGTTCAGGAGGCTTGACGAGAGGAATATGACATTTGAAGCCCATGTCCAGAATCCGTCTGTGAGTGGTGACTCTTGATGCACCGACTCCAGCCTCAGTCCACTCCTTGTGAAAGTTCAACACTTTTGAATGGCCTTTTCCTGACAATCCTCATCCCTGCTGCTTGTGCACCCTTTTCTTCCACACTTTTCCCTTCCACATAACTTTCTACTAATGTGCTTTGATACAGCATTTTGGGAACATCCAACTTCTTTTACAATTACCTTTTGAGGCTTTCGGTCTTTATGGAGGGTGTCAATGATGGTTTTCTGCACAACTGTCAGGTCAGTAATCTTTCCCACGATTGTGATTCCTACTGAACCAGACTGAGAGACCATTTAAAGGCTCAGGGACCCTTTGCAGGTGTTTTGGCTTAATTAGCTGATTAGAGTGGGAAACTTTGAGCCTAGAATATTGTTTCACAATATTAAAATTTTCTGAGATTGTGAATTTGGGGTTTTCATGAGCTGTAAGCCATAATCACCACAATTAGGACATATGACGGCTTAAACTATCTTGCTTTGCATGTAATGAGTCCATCTCATATATTAGCGAAATAAATTAACTTTTGCATGATATTCTAATTTCAAGTTTCATCTATATATGGATGCAATGTGTGAACAATGTTTACATAAACACATACAAGTTCATGGTCTATACCAGTGATCTCCAAACTGTGGCCCGGGGGCCGGATGTGGCCCTTTGCTTGCCTTTTTCTGGCCCTTGGGGCACTATTCCACCAACTGACACCATTAATGGGGCACTATTCTTATTGATATCCACAATGAGCCACTATTCCTCCCATTAAAATCAATGAAGGGGCACTGATGCCCGAACAATTTCTACTCCCACTGGCCACAGTCCAGCCCCCCTAAAGTCTGAAGGACAGTAAACTGGCCCTTTGCGTAGAAAGTTTAGAGACCCCTGGTCTATACCATGCAAACTCTCCAGTTTACTCAAATGTGTGCATGGGTCCATAGAAGACAAACAGTTACATTCAAATCCCTAAAAAAAAAAAATATATATATATATATATATATATATATATATATATATATATATATATATATATATATATATATATATATATATATATATATATATTTACTGATTGTGTATGTATAGCCAAAGTATAGAATTTATTTCTCTTTTTTAGTTTAGATAGAGTAGGAGAGATTAAAAAAAACTGATTTTTATTGCAGTGTTTCCACTTTGTAGATTTACCTCTTCATTTGTGCTGGTGCTATTCACACTTAAAGTGGAACTTCACTCCAATAGGGAAGTCCTGCTGATGCTCCTCTACCCCCAAACCCTTGTACATTTTGCATTTATTTTTTTAAGGGAGCAGGTACTTTTTTTTGGCAAGTACGCACTGGCACTTTCAGCAGAAGTTCTCCTCCTCCCACCCGCAACCTCCTGGAACGGGAAGTCACAGGAGGCTGCGGTTCCATTCACAGAGTGCAGAGCAGCACAGCTCACAAATCCGTAGCGAGGAGACAAAACCACTAGGAGTCACAGCCAGCTTTCCACATGGCGGTTCCAGAGACCTGATCACTGGCGAAGAACTAGTCCGGGCGAGGACAGCGCTGGATCTCCGGATAGGTACGTGTCTTTATACTAAACTCTTGTTCACATCTGTCTTTTTGGGATCTCTGGCAGAATCACCATTCTATCCCCATCCCAAATAGAACTGCAATAAAATGGCAAAACACACCCTGCATGTTTTAGATGCCTTCAAAAATGAATGGCACCCAAAGTGCTGCCATTTTCCATGATAAATCATAGTTATTCTAGCTAGTCATTCAAAAAGGAGCAGGACCTTCTTTTGGGGGACGAACTTCACACAAAGCGGTTTGCCACAGATACTTGTGCCGGAAAACTTCACTGTGTTCAGAAGCCATTGAAAATTAATGGCACCCGGAAAGATGTGGTGCATTTTGCGATCACAGTAATTCTGCCTGAGATCCCAAAAAAATACCAGATGTAACGGGGTCTAAAAACTCCCCCCCCCCCAGACTGGGGATCCTCAGTAATTTGAAAAACTATTTAAAAGCTTCACCAGACGTGCTTCAGCATTCAACACTAAGAGTTCCATTAGTGTCGCTTGAAAAAGTACGTTTTGACCACAATAGACTTCAATGGGAGCACCTAAAAATGGGCATAGCAAATGCTTCCATTGTTGCCAAACACTGGTTAAAGCTTGTAGGAGGAGTACTCATTCTTCTCTGACTGTCCTACAATGCCGCATGACCCCTGACCCTCTGTCTGGACAGTGTTCATTGGCTGATCACATGCCCCTGCAAAAAAAAAAAAAAAAAACACACACACACACACACACACACACACCTCTCTAGCAACATACACCAAACTGAGCATGTGCAGAGTGCCCCCATGGCTCTGTTCTATCAGCAGATGGATTGCAGACAGTAGAAGGAGAGGATGAGAATTAGAATCACAGAAGACAATGCAGAAGATTAACCCTTTAGTTACCACAGTGAGTATAACAAGCATTCTTTACAGCATATACAGACCGATTTTACTGGTGTGAGTTTAGTAACATTTTAAAGGGATACTAAAGTTTTGTGTTTTTTGTGAAAAATAACAAACATGTTATACTTACCTGCTCTATGCAGTGGTTTTGCTTAGAGCAGCCTTGATCCTCCTCTTCTGGGGTCTCTTGCCGTCGCTTCTGGCCCCTCCCTCCTGTTGAGTGCCCCTAAACCCAAGCAGCTTGCTATGGGGGCACCCGAGCAAAAACTGCAGCTCACGGTGTCCAAACCTGGAGCTACGGCCCGGCCCCACCCCGTCCCTCTTCTCATTGGCTCACTGACTTATTGACAGCAGTGGGAGACAATAGAGCTTTGCTGCCGTCTCAGTCAATGAGGAGGGGAGTCCCAGACCGCCGAGTCTCTTGTACAACATTGCTGGATTGAGATCGGGCTCAGGTAAGTATTAGAGGGGCTTCCGCACACAGAAGGCCTTTTATCTTAATGCATCAAGATAAAAAAACTTCTGCCTTTACAACCACTTTAAAGCGGAGTTCTGCCTGGGTAAAAAATTGAAAATAATAAAAAAATCAGCAGTTACAAGTACTGAAGCTGCTGACTTTTAATATATGGACAATTACCTGTCCTGGGACCCTGCGATGTCGGCACCCAAAGCTGACCCGTCCCTCAGCTCTGGGTGTAGGCATCATTACTAAGAGAAACCACCCGTTTTCTTCTGCGCATGTGCCAGTCGCGCTGCCTGAATGGTCCCTGCTGTCTTCTAGGACCTGTGCGTCTCCCAGAAGACAGCGGGGGGGGGCGGACATTACGTGGGAGCAGATACCTGGTTTTGACAGGTATCTGCTCCCCCCTGAAAGGTGGCAAATGTGGCACTGGAAGGGGTGGAGGAATCCAATCAGCGGATGTTTCATTTATGGGTCGAACTCTGCTTTAGGTTCGAACATTTGCAGACTGGATCATTCACTGCCCAGCAGCACACATAAAACAAAGAGGAAGGATGCTAATGATGCCAAAACCCTTGTAACCCCTATACTTGGCCAGATAATTGGACCAAAAAAAAAAAAAAGTGCGCAACTTTAAAGTGTAAAAAAACCCTAACACTAAAATCCCTGCATCTACAAACATCCAGGATCTAACACCAACCCATTTAGCCCCCAACACTAACCCATTTAGCCCCATGAAGAAGAAATCGGTATACATTACCGTTTATTAGGGTTGTCCCGATTCCTGGGCGGTCAGGGATCATCGGTGCGGCGGGGGAGTTACAAGCACCGCACCGATCAACCCTGTATAGATCTCAATAAAGCATGACAGCCACTTCTCCCCGGTAACCCCCAGCCCCCCCTCCCCATGGCTTTCAGCCGCTTTAGTGAAAACTATATAGCATGATCAGTGCTTGCAACTCCCCCCACCGCACCGATCACCGCCGACTGTCACCGTATCCTCCTCTGTGCTCCGTGTCCCCCTTCGGTCTGCCGCTGTCCTTAATCTGTCAGGATGGAGAGCGGAGGTGGGAGCCAGTGAATCCGGCTCCTTCCTTTTCCGAATGAACAGTGTCACTAATCACTGACTGTCCATTCACATAACTGAAACATCGTAACCTGTGTTTACAATGTTTCAGTTTATGAATGGAGAGGAGCCTCTGTCTCCTCTCCATTCATTTTCAGTGCAGCTGAGGCTGCTGAGAAAGGGACTGGGAATCTGCCCTCAGTAGGGGAGATGTCAGGGGTCTGATATCTCACCAAAGCCCCCCCCTCTACCCCCCAAAGTGTATCGGTACTTATACTCAGTCTTAAAAAAGTGGTATCGGGACAACCCTACCTTTTATGAAGCTGATCTGACCCGACCCACGCCAAGCTGTCATCTGTAGGTGGGTGCAGAGAACACATCTGATAATGGAAGCCCCATAGTAATTTTATGGGTGACGTCACTCCCCATTCATTTCACAGCCGTTGTCAGCCGTGTCCTCTGCAGAGCTTCCGTTGCTGGAGACCGTAAGGCATGGGTGCTCAACCTGTGGCCCTCCAGCTGTTGCTGAACTACAAGTTCCATCGTGCCTCTGCCTTTGGGAGTCATGCTTTGTAACTTTCAGACTTGCAATGCTTCATGGGACTTGTAGTTCCACAACAGCTGGAAGGCCATAGGTTGAGCTCCCTTGCCAAAAGGGATCAGCTAAATAAAAAAAATTAATAAAAAAAGTGTATGTATACTGATTTCTTCTTTACAGGGCTAGTAGTGTTAGATCGTGGATGTCTGTAGATACAGTATAGGGATTTTAGTGTTAGGGTGAACTTACACTTTAACCACTTCCAGACCTGCGCACGACGATGTACGTCCTATTTTTAAAGATTGATATCTCAGTAACGGCAGCAACTGCTGCCACAACCGAGGTATCGATCTTTAGTGTGCGCGGTCCGGTACACGATAATGGCGGTCTCCGCGGCGGATTCGCCGCGAGATCGCCATTATCGGTGGCGGGAGAGGGGCCCCCCCCCCTCCCGCCGCTCTCCCGCGCTCTCCGCCGCTTACCGGAGCCGTCGGTAGCGGCGGAGGAGATCGGGACCGTTCGGCTGGTGACTGGGGACGAGACTGAAGGAAAAAATCTCCTTCGCCCGTCCCCATAGCTCTGCTTGGCGGAAGTGACGTCAAAACGTCAGTCCCGCCCAGCCTCTTAAAGAGACAATTTTTTTTTGGAATGACCACTATTTTATTCTCTAGGGTGTTAGAAAAAAAATATATATAATGTTTGGGGGTTTTAAGTAATTTTCTAGCAGGAAAAACTGTTTTAGTCTTGCAAACACCAAATCTGAAAAACACCTAAGGTCTGGAAGTGGTTAAATGTCCTATAGAATTCAGGACACCCAAACTCATCTCTACTCTCACTTCCTGTTGCATTTCCGAGACCTGAAATGAAGAGAAATCTCCCCTACAGACACAGGCTGCCAGAACACAAGGGTCACTTGAATCTTAAAAAAAAGATAAGGAGACAAAAAGGGGAACAATAATTTGTATCCCCAAGTCCCAGAAAATTGCTAAACTTTTGTGCGTTTAATAAAATTGTATTTTTACATTTCTATAAAAACAGAAAGCAGATAAAAGGTGTCCAGACACACTGAGATCTCTGGTCTGGTGTTACCAGTAAGAAGAAAACAGAAGAAGGAGGAATATTATGATACAAGAGTTAGAGTTGTTAGTAAATAATCCCCGAAGCAGGAAATGCTCCCCCCAGTGCCATGTCCCATCCATGTGGAGTGTGCATGCAGGCAGTGTGAGGTCATAGTGACACAGAACACATAGCAGGACATTAGCTCACCTTTTTCACTTTATTGTCCAGATCCATGTTCTCTAGGTTCCGGTTGCCCCGCCCGAGTGATAAGGACTCTATTGGCCGGCCGCTCTATCCGCAGCTGTCAGCTCGAACACACTTCTGCTTCTCTCAACTTAAACGTCCTGCGGCTGAACCGTGATAGCGAACAAAAGAAAGCGGTCAGCCAATCAGAGCCCGCACCTCGCTGATCCGTAGCCAATGAAGTGCTCGGTGAAGGTCCCGCCCATGAGACTAGTCTGCAGTGTAGGTGTGCTGAGTGTGCAGAGCTGCCCCGCCTGCAGATAGGTGAAGGATGAGTGAGTGAGGGAGTCTCCTTCCTCCTCCCTTGTCCATAGACTTCCACTGTGCACTGTATACAGCTGGGGTGGGTGTGCTCTGTTAGTCAGCTGTGTACTCAATGCTGTCTTTTCATAGGCAGAGATAGCTCATTCATGAGTGGGGAAAACACTGCCACAGGCTGGAGCAGGACTACAAGTCCCAGCAGACTCTTTACCACAGGCTGGAAGAGGACTACAAGTCCCAGCAGACTCTTTACCACAGGCTGAAGGAGGACTAAAAGTCCCAGCAGACTCTTTACCACAGGCTGGAAGAGGGCTACAAGTCCCAGCAGACTCTTTACCACAGGCTGAGCAATGCAGTGTATGTGTCACCATGCAAGATATCACTTATCTATGTCAACACCCCCGCCTGTAGGAAATGGTGACTTTGTTTCCTGTTCTGCAGAACTGTTTACATGACAGGAGGAGCAGGTCACTGAAAGAGGAATGAGATTACAAGAGATGTGTGCATATCTGGCATATATCAGCTAATGTGGCTGCCATCATGTGTAACCACTTCAGCCACGGAAGGATTTACCCCCTTAATGACAGGCCATTTTTTGCGATACGGCACTGCGTAACCAAATAAAATTGATGGCTTTTTTCCCCATAAATAGAGATTTCTTCTGGTGGTATTTGATCACCTCTGCGGTTTTAATTTTTTGCGATATAAACAAAAAAAAAAAGCCAATTTTGGAAAAAACAAAACAATGTTTTTTCTTTCTGCTATAATACATATCCTAAAAAAAAACACATTTATTTATCAGTTTTAACCAGGGGTCTCCAAACAAAGGGCAAATTTATTGTCCTTCAGACTCTTGGAGGGCCGGACTTTGGCCAGTGGGAGTGGAGATTTTCTTGGCATCATTGTTAGTATACATCTGGTATTAGGGGGAGGAATAGTGCCCCATTGCTGGTATCATAGGGAGGAATAGTGTGCCATTAGTTGTGTCAGTGCGAGAAATGGTGCTCCATTGTAGGTGTCAGATGGCAGAAAAGTGTCTCGTATCAGTGGGAGGGATAGTGCCCCAAGGGCCGGATAAAGGCAAGCAAAGGGCCGCCTTCGGCCCTAGGGCCACAGTTTGGAGACCACTGGTTTAGGCCAATATGTATTCTGCTACATATTTTTTTTGTAACAAATAATCACAATAAGTGTATATTGATTGGTTTGCAAAAAATTTGTATCGTTTACAAACTATAGGATAGATTTATGGACTTAAAATTTCTATTGTTTATACTTTTAATGGCAGCAAACTGATTTTTAGCGGGACTGCGACATTGCGGCGGGCAAATCTGACACAAAGAGCCCTTTCACACTGGGGAGGTGGGGGCGATAGCAGTAAAGCGCTGCTAGTTTTAGTGGTGCTTTGGCACGCTATTCAGTCGGGAGCGGGGTGCTTTTAACCCCCTAGAAGGAGTTAAAAAGTGTTAAAAGCGCCCTTGTAGTACCTCTGCTAAAGTGATTTGCAGGTGCTTCGGCAGTGCTGCCCATGTATTCCAATAAGCAGAGGCGGTGGAGGAGCGGTGTATACACGGCTCGCAAACCACCCAAAGGCCCCTTTCACACTGGGGTGGGAGGTGCGGTGGCGGTAAAGCGCTACTATTTTTAGCTGCACTTTACTGTCGGAATTTCGGTGGTATTCGGCCGCTAGCGGTTTTACCCGCTAGCGGCCAAAAAAGGGTTAATATCGCCGGCAATGCACCTCTGCAAGCGCACCGCCCCAGTGTGAAAGCACTCTGACTTTCACACTGGGACTGCAGATGAGGCATTTTTCAGGCACTATTTTTAACACTAAAGTGCATGAAAACACCTCCAGTGTGAAAGGGGTCTAAGTGACACTTTTTGGGGACCAGTGACACCAATACAGTGATCAGTGCTATAAAAAATGCACTGATCACTGTATAAATGACACTGGCAGAGAAAGGATTAACTACAGAGGCGATCAAGGGGTTAACTGTGTTCCCTCCATGTGTTTCTAACTGTGTGGAAGTGCTGACAGAAACACAGAGATCGCTGTTCCTGGTCACTAGGAACAGCAGATCTCCATGTTGTCCCCTGTCAGAACAGGGATCTGCCTTGTTTACATAGCAATACCTGTACCAAGCTCGTGGGTGGCTGGCGAACATCGGGTTCGCCAGGCACGTGCATCGGCTCCTCCTCCGTGCAACTGGCATGCGTGCCCACACTATCTATTGCATAAAACAATGTACAGTTATGTAGTTTTATGCAATAGAGCTGGCCTGCCACAGTATATGTGCGGTGGGCGGTCTTTAAGTGGTTAAAGCTGTTTATATTTTTTCTGCGAGTCCACCCACACTGTGATTATTAATATTATACAGGATTTATATAGCGCTTTACAAAATGAAGACAGACAGTACAGCTTCAATACAATTTGGTACAAGAGGAATCAGAGAGTCCTGTTTGTTAGAACTTACAATCTAATACATGCGAGAACCCCAGCGGTAGTACCTGCGATTAGATGAGTGTAGACAGCCCCATTGGAAGCACTGGAAGGCTGCTGGATCTCGCAGTTAATCGCACTAATTTGCATATCATCTCTCCAGCAGCGATCACATACAAATATCAGCCTTGGGTCAGGTAGATAGAATTCAGGGCCAATCACTCGCATGTCATTGTAGCAACAGGAACCAACAGCCTCCTATTGCTTTTAACAGGACTGTCTCTCACAGTTTATCGATGGTAACCCCCCATTGGTGTTCTCGCATGTAATCGCAGTGCAGGGGCATTCGCAAATATAGTGTGTGCCCCCACAAGAGCCGCTGATGTGTGTCCTAGGTTCTCTTTCCACTAGTGCAGTGACAGCCAGGCAAATAGCAGCATTTACTCCTGACTCAGTAAACAATCTAAGGGCTGTATATTTAAAGTCTATTGCAGAGTAACTTGGATGGGGCTTAATGTGTTTGTAACCCTAAAAATGATCCTGTTACTTTATAGCATGTTATAGAGCACAGTGCTTGTGCTGTGTAATTTGGCCCCCTGTATCACCTGAAATACCTGGCTGATCCTACCTGGTTCTGCCCTCCCCCTGTAAACTGACCATTGTTTATCATGGCTGCTGAGCCCTGACACCGTGGTCAGTTTATGTGCCTCTGTCATCCGCAGCTCTCCTCTATCCCCCGCTACCCTTCCTCCCTGCCTGTCAGCTACGATCCGCTCCCCGGCCCTTCCCTCCTGCTGCTAAAATAACTGTGTCTTCTTGCTACATTCTCGTCTGTTATAGTAAATGATGTGCCCCAGTGAATGTGTTTTGTAAAAAATAATCAACTATATATCTTATGTAGCGCTCACCCCCGAAGGAGCCGCTGTTTAGTTTGGGATCGGCCTATTTAAGTTACCTTCTGACCTGGTCTAGGGGTGATAGCTGTGAGTGTGAATAAAGAGCAAGTGTCCTGATGTCAATCGAGTTTTCAATGCTTTATTCCAAGGCCCAACATGGCCAACATCAACATGACACACAATAGAGAAAAGTTGATGAGCGTAGAGAAACTTTAGTATCAGCAGGGCCATCTTTTCCATTGGGTACCCCGTACTCATTCACGTAGGGTGGGGGGCCGGGATCTGGGGGCCCCCTTATTAAAGGGGGCTCCCAGATTCTGATAAGCCCCCCGCCCGCAGACCCCGACAACCAACGGCCAGGGTTGTCGGGAAGAGACACTTGTCCCCATCAACATGGGGACAAAGCACCCACCCCCACTCCTGACCGGCCGGTCGGCGTGCTCGGATAAGGGTCTGGTATGGATTTTGGGGGAACCCCACGCCGTTTTTTTTCGGCGTAGATATACCCTTAAAATCCATATCAGACTGAAGGGTGTGGTATCATCCTGTGGGGGTACCTCACGCAATTTTTTTAAAAATTTGCGCTGGGTTCCCTTCAAGATTCTCCGCACACCAGTCGCCCCGCAAGTCGGATCATCTTGATCCGACTTCTGGTGCAACCTCTATTCAAATCAATGGGCTCCTATAGGGAACCATTGATTTTGGATAGAGACAGAAAAACGCGGCTAAAAACTAGCGTGGCAAAACGTGCATTGAATTCAATGCAAAACGCGAAAAGAATCGCGTTATTTTAAAACGTCCGTGGACATGTAGCCTTATGACATCACCCTTATCTAGTAGCACTTAGCTAGATTCAGGATGGCGAGCGCATACTTGCGGTGGCGTAGCTTAAGACATTTAAGCTACGCCGCCGTAAGTTAGCGAGGCAAGTACATGATTCACAATGTACTTGCCTGCTAAGTTACGGCGTTGCCTAAAGCGGGCGGGCATAAGGGCGCCTAATTCAAATTTGTCTGAGGGGGCGTGTTTTATGATAACGAGGCTTGACCCGACGTGATTGCCGTTTTTTTTAACTGCCTATTGATTTAGACGTGGACGCAAACGACGTAAATCCCTATTCACGGACGACTTACGTAAACAACGTAAAATTTTCAAATTTCGGCGCGAGAACGGCGGCCATACTTAACATTACTATTCCATCTATTTGATGGAATAACTTTAGGCCTGCTAATGCGTTACGTAAATGGCGTATCTGTACTGCGTCGGCCGGGGCGTACGTTCGTGAATAGGCGTATCTACTGATTTACATATTCTACGCCGACCGCAATGGAAGCGCCACCTAGCGGCCAGCCTAAAAATTACACTTTAGGATACAAGGGTGTAAGACTCTGGTTACCAGAATACGCTTAAATTAGCGCCGACGCAAATTATGACTTAGGCTGGCGTATCTACTGATACGCCAGCCTAAGTCTCTCTGAATCTGGCTAACTGTTTACTATCGTATGTACTACTGTATATCTTATTTTATAGCAATGCTCACATGATTGGCGCCTCTCCTCTCCTCTCCCCCTTCTGGCTGACGTCAGTGGGGGATTCTCAGCCTCGCCCGCTGTAGCTGTCAAATCAAGAGAGGAGAGAGGTGGCCGGTCATGTGAGTGGCGCTATAAAATAAGGTATACAGCAGCTTATTTTTTACAAAACACGTACACTGGGGCACATGATTTACTATAACAGATGAGATTGTAGCAAGAAGACACAGTGGCTTAAAGGGGTTGTAAAGGTAAATTTTTATTCCCTAAATAGCTTACTTTACCTTAATGCAGTCCTCCTTCGCTTACCTCATCCTTCGATAATGCCTTTAAATGTCCTTATTTCTTCTGAGAAATCCTCACTTTCTGTTCTTCTGTCTGTAACTCCACACAGTAATGCAAGGCTTTCTCCCTGGTGTGGAGTGTTGTGCTCGCCCCCTCCCTTGGACTACAGGAGAGTCAGGACGCCCACTAACATACAGCTCCTTTCTCTATATGCAACGTAGAGAGCGTCCTGACTCTCCTGTAGTCCAAGGGAGGGGGCGAGCACGACACTCCACACCAGGGAGAAAGCCTTGCATTACTGTGTGGAGTTACAGACAGAAGAACAGGAAGTGAGCATTTCTCAGAAGAAATACGGACATTTAAAAGCAAAATCGAAGGATGAGTTAAGTGAAGGAGGACTGCACTAAGGTAAAGGAAGCTATTTGGAAAAAAATGTTTTACCTTTACAACCCCTTTAAACCTAAACTGATGAACTGATACGTTAATTTGTTTTGCCCCAACGTTTGTAAGCATGTAAAAGTATTTGAAAGTTGCTTTGGGGGACGGGGACGAAAGTGCTGCATCATATATTTCCTTTATATAGGTACGGTAAATGTACATTCTCCATTTCTCAAACAGCATACAGTATATTACAATGGGTAGTTATGCACCAGGAAATATACAGTCTTTTATAAACATATACTGTATAAACACTCTGGGAAGTATGTTGTAATTTAGTCAAACACTTACTAATGTATAAACAAGTAACTACAATTCTTTCTACAAAGTTCACTTCAGTCCAGTTAAACAACAGATGATCTAGCTCAGTAGATTGCTTTCAAAAGGGTTTGAGCGCATTTTTTAAGGCGCAATATGAATGAAAAAATACAGTCATGTGAAATGTAAAAACATCCTATCCAACCTGTTGATTCTTTCAACATATTAGTACAGGCAAATAATAAATCTTCATTCAAACAGTTCCTACAG
This sequence comes from Rana temporaria, assembly GCF_905171775.1. Taxonomy (NCBI): domain Eukaryota; kingdom Metazoa; phylum Chordata; class Amphibia; order Anura; family Ranidae; genus Rana; species Rana temporaria. The sequence continues at coordinate 167,419,820 of NC_053491.1, forward strand.
CTAAAGCCTCATACACACGATTGGACTTCCATCTGAATTTTCCGTGGATTTTTGTCCGAAGGGGCAGTGGCCATGAACTTGGTATGCATACACAAGGCAGAACATTTTCAGCCAATATTCACCAAATCACGTGTTTTTTCAGCTCTTTACTGCCACCCTTCGGGCTTCTGCTATTGTTTTCTGATGTTTAGCATTTTTTCTGAGCATGCGTGTTTGTACTTTGGATTTTAGTCCGATGGACTTTCGTACACACGATCAGATGATCCGACGGAACACATTTGTTGTCGGAAAGTTTAAGAGCATGCACAGCGAACATTTGTCCATGGAAAGTCCGACAACAATTGTCTGATGGAGCATACAGACGGTCGGATTGTCCGATAAAACACATCCATCGAACCGTTGGTGTCAGAAAGTCTGATCGTGGGCCTTAAAAGTGATATACTTGAATAAAGGCCCAGGGAAATTTTGATTTTTCTATCATTTACCAAGAAATATATCATAAGATGTAATGTAGAAAATTTGCACCATTGCACTAGAAGCTGGTATAGCCCCTTTTAGCATAAATGACTTCTTGTAAGTGTTTTGTAACTGCCTACTAATCTCTGACATGGACTCTTGACCATGCAAAATAGCATCAGTTGCACAATGTTTTGGAGTTACCTTGCATGAAATGCCTGTTTCAAATCCCCTCACATTTCAACAGGATTCAAATCAGTGTTTTTACCTTGATAGATTTGCTAGTGTGCTCCAGGTCATTATCGTGTTGGAAGATTATTTTCTGGTATCACTTCAACTTTCAGGAAGATGGCCTCACATTCTCATCAAGCACAGTTTGATATTGTGCACAATTCATAAACTGATTTGATGACTGCAAGCTGCCCAACTCCAGAAGTAGCAAAGCAACCTCAAATTCTCTAAGCTTGGGCAAATAACAAAAAAATATCCCTTGCAGTGAGGCAGTACCTGAACTGCAACGGTTAATTGCTCATGTATTCCTACAGAAACAGCAGAAAGAGATTTACTTAACTGATCTTACACACCTTCCCACAGCTAGACCAGTCCCTGTAGCTTCAGCACTCCCACGCTCCACCTGTCTAGGATCATCAAGACCAGAGCAGTATCCATAGTCCAGCTCTGGACTTAAAGTGGTTGTAAACCCTTTAACCTACAGGTAAGTCTATATTAAGGCTTACCTGTAAGTGCTTGAAATATCTCACAGACCTGCACGGTCTAGGAGATATTTTCAAATCGCTGTACGGTAACCCTTGCAGCTGAGGCACAGCCCCACTGCAAGAGTTAACTTATTTGCCTGGAGTTGGGCTTTAACATATTTCACCACCATGCTTCACAGCTGGTATGAGGATTTTATTCTGAATTGCTGTCCTTGGTTTGAACCATGACTACTGCTCCCGTGGCCAAACAACTCTTTGATCAAATCAAACATTTGATTCATAAGTCCAAAGCACCTTCTTCCAGAAGGCCTAGTCTTTGAATGTATGTTCAAAGGCAAATTGTATTCTTGCTCTATTTGGACAGCCAAGACTTTTTCGGATCAGCAGAAATTACTTCTTACCAATTTGCAGCGATCCCCCATAACAGTGGATCAAAAGATGCATTTAATCAATCGTAGCTTGACTCCAAGAAACAGCAAACACAATCACGGGTCCTTGGCAGTAACCTCACGACCAACGAACCATCAGTAGATACACGCGGTACATAGAAAATATAAACGTTCCATATAGTGTATTACCGTATAAAAATTTGATTTAAAAAACCAAAGTGATACACTTACAAAGTTGCAGTTTAAAAGAAGCCTTGAGTCTGATGTGCCGGCCGGTGCACAAAACGGATAACCCGTCCTTCTGGGAAAATGTATGGAGCACAAGGTGACGTCAGAGCGTCACTGCGCCCTACATCCGTTTTGTAATATCTTACTTCTTCCAGTAAGCATTGCAGTAGTCAAGTCGGGAGAACACAAATTTATGGATGAGCTTTTCAGCAAAAGTGTATGATACAACAGGACGCAGCCAAGCAATGTTTCTCAAGTGGAAAAAAAAATGTTCTGACAACATTTTGAACATGTCAATCAAAAGTTGAACTAGCATCAAATATCACCCCTAGATTTTTCAATTTAGACTTAAAGCGGAGGTCCATCTGGGATTTATTTTTTATTTTTAAAAATAAGCAACTATAAACACTATAGCTGCTGACTTTTAATAAGCACACTTACCTGTTCAGGGTGTCCGCGATGTCGGCTGCCCGAGGCCAATCCATCCTCCGGATCGTGTGCCAGCGCCACCATTCTCACTAGGGGAAACAGGCAGTGAACACTTGTGGCTTCACTGCCCATTTCCTACTGCGCATGCGCGAGTCCTCTGGGACACACACACAGTTCCCAGAAGACAGCGCGCCCCATTTCCCAGGAGGCAACGCAAGGAGGGGAAGAGAAGATCACAGCGGAAGAGTAAGTGGCAGATTAGGACGCTCTGCCTAGCAACAGCCATTTCTGGTAAGTATATAGTGGCTATTTTTTTTTTTAGGGTGGACCTCCGCTTGAAGCTCAATTACAGTGCCATCTATAGATAAGCTATTAGGACTGGCCTTACATAATTGATGGGGGTTGCCAATATGCATGACTTCAGTCTTGTCACAGTTTAATTGAAGGAAATTATGGGCCACCTGAGTTTTTATATCACAAATACAGTAGAAGAGAACAGCCAAAGTAGGACTTTTTGTTAAAGCAGGGGGTTTTGGCATAATTTTTTTTTTTTTTTGCAAGCTAAAATTAATCACACTAAATAGTCCCTAAAACATATTAATAGCTCCCCAATCATTCCAGAAATCATTGCAAACACTTGCCTTATATCCTCCAGCTCATGTTGTGGCCATATCCATCATATGTGTGGGCATGTGAAGCCCAGTTTTTTTTTCTTCCTGGTTTTCAAGGAGAGGTGCTTGCTGGGCGATTTTTAAGGCACAGTAATGCCCAGAGATTCCTGGGAAATGAGTGTCATTATTTCCCAGGGGGCAATGGGGTCTTAGGACAAGAAGTTGAACCACCTTGGACCATAAACTAGGCAGATTATGAAATCTGCCTAGTAACAGCCAGATAGAAGTGAGTAAAACATTTTTTTTTTCAATTTTTAATTTTTTTTACATTAAAGGCAAGCTGTTAATAGAAATTTCATTTTTAGGGTGGAACTCCGCTTTAACTAGTGTATGAACAAAATGCCCGCTGTCTTGATAACTATATGTGTCCAGGGCTTTTGGTGGTAGATGGCTTCCAGGGGAATATTTCGAGATTTAAAGTGGAGGTTCACCCAAAAAATACATTTTTAACATTAGATTGAGGCTATTTAAGGGGAGCAGAAACAGGTATTTTTTTTTAAATCAATGCCTTACTTACCGTTTTCGAGATAGATGTTCTCCCGCCGCTTCCGGGTATGGGCTGCGGGACTGGGCGTTCCTATTTGATTGACAGCCTTCCGACCGTCGCATACAGCACTGTATGCGACCGTCGGAAGGCTGTCAATTAAATAGGAACGCCCAGTCCCGAAGATCATACCCGGAAGCGGCGGGAGAACATCTATCTCGAAAACGGTAAGTACGGCATTGATTTTAAGAAAAATACCAGTTTCTGCTCCCCTTAATTAGGCTCAATCTAATGTTAATTTTTTTTTTCGGGTGAACTCCCGCTTTAAGGATGATAAATATATAACAAGCCAGACATGTTGGCAGAGTGGCAAAATGATGATGCTTTGCTTTCCTTGGAAGTAATATGAGTTTACTTGGTAGATGTGGCTTTTCAAGCTTCTACATCTATGTAATCTCAAACAATGACACTTAAATCTTTTTTGGCAGAATAAAACAAACAACATATTTTGTCTGGAATTCAAGTGTTTATATTTCTAATTTATACTACTGTGAACACTTAGTTTAAGTCTAAATGTTTAAGTGACTACCAAACAAACGGGTTTCAGTTTACCGCTTCTTTCTTTTCAGATTATATTTGTAGACAGTTAGACAATAACACAAAAGAACATAGTACATGTCTTCTTCAGTGAATGATTTTTTTTTGTTTTGTACAAATTACAAATATGCCATTAGTTAAAGCATAATGTTTTTTTAATGAGATCATGAAAATATGATATCAAATTCAGCACAGTAGTAGACATTTCACCATTTTTTATGTTGCAGTCTTCATTTTTGCTTTTCATAACAACCGTAAATACGCAGAGGCCTTTTTATTTTTCCAAACATGTCCTTTTACTTGTATTACTGCCATTTTTCATTCTGTTTCTAACAGCTCTTAAATCAATTTGAATGTAAAAACGACATAGTACCTTGCTGCTGATAGGAATATACTATTTAATGTAGTACTACTTGTATGTCATGGTAATCATTTAGTAACCAGACTGTTGGCTGATCTTGAACTTAAAGTGATTGTAAAGTCAGAAGGTTTTTTATCTTAATGCATTCTATGCATTAAAGCGGAGGTTCACCCTCTATATGAACATGACCTTATTCAGATGTGCTCCATATTTACTAAGACCTTCCGCTATCCGCACTTTCTAAAATGATTTCTGTACCTTGATTCAGATGTTAATAGCAGCCACTTCCTGCTATTCCTCCTGCGGGTTTGGGCGTGTCTCCCTTCTCCACAGCGGCACAGTGTTTCATGGGACAGTGTCTCCTGGGAGCAGAGTGTGACGCTTCCCTCGAGACGATTCCTAACACAGCCCGACGAGATATTGCAAGATTTTTCTCATCACATGACTAGGGACATCAGCATTCACCGTATCCCAGAAGTATTTGCTTGTGGGCTTCAGAATGCCCACAAGCAAGATGGAACCATCCAGGAAAGATTTTTATAAATTATTGTTTTCCGCCGAATGTCCATGCGGATGGCTAGAAATATCAGACACGTGAGTACAAACAAATATATTAAAAGCGGCAGATGCACATAAAAAAAAAAATGATTTCCCGCGGAACCCCCGCTTTAAGATAAAAAGCCTTCTGTGTGCAGGAGCCCACCTAATACTTACCTGAGCCCCCTCTTAATCTTAATTTTGACTCCTCAGTCCAGAGCACCTGCTGCCATTTTCTGCACCCCGGTTCCTATGTTTCTGTGCATAGTTGAGCTGCTTAGCCTTGTTTCAAAGTCAGAGGTATGAATTTTTGGCTGCAATTCTTCCATGAAGACCATTTCTGGTCAGACTTCTTCAGACAGTAGATGGGTATTATTACCTGGGTCCCACTGATTTCTGCCAGTTGTGCTGGTGGCACTGCTTGACATCTTCAGATGTCGAAAGGGAGTAAGCATGATGTGTCTTTCATCTGCATCTATGGTCCCCAACATTGCCTGTTCCTTTGTGCTTCTTCAAAAGAGCTTGAACAGCACAACTTGAAACCCCAGTCTGTTTTGAAATCTTTGCCTAGGAGAGACCTTGCTGATGCAGTATACCTATTCTGTTTCTTGTTGCTGTATATATATATATATATATATATATATATATATATATATATATATATATATATATATATGTAGCGCTTACCCCCGAAGGAGCAGCTGGTTTATTCGGGATCGGCGTATTAAGTTACCAAATTCTTCTGTCTAGGGGTAATACTTGTGAGTGTGGGTAAAAGAACAAGTGTCCAGCCGGTAGTATACTGTAAGTTTCCAATGCTTTATCCCAAGGCCAACAAGGCCAACATCAACATGACACACAGTAAAGGAAAAGGTTGATGAGAAAGAAAAGCATGTAGCATCAGGCCTTGGATATCAGAAAGCAAAAAGAGAGCAAGCCTGCTCTCAGCACAGACAATTCAAAACATCGCCACCCTCGCCAGGGTGGGCAAGTTTCCCCCTGGACAGGCAATTAGCTTAAACCTGGCAGCCAAAGGGTCACTTGTAATAATTAGATAACTGGGAGGAAATAATGCCTCTGTCACAGGAGTAGTAACTTTATTCAATATAATCAGAGCGTAAGGATAGCGAATCCTCCCAGTAAGTCTTATTCTATAGGATCACCTACTGACAGCAAAGAAAGGAAGGTACCTGTCATATAGCGTGATGATCGGATCCCCGGTGGTTCGTCCAGGCCTCGCAAGTAACCTCTGCACTCAGGTTCTCCCGAGCCAATCCCCCACCGTTCAGCCTCCAACTTAGGATCTGGAACCCAGCAAGCCGCTGGGGTCTCTTTCTTCATTGGAAGAAACCTCTGCAGGGTGCATGGCCTCAACCAGGCAGGCCATGAGGATGGGGCCCGTGGATGCGCGCACCCTGAAGGTAGATGCCGCACCTGGAACTCGGGCCCCGCAGACTATTTGAAAAAATGGCCGGTGCTCGAGATATACCCCCCCGCCAGCATGCCCAAAGAGGGAAACTCCTCTGATTGGCTGCTAGGGAAAGGATGGTTCTGTCAGAACCCCCGCAGCGCCAACTGCCGCCCAGGGGTGGCAACGCACCCCTGGACACACAGACTGACCCAGGAGGCAGTTCTGAACTGGCAACAGCACAAACTAACAATCAGTGAATGGGAGCAACTAAGATGTGAGCAATAGGTAGAAAAAATCAGCCACCTACAATATCTTGGTGCCTTGTGTCTCTCGTGCCTCTTCTGACACTGACATCAATGAATCAAAACGTATCCAAGTCAGTTTTATGAAACCAGCAAACAATGCTCCTCTGTAAGAAAACCTTTTTACCACGGCTCATATTTTCCAATAGCAATTATTTTTTCTTTGATTCTTGTCATATTTATATACAGCAAATATGTAAGAGCCCCAACTATATGATTTTTATATATTTTTTCAAAATTCACAGATTATGTTTAAATTTTTAAAACATAATTGTTATGGTATTACAGTATCTTGAATTTTTTTTCTATAGAATTAATAGTTATACTAGAGTTGTGATATCAACAATCGGGATGAGCTTGATGTTCATGTCGAACGTAAGTACGACTCGAACATCTGCGTTTACCTCAGGGGGACTAAGTTCACGCCCCACACTATTTAAGGCTGCTTACATAGCAGCCGTGTGTAGTGTTGGTGGCATGGACGGAGAAATAGCTTGATTAAGCAGGCAGGTTATTTAGTTAGTGGCAGTGTATTTGATTGTATATATAAATATACAAATATAAATGTAGCGCCTGTGTACTGGTACCGGTGTTAGTTAAATTTAAGGGAGATCAGAGTGTAGTTAAACTCTGATTTAATTTATTAAGTGCAAACAGGGTCTCTGTCTCAGCTTAGCTGTGCTATAGGCTTTTCCGAGGGGCTGGAGTGTTCTTCCAACCCCGATGCTGCAGGTGGCAGCAGTGGAGTCGAGGTTTGGGTGTTCTTTGCCAGCAGCCGATCAGGAGGGTTTGACCTCGCTGTGCATGCTGGGGAGGGGTATTTATGAGGCAGACGCCATTGGTTCTGGGTCTTCTTCGTCCAGTGTGGCACCCACCTTTAGGGTGGCGTTATGGCCTACCTGGCCGGGGCGTGCGTGCCATGCGGTGTTCCTGGTTCCGGGGCCATGCTGGCCCGGAGCATCTGAATAGCGACAGGGACCCAGTGAGTGACTGGGTTCCCACTTTTGAGGATCCCAAGCTGTACTGCTGATCGGTGGGGAGTCAGTCTGAGGAGCGCCATTGAGAGGCTGGCAGTCCAAAAGGGCCTGGACAAACCACCGGGGATCGAGGTAGCCGGACACTGAGGAATTGATCACCTGTCAGTGGGTACCTGGGCGACAAGTTGAAGGAGATCCAGTCGTAACTTATCTAAGGAGGGATATCTCCAAGAATTCAATCCAGAGAGGGCCTGTGGCAGAGGTATCTTTCTGAGGCTCACCGAGGAGGGTCTGTGGCAGAGACTTCATCCTACAATTGTCCGAGTGATACTCCGGCTGCCAGGTCAGTGAGAGAGACCTGTCCGGGTACACTAAAACCTACTACGGCAGGAGTGGCGCAGAAAAGTGTTATGCTTGGGAGCAGGACTGTTTCCCATAATTACGCCTGAATCTGCTATTCTCCCTTCTTCTTCAAATTTACTTTCTTCACCACAAGTTTACTGTTTTTACCCAGCTGGATAATAAAGAGCACAGCAAAGAGCACCTGTCATGGACATTCCTTTACTTCTACTATATGCAATACGCATCACTCACCCCTAGAAATTCGGTCGGAGGAGCCATGAGGTAATATGCCGCCCAAACATCCAGCAGCTCCTCCGGGGGTAGTGCTATATATATATATATATATATATATATATATATATATATATATATATATATATATATATATATATATATATATATATATATATATATATATATATATATATATATATATATATATATATTGGTGGTAGGTATCTTAAATGTGTGAACGAACAGTTCAAAAGATAAACAGCGCTAGTGAGATGATATATCAGCTCAAAACTAAAAGAATAAATAGCCCAGTGGATCCAGTTGGTGTAAAGGTAGTGGACTCCTAAGTGTCAGTGCACCAAAAACAATACAAGAGAAAAATACCTCTGTAGCAAAACTCACCCACCAAGGGTGTGAGATTGCCACAATAGAGCGATGTTGGAGCTCTATAGGTACACCATCTGGTCCTCCAGGTATCAATACGTCAAACACAGTTCTCAGCAAGGTGTCATGAAAGACAAATAAAGAAACAAAAATAGTGCAATATTGCTTAAATGAACCTGACTTGAGAGGGTTAACAACCTTAAGTGAGTGCCTGTACAATAAATCACTGAAAAATAAGCATAGAATACGATCACCGCTGTCACCGCCGTTTAAAATCCTCCAGGGGCCGCGCGCGTGCTGAGCAGAAGCTGTTTATGACAGGCGCTGGATCGAGGTTGGTGGATGGTGGAGCGCGGTGGAACGCAGGCTATGTCCGTATGTAGCGTCGTTGTAGCCACGCCCTGACGCGTTTCGTCACTTCCTGACTTCAACAGAGGGCGTGGCTACCTAACGCATTCACTGTTCCTTTATACTCTGTCAGCAAAGGCTATTGAATCAGTTTAAACGCCCACTGGTCATGATTGGTGCTGCTCCGATCCGGTGGGCGGGCTGACCTCAGCCTTGCTGTGTAAAGTCCACAAAGGGTAAAGTGAAAAAACGGCATAGTAAAAAAGAGAGTTACTGCATTTAATAATGTTAAAAAACCTACAAATATATATAAAAGTTGCTCGTCACCCATAGGTATAGGGAGCATTTGTAAATGCTCACTACAAGCAGAAATGTACATCTGTATTTTTAACTAATACAAGTATTTGTTAGAATAGCTAATAGAAAGAGGGAATGTGTTTGTATAACACGGGTATCAGTTCACCCAATCACCGAGTGCTGTGGGCGTGTTTCAGATGCTCATCAGACAGCACGGGATTTATATGATATTTGCTATTAAAAAGTATTCGGAAAGGAAGATAATCTCGGACATTCGATTAGACTTACTGGTTTGTGCACATTACAGTGCAACATGACTATGATAATGGAGAGAAAATAAAGACATTTAATGAATTAGCGATCCGGAAATGCACAAAAAATATATAAATAAAAGATGCACAGCAACGCACAACTCTCCGGTGAAAATGTGCTTATAAATGAAAAATTCCAGGTAACATCATGGAAAATGCACAAATGATACGTGCCAGTATATATATATATGGTATACGCCGTGCGTTGGTGAACCAAAATATGCTCTTATATACCGATTATATAGCCAAACTTGTGTGGGCATTGCCACACTGACATTAGTTTTAGCTACCACATACTTTGTTAGTGAAAAAAAGAGGATCTTTGAGTGGAAGATCAGTTCGGTATATTGTGTGGCTTAATGTCATCAAAAGTTTCTGGACAAGGACGGTATACAGTCATAATGGTAAGGAGAGCTTAAAAAGAGGGACTGTAAAAAGGAGGGAGGCAGATAAAAGTCAAAAAACGATATAGACTATATATAAAAAATATAAAGTATAAAATATATATATTGAAAATCAGAAAAAAGCCGGTACAGGCACTGATAATAGAGACTGATAAAACAGGGAACGTAAAACTTGATAAAACTGATAAAAATGGCTAAACAAAGGGGGTGGTAAGACTGAAACTGTAGTAAAATCAGAGGTCACTGATAAAGCAGTTAATATCCAGGTCCACATTCAATCCTTTCGGCACAAGAGTGCCTGCCATAAAAATCCATTCAGTTTCACGTTTTGAAAGTTCCCTTTCTTGTGTCGAAAGGATTGAATGTGGACCTGGATATTAACTGCTTTATCAGTGACCTCTGATTTTACTACAGTTTCAGTCTTACCACCCCCTTTTTTTAGCCATTTTTATCAGTTTTATCAAGTTTTACGTTCCCTGTTTTATCAGTCTCTATTATCAGTGCCTGTACCGGCTTTTTTCTGATTTTCAATATATATATTTTATACTTTATATTTTTTATATATAGTCTATATCGTTTTTTGACTTTTATCTGCCTCCCTCCTTTTTACAGTCCCTCTTTTTAAGCTCTCCTTACCATTATGACTGTATACCGTCCTTGTCCAGAAACTTTTGATGACATTAAGCCACACAATATACCGAACTGATCTTCCACTCAAAGATCCTCTTTTTTTCACTAACAAAGTATGTGGTAGCTAAAACTAATGTCAGTGTGGCAATGCCCACACAAGTTTGGCTATATAATCGGTATATAAGAGCATATTTTGGTTCACCAACGCACGGCGTATACCATATATATATATATACTGGCACGTATCATTTGTGCATTTTCCATGATGTTACCTGGAATTTTTCATTTATAAGCACATTTTCACCGGAGAGTTGTGCGTTGCTGTGCATATTTTATTTATATATTTTTTGTGCATTTCCGGATCGCTAATTCATTAAATGTCTTTATTTTCTCTCCATTATCATAGTCATGTTGCACTGTAATGTGCACAAACCAGTAAGTCTAATCGAATGTCCGAGATTATCTTCCTCTCCGAATACTTTTTAATAGCAAATATCATATAAATCCCGTGCTGTCTGATGAGCATCTGAAACACGCCCACAGCACTCGGTGATTGGGTGAACTGATACCCGTGTTATACAAACACATTCCCTCTTTCTATTAGCTATTCTAACAAATACTTGTATTAGTTAAAAATACCGATGTACATTTCTGCTTGTAGTGAGCATTTACAAATGCTCCCTATACCTATGGGTGACGAGCAACTTTTATATATATTTGTAGGTTTTTTAACATTATTAAATGCAGTAACTCTCTTTTTTACTATGCCGTTTTTTCACTTTACCCTTTGTGGACTTTACACAGCAAGGCTGAGGTCAGCCCGCCCACCGGATCGGAGCAGCACCAATCATGACCAGTGGGCGTTTAAACTGATTCAATAGCCTTTGCTGACAGAGTATAAAGGAACAGTGAATGCGTTAGGTAGCCACGCCCTCTGTTGAAGTCAGGAAGTGACGAAACGCGTCAGGGCGTGGCTACAACGACGCTACATACGGACATAGCCTGCGTTCCACCGCGCTCCACCATCCACCAACCTCGATCCAGCGCCTGTCATAAACAGCTTCTGCTCAGCACGCGCGCGGCCCCTGGAGGATTTTAAACGGCGGTGATCGTATTCTATGCTTATTTTTCAGTGATTTATTGTACGGGCACTCACTTAAGGTTGTTAACCCTCTCAAGTCAGGTTCATTTAAGCAATATTGCACTATTTTTGTTTCTTTATTTGTCTTTCATGACACCTTGCTGAGAACTGTGTTTGACGTATTGATACCTGGAGGACCAGATGGTGTACCTATAGAGCTCCAACATCGCTCTATTGTGGCAATCTCACACCCTTGGTGGGTGAGTTTTGCTACAGAGGTATTTTTCTCTTGTATTGTTTTTGGTGCACTGACACTTAGGAGTCCACTACCTTTACACCAACTGGATCCACTGGGCTATTTATTCTTTTAGTTTTGAGCTGATATATCATCTCACTAGCGCTGTTTATCTTTTGAACTGTTCGTTCACACATTTAAGATACCTACCACCAATACTTCAAATGGGGTTTCCCTGTTTATTTTAACAGCTGCTTATTAGACGACACCTCTCTCACTTTTAGAGGTGTTCTCTCACACTTTATTTGGTAAAACTATATGCCACTTGACACACAGTCACTTTAAAGGTGTTGTTGCAACACTAAGCGCCGGCAGTGCAATAATAGGCCTTTCATTTGCACTCTTCACTTTATATATATACAGTGAGGAAAATAAGTATTTGAACACCCTGCTATTTTGCAAGTTCTCCCACTTGGAAATCATGGAGGGGTCTGAAATTGTCATCGTAGGTGCATGTCCACTGTGAGAGACATAATCAAAAAAAAAAAATCCAGAAATCACAATTTATGATTTTTTAACTATTTATTTGTATGATACAGCTGCAAATAAGTATTTGAACACCTGTCTATCAGCTAGAATTCTGACCCTCAAAGACCTGTTAGTCTGCCTTTAAAATGTCCACCTCCACTCCATTTATTATCCTAAATTAGATGCACCTGTTTGAGGTCATTAGCTGCATAAAGACACCTGTCCACCCCATACAATCAGTAAGAATCCAACTACTAACATGGCCAAGACCAAAGAGCTGTCCAAAGACACTAGAGACAAAATTGTACACCTCCACAAGGCTGGAAAGGGCTACGGGGAAATTGCCAAGCAGCTTGGTGAAAAAAGGTCCACTGTTGGAGCAATCATTAGAAAATGGAAGAAGCTAAACATGACTGTCAATCTCCCTCGGACTGGGGCTCCATGCAAAATCTCACCTCGTGGGGTCTCAATGATCCTAAGAAAGGTGAGAAATCAGCCCAGGACTACACGGGAGGAGCTGGTCAATGACCTGAAAAGAGCTGGGACCACCGTTTCCAAGGTTACTGTTGGTAATACACTAAGACGTCATGGTTTGAAATCATGCATGGCACGGAAAGTTCCCCTGCTTAAACCAGCACATGTCAAGGCCCGTCTTAAGTTTGCCAATGACCATTTGGATGATCCAGAGGAGTCATGGGAGAAAGTCATGTGGTCAGATGAGACCAAAATAGAACTTTTTGGTCATAATTCCACTAACCGTGTTTGGAGGAAGAAGAATGATGAGTACCATCCCAAGAACACCATCCCTACTGTGAAGCATGGGGGTGGTAGCATCATGCTTTGGGGGTGTTTTTCTGCACATGGGACAGGGCGACTGCACTGTATTAAGGAGAGGATGACCAGGGCCATGTATTGCGAGATTTTGGGCAACAGCCTCCTTCCCTCAGTTAGAGCTTTGAAGATGGGTCGAGGCTGGGTCTTCCAACATGACAATGACCCGAAGCACACAGCCAGGATAACCAAGGAGTGGCTCTGTAAGGAGCATATCAAGGTTCTGGCGTGGCCTAGCCAGTCTCCAGACCTAAACCCAATAGAGAATCTTTGGAGGGAGCTCAAACTCCGTGTTTCTCAGCGACAGCCCAGAAACCTGACTGATCTAGAGAAGATCTGTGTGGAGGAGTGGGCCAAAATCCCTCCTCCAGTGTGTGCAAACCTGGTGAAAAACTACAAGAAACGTTTGACCTCTGTAATTGCAAACAAAGGCTACTGTACCAAATATTAACATTGATTTTCTCAGGTGTTCAAATACTTATTTGCAGCTGTATCATACAAATAAATAGTTTAAAAAATCATATATTGTGATTTCTGGATTTTTTTTTGATTATGTCTCTCACAGTGGACATGCACCTACGATAACAATTTCAGACCCCTCCATGATTTCCAAGTGGGAGAACTTGCAAAATAGCAGGGTGTTCAAATACTTATTTTCCTCACTGTATATATATATATATATATATATATACAGTCAGTCTAGTGTATATTAAAGAAATTACACTTTTCTACAATGTAGAGTAGTGAGCTTGTATAACAGTACGTATAAATTTGCTGTCCCCTCAAAATAACTCAACACACAGCCATTAATGTCTTATGGGCACAGTGAGGCAGCATTCATGGGCACAGTGAGGCTGCATTCATGGACAGTGAGGCTGCATTCATGGACAGTCAGTGAGGCTGCATTCACGGGCACAGTAAGGCTGCATTCAGGGGCACAATAAGGCTGCATTCACGGGCACAGTGAGGGTGCATTCATGGGCAGTGAGGCTGAATTCACAGGCACAGAGAGGCTGCATTCACGGGCACAGAGAGGCTGCATTCATGGGCACAGAGAGGCTGCATTTGATGGACTGAGGCTGCATTCATGGGCACAATGAGGCTGCATTCACGGGCACAGTAAAGCTGCATTTGATGGACACAGTGAGGCTGCATTCATGGGCACAGTGAGCCTGCATTGTCTAGTGTGTGTGTGTGTGTGTGTGTGTGTGTGTGTGTGTGTGTGTGTGTGTATGTATGTATGTATATATATATATATATATATATATTTATATACTATGCATTTAGTGTAGCCTATATATACAGTGCATTTGGTGGTGTATAGTTTCTAATACACTTCAGATGGTGTTCACAGTATCTAATACAGTTTGTACAGTTTATAATACACTTCTGGTGGTGTACACAGTATATAATACAGTGCAGCCATTGTACAGTGTCTAATACAGTGCAGGCGGTGTAGTAATATATACTGTATATACAGTCAAGATTGCACCCAATGTCCCAGACCCCCCTAGGAAACCTCCAACTTTCCTGGATGGGTCAGGGTTTCATTACTGTACCAGATGTAAAGCCTGTCGTACCACTTCTAGACATTCCAAAATAATTACCAAATTCAAATAATTTGTGACACAACAGGAGTTCACAATTAAACCCCTTATAACATGTTATTTCAAACATGTGACATATGTGTTGGAATGCCCTTGCTCCCTTCAATATATGGGGCGCACCACTAGAGAGCTCAGGGTCAGGATTAGTGAACACGTGACAAACATTGTTAAAGGCTTTCCTAATCATAGTGTGTCACGCCACTTTCTCCAGTGTCATAACAAAGACCCCCGTCAGCTCACGTTCTATGGCATAGATAGAGCCATTTACAGTATAACTGGCGGGGAAAAGATCTCAAGAAGGCCATATCTCAAAACGAGACCCAGTGGCTGTATCGATTGGATACTATGCAGCCCAAGGGCCTCAATATTGAACTGGACCTAAATTGTTTAACTAATGGATAAACCTGCATTTTTGGTTTCACCTAGGTCCATTCATATTGGGCTGGTAGTAGGATCTGTGGTATCCAACTAATAGGTTTCTCTTGGTCATTTTACATTTTAATTTTTTTTATATGCGATCCTATTTTATGTTGTTCACATATGTTTAATATTATTATATAATTTTAATATGTTCTAAGAATTAGCTATTCAAATGTGGCTACTATATGTTATATGCAATATTTACCCTCTGGTGATAGATTCTATTATTGCAGAGTTATGTGTTAAACCTGTCAGTTTTAATGCTATCTATGCAGGATTGGGTGACCCGGGCTAGAGGCTGGATCCAGTTCTTTACTCCTCCCATAGATAGCCAATTGACAGGTCTTATTAAACGGATGTATTTCGTGACCTAGCACGCTTCCTGAAGACGTGCATAATGAAACAGCTGTCGAGGCGTAATTGGGTCACGTTTCTACGTCACCTCCGGTCCCTCTGGCTCTCCGCCGTCATGGGGGGAACGCACACCAGGTATCTCCACACGGGACTTCCTGTACCTAGCCACGATACTGCCACCCAGCCTCAGTGCCAGGCCCGGGGCACCTATTAATGTAAGCAGCCATTTGGCATGTAATTTGGATTTTATTTTTTCTAATAAACGGGATTACACAATTTCTGGTTTATTCTGTCATTTGCATATCCCGATCTGAGCCTATCAATGTGAAAGGGGTTCCGATCCCATCTGCATCAATTCCATCCATCTGTCAGCATCATTATTTAACTACAAACACATTTGACCTCTTTTTTAATTAAAAGGGTCATTGTGTTCTGGTAAGCTGCCATCCTTACTTTGAGCACGTTTTGGGTGTCTTTTTTTGCCTGCAAGTCTGGTGAAGGTGATCATAGCAAGTCACAAGTTTTGGATTTGGTTCCTCAAGGACGTTTTCAAGAAAATTAACACTAAGATTGTTACTGTTTTTGTTGCACTTTATCGTATTTCACTTCAAGGACTTTCATTAGGACTGTTATAGCCCTGACATGTCATGGTCACTGTGGATGCAATTTTTGAAGCAGTTTTATTTTGAAGTGTGAGTTTTAGGACTGCTATAGTCCTATCAAGTTGGGCACATCTCATTTGTGTTTATATGTATTGGGTTATTTTTTGCACAGTGGTGTCATATTTGCTTAACTACCCAATTATTTTATATAAGTATATCTCTAGTCACTATATTATCTCCATTATCCTCATAAATAGGATTTCACAGCAGCTATATCTATATAGTTGGTGTGCTAGGGCTGATGTTTGATTTCACTATTTATTAATTTTAATTTTATCAATCTATTTTACTAGCGCCCACATTTATATACATTTTTTATATTAATTTTTCACAATTTCTTCCAACCTTTGGACTGTTGGGGTTGGCAGCTTATTCCATATTTTTTTATTCACATTTCTGGCGCGAGATTCATTTCCATTTCCAGCAGGTACAAAGCTCCCTGGGATGAGCAGTCTTGCAGGCAGATACCAAATCCAGTGAAGTAGTGACAAACAGTGCAGTGCTTATTTGTCATATATACAAGTCTGTATACAGGTGCTGTACAGTGTTCCAAAAACAAATACCGTATATACTCGAGTATAAGCCGAGTTTTTCAGCACATTTTTTTTGTGCTGAAAATGCCCCCCTCGGCTTATACATGAGTCACCTTTTTGCGCCTGATCTCACAGACTTTGGGGACCCAGTAACTTGGCACACATGTAGCCCCACTTTTCCTCTACAAGTGTGCAAAGTTTGTTGTCTGGGGGATCTACGGCAGGGGGAGAACTGTTTTTTTAAAGCTGGGCACCCTTTCCATAGACTCCCATGTTAGGCATGCACATGGACAAAGTGAGGCACAGTGAGGCAAAGTGAGGAACAGTGAGGCATGCAGATGGACACCCTAGGCCTATACTCGAGTCAATAAGTTTTCCCATTTTTTTTTGTGGTAAAATTAGGTGCCTCGGCTTATACTCGAGTATATACGGTAGTAACAAAAATAGCCAAACAAAAACCTAGTCTTGTCTTGGCACTAACTATACAATATTTACAGATCCTAACTACCAGGCTGAGCAAGCCTACAGCTTGTCAGCTTCCACATACACAGCTTAATAGATTTTACCAACCTTTTGCTCTCCTAGACAGAAGTTGTCTGAGGTTCCCAGGCCAAGAGCACTGGCTGTCTGTTTCAGGTGAGTTTAAATTAGCCTGGGGGAAAGTACAAAGACCCGACCGTGGATCAGAGATCCCTGAATGTGTACGAGAGGAGCCTGGGAGATATATAAACCCTGAACAGGACTTTTCCCGAATCTCTCTGGGACACTCTTCTAAAGCGGCCTATTCGGCGGCTCCTTGTCCACAGTCACTCCTTCTGTAGCCCCAACATCATGCACGAAGGAGTCCCCAAAATTATTCTACCACAATGTCAGTTACATTCTGCTGGAAGATGCACAGCGATTTGAAGGCTCCAATGTTGGTTCCCAGGTTGAGGAAGGGAGTAACATGAGCCTAGAGAGAGGGGGTACCACAGAAGGACAAGAATCTGGCAGTCATGTTCCCCCAGCTGCAGCATACTGCCAAGTTTGCTCCAGTGATGAGGAGGGAGGGGATGATGACGTCATTAGGTGCCTGAGAGAAGAGAGGAGGAAAGTGAGGAGGAGGCACAACACCAATGAGGCAGGATGTCATCCAGGGGGCAGCTTAAGGACAGCCACCCTATTGCATCAATCTGCAGAGCTCCGCAGGTGCAGGGGCAGGGCGCTGCAGACTCAATGCTGACTTTTACAAGTTTCTTGGTGTGGTCCTTTTTTGACACGTGTGCAGCATATTGCACAGTTGCTGTTTGCAACCTATGTCTGAAGTGGATCAAGCGTGACCAGAACAGCAGTCACTTGGGCACCACATGCTTGACCAGACATATGACGACCTGCCATGCAGTCCATTGGCAACAGCACTTGAAAGACCCACATCATAGAAAAAGGGGGACTTCTCCTTGGTCCTAATCTGGGATCTCCAACCCTACTATTTCTCCAGTCCTCTCAAAAACCTGCACTGAGAGGAATGCAGGTATAGCAATAGGTGTCACAAATACTTGCAGCCAATATGCTAGCAGTACACCACCAATTGATTTCAGCAGGCAAATTTCCCTACCCCAGTTGCTGAACCGTAAAAATAAATTTGGTCCCAGCTATCCACATGCTCAGTGTCTAAATGCTAGCTTGACCAAATTGCTAGCACTGCAACTGCTGCATTTTCAGCTGGTAGACTCTGCCCCCTTTCGGCATTTCTTTTCACGTAAGGCCACTCCGGCTCTCTACCGGCATGTTGAAGGCAATGTTTTGGCCTCGTTGGACAGAGCGGTCAGCAGTAAGGTTCATATTACCGCTGAATCATGGTCCAGCAGGCATGGGCAGGGACGTTACCTTTCCTTCACAGCGCACTGGGTAACTCTGCCGGCCTCCCAAAAGCTGATGGTGATTCTGCCACAACATCTGTATTCTCCCCTCCCTCCTCCTTTTCTTCCTCTATGGCCTCTTCTGCAGAATTATCCTCTGAACCAGCAGTGCTCCCTAAGCACTCAAGGTGGTACGCAAGCAGTCAGGCTAAAAGATGCCATGTGGTGCTTGAGTTGTTCTGCCTAGGGGACAGGAGCCACACTGGGGCAGAGATTCTGTCAGCTCTGCAGGGGCAGGCTCAGAGGTGGTTGATGCCATGCCAGCTTCAGCCAGGAGTGGTTGTAAGTGACAATGGCACCAACCTTCTCTCCGCCCTCTGACAGGGACATTTTACCCATGTTCCATGTTTGGCACATGTCCTGAATTTGGTGGTGCAGCATTTTTTGACCCGGTACCCAGGCATACAAGATCTCCTGAGGCAGGCCAGAAAAGACTGTGGTCATTTCTACCAGTCATACAATGCCAGTGCTCGGCTGGCTGACATTCAAAGGGAATGCAACCTGCCCACCAACAACCTCATTTGTGACTAGGTGGAACTCAACGTTGGCAATGCTGCAGTGGCTGAACACACAGCAGAGGGCCATCAATGAATACCTGTCAATGGAGCTTGACTTCTTTTCCCCCCCGCTGGTGGCTACTGATCAAGGATGCATGCACTGTCCTGTCACCATTTGAGGAGGCCACAAGGATGTGACACTGTCCCTATAGTCTTCCTGCTGGAGCACACGCTTTGTGGAATCATGGACAGGGCACTTGAGGCAGAACAGTGGGAGGAAGAGGGAGACTTCCTTTCCTCTCAAGGCCCCCTTTATCAATTTTTTCATACAAATAGAGCTTTCTTTTGGTGGTATTTGATCACCTCTGTGTTTTTTATTTTTTTGCGCTATAAATGAAAAAAAGACCGAAAATTTTAAAAACAATTGAATTTTTCTTTGTTTCTGTGATAAAATTTAGCAAATTAGTAATTTTTCTTCATAAGTTTTGGCCACAATTTTTACTGCTACATATCTTTGGTAAAAATAACCCACATTAGTGGATATTATGTGGTCTGTGTGAAAGTTATAGGCATATCGTAAATCGGCCGGCGTAAGCCCGCCTAATTCAAATTTGGATCAGGGGGGGCGTGTTTTATGTAAATCTACTGTGACCCGACTTGATTGACGTTTTTCCCGAACGGCGCACGCGCCGTCCGTGGAATTTCCCAGTGTGCATTGCTCCAAAGTACGCCACAAAGCAGTTTAGATCCGACGGCGTAAGAGACTTACGCCTGTCGGATCTAATGGATATCTATGCGTAACTGATTCTAAGAATCAGTCGCATAGATACGACGGGTCAGATTAGGACTTATGACGGCGTACATGGCACTGCGCTGCGGTATTTTTGGAAAGTAAACATTCCAATGTATTTTGTAAGAGTTATGGTGAGTTATTTGAAGTTGTCATCTTTTCCCACAATTCTTTGTAAAATTAACATTTTTTTTTTCCACAAAATTGTCATTGTAATAGCTTTTCTCACACATGGCATGTGCATACCACAAATGACACCCCAAAATACATTCTGCAACTCCTCCTGAGTATAACGATACCACACGTGTGGGACTTTTTCACTGCCTGGCCACATACAGAGACCCAACCTGCAGGGAGCACCATCAGATGTTCTAGGAGCATAAATTACACATCTTACTTATTGACTACCCATTACACTTTTGAAGCCCCTGGAGCACCAGGACAATGGAAACGCCCACAAAATTACCCCAATTTGGAAAGCTAACACCCCAACATATAATCTATAAGGCATAATGAGTCTTTTGAATGGTTCATTTTTTCCAGAAGTTTTTGGAAAATGTGAAAAAAAAAACGAAACGCATTTTTTTACACAAAGTTGTCCGTTTATAAGATATATCCAACACATAGCATTTACATAGCAAAAATCACACCCCAAAATACATTCTTCTACTCCTCCTTAGTATAACGATACCACGTGTGAGACTTTTACATGCCTGGCCACAAACAGAAGCCCAACATTGAAGTAGCACCTTTAGGCGTTCTAGGAGCATAAATTACACATCTCATTTCTCAACCACCTATTACACTTTTGAAGGCCCTGGAGCACCTAGACAATGGAAATGCCCACAAAATTACCCCATTTTGGAAAGCTAACTCCCCAACGTATAATCTATGAGGCATAATGAGTCTTTTAAATGGTTAATTTTTTTTCTAACGTTTTTGGAAAATGTGGAAAAAATATGAAACCATTTTTTTTACACAGAGTTGTCCGTTTGTATGATATTTCCAACACATAGCATTTACACAGCAAAAATTACACCCCAAAATACATTCTACCACTCCTTCTGAGTATGGCGATACCAAATGTGTGAGACTTTTACACAGCCTGCCCATTGTAAGATTGGGGTGATCAGACTCCAGCGGTAGGTGCGTTTTTAGTGAGTATGCCAGTCCAGAACTAAATTTTTAAGGGCCTGGTAGCCCACTTTTATTTAAAAGCACAAAAAGTTCACAAATACATCAGCAGCCCTCACAGGGGGGTTCCACCATTACTGTATCTTGCATACTCAATACTTTAGCCTCCTGGCTTTCATTCTTGCCATCCGGCTGTTTCAGGCCTTTAGCCTAGGCCTTAGGTCTGCTCCTTAGAACAAACAGAGTTTTCTAGAGTTAAGCTCTCTCCTAGCTTACTCCTGATCAACGCCTTGCTGCTCAATCACCAATGACATATGCCTTCTGCAGACATGCATGCTCTGGCTGCACTCATGCAGCGTCTGACTTCTCTCAGAGGGATGGGAGTCCACCTCCCGGCACAGACTTCATGTCTGTTGGGTGGGGCCCTCAGCCATAGTCAAGTCAGAACTAAATAGCCCAACACACAGCTGTGATTTTTCTCTCCAAAATCTGGCGTAAACCAACAGTCTTTAAGGTCGCACACCACATACAGAGATCCAATATGCAAGGAACACTGTCAGGTGTTCCAGGGTCACATAGCATGCACATACCAAGAAATACACCTCAAAATACAATTTGCTGAGCAAAGGGTAAACAAAAGATTACCTGTGGTTTTAGTAGCGCAGTTGTCCACAGGAGGATCGCACTGATCCAGGCAGCAGGCAAAGATACTGTCTATATATAGTCCAGGGTCAGTGCAGGCAGAGATAGTGTCAGCAGTGCCAAAAATATTGGTCCTGGTAGTAGGTAGGAACATGGTCCATGTGGTGTGGTCAGTGAGACAGGCAGAGGCATGATGGCAGTAAGTCCTACAGGCAGCAGGCAGAAGTAGGGCCTCATTCAGGACAGAATGGGGACAGGGGTAAAGACTTCTCCCACCCAAATCTCTTTGAAGCCTCTGAGTCTCCAGACCCTAATCTAGGATGAGAAAACAAAAAAAAATGTTCTTCATCCAGAAAAACAATTCTGGAGCCCCTCACATATGTGAGACCCCTGTGTTGAATCCCACTAGTCCAGTAGCAGGGTACAAGATCAGTCCATAAGGCAGGCAAAAAACAGTCCAAGGTTAGTTCCAGATCAGGCAGAGGTATGTACAGAATCGTTAGGCAGAAGCATGGTCGAATAACAGTCCAGGGTCAGTTCCGGATCAGGCAGAAGTATGTACAGAATCGGTAGACAGAGGCGTGGTCGAATAAAAGTCCAGGGTCAGTTTCAGATCGGGCAGAAGTATGTACAGAACTGGCAGACAGAAGCGTGGTCAAATGACAAGTCAGGGACAGTTACAGAGCAGGCAGTGGCATAAGGGGTGTGAAGGTGTGTGACGGCAGGAACTGAGGATTACGTTTACCATACTTCACTAATAATTTAATGAACTTTGGTAACAGCGAAAACAGTCATCTATGCAGAGGCCTGTTTGGGAAGGACAATGGGCACAATAATAAGATGTGTCTCTTCTGACTTCTCCACTGGTACACACCTTACATATTTTTTGACATCGTTAGCCTGTTGGTCTGGGAGGGATTTTATCAGGAAAGTGGCGTTTGGAGAGTCGACTAAGAACAGCTGATGGGATATTTTCTGGCGGGCCCTTGGAGAATATAAGGGCAGTGAAAACATCCTCCTGGTAGCCAAGGAAGCATTTGAGATTTTGGGTGGAGTTGCGGTAAATGATATATGAGTTGTATATGGCCAATTGAAAAAAATGTATTGCGACCTTTTTATACCAATGGTATGTCCGTCTTGTGGCAAGGTAGGGTTCGAGCATTTGGTCATTGAAGTCGACTCCCCCATGAACAAATTGTATTTCTGGATGCATGTGGGCTTTTGGATGGGGCCATTCCTTCTTGGAATTTCCACAAAGGTATTGTTGTGGATCGAAGACAACATGTAAACATCACTTCTGTCCCTCCACTTCACTGCCAAAATCTCCTTGTTTCGCAGACTTGCCGATTGTCCTTTTCCCAACTTCTTATGCACAAGACTTTGAGGAAAGCCCTTCCGGTTCTTTCTTACGGTGCCACGTGCTGGCATCTTCTTCCGGTGAAGGTTGTGGAACAGGGGTAGAGATGTGTAGAAGTTGTCTACGTACAAGTCGAACCTTTCTCCAGTAGGGGGTATATGAGGTCCCAAACAACTTTCCCGCTTGATCCCAAGTAGTCTGGGCAATTGGCGGGATGCAGCTGGGTGTCCTTCCCTTCATACACTCTGAAGGCATACAGGTACCCTGTGGCTCGGTCACATAGTTTGTATACATTCACCCCATAGTGGGCACTTTTGCTGGGCAAAAATTGCTTGATTTTAAGCCTGCCACTAAATTTAACAAGGAACTCATCCACACATATGTGTTGGTCCGGGGTAAACAGCTGGGGGAATATTTCTGAAAAATTATTTAGTAAGGGCTGAATTTTAAAAAGCCTGTCATAATTTGGGTCATTTCGGGGAGGGCACTGGGTATTATCATTAAAAAGGAGGAACCTCATGATCATGAGGTATCTGGTTCTGGGCATTACCTTGGAGAAGATTGGCATGTGGTAGATGGGGCGGGTTGACCAATAGGAACGCAAAATGTTTTTATTGTTGAGTCCCATACAAAATGTGAGGCCCAAAAAAACCTTCAACTCCTCCACCGTTTGGTCTCTCCACTCGAAGGGACGGGCATAATAGGATGTTGGATTATTTGAAATAAATTGTTGTGTATACAGGTTGCACTGGGCCACAATTCTAGATGGCACGTCCTCAGTAAAAACTAAATCAGAAAAGTTGATTGGGGAACAATTTTCTGTGTCCACCTGGACTCCTGGCTGGGCAGTGAAAGGGGGAATGTTGACTTCTCCTGAATTAGGAGGAAGCCACAAGGGGTTCTGGAGGGCATAGGGAAGGCTGGCATGGGTCCTTGGCCTTTCTTGCCGAGGTATTGCGGTGCTGGTGGATGGCACTGCAGTGCTGGTGGATGGCACTGTGGTGCTGGTGGATAGTACTGCGATGCTGGTGGATGGCACTGCCTCCTCACCAGAATGCCTTCGTTTGACGGGCAGATCTTCCTCCTCTGAGTCGGTCAGTGTTGCACTAGTGAATACTGACTCATAATTTTGAAGGGAATCCGAAAAATAGAGCTCCCTGTTGCTCTCGTCGGCCGTGGAAAGTATTTGGTACGCCTCCTCGGTGGAAAAGCATCTTTTGGACATGGTTACTGGTGGTGATGCGACTACACAGGTGTGTGCTAAGCCTGCACTGATGGGCACTGTTGAGGTGGCGCAGATGGGCACTGATGAGGTGGCACAGATGGGCACTGATGAGGTGGCAAAGATGTGAACTGATGAGGCGGCACAGATGTGCACTGATGAGGTGGCACAGATGGGCACTGAGGCGGCACAGATGGGCACTGATGAATCTGCACAGATGGGCACTGATTGATTGCACAGATGTGCACTAATGAGGCAGCACAGATGGGCACTGATTTATGGCACAAATATGCACTGATGAGGTGGCACAGATGGGCACTGATGAGGCAGCACAGATGGGCACTGATAAGGCGGAACAGGTGGGCACTGATGAGGCCTAACAGATGGGCACTGATGAGGCAGAAAAAATGTGCAATGATTGGTGGCACAGATGTGCACTGATGAGGTGGCACAGATGGGCACTGATGAGATGGCACAGATGGGCACTGATGAGGTGGCACAGGTGGGAACTGATGATGCGGCACAGATGTGCACTGATGAGGTGGCACTGATTGGCACCGATGAGGCGGCACAGATGGGCACTGATTGTTACTAATGAGGTGGCACAGGTGGGCACCGATGAGGTGGCACAGATGGGCACTGATGAGTTGGCACAGGTGGTCACAGATTGGCACAGGTGGGCACAGATTGGCACAGGTGGGCAGATTGGCACAGGTGGGCGCAGATCCCTAATAGGCACTGTGATACCAATGGGGCACTGTATGGGCACAGTTAACTTAACACACAGATCACTCTCATTCCTCACACGCGGTCTCTGTGTGAGGAGGGAGAGCCAACAATGAAAGATGATCTCATATGTTTACATTTGAGATCATCTCTCATTGGCCACGTCAATCGCATAGTGAATGGCCATTTACTGCAATCAGTGATTGGCTGTGTCCAAGGGACACAGCCAGCACAGAAGTTCCCTGATGCGCGCTCGGGAACGAGGAAATGGGAAGGACGTCTATCGACGTCCTCCTGGCATTGTAGGTCCGCGCTGAAGCCGTCATTCGGCTATAGCGCGGGCCTCTAGTGGTTAATAATTTGTCCTACATACAAGAAACAATGAGAACCAACCAGAACCCAGCTATTATTATGTTCTATACACTAAAATGCTTAACTCTGAAACCTAATGGTTGCTATTAGAGGTGCACCAAATGAAAAAATTTGTCCCGAAAGCAAAACTTCAGGATGCACTTAGCCAAAACCAAAAATTAGTTTAAAAGAAAAAGAATTTAAATCAATATCATTTTTTTTAGCCCATTATTGGCACCTTTAGTGCAAGAAAAGCTTAAGAAAAATGCATCCTTTTAATAATTCTATGTATGTCTTCTCACTGGTCCGTTGTGCTTCCATTGTGGTGTTAAAAGTCTTGCTTGCTGCATTTTTGCTCCCCATTGAAATGTATTGAAAACGCAGTAAGAACGTATCAATAATGCACCCATATTATGTTTTTGATGTCGTTTTTGAGTCACATGACCTGTGAAAAAACACAATATAAGCTCAGTCAAATTATGATAAAATCGTAGCAAAATCTTGGCAAAATCCAGTGCGTTTTTGCCGCCATTATCGGCACCTTTTTCTCTACCAGTAAAATGTTGAAAACACAATTTTTGGCTGCCGAAATTTCGGTGCATCATTAGCTGCTCAAGATGTAGCTTGTTATTGCTTGTTTGGTTTCTTTACAAAATACTCATCCTTAACTAACCCTTGAATGATTTATCCTTTGAATATTACTTAAAAAATCCTTTATACATAAGGCTTGTTTTTTTGCTTTGCTTTCTTGACCACTTTTACCATTTAGAATTTACACTACAATCTGTAATGTTATTTTTTAAGATTTGCCTGAAACATCATAGTATAAATAAAGATGTCTGGTTTTCTTCAGGATGGATTAACATGTAAAAGTGTTTAGCAAAATGAATTCAGTCCTTAAATATATTGCATTGGCCTTTAGTTTGGTTGTTCAGATATTCAGTTATGGCAAGTGTGAAGATGAAAGGCAAATGAATCATTAAAGTCCAGTAACTGAGTCTGTTTATGAGAACACATTTTACAGCACTGATTATGATTATAGATAAAGTGTATATGGTAATATCATTTTGGCTGTATTCTAGTTTAATAGAAACAATATTATAAATAAATTAAATCATCCAAAAGTGGAGGATATAACAAATGAAAAGATAAAGTTAATTTATGCCTGTTCTAAAAGTGCAATAATGGCTTCAAATCTCTTTTTACATGTGTTTTATGCTGCCCCGGCTGCCTATATATTTGTGTGCCTTGGTATGTTCCCTTATTCACTTTCCTGTTTATTTCTAGTTAGCACAGTTTCTTGCTAGACACTCCCTGCTTCTTCATGATAAACTGATCATTTTACTTTTCCATCGCAGAGAAAGGAATTAGTCATTGTTTTCTTATGCTCCATATACACTGGGTTTAAAAAAAAAATGTCAATTCCCTTGGCAGAAAAAAAAAATGCTCAAATCTCCAGTTTTAGTAAATCAATCCTACTGGGTCCAGAAAGCATGTCATTGTATATATTGGCATTGGAAAAAGACCAGTAATTAGACAGTTTAGTAAAATCTTCTGTGGTATAGGAAGGGAATGTGGGGTGGGGGGAATATGCGCTAGGTGAAATGAATATGTTAAGCAATTAAGGGTGGGTCCTGGGAGGGACGTCCTGCAGCTGTACACTAATGCTTAGATATAGAAAACAATGGAACGTGTGGGAAAAAACAGTGCAGCGCTGGACGAAAACGTGAAATCAAATGTGTGAAATAAATATGGAATATAACAAATTTAGTAATAGACCATAAGTGAATAATAGAATAAAGTAATAAACCAGCAAAATCTTATGTCGCAATTGTCCACTGAGTGAGTGGACAGCTGCGGTGAGTGATGTGATAACGGAACCGTTAAGGTAAGTGATGTGATAACTGAATCAAAAAATAGCGGAAATATGATACCGCAGTGAACCAATAAATCCTCTCACAATAGTCCACCAACTTGATATATGCTGTGCCACATCAAAGCAAAAATGATAAATATTAATAATAGTGCACAGTAAATTAATAACTAATGCAGTGCAAATCCACAAAATATTAAAAATATTAAAAAATAAAGTCCACAGGGGGAAGCGGGGGTTGTTAGCTCCCTCCAATGAATATGGTAAGGAAGTGAAGATCCAATAAGAGTCCACAGGTGGAGATAGAGGAAAAGCGATCCACAGAAGATACCACACCAATAAAATTGAAGGCTTACCAGAGAGCCTGCGACCCCACCTTCTCAGGAGGGGTCTAAACAGGCGTGATGGGAGGCAGTTGTCCCTTAAAGCGGTGGTTCACCCTCCTTAACATGATTATACCATTACATTCGGCATCGTAGCGCGAGCTACGGTATGCCGGTCTTAAATTTTTAATCCCCGTACTCACTGTGCTATCGATCATTGAAGATTCCGACTCCCGCGGGGAATGGGCGTGCCTATGGAGAGGGAGGATGATTGACGGCCGGCTCTGGCACGTCACGCTCCCCGAAGACAGCCGGAGTAGGTCTCGGCTCTTCACGGCGCCTGCGCACAGGCTATGCGCAGGCGCCGTGAAGAGCCAAGCCTATTTTGGCTATTTCCGGAGAAGCGTGACGTGCCAGGGCCGGCCGTCAATCACCTTCTCTCACCATAAGAACGCCCATTCCCCGGAATCTTCAATGATCCATAGCACAGTGAGTACGGGGATAAAAAATGTAAGACCGGCATACTGTAGCTCGCGCTACGATGCCGAATGTAATGGTATAATAAAAAAAATTTTTTTTTTTTTTTAATAGGGTGAACCCCCGCTTTAAGATGGTAGGAATGGATCGATATCCCTCACGGGTCAGATGTCAGGATCCCCAGCTCCACAGCTCCTCGTATTGATCAGTGGTGACAGCACTCACAAAAGTGTGTGTTGGCGGTAATCAGCAGGCATCACTCATCTCTCCAGAAGTTTCTTCTTCAACGTCTTGTCTGTCTCTGACTGCAGCGTCATGTGACCAAAATCTTCTACACACTCTGCTGTATCTGATGCAAATTGTTTTCTGTGCCTCAGAAATCAAATATTCACTGATTGCACTCTGAGTGAGCCCTCAGTTGCAATACATCAGTGGCTAAGTGGTTAGCACTTCCATCTAGCAGCACAGGGGTTGTCAGTTTGAATCCCAACCATGGCACTACCTTCCTGGAGTTTGCATACTCTCCCTGTGCCTGCACATATTTATTCCAGGTACTCCGGTTTCCTTCCACACTCCAAAGACATGCTATTAGGTTATTTGGCTCCTGTCTAAAATTGACCCCATTGTGTGCACAGTGTGGGGAAATAATTAGTTGATCCCCTGCAGATTTTGCAAGTTTGCCCAATTACAAAGAAATTAAGGTTCTAGAATTTTTATCATATTTTTTCATATTTGTATCATATCAACCAAAAATACAGAAAAAGCACATAAAACAAATGCTATAAATTATGTTGCAGTCCAGTGCGTAAAATAAGTATTTGATCCCCGAGAAAAAAAGACTTAGTACTTGGTGAAGAAACCCTTGTTGGCAAGCACAGATGTAAGACGTTTCTTGTAGTTGGTGATCAGGTTTACATATCTTCTCTAAATCCTTAAGGTTTCTTGGCTGTTGCTGGCAACTCAAAGTTTCAGCTCCCTCATTAAATGTTCTATAGGATTGAGGTCTGGAGACCGGCTAGACCACTCAATGACCTTAATGTGCTTCTTCTTGAGCCGCTCCTTTGTTGTCCTGGCAGTATGTCATTGTTGTGCTGGAAGACCCATCCACGACCCATCTTCAGAGTTCTGGCTGAGGTAAGAAGGAAATCATCCACGATTTTACAATAGATGGCCCTGTCCATTGGCTCCTCAATGCAGCAAAGTCGGCCTGCACCTTTAGCAGAGAAGCCCTAAATTGTCATGTTTCCACCTCCATGCTTAAAAGTAGGGATAGTGTTCTTAGGGTCAAAGTCAGCATTTTTCTTCCTCCAAACATGGCGAGTCAAGGTAATGCCAAAGAGCTCAATTTTGGTCTCATCTGACCACAACACTTTCTCCCAATCTTTCTCTAAATTATTTAGATGTTCATTGACATGACTATACATGTGCCTTCTTGAGCAGGGGACTCGCCATGTTTGGAGGAAGAAAAATGCTGACTATTACCCTAAGTACACCATTGCTCTGGGGTTGTTTCTCTACTAGGTACATACTGACTTTGTCGCATTGAGGGGCTTATGGATGGGGCCATGTATTGTAAGATCTTGGATAAGAACCTTCCTCCCTTAGCCAGAATGCTGAAGATGGGTCTTTCAGCATGACAATGACCCAAAACATACTGCCAAGGCATCAAAGCAGTGGCTCAAGAAGAAGTAAAGAGTGGCTAGTAAGGAGTGGGGGAGTGTAGGGAGCTGAAACTTCGAGATGACAAGTGGCAGCCAAAAACCTTAAGGATTTAGAGCTATAAAAAAAGACCCTCCAGAGATGTGTGCAAACCTGGTAATCAACTACAAGAAATGTCTTACCTCTGCTTGCCAACAAGGGTTTCTCCATTAATTACTAATGCTGCGTACACACGACCGTTTTTCGGGTTGTAAAAAATTACGTTTTAATGGTCTAGAAAAAATGAAGTTTTTTTCAACCCGATCATTTTTATTTTTTTTTTAATCTTCATTCTTTATTATATTTTTATCTCATACAAATTTTTAATAGTTCATTAAAAACAGAAAAAAAAATTGTTCCTTATATATATCATACCTTTAGTACAAATACAAAAAGTGAGATCTCCTAAATTAGTATACTGGGAGGCAAATAATAACATTTACTGGAGTTGAGGAGCCCACCGGACCAGTAGTTCTATATAATATTATAATTTGTACTATTTGTCAACCCTTCTCTCTTTTTATTCCTCCCCACTTAGTGCTACTCCATTAATCTATTTTACTGTTGGTTTCGTGAATCTATTCCATCGCCCGGTTGTCTCCCTTCCCCCATCTAAATCCAAAGGTTACAATAGTCCTGGCTCTACCAAGATATCCCACATGTGACTTTTCATTCAGCTATTATATTTGGTTATTCTCTATCCCAACTATACTTCTTATCCCCTAAATAGAAGCGCCCTTTTCCTCCAACCATGGTTTCCACATTTCCTCAAAGTCCTTAAGATTACCTCTTTTTATATAGACTGCTCTTTCTTTACAGATTGACTCGTTTATTACCCTGGTCCATTCTCTTACTGCCGGTGGCGTTGTTGCCTGCCATCTCATGGCTATTCATTTTCTAGCTTGAAACAAACATTTCAATATTGCAACTGTAGTACTTCTTTTCTCCTCCCGTTCCTTCCTGTATCCCAGTACTACCCGATCATTAAAACGACCTTGCCTACACACGATCGTGAAAAGAAAATGCACTAGCAAAGCGCGGTGACGTACAACACGTACAACGGCACTATAAAGGGGAAGTTCTATTCGGATGGCGCCACTCTTGGGGCTGCTTTTGCTGATTTTGTGTTAGTAAAAGACAATTCACACTTTTCAGTCTGTTACAGCGTGATGAATGTGCTATCTCCATTACAAACGGTAGTTTTACCAGAACGAGCGCTCCCGTTTCATAACTTGTTTCTGAGCATGCACGTTTTTTTCACGTCGTTAAAGCCCACACACAACCATTTTTTTTACAACATTAAAAATGACGTGAAAAATTTGAGCATGTTCGAAATTTTGAATGGCCATTTTTTTACATCGTGAACAAATGCTCTGGAGCACACACACGATAGTTTTTAATGACATAAAAAAAAAACATCATTTTTTACAACCCGAAAAATGGTCGTGTGTACGCGGCATAAGTCATGCTTTGCTTGGGTATCAAATACGTATCTTACTCACTGAACTGCAACTCAATTTATAAGATTTGTATCATGTGTTCTTTCTGGATTTTTGTTTCATATTCCATCTCAATCATTTAAAATGTACCTATGATTAAATTATAGACCCTAAATTTCTTCATTGTAAGTGGACAAACTTACAAAACCTGCAGGGGGTCAAATAATTATTTTCCCCACTGTATGTATGAATGTGAGTTAGGGACCTTAGATTGTAAGTTCCTTGAGGGCAGGGACTGATGTGAATGAACAATATATATATATGTAAATTTACGGCGTTATATAAGTACCTGTAATAAATAAATAAATACAGACTCCGAGATCTGCTAGAATATTAGATTATAGCTTGATGTATTTTTCTAGTCTCATTGGGGAAGACTTACTAAAACTGGTGTACACAGAATCTGGGGCAGCTGTGCGTCGTAACCAATCAGCTTCTAACTTCAGCTCGTTCAATTAAGCTTTGACAAAAAAAAAATGGAAGCTGATTGGTTACTATGCAGAGCTGTACCAGATTCTGGGTGCGCCAGTTTTAGTAAATCTTCCCCAATGTGTCTGATCTCACTCACTGAAAGCAAATCTTTCTACAATTTGGAAAGCTTTGCATGTATTGGAGTTTTCTATGTATTGAACTTTGCTTGTGAAATTACAAGGACGGTTGTTTGTAGAACCTTCCCCCTACTCCTAGTTTTTGAATTGTTCCTTATACATATCTTAAATCCTGCAGTCTTTTGGCTGCTCATGTGATGTCCAGGGTTTTTTTTTCTCTTCTACCTGCTGCAGGGATGGGTGGTCGTCAGTACTGCAGAGAACCCGGCTGACATCAGTACTCTCTTTATAATATTGTAATGTGAACCCAAACTAATATGGTGATGCAGCCCCAGGGAGTATCTGCAGGACAGTCTGGACTAAACGGAAGTGGGTTGATTGATCTTAGCTGTTATTTGAACTGGAATGGGATTCAAGGGGCAGTGCTGGAGATAAGGTGAGTACTGCAGAATAAAAGCTGTTTTTTTTTATATACCTGAAGGTCAGACAAAAATGAGAAAATGTTTAATGAGAGAGGGAGGGAGAAAAAGAGAGTGAGCAAGAAAAGGTAGGAGAGAAGGCATAAGAGAGGAAGTGAGAGGATGCAATAGAGGAAGGGAGCGTGACAGAACAAGAGAGGGAGTGAGAGAGAAAGTGAGAGGGGATGAGAAAGGGAGCAAGACGGGGTGAGGCCCCGTACACACGTCCGAGAAACTCGACGGGCAAAACACATCGTTTTGCTCGTCGAGTTCCTTGTGAAGCCGCCGAGGATCTCGGCGAGCCAACTTTTCCCATTGACTAACGAGGAAATAGAGAACATGTTCTCTTTTTGGCCCGACGAGATCCTCGTCGGTTTCCTCTGCGAAAAGTGTACACACGACCGGTTTTCTCGGCAGAATACGTCTCCCATCGAGTTTCTGGCTGAATTCTGCCGAGAAACTGGGTCATGTGTACGGGGCCTCAGAGAGGATGCAATAGAGGAAGGGAGTGTGACAGAACAAGAGAGGGAGTGAGAGAGAAAGTGAGAGGGGATGAGAAAGGGAGTGAGTCAGGGAGAGAGAGAGATCGAGAGAGAAGGTGAGGGGAGTTAGAAAGGGAGCAAGTAGGGGACACAAAGATTCAAAGTACACAATGTGGCAAAAAGCTGTCGTGAAACCTACATAACACAGAGGACTACCTTGTCACACCATAGAGCTAATATGAAAGCACAATTAATATGTAAACTAAATGCTGCTGGAAATTAATAAACACGCCACACAAGACTGCAAAAAAACATATGTTTAAAGATCAGTGCATAGAACAGATCTGATTGATGTAGCTGTGATAAATGTGTGATAAACAAGTTGAAGCTTTTTTATTAACTTTATCTGCAATGCAATAAAACAAGCACATTCCTAAACAATCTTCCTTACTGATCACACCCTGTTTTTCTCTGTGTATCTGTCTTTTGTGTGACCCAACCTAAATAGCCTCCCTCCAGCATTAATGCTGAAGTGCACTTCACTGTCAAACAGAGATGTTCTGATTCTGTCTCTGTCTGACCTGGAGGGACAGAAGTCTTTTGCCAGGCACTATCTCTTTTCTTTGAATCAAATGATGAATCTGTGGAGAAGGTTAGAGGCCATGGTAGAGGGGAATCTAGAAGTTCTTCAGAAGAATAAAACCCTGAAAGTCGAACTATGCAATTTATCCTAGGCCAAAACAATGTCAACACAATTACACAGGAGGTTTAAACTCTTGTGCATCGACCCATAGTATATTTACCAGCAGGAGAATCTTTAGCGGTCAACCACAAGGGTCATTCTAGAGCATCAGTTACCTCCCAAGTTATTAAGACCCTAAGTTCCGGTTCACATAGGGGCAACGTATCAGACGACTTAGCCGCCTGACAAGTCGCGCTCCGTTTTGTACTATGGAACCGTTCTAGTAGGAGCGACTCAAGTCACTTCGACTTAGAAAAAGGTTTAAGCAGCAAGTCATGCACCATCACAGACCCTTCTGAGCCTAGCTAACAGAACTCTAGGGACCAGTCAAACTCTTTTTGAGGCCTCGTACACACGACCGAGTTTCTCGGCAAAAACCAGCAAGAAACTTGCTGGGAGATATTTTTTTTGCAGAGGAAACCGGTCGTGTGTACATTTTCGTCTAGGAAACTGTCGACGGGAGTCTCAAATTGGCTCGTCAAGTTCCTGGTCGGGCTGGTTTCCGATGAGAAACTCGAGCGTGTGTATGCTAAGAAACCTGCGCTTGCTCAGAATAAAGTATGAGACGGGAGTAAAAGTAGCTGTAACGTACCTGGTGTGTAGAGTCTGATGCAGGGTAGCCTCTCTTACGACTCTGGTTCACGAGCCACTGAATGTGGGAACAGCGGACTCGGAGCACAGAAGGGTAGGAGTGCCGAGGTGATGATGGGTAGTTGCAGAAGGACGAATACCTCTGGTGAGTAGATGCTGAACACAGAAGCGGAGGATGGGTCAGCGACCCGCACGGGATCTGCGACTACAGCGGCACAAGCAGGAAACAGTTCAGATATAGCAGAGTCAGACAAGCCGGGTCATAACAGGTGAGCGTGCAGGAAGATGGCTGAAGAATAGTCGGTAAAACAAGCAGGTGGATCTGGCAACAGTGAAGTCAAGCAATCGGATGGTCAAACGGAGCCGGGTCTGGATTGGAGAGGTTCGGGTAGTCAGGCAAGCCGGGTTCAGGTTTCAAACAGGTATTCAAGCAGGATAACAGGTCTCAGGTATGATCTGGTCAATACTGCAAATCAGGCAGCGAAGACACTGTGCTGCTGAGGTGTTTAAATAGGGCAGCCTGCTGTTAATCACTGAAATCAGTCTGCACCATTAACCCTTAAGTGGCAGATCCATGACAGTAGCATTTGTAATGGAGATAACACATTTTTCAAGCTGTAACAGACTGAAAAGTGCAAATCGTCTCTTACCAATATTTTACTTAACACGCAAACACATGAGATTAGCAAAACCAGCCCCAAGAGTTTAGCCAGTGGAATCAAACTTCCCCTGCCATTGTATGTGTTGTATGTCACCGCGTTTGAGAACAAGGAGATTTTGTCTTGACAGTGTGTACGCAAAGCAAGCTTGTCGAGTTCCTTGACAAACCTTCAGTTCAGTCAGTAACGGAAAACTTGGGCGCTCCTTCCCGAGCCGTTTGAAATATTTTTTCTGCTTGGCTGGGGAAGTAGACGGGTCTTCCCACAAAAGGGCCTCCTTAACCGCTTTAATGAGCGGAGTTACTTGGGAGAAATCAAACTCCACGCTTTCCTCATCACTTTCCAGTTCTTCCTCCAGGGAAGTAGGTAAGGAAGTGTATGGCTGGGAAGGACCTGGATCCTCATGGACCTCATTGGCCGGAGAACCAGACTGGATGGTACTGGCCTGACTTTGTGCGTGGGGAAACACTTTCTCATTTAAGGATCGTTGCACCACCCGTTCCACTAGGGACACGATGCGTTGATCTTCAGTCTCTTTTTCCCCAACCGGTTTGGCGTAGCAGCGGTCACACAAAGATTTGCCCTCAGGGACTTGTGTGTCGCAGCCCCAGCAGGCTCTTCGACCAGAGCGGCTGTCATGGCGGTGGGAGCGGTGTCTGGAGGAGGAACGAGATCTTCTCCTCTGGTGGTGAGATGCAGATGGAGAACTGCGCTTGCTTTTTGACTTCGAAGAAGACGAGTGGCGTTGCGGCCTGGCAAGGTCTGAGTTGGTCTGGACTGAAATGCGAGGATCCGAACCGGAAGGGCTAGAGAGAGATTTGAGGGAAAAGGAAATAAGGCCTCAAGTAAACCTATAGGGCTGGCCATTTGTGGGCGGTGATTGGACCATGGCACCTGGACCCAGGGCTGGTGCAAGGATTTTTGACACCCTAGGCGAAACCTCATTTTGCCGCCCCCCCCTTAAAATACACACATGGCTCCGCCCCTCACTAAAAAATTTGCGGCACCTATTTCTTCAGCCGTGGTCCACAGGCTTGTACCTGTGCCTCTGGACCCGGCCCGAAGAAAAATGGTGGATGGCACTAGCTCACTTCCTCACGCCAGCCGTGGTCCACTTTGTTGCACGGCCCCCCCCCCCCCCCACACACACACACATTTGTTCCCCCTCTGTTCCCCCCTGCACACCTGCCCCCCCAACACACACATATCTTTTCCCCCTGCACATCTGTCCCCCCCCACACACATATCAGTACCCCCCTGCATGTCTGTCTGTCCCCCCACACACATATCAGTACCCCCCTGCACGTCTGTCTGTCCCCCCCCACACACATATCAGTACCCCCCTGCACGTCTGCCCCCCCACACATACCAGTACTCCCTCGCACATCTGTCTGTCCCCCCCCCCACACACACATATCAGTACTCCATGCACAGCTGCCCCACACACACACACACACACACATATATATCAGTACCCCCTTGCACGTCTGTCCCCCCCACAAACACATATCAGTACCCCCTGCACATTTGCCCCCCACACACACACACACATATCTGTCCCCCCTTGCACGTCTATTCCCCCCCACAAACACACATCAGTAACCCCTGCACATCTGCCCCCCCCCACACACACATATCTGTCACCCCCACACACATCTGTCCGTTCGTCCCCCACACACATATATCAGTACCCCCCTGCAATCTGTCCCCCCCCACACACATACCAGTACCCCCCTGCATGTCTGTCTGTCCCCCCACACACATATCAGTACCCCCCTGCACATCTGCCCCCCCCACACATACCAGTACTCCCTCTCACATCTGTCTGCCCCCCCCACACACATAGTACCCCATGCACAGCTGCCCCCCCCACACACACACACACACGCACGCACGCACATATATCAGTACCCCCTTGCACGTCTGTCCCCCCCCCCACAAACACATATCAGTACCCCCTTGCACGTCTGTTCCCCCCCCACAAACACATATCAGTACCCCCTGCACGTTTGCCCCCCCCCCACACACATATCTGTCCCCCCCCACAAACGCATATCAGTACCTCCTGCACGTCTGCCCCCCACACACATATCTGTCCCCCCTTGCACGTCTGCCCCCCCCACAAACACATATCAGTACCCCCTGCACGTCTGCCCCCCCCACACACATCAGTACCCCCTGCACGTCTGCCCCCCACACACATATCTGTCCCCCCTTGCACGTCTGCCCCCCCCACAAACACATATCAGTACCCCCTGCACGTCTGCCCCCCCCACACACATATCAGTACCTCCTGCACGTCTGCCCCCCCCACACACATACCATAACTCCCCTGCACATGTCTGTCCCCCCTCCCACACATATCAGTACCCCCTGCATGTCTGTCCCCCCCCCCCCCACACATATACACATCAGTACCCCCTGCACGTCTGCCCCCCCCCCCCCACACACACACACACATATTAGTACCCCCTGCATTTCTGTCCCCCCCCCCCCATTTCAGTTCCCCCTCTGTACACAGTGCAATGCATTTTATTCATTGTGACTGGGTGCAGGCTGCCTGTGCTTTCATTGTACCTGTGTCAGTGGCGGGTGATTACTCCAGGAGAGTGGCGCTGGCCTGGCTGTACTTGTACACCAGATCCCCGAGCACCCAGGAGGAGGGGGGAGCGGCAAGCCCGCCGTAGTTAAAGTACATGCAGGGCTTGTTCCATCTCATCATCCCCCACAGTCAGTACTGTATGTGTATCACACAGACATCACATGAAAGTGAAACAGCGGAGGGCGCCCAGGCTGGGGGGGGGATTTGCAGCCGGGACGGGACCTAATCTATGCCACTTGTTGTGACACACGCTGATGTCAGACTCACTCAGAGGCGAGCGGAGAACTCGAGCCACGCTGGGGGGGGGGGTCTGCCTAGCGGGCGGCGCTGCTTGCAGTGTCAGGGCTGAGGGCGCTGCCAGCATTTTGTGGAGGACAGTGCAGGAGACTGTAGTAATAGCGGATGGGCGCCCTAGGCGTCAGTGCGCTCTAGGCAGTCGCTTAATCCGCCTAGTGGTAGCGCCGGCCCTGCCTGGACCCGAGCGTCACAACAGGTACAGTATTTGAAAAACGCTTCCTAAACGCAAAGCATACAATCAGCAAACTGCCCCTTTAAGAGAGACCAGCCAAACAATGGAGGCTGGTCAGATATTAGCAAACAACATTTCCCCCCATGCTTGATAAAAGCAGTCCTTAAAAGTGCCACAACATGAAAAGAAACCACTGACCTGTGTCACCTTCTAGTGCACTTCTCGCCTGTCAGGGAGATCCCAGTTACTACAGGCGAGCAGCAGCTTTAAATTTGCCGCTCATGACGTCATCGCGCAGCCGCACACGCGCATGCGCAGTGGGAAAGCCGCCGACGGCGCCTGCGCAGGCGCCAACCAAGCCTCGATCTGAGAGGGGCTACGGCGCATGCGCGGCCTGAAACAGCGAGCTGGAACGCAGGAGCGTTCCAGCCGCCATCCCGGAAGTGGCAGGGGGCTCAATGGGGAAACAAACGAGCAGGGGAATGACAAATAGACACACAGAAAAATACAGATGCGACTGCCATGAAAAACTGAGATCAGACCTTGCCAGCCGTGGATGCAAAAGAGTACACACCGCAGCAACATCCCTCCATGGACAAGTTGCTGAAGCTCACCACCCGCCCATGGCTGGGCTCCGAGCTGCACCGCTGAAGGTGTGTTTCCCATCCGACATCTTTGGACTAGTGTGCATCCCAGGACTGTAGGAGGCGGACAAAAAAGGAACACCAGTACTGGGAGGTGAGCTGACTTTTATGGGTATGGGGTCCTATAGCATTGGAGAGGAGGCGGGATTAACCCACACGTAGGCTGCCATGGAGTCTGTCAGGAAAAAACATCTTCCAGCTGCATCAGTGAGCTCTCTGTGTCTGTGACAAGGGCTATACTAAGAGACCTATTAATTGTGGGATATAAATATTCTTCACAGGAAGTGTCAGTTCTCAGACTACAGACAAAGGTCATGCATTAATCTGTGCGGTGTCATTCTGCATGCCTCATGTTTGAATACAAACCAAAATGTCTGACACAGGAATATGAAGATTCACTCTACTATAGACTGTGGCCCGGATTCACATACAGTGGCGCATATTTATGCGGGCGTAGCATATCTATCTGAAAAACACAAGGTGCAGGTAAGAAGGTTTAAGGAACCAGTACTTTCATGCTACAAAGAAAAAAACATTTAAAATAAGAAAGGGAGATCATTTCACATCAAACAATTTATTAACTGCTGCTCATCATATAGTCTGTTACTGTGACTTTAATTATATAGGCAGTACTATGCAGGCCAACAGGACCAGGTTTAAGGAACATAAAGTAAATGTTGTTAATAAAAATGTGGATTATAGACTTTGATGCCTTTTTTTGGAATACCACAATGGTGATCCTAATTTGATCACCGTATATGCTAGCCTTTCAGAAAGTGAACACTTTAAACATTTATATCCATGGGAACCTTTTTGGATCTTTAATATGAATAGCTTAGGTTTTAATGAGGATCTGGAGACTCATACTATTTTATATTATTATGTTTTTGCTTCTCCCCATTATTAAGGATGTGTATACTTTGCTGATATTTTAATGTTACTTTATAATTGTTCATACTAGTTTTTATTTCTACACTGCTACAGTATTATTAAATTGGATGTAGTGACATCTAGTGGTTATTTCTATGTATTTTGCTTTGTAGCGATGTTCTTTTTTTAATGTCCATAAAGTCCTACCTCTTCAATTATAGTAAGTTTTTATTTTTTTTTCAGATTAATTATAGATTTTATCCATGTTATTTTATTCTTCTTTTCTTCAAAACACTTTACAGTATAAAAATGTTACACTTTTGCCGCATACGCAATATCGGAAATTCCGACAAATTTCAACAAGAAAAGTCTGATGTGAGCTTTTGGTCGGAAATTCCGACCGTGTGTATGCTCCATCTCACTTTTGCTGTCGGAA
This sequence comes from Rana temporaria, assembly GCF_905171775.1. Classification (NCBI taxonomy): domain Eukaryota; kingdom Metazoa; phylum Chordata; class Amphibia; order Anura; family Ranidae; genus Rana; species Rana temporaria. The sequence goes on from NC_053491.1 coordinate 167,459,567, forward strand.
TTTCTGCCAACAAAAGATTGAGAGCAGGTTCTCTATTTTTGCGACAGAAAAAGTCCCTATAGGAAAATCCGCTAGTCTGTATGCAATTCCGACGTGCAAAAAAAAAAAAAATGCATGCTCAGAATCAAGCAGAAGAGCCGAACTGCCTATTGAACTTCATTGATCTCGGCTCGGCGTATGTCTTGTATGTCACCGCATTCTTGACGGTCGGACTTTCCGACAAGATTTGTGTGATGCAACACAAGTTTGAGCCAACATTCCGTCAGAAAAAATCCACGGTTTTCCTGTCGGATATTCCGATCATGTGTACGTGGCATTACACTATGAGAGTTCTTCACTTCTTTGGGCCTGGCTTTTCCGCATCCTATGATTGAATGACCATTGATGGATATTGCCTGTAGGGCCACCATCAGGGGGGTACAGCTGTCACAAGTGCAAGGGGCCCCGAGGGGCCTGTCTGGGCCAGAGTAAGGCAGGACGAGTGGAGGGGAGCCATGCTCTGAATTATAGAAATTATTTTATAGCTTCTGCTGTTCTCGTGTCACTGAGCTCAGACATCAAGCTCTTTACTGCCACCTCTGGCTACTATGTGTATATGCACCCTTCGTGTGATCTGTACTGTGTTTCTCAGCAACATGTCAGCTTTGTGAAAACGAGCTGGGACAGGTAGGAAGATCTTCTTTACAAGTAGGGGCTGTGAGTGAAAGGGAGGGGGGCTGTTTGTGTACAGGAAGGGGCCAGAGCCTTGTGTGTTTACAAGTTTGTGTATGCAGTGGTGTATTTTGGTTTACTAAAATCGGGCACTATCCTCCATCTAAAATTGCCCAACCCCTTCCTTCTCAAGTGGCTATTCAGGGCTTCTGGTGGGGCTCCTGGTGGCTGTGCAGGTTCCCTGGTCCCTGTGTGGGATCCCTGCGTGGGGTCTCTGGTCCTTGGTGGCTGTGCGGGGTCCCTGGTCCCTGTGTTGGATCTCTGGTGGTTGTGCGGGTCCCTGGTCCCTGTGCAGGGTCTCTGGTGGCTGTGCGGGGTCCTGGGTCCTTGGTGGCTGTGTGAGGTCCCTGTGCTGGGTCTCTGGTGGCTGTGTGGGGTTCCTGTGTGGGGTCCTGGGTCCTTGGTGGCTGTGTGGATCCTGAGTCCCTGGTGGCTGTGCGGGGTCCATGGTGGCTTTGCAGGTCCCCTGGTGGTTGTGTGGGGTCCCTGGTGGTTGTGTAGGACCCCTGGTGGCTGTGCGGGGTCTCTGGTGGCTGTGCGGGGTCCCTGGTCCCTGTGCAGGGTCCTGGGTGGCTGTGCGGGGTCCCTGGTGGTTGTGCGGGGTCCCTGGTGGCTGTGCAGGGCCCCTGGTCCCTGTGTGGGGTCTCTGGTCCTTGGTGACTGTGCAGGGTCCCTGGTCCCTGTGTTGGGTCTCTGGTGGCTGTGCGGGGTCCCTGTGCGTGGTCTCTGCTGGCTGTGCAGGGTCCTCGGTCCTTGGTGGCTGTGTGGGGTCCCTGTGCTGGGTCTCTGGTGGTTGTGTGGTGTCCCTGTGTGGGGTCCTGGGTCCTTGGTGGCTGTGCGGATCCCGAGTCCCTGGTGGCTGTGCGGGGTCCCTGGTGGTTGTGTGGGGTCGCTGGTGGTTGTGCAGGACCCCTGGTGACTGTGCAGGGTGCCTGGTTCCTGTGCAGGGTCCTGGGTGGTTTCATTTTGTGCAGAGACTGTTATAAACACGGGAAACATGCGCTACTTTACATGCATATCCCAGTATAAATGTCACTGGCCGGGAAGAAGTTAACACTAGGGGGCAAGCAATAGGTTAAATGTGTTACCTAGGGAGCGATTCCCACTGTGGGGGGATGGAACTTACTAGAGGAGGAGACCGATCGGTGTTTCTATATATTAGGAACACACAATTTGTCTGCTCTCCCCTGACAGGACGTGGATCTGTGTGTTTACACACACAGATCCATGCTCCTCCAGTGTCACAAACGATCGCAGGTACCTGGCAGACATTGCGGCGGCCGGGCATGCGCATCGGCTCCAGCAGCGGGCACACCCTATACCGCCGGGAAGCTAAGGACTCATATGACCCCAACCCAGGATGGGAGATCCCAATCTGCAGATGTCATATGACAATGGGTGGGATGGGAAGTGGTTAAAGAGTATCTCCAGTTTAGTGGGAAAAAAATAGCAAATAAAAAACTAATATACTATTGCTACACAAGCCATATTGCAATTAAATGTTATAAAAAAAAGTACCTTTTCTTTTCAATCTGCAGCACTGTGATTTTCTGTAAAAAGCAATGCAATATGGCTACCTGTCGGCATTCTGTACACAGATAGTTGGTAAGAAATCACATGTAAAAGGGATGCAGACCCTGCCACTTTCCTCATTAAAACCCTGAAAGTGCAGCAGGTGATTGCTAATTATAAATTCACAACCATTCACATGAACACAGAAAGCTATCACTTCAAAAATAACAAAAGGTAGGAATCTGCCGAAAATGACATGTCACATTAAAGATTAGAAGGAGGGGGTGTTCTGCTGTCGGAAATTACATCTTACATTAAAGTGAGAAGCGGGGGGTGCTGACTTCTTACCTCTTCTTCCATGTAGCCAGCGAGTTGAGAAGCGGGGTTAGGGGCCGAAAATGACTTCTCACCAGGCGGGGCCTCTAGTAATTTGGGGGGCCCTCCGCAGCTTTGCGGGGCCCTAAGCGGCTTGCATAGTGAGCCTATAGGGCGGATCGGCCCTGGTAGAATGACAATAAAGCTTGACTTGACTTGAGATCACCCAGATGGGAATGTTGTTGTTTTTTTAAACAAAAGTGTTACTCATTAATCTGTGTTTGTGCATACTACTCAGGAGGGGGAATCAATATAGGGGCTTTTGTAGAAATATGAGTGTGTACTTTTAAAGCCTAGTACACACTACTAGTTTTTTTCGTTTAACTCAGGAGGAATGTACGAAAAATAGCTGACAGCTTAGAAGGAGCCACTGTACTGACTATGTGATGTTAGTACAGCGATCTGCCCTCTGAACCATTGTGTTCTGACAAGGGGAACATCTATACACTTGTTTATCATTTAAGTTGGTTATTACTGGGTCATATTAACTGCTTTCTATGTCAGCTGAAGTTCAGCTTTACGTGCTACAAGTGATTGTGATGTCAAATAGCAGAACACTTCTAAGTTTATTTGGTATTAACCACTTCCATACAGGGCTTTTATACACACCTCCATACCAGGCCTATTCTGGCATTTCTCTCCTACATGTACAAATCATATTTTTTTTGCTAGAAAATTACGCAGAACCCCCAAACATTATATATGTTTTTTTAACAGACACCCTAGGGAATAAAACGACGGTCATTGAAACGTTTTATCTTGCACGGTATTTGCGCAATCATTTTTCAAACGCCTTTTTTTTGGAAAAAAATTGTTTCATGAATTAAAAAAATAACAAAACAGTAAAGTTAGCCCAATTTTTTTGTAAAATATGAAAGATGATGTTACACCGAGTAAATAGATACCTAACATGTCACGCTTTAAAATTGCGCACACTCATGGAATGGCGCCAAACTTCGGTACTTAAAAATCTCCATAGGCAACGCTTTGAAATTTTTTACAGGTTACCAGTTTAGATTTACAGAGGAGATCTAGTGCTAGAATTGTTGCTGGCACTCTAACGCACGCGGCGATACCTCACATATGTGGTTTAAACGGCATTTACATATGTCGGCGGGACTTGCGTGTGCGTTCGCTTCTGCGCGCGAGCTACTGGGGACAGGGGCGTTAAATTTATTTTATTTTTTTTACATATTTTTTTTTTTTTTTTTTTATCACTTTTATTCCTATTACAAGGAATGTAAACATCCCTTGTAATAGGAATGTGTGTGACAGGTACTCTTTATGGAGAGATGCGGGGTCAATAAGACCCCACATCTCTCCTCCAGGCTGGAAAGCATGAAATCGGTGAAAAAAAATTCACCGATCTCATGATAACTGTTGCTTAGCAGCCGCAATTGCGGCTTTGTTTACTTACGGGGACCCGGGCGTGATGTCATCACATCGCGCCCGGGTCCTCCGACGTTCATAGAGATGACTGGTGACCATCTGGTCACCAGTCATCTCTATGCTTCCTGCCAGCGCCGGACGGTTCGGATGGCGCCGCTATGATCGTTCTTACGTTGTGCAGAATCGCTGGCAGAAGAGAAGGATATCTGAATGATGCCTCTAGCTGCAGGCATCATTCAGATATCCCCCCACAAAGCCCAGGACGTCATATGACGTCCACCCGGATCGTTAGAGGTCCTTTGTGGACGTCATATGACAATGGGCTGGTATTGATGTGGTTAAAATGGAACTTTACTTCCAAAACACCTCTGAATGCTCATCATTGAAAACATTAAATACATATTGCAAAAAAAACATAATTTATTAAAACTGTTTTTAATTGTTCCTCTCCCCCTCCTCCTTCATGTCATTTTTAAAATAGAGTTGTTGGAATGCTGTCGGCGGGATGGACAGGGCAATGGATTTAGGAACAACAACATTAATAAGGAAGTTTACACTAAGAATTTGTACAGGTATGTGTTCCTGAATTTGTTTAATTGATGCTGATTTTTTTAAGAGGCGTAGGGGGCTTCTTTTATATAATTTTAATATAAGTTATAAGGTGTGATCAACCTTTGTACACATTTGATTTCCATTTTTATATATTTTATTTTTTCTATTTTTCAGTTTTTCAGCTTTCTTTTGGTGGTATTTAATAACTGCTGAGTTTTTTTTTTTTTTGCTAAACAAACAAAATAAATAAATGCGGAAATTTTGAAAAAACACCATAATCTTTCTCCTTCAGTGATGTGAACTGATGAGGATGCACTGATGGGCACTGATAGGCTGCACTGATGGGCACTGATAGGTGGCACTGATGGATGGCACTGATGATGAGGCGCTGATGGGCACTGATTGGCAGGACTGGTGGACACTTATAGGTGGCACTGGTTAGCAGTACAGATGGGCATGCGAAGGTGGCACTGGTGGGCACTGGTAGGTGGAACTGGTGAGCACTGCTTAGCAGCAGTGACTGTCAGTGTGTCAGCACAGAGCACTTCTCCTTCATAAGTAATTAAATATGTCCGCGCTCAGGATGTGAATCAGCTGCTGCCTCCCCTCAAAGTCCCTGAGACCAGGGTTTAGGTATTTGTGTAATATAAAGGAAAAAATAGGGGTGAGTGGCGCTGCCACCCACTGGGATAGTGATGTGGTACTCAAAGTGCTAGGTGCATTTAAGCAAAAGTTTTTCACTAAGCACATCACTCACATTCACGGGTTATTATAACCCCAAGGCATTCACCCCCACATATTAAACTAGGCACCTAAACTCACTGAGATCACCCACATCTACAGTACATACCTGGGAAGAACGATTTACAGGGTGGTTCTCACTTCAGGGATTGTTTTGTTTTATTTTCCTTCACCTAGTTTTGGTTTATCTACCTTCCATGTGCTTATTTTGTTGTCTATATTCACTTACACTATGAAGCATCTATTTGATTTAAGCATCACCTGACTTGCAAACCAAAGCTCTCAGCCCTTCCCTCAGCTCTCGGCGCTTATAGAGACAGATAAACAATTTAAACAAATACACAAATATAACCAAAACTGCGCGAGAGACTATATGCAGATCTATAGTGCACCTCCCTCGCACTCAGGCTAATGATAGCTGGAGCTGCTACTTAATCTCTGTTATGGAAACAGAAAAACATGGAATAGAAAAACAACATATAGAAACAATATATGTATACAGCAGCGCTCCTTTATGGAATTTGAATGCTATTTTGTGACAGTCCAAAAATTCATTTGAATAGCCTATGATGAAAAGAATAGTCCCAAACAAGATGTTCCGTGAGAAGACTAAGAAATCCCCACTAGAGACAGTCCAGCGATATCCTTTAAAACCACCACCACTCGTGCAATGAGCAAGTAAAACTCTTACCAGACAACGCTGGGTAATAAGCGTTGTATTATAACTTAAATCACAGCAGGAGTTAAATCCAATCCAATCCTCATTAGATATCCTCTCCCATGTGTGAAAAGAAACAAACAATGGCCCATAGCATAATTCCGTTTGGTTTAATATTAAAAGACAAAAAAATATATAAAATGTGCACTTACATTTGAATAAAGTAAGTCAGGCAATGTTCATAACAGCTTGCGTCATTCGATCTAGGAGACGAGCATCCAGAGCGGCGTCCACCGCTCGGTTCGAAATTGTTTCTCCCGCTGCGCTGTGTAATCACACGCCAGTAACGATCGACGTGATGACGTCACTATGATGGACAGCCGTACCAACCAACCCAGACGCGTTTCGTCATAGAGTTGACTTCATCTGTGGGTGTGGTTGTACGATGCTGATAGGGGTATATATACACACCCCCTTCGCAATTATGCTAATTAGAAGAGGCCAATGCAGAGTTTATACGACGCCCGCTCTGATAGCTCATTCCTATTGAAGCATATTATATAGGCTACATAGTAAACAGTGCGTTCTCTGCCCCCTACTGGGTAAAGCAGAGAATGCCACTAATAATACACAGATTCTTTATATATTTATTCACAGCACTATCATGCTTCTAAATAATGAACTGAATATATACATAAAGCAAGTAATCTCCAATGTCGCCATTAACATTACCTCTATTATACACTCCATGACATAAATAGCATAAATTAAAAACCAAATGTATACAAGTAGATACAAAAATAAAATAAAAATAAATATAAAAATAGGCAAATATATGTATATATGTAAATACACAATAAAATCAATTTTATAAGAATATCAGAATATAAAGTCAACTGATATACTCGGAACTATCAATAGAATTAAAATAATAAATGAGCTATATATAAAAAATTCAATAGGAATTTAATAAAAAGTTAAAAAAGATTTTATATAGATGGTTAATTGGACCATATCCTTAAAGATCACTGATAAAACAGTTCACATCTAACTCCACATTCATACCCTTAGGAGTCAGAGTGTCCATAAAATGTATCCATCTTGTTTCTCTCTTGGAAATTTCCCTTACTAAATTAGAACCTCTCCAATTTGGGTGAATACAATCAATTCCCCAAAACTTCAGACGTGAAGGATCCTGGTCATGATATTTTTTAAAATGAAGGGAGACACTGTGGTCTTTGTATCCTATTTCTATATTATGCAGATGTTCTGCAATGCGTACCCTCATTTTTCTCTTTGTCCGACCAACATACATGAGATTGCATGGACATTGCAGAACATACACAACATGTGTCGTATTACACGTAATAAATTCTGTGATGCTGCAGACATTATTATTTCCAGTAGAGACAAATTCTGTCAGGCCTCTGATATGGTTATTCACTGTTATACAAGAACTGCACTTCCTGCAAGAATAAAACCCAGTAACCTGCCAACACATGCTCTTCCTTTTAGGTGGATCTAGCACCTTCTGTACAACTTTGTCGCCAAAATTCTGCGATTTCCGGTAGATAAATTTCGGCATTGGTGGTAAAGCCTGTTGTAACACTCTATCCAAGCATAAGACATGCCAGTGCCGTTTGAAGATTATTTCAATATCTTTATACTGATTATGAAAGTTGGATAAAAAGCTCCATTCTTGTTTGGAGTTAATAGGCCGGTCTTTATTTACAAGGCAGACATCTCTCGGGGTCTCAGCCAGTTCATTTATTATTTTATCCAAATGTTCCTCTCTGTACCCCTTTTGGATAAATCTCTCTTTTATGGTTTTAGAATGGGTTACAAAATCAACGTTAGTGGTACAATTTCGTTTGACTCTCATCAACTGACCCTTTGGTATATTTCTTAACCAATCACCTGACTTACAAGGAAGATTTATCAGTGCAAGCAGTATATATATATTTTTACCACCACTGAGTACCACACCACTTCTCCTTCACCGATTGTCTAGTGCAGCTCAGGCTGCAAACTAGGGAATCTATGTCCTTTTTTTCCGAAAGTGAAACATCAGGGGTCTGTTAGACCCCTGATATTTGACCAAAAAATCACAATATTTCACCTAAAAAAATTGTAAAAAAAATAAATTAAATAAAATATTATAATAAAAAAAAGTAAATAAAAAAAAAAATGTAAAATAAAAAACTGCTGACACTGTCCACTACCTCACTGACACTAATAGTGTTGCTCATGAATATTCGCATTGCGAATATTCGTTACTAATATGGCATATTCGAATATTCGCGAATAACTCGAATTTCGCAGCCAAAATTCGCTATTCCGAATATTCGTACTTTTTAAAATTCCATCGACGTCTTAAAGCATTGCTGGTATGATTAGAGACCATGGGCCGAGTAGCTAAGCTGAGGCAATCCTATTATGTTGCCGAATATTCGCAATCGCGAATATTCGTATTACGAATATTCGCGAATACTTTCTCCGCCCTTCTTTTGCATCAGAGCCAATCAGAGTTCTCCTACCACAGTTGTCATAGGAGAGAGTGGAGTGTTTCTGTGCGTTTTTCCAGTGTATCACATCTTCAAAGAATTTTCCATCTTTTGTCCCGTGTCATCATTTGCATTTCACCTCTTTAATGAGAATAATAACTGTTTAACATAAAGACATTTAAGAGATGTCAACGTAAACGGTTTACTTGGCTTTTTTTTAACTCAACAGAATCAGGGGCCCCAGTGTGCGGTTGATCTTTACCTAACTCAATACAGGTCAGTCTAGAGGAGAGATCTGTATTTTCCAAATCTATGGTTATTCAATATTTATTAAACTAATCAATATACAATTTGGTCAAAGTAAACCCTCAAATCTATATAATAATGTATTTATTGTATTAATACCTTGTTGTTAGTTGCAGGGTCCATTACGTAAAACCACACTTTTTCCAAAGGGCAGGTGAAATTGAATGTTTCAAAATTTCGCAATCAATTTCGCATTCGCATTAGCGAAATTTCGCAATCAATTTCGCATTCGCATTAGCGAAATTTCTCAAAAAATTATTTTTTGATAAAATATCACGAATATTCGATTTAAGCGAATATTTCACGAATATTCGTCTATATATTCGTGATATATCGCGAAATCGAATATGGCGTATTCCGCTCAACACTAGACACTAATCTGTGCCCTACTAATACTGTCCACTGCTCTACTGACACCGTACACTGCCCTATGAACACATGTTTTATTACATTTTTAAATGTTTGTTTACATTAATTTATAGAAATATGTGTATCTGTATGTGTTTGTGCCTTGGGGTGCACACCCTAATGCAATAGGTTGCACACACCTTTGTCCCCAAGTACCACAACCACTGAGTGCACAGGCGTGCACATGCTAATCAGGGGTCAAGTCCTGGGGAAAAAAGTGTGGGAACTCCCACCCAAGATCCACTCCCCCACCAAAAAAATAAATAAAATGATACGCTCATATGCATAATTACTAAACCGCATGTTTTTTTTTTTTTTTTTCGATCCACTGTACCTTAGTAATCCTTTATGTTACTGGCCGCTTCCTGTATATTAATTCATCGGGTAGTGTGCAGGTATTCCGTCACTTCCTCGATGCCTTCCTTTAAGCAAGTTCTTCCTAAATCCCACGATAACTCGCGGCAGACCTCTGCAATGTCTCCTGGGAACAATGACAAAAGCTCCTAGGAGACATTGCGGCATCGAGGAAGTGACGGAATACCCGCAGACTACCCGATGAATCCATATACAGGAAGCGGCTAGTAACATAAAGGATTACTAAGGTTCGCCTGCCCCTAACAGTGATTCGAGCCGGGCATCGCTTAGTAAAGGATTGGCTCGGACGGCTCGGCTGCTCTAAGTCCTGCAAAGGGAACTGCGTTCCTGCTTTGAAAAAAGTACAGGAACTCCCTTCCCACGCCTTCCCGCAGGACTTGATCCCTGATGCTAATCACCAGGTTTGCCAACCGTCCTGAGGGCTGGCTTTAGTTGTCTAAGCCGAGTTTCTGTGACAATCTCTCTCATACTACCGAGAGTCTGCAGTTCACCCCCTACCCGCACAGAAGAGGAGAGAAAGCTTGGTCTGATCCTCCTTCTCCCACCCCTACCCCTCTGTGTCTGCTTGCCCACACTCCAATACTTGGCGCTCTGTGCCTCAGAAACTCAGAGAAGGGATGTGTGGGCAGGAAAAGTGAAGCCCAGCAGCAGGAATATACATTGTGGATGAATGGTGCCGATGTCTAAGCCTCCATCCCCGGGTGAGTAAGCTTACCATCTACTGTCTATGATTGAAGTCCCCCCACCTCCCTTCTCTCACCCGTCTCAAAGTGAAAGAGTACATTAAGTTAAGGGGTACTCACATATAAGGGGTGCTCTGCAGATTTTGATGTAAGGTGGGCTTCGGGAACCCAGATTTCGGTAGGAATGTTGGGAACTCTAGTGTAAGTGCAGGCTTTGAGTAGAAACCCCCTTACATCAGAGTTCCCCCTTTACACCAGAGTCCACAGCACTCCCCTACATCAAAAATAAATAAATTGCTGTGCACCGCTAGAGTGTTCAGGTTTAGATTGAAGAAAAGGTGGCAACCCTATGACAGACTTCATCATAAATGTCAATTTTTATTTTGCCTTTCGTGCCACTTTAGCTTATCACAAAAGGCATGTTTGCTGCATGAACTTGGTAATGACTTATGTGGGTCATTACTCACTTCTAGTATAGACAAACAACCTGTCTTCCCTCAGCAACATGCAAGCTTGTATTGATTCTCATGGCTAATATAAAGATATATTTAAGAGAACTGCTTCGGTGAAAAAGGAGAGATGAATTGGGTCATCCTATAGGTCATCCTTTTGTTAAAAATATACATTAGAACACTGATATAAAAACTTTAGTCCAAGGAGATCTTGTAGTTACAACAGTGTTTTCATTCAAGTACCCTTACCACACACTATAGTACCCTTACCAATTAATTAAGTTCAATGTAGTATGTTATTGTTTTTTCATTTCATGTTAAAAGGTAACATTACTGTATTGTCTAGTGAGCTTTTTTTTGTCTCTTTTTCTTTTTGTCACTCAATGCAAGCCCAAAACTATTGACTGTTTTCCTTTCATATGATCAATATGAAACACCTGTTTGTGTAAAGGCACATAGGACTTTTCATCTGTCCACAAAGTGAATGTTTTTCAAGCATCTAATTTGTCCACATCTCAAACTTGTCTTTCAAAGTCTGTTTACATTTAGCAATTATTTTATTCCAAGAAATCCATCAGAAGACTCTTGTGGAAAATGTAAAGTGCCACTTATTTGTAACTGCTACATGAAAATAATACTACTCTTGGAAATAGTCTATATCCAAAGTATAAAACATCTTCAACTTCTTAAAGCTATTTTAAATATACCTACTGTCTTGCACTGTATACCTTGATAGATATGGATTCAATTTAATAGCAATACAATGTATGCACAATTTTTTTTTTTTGCCATATCGCCTAATTTGGGGACCAAGAGGGCCTATACAGAACACCAATATCAAGAGTGAACCTCCAATTTGCTAAGTGAAACGTTTCTATTCCTTTAGTAAACTAACACCAGTCAATAGATATTACTTGGGGCCCCACTTCCATTTGAGACTAAAGACCTCTCACAGACCCACTTTGGTCCAATGCTTCTGAATATATAACCAGTGTTTAGAGCATCCATTCAAATACCATTATGTGAAATCTGTTAAATATTTGCTTAAATATAACCAACCTATGCTTAAGACTGCCATGAATTCTTAAAGTAAACTGGAGGCTAAACACATTAAAGTATATACATATTCTGAACAATCAGTAAAACCACAAAACCTCATTCATCTCTGTATCTACAAACATTGTGAAAAAAATTATTTTTAAAGTTCACTACAAAGTGTTTTTATCTTGCCAGCCCTGTTAGAAACTACTGAAACCCAACTCTTGAGTGTTTCATGTGATCTTTTAGAGTGAACAACTTAAAAAAAAGCAGCTAGGGAAGACAGGAAAGGCTTATTTTTCCCCTGTGCTAGGTTTTTTGTAGAAGTGCTTCTTTTGTAGAAGGGTTCAGTGCTATCAATTCCTATTAGACATGTGCAGAATGGAAAAATGTGTTTTGTTCTGTTTTGGATAGATTAGTTATGTTACTAGTTTTGTTTTGTTGATTCATTTTGGAATTTGTTTAGATGCAATTGATTTAGTTAATATAGTTTTGTTTATTAATTGTCTACCAAATTCCAAATTGTTGCAACGATTCAAATTCGGATCGGTCGAAAAATTATTGACCGATTTCTAATTCTGTTTGAAGAATAGCTGGTTGTTACAGAGCAGGCCAAGAAGCCAGCTGCAGTGTCCTTAACAACCAATGACTCATCAGCTGTCAGAGGGTCTTGCCCGCTGAGAGCTAAAATATAAACGAAAGAAAGCTGGCAATAGAAAATGGAGGGGAAAAAAACAGCATGGGGTCCTCCCAATCCATACACGGCCCTTTGGGTACCAGCCTCATTTCATCTCTTCATCATTTATAGAGACCCTAAAATGCCAGGGCAGCACAAATACCCCCCCCATGACCTTTTTTTTGGAAGTAAGACAGTCCAAGGTATTCAGTAAGAGGCATGGCACGTTTTTTGAAGTTGTATTTTTTTGTCACAAATTTTTGGAAAATGAAGAAATTAAAAACATTTGTTATAGTGATCAGGGACAGGGACACTGACAGACGGTATGCAAAAATGATGTAAAATATGTAAGAATGTATTACAATTTTTGTTTTACATACTGCGACCAGAGCAGTACAGTGTTACCATAGTGACACTGTACTACTCTGGGGAGGTGATCAGAATTTTTTTTTATTTCTGCATACTGTGATACTGTTATACAGTAAGCAATCTTTTTTAAAATAATCCATTCATCCAGTGTTTACTATTGCAAAGCTATCGCATGGTACAGATGAACTATGATTGGTCCAGTCTGTACCAAGTGATCACTGTGATTAATCATAGAGATTGACACAATAGTACACTATGAATGGCTATAAATGGACATGTGTACAGTTGCCTTGTGATCTGCTGTAATTGGCCATTGGCCCAGTACACTGATTTGTCATCCACTGGGTTCGGTGGACACAGTGGATGACAGATCATGATGCAGCACAGCCTGTGATCTTGGGAGGACATCATATGACTCCAACCAGGATGATAGCTCTCCCGCATTGCCGTCATTGCATTATAGGCTGGTTGGGAAGTGGTTAATAGACCCCTGATGTCTCCTTGCAGAGAACCTGTCATCTGCACTATTCTATCATGTAGGGGGTTTATCAACCCCCTTGTGAAAGCAATAAAATACATTTTTTTTAAATAAAAAGTTTAAAATATTAAAGTTTAATAAAACAAATTAATAATACCCCAAAATGTTTAACCACTTCAATACTGGGCACTGTCGCATTTTGAATGACAATTGCACGGTCATGCAACACTGTACCCATACAACATTTTTATAATTTAGTTCACACAACTAGAGTTTTCTTTTGGTGGTATTTAATCTCCACAGGGTTTTTATTTTTTGCTGAATAAAATTGCAAAAACATTTTTTTCATAGTTCCTGTTATACAATGTAGCAAATAAATAATTTTTCTTTATAAATTGCATGAAATTATGAATTCCACTGCTATAAGCAAGCATTTTACTGAATGAAACCAATTCATTCAGTTTGTTTTGTTGTGATTGGCCAGAGCTAATCACATGGTACAGATGGGCTGTGATTGGCCCTGCCTGTACTATGTGATCGATCACTGTGACTAATCACAGCTAGCAACACAATTGTATATAATGGATGTCATGAAAGGAAGCCATCCATTGTTTACAATTGCCATGTGAACTGCTATGATTGGGCACAGTGATCACATGGTACTGGCAGTGAGCCAGTACACTGATCAGTTACTGGCTGATAACAAATCGAGCCGCAGAGCGGCCCCGCAGCCATGCGGGAGGCGTGATCCAGGAGGACTTCATGTCATGTTCACCCAGATCAAGGAAAGTCCCGCCCGGCCGTCATTTTACTATAGGCCGGTGGGAACTTATTAAAAGCCGCCCAGGCCCCATACATGCAAATGCGCGCATCGGGTATCATGTATACAATGCAAATGTGTGCATCAAGTGCGCACACATAATAAAATTTAATTTGCATTATGCATATTAGTAATAACTGTGTATGCCAGAGTGAAACCAGTAATTCTACAGTAGGACCATCATTAATGATTTGTTTAAATTAATGAGCTGTAAGGGTTTTAACAACTTAAGCCCCGGACCATTTCGCTGGCCAAATACCAGAGCACTTTTTGCAATTCGGCACTGCGTTGCTTTAACTGACAATTGCGAAATGGCTCCCAAACAAAATTGACGTCCTTTTTTTCCTACAAATAGAGCTTTCTTTTGGTGGTAATTGATCACTTCTGCAGTTTTTATTTTTGGCGCTATAAACAAAAATAGAGCGACAATTTTTAAAAAAAATGCAATATTTTTTACTTTTTGCTATAATATATACCCCCAAAAAATCGATAAAAAAACTTTTTTTTCCACAGTTTAGGCCGATACATATTCTTCTACATATTTTTGGTAAAACAGCCCTCATTTACATGGGGTCACGGTTACTTTACATGTAGCACGCCCACTACCTGCCTAATTTGAATTAGGCGGGGTTACGCCGGGCCATTTGCGCTACGCCGACGTAACTTAAGGGGGCAAGTGCTTTGTGAATACTGGCCTTGCCTCACTATGTTACGTCGGCGTAGTGCAAATGGGATGCGCTATGGCGAACTAAAGATGCGCCCGTCTCTCTGAATCTGGCTTATAGTGTCTACAAAATAGGGGATAGTTTTATGGCATTTTTATTATTATTTTTTTTCTACTTGTTATGGCAGCGATCTGCGATTTTTATCATGACTGCGACATTATGGCGGACACATCGGACACTTTTGGCGCTATTTTGAGACCATTCACATTTATACAGCGATCAGTGCTATAAATATGCACTGCTAACTGGCTAAATGCGACTAGCAGTGAAGGGGTTAACCACTAGGGGGCGGGAAGGGGTTAAGTGTGTCCTAGGGAGTGATTCTTACTGTTAGGGGGCGTGGCTACGAGTGACACATCACTAATTGCTGTTCCCGATGAGAGGGAGCAGACGATCAGGGACAATGTCACTAGACAGATCGGGGAGATGCTTGTTTACACTTGCCTCTCCCCATTCTGCAGCTCTGTGACCCGATCGCGGGACACCAGCAGACATAGAGTCCGTGGGTCCCGAGGGTACGGTCACGGAGCTCGCGGCAGGGGCGCACGTGCGCCCGCGTGGCGGGAACTTCAAAATGACATAAATATACGTTACTTTGCCCAGCCGTGCCATTCTGCTGACGTATATATGTACAGGAGGCGGCCGTTAACCGATTAAAGCATCGCTAAATGGGAAATTTTTCATACTATTTTTTTGCCATTATACTTTTATGTGGTTATTTTTATAAAAATATAAATAAGATAAACGATGGTACAATTATCGTATGACATAAAAAAAAAATGCAACTACTGTATCAAAATTTTACTGTACAGGGTCTCTGTTTTAAGAAAATATACACATGTTTGGAGGTTTTATGTAATCTTTAAGCCAAAAACGTGCATTTACGCATGCAAATAATTTAAATTAATAAATGCAGCAAAATAAATAAAGTACTAAAATCAGGACACAACTGTCTTAGGAGTGGAGCTATTCTGCAAGCTGTAATTTAACTAATTTAATAAACACAGCTGTCTTGAAACAACAGAACTCTGAACATGGTATACTAGGGACATCTGGTGGATAGTACAAGTAAACCTAAACGATTATACTTTTTAAATTATTGAGTGATTCTGCGTTTACTTTATCAAAACACATCTAACAAAAGCAAAAAAGAACAAAAATGTAGTGATTATTAAAATTAGATTACAATTGCAAACTGTAAATAGTTTATCAATATTCTAGTACAAACAAGTAGAAGTTAATTTAAAGAAAATTTTAACATTTGTAAAGAGGTGTCTTTGTGACCCTTGAAAGAAAGATATGGTATTTATGTAATAAACATACGAAAAAGTCTTTAGGTAGTTATTTAGTGGAAAGGACAATAACAATTCATCAAACTACTAAAATCATAGACATCCATTTTTTTAGTTACCGTATTTATCGGCGTATACCGCGCACTATTTTGCCCTGAAAATCAGGGCAAAATCGTGGGTGCGCGATATACGCCGATACCCGGTAATCTTCGGCCAGTCTCGGCGCCTCTCGTACTGACGTCCTGAGCGTACAGGACGTCAGTGCGAGAGGCGCCCGAGCCTGCCCGAAGATTCACGAGTGTACTGCGCTCGCTATATGCGGGCGCAGTATTCAAAGTCGTGGCGGGAAACGAGCGAGAGGACGCCGCCGAAGATGGACGCCGGACCCGCAGAAGATGGACACCGGACCCGCCGAAGATGGACACCGGACCCGCCGAAGATGGACACCGGACCCGCCGAAGATGGACACCCGACCCGCCGAATACAGACGCCGGACCCGCCGAAGAGGACACCCGAAGCCGCAGAAGGACGCCGGACCCGACGAGGCCGCAGATGGACGCCGCGCAAGACATCAAAACTGTAAGTACCAATCAACTAAAAATCTTTTTTTCCCACAGGATTGGGGGCCACATTGGGGGTGCGCTTTATACGCCAGAGCGCGTTATACCGCGATAAATAAGGTAATGTGTTACAAGGAGGGAACATTAGCACTAGTTTGCTTTTTGTTGAGATTCCACATATTGTTCAGGTGAAGAAGAATGCTGTCTAATTCTAAGTGCCGGTTCACATGGGGGCAACACGACTTACAGCACGACTTTGCAAGGTGACTTGGAGGCAACATTAGCACGACTTTGAGCGACTTACAACGCGACTTCAAGTCGCCTCCAGGACAGGCGACTTTGGCTCTGGCCAATCACAGAATAATCAGCTCTGTGGGAGGGAGGGGTTTGGCTGGGTAAACTATTTTATTTCCCTGTAAATTTGCTTCAGTTAAGATGAAGATCTTACTTTGGAGGCAACTTCCATTGAAATCTATGGGTACAAGTCGTCAAAAGTCGCCTTGAAGTAGTACAGGAACCTTTTCTGAAGTCGGAGCGACTTCAGTAGTGTACATTAAGACGACTCTCATTAACTATAATGGAATTTCTTATGTCAAGTGACTTGGGGCGACTTAAAGCGGGTGTTCACCCTAAAAAAAATTTTTTTTTGTCTATCATGCCATGCAGCATACTAGCGTCAGCTACAGTATGCATTTATTTTATTTTTTTCCGCTGTACTCACTGTTTAATCCGTTTCAGACTCCCTTGGGGAGTAGGCGTTCCTATCAAGAGGGGAACATGATTGACGGCCAGCTATGGCGCGTCACGCTTCCCGGAAATAGCCATAATAGGACTTGGCTCTTCACGGCACCTGCGCAGTCAGCTCCTAGTCTGTGCGCAGGCGCCGTATAGCGCCGTGAAGAGCCGAGACCTACTCCGGCTATTTTCGGAAAGCGTGACGCGCCATACCCGGCCGTCAATCATGATCCCCTCTTGATAGGAACGCCTATTCCCCGCGGGTGTCTAAAACGAAACTATTGGATAACACTGTGAGTACAGTGCAAAAAAAAAATAAAGGCATACTGTAGCTGACGCTAGTATGCTGCATGGCATGGTAGAAAGTAGTTTTTTAGGGTGAACCTCCGCTTTAAGGTCTGACAAGTCGGATCACAGGTCTCTGTAGTCTGAACTGGCACTAAAGATAATAGTATCACCTTATTTAAAAATAGAAAAAAATTAACAAACTTATGTGAAGAATAGGTCCTTTCTTTTTACTATTTTGTAATGGTGTTAAAACTTGGTTCCAGGTTTACCGGCCCATTCTCCCCATTTTATTCCTCCCCCACTTCAAGGGTCTGTGTGCTGTTTCTTTTCACAAAACAAAAATAAAAAATCCAACAATGAGAGGTAATTTTCTGTCAATTTAAACGTTATTTTTTTTCTCTTTGCAAATGTCCCTTGTTCCTGTAGCACAAAAACAATGAAAAAAATTACAAAGACCCACCCCCCCCCCCCCCCAAAAAAAATACATAACAGACCATTTACAGTAGGTCTGTTATGGATTTTAAGGCATACCCACACACACACACACACACACGAAAAGACAAAAAAACTTTTTTTTGTGAGGAGATAGTGGTGATATCATTATCATATTTGGTCAATGTGATTCCCCAAATATGACTAATGATGTCACTGCTACCCCAGATATTCCCACCATCTTTTTACTTACTTAACATTAGGGATGTGCCAAAATTTTGTCCGCCGAAACATATTGGCCGAAAATTGCTTTTTCGTCAATCTGCCGAAAGAGAAAAAAGGCAGATAATGGAGTCAAAAACGAGCCCCTGGTTCCACCCATTACGGGGGTTTCAGGGGTTACAGGGGTTTCATATAGCGCGGAAGAGAGAGGAGAGCCACCACTGTCATCTGGTTTATTAGAGTGCCGGGAACATAAAAGCTTTAATTTCAATAGCTGTGTGTTCCCTGACACACGCTGTCACATACAGCCCCTCCTCTTTCTCCGGGTGTTTTGATAGACATATCACCCGTCAAACCCTGGGGCGGGTGATCTATCTATCTATCAAAGTTCCCCGGACAAGGGGGAGGGGCTGTATGTGATGGCGCCTGGCGGGAACACACAGCTATTGAAATGAAAGCTGTTATGTTCCCGGTGCTCTAATCAACCAGGCGCATGCTCTACTCTCTCTTCCCTCTCTTCCCCTGCACAGGTACACAGGCTGGCTGCACTGGGGACACAGGCTGGCTGCACTGGAGACACAGGCTGGCTGCACTGGGGACACAGGCTGGCTGCACTGGAGACACAGGCTGGCTGCACTGGGGACACAGGCTGGCTGCACTGGGGACACAGGCTGGCTGCACTGGGGACACAGGCTGGCTGCACTGGGGACACAGGCTGGCTGCACTGGGGACACAGGCAGGCTGCATCTGACGGGCACTGGTGAGGCTGCATTGATCTCTTGTATCATGTCTTCAGTCTCTGACCATCTCCTGTATGATGTCCGCAATCACTGACCATCTCCTGTATCATGTTCCCAGCCTCTGACCATCTCTCCTTTACCATGTCCCCAGTCTCTGACCATCTCCTGTATAAATATATATATATTTTTTAAAGTTTCGGTATCGGTCATTTTCGGTATCAGTTTCAGTTTTCAGCCTAGTGTATTTTTCATTTTCGGTATCGGTTTTGGCACCAAAAAACCCATTCGGTGCACCCCTACTTACCATGAATGTCAAAGAGTAAAGGATGACAATGATTGCTATAGACATCGTAGGTGCTAGCACTCACTGTGAACAAAGTGGTCATATTTAGAGGCTGTAAAAAAATTACTTCTATACAGTTTCAATAAAAAGTATGTGAACCCTTTTGGATTGATATGGATTTCTGCACAAATTGGTCATAAAATGTGATCTGATCTTTACCTAAGTCACAACAATAGACAATCACAGTCTGCGTAAACTAATAATACACAACAAATTAAATGTTACCATGTTTTTATTGAACACACCATGTAAACATTCACAGTGCAGGTGAAAAAAATAGACTAATGACATCAATGACGTCCTTGCGACGTCATTTACCGCAATGCACGTCGGGAAATTTTAGGGACGGCGCATGCGCAGTACGTTCAGCGCGGGAACGCGCCTAATTTAAATGATCCACGCCCCCTACCCGGATCATTTGAATTAGGCTTGCGCCGGGAGGATTTACGCTACGCCGCCGCAACTTTACAGGCAAGTGCTTTGTGAATCAAGCACTTGCCCGTAAAACTTGCGGCGGCGTAACGTAAATGCGATACGTTATGCCACCGCAGATCTACGTGAATCTGGCCCTGTGTCTATAGTGCGGTAAGAGCACCTCTGCTACCTGTGGAAAGCTGTCAGCTTGTATATTGAACCAAAATTACTTGCAAACTTGTATGTGCTTTACTATTTAAATAAATTAAAGAAGTTGTAAAGTAAAAAAAAATGTCACCTTAATGCAATCTATGCATTAAGGTAAAAAAACATCTGATGCAGCCCCCGTTATACTTACCTGACCCCTCGAAAGTCCAGCACTCGGTCCCGAGATCCTCTTCGCTGCTCAGCCTGGCCGCTGATTGGCTAGAGCGGATGGATTGAGAGCATCGCAGCCATTGGCTGGCGCTGCTGTCAATCATATCCAGTGACGCGGCGCACCAAGGGGCGGGGCCGAGTGATACAGTGAGCGGCTATGGCTGCTCGCTGTATCACGGTAGCGCGCCCGCAATTAATCACCACCATGTGAGCTCTCTAGCATGACTGTGGTCAGTACTTGCGGGGAGGACCAGAGAAATTATTTTTTTATATATTTTTTGGGGATATTTATTATAGCAAAAAGTAAAAAATATTGCTTTTTTTTAAAATTGTTGCTTTTTTTTTGTTTATAGCGCAAAAAAAAACAACGCAGAGATAATCAAATACCACCAAAAGAAAGCTCTATCTGTGGGAAAAAAAAGAACGTCAATTTTGTTTGGGTGCAACGTCGCACGACCGTGATATTGTCAGTTAAAGCGACACAGTGCCGAATCTCAAAAAGTGCTCTGGTCAGGAAGGGGGAAATTCTTCCGGGGCTGAAGTGGTTAAGTTCCATCCATTGACTCTAATGGCCACAACCAGTCTGTATAGACATCTTCTTTCTCATTGTCATCATCCTTTTCTTTGACAGGTTGAGAGGTCTGTGAATGGGTTACCTTTCCTCGAAGATGACATTCTAGTAGAGAATAGATCAGTCTACTGGGACATCCAAGCCGGTTCACTCATGGGCAGAAAGTGGAATTTTAATATCTCCTTCTTTCCCCCCTGGTCGGATCTGTACACTGGCAAACCAGACAGTTGCTTGTCGACAATGTCGAGTTGAAATCTCCACTGCTCAGCTAGCGTGTGCTTCATGAAAACACAGAATTTCCTCAGAAGCACCTGATCACCTGGCTATAATGCTGCGTACACACGATCGGTTTGTCTGATGAGAATGGTCTGATGGACCGTTTTCATCAGACCAAACTGATCGTGTGTGGGCCCCATCGGTTATTTAGCCATCGGTTAAGAAAATGGAACTTGTTTTAAAATGATCTGATGGATACCTAACCGTCTGTAGGCACATCCATCGGTTAAAAATCCACGCATGCTCAGACTAAATTAGGGGACGGCAGCGCTCGTTCTGGTAAAACTAGCATTCGTTATGGAGCTAGCACATTCATCACGCTGTAACAGACAGAAAAACGCGAATCGTCTTTTACTAACACAAAATCAGCTAAAGCAGCCCCAGGGGTGGCGCCATTGGATTTGAACTTCCTATTTATAGTGCCGTCGTACGTGGTTTACGTCACCGCGTTCTGACGTGTTTTTTAACCGATGGTGTGTAGGCACCACTGACCATCAGTCAGCTTCATCGGATAACTGATGGAAAAATCCATCAGACCGTTTTCATCGGATTGAACGATCGTGTGTACAGGGCATAAGTCCTAAACACTCATGCCCTGTACACACGACCGGTTTTCCTGTCAGAATAAACTCTGACGGGTTTTCCGACGGAGTTACATAGTTACATAGTAAGTCAGGTTGAAAAAAGACACAAGTCCATCCAGTTCAACCACAAAAAAATAAACAAACAAAATAAAAAACACAGTACAATCCCATACATCCAACTCCATACCCACAGTTGATCCAGAGGAAGGCAAAAAACCCCAGCAGAGCATGATCCAATATGCTACAGCAGGGGAAAAAATTCCTTCCTGATCCCCCGAGAGGCAATCGGATTTACCCTGGATCAACTTTACCTACAAATCTTAGTACTCAGTTATATTATGTACATTTAGGAAAGAATCCAGGCCTTTCTTAAAGCAATCTACTGAGCTGGCCAGAACCACGTCTGGAGGGAGTCTGTTCCACATTTTCACAGCTCTTACTGTGAAGAAACCTTTCCGTATTTGGAGATGAAATCTCTTTTCCTCTAGACGTAAAGAGTGCCCCCTTGTCCTCTGTGTTGACCGTAAAGTGAATAACTCAACACCAAGTTCACTATATGGACCCCTTATATATTTGTACATGTGGATCATATCCCCCCTAATTCTCCTCTTCTCAAGAGTGAATAAATGTAGTTCTTCTAGTCTTTCCTCGTAGCTGAGCTCCTCCATGCCTCTTATCAGTTTGGTTGCCCTTCTCTGCACTTTCTCCAGTTCTCCGATATCCTTTTTGAGAACTGGTGCCCAAAACTGAACTGCATATTCCAAATGAGGTCTTACTAATGATTTGTACAGGGGCAAAATTATATCTCTGTCTCTGGAGTCCATACCTCTCTTAATACAAGAAAGGACTTTGCTCGCTTTGGAAACCGCAGCTTGGCATTGCATGCCATTATTGAGCTTATGATCTACTAAAACCCCCAGATCCTTCTCCACTACAGATCAGTGTCATCTTAAGAGCATTATAGGCCCCCGGGCAATACAGTGCACTGGGGCCCTGTCTACACAATCACGCACGAGAATTTACTGACAAAAATCATACAATTTACTGGCAGAACCACATTTTTTACTGCCACTGCAAAAAAAGTACCTACAATTACAGTTTTCAGTGCCGAACAATGCAAATGTCAGTATTTAAACTATAAACATATAGCTAGTGCTATTAGCAATGTGTTTAAGTTAAACAAAAGTAAAAACAAAAAAAAATGTCTTCATTGACATGAAGGTCAGGTTATAACCCAGCCAGCACAGAGTTTCCTCTTACATCAGAGTCTGCAGGATTCCCCCTTACAGTGAAAGGGAACTCTTATGTAAAGGGGAACGCTGCAGATCATGATCTAAGGAGGGAACTCTGATGTGGAGGGGGGCTCTGGTGACCAGAGACCACCTTAAATCAGAGTCCACTGCTTTCCTGCAGACTCTGATGTAAAGGGGAACTCTGATGTGGGGGGCACTCTGGTGACCAGAGACCACCTTCCGTAGAGTAAATACACTAAGGTAAGGGGGGTCAATAATATAGGAGGGGGGACCTTTATATCAGTGCCCCCTTACATTTTTGCATTCACTCCCCCCTTACATCAGCAACCCCCCCTCACTCGTGGAGGACCGGATCTTTTCTGTGATTTACGCAAACTGGGCATGGGCAGTTCTAACCCGTCACTCTCCACAATTTTTTACTGGGGTTGCTGGGCAACCAGTGGGGCCCCCCAGGCAAGCGGGGCCCCCGGGCAACTTCCCAGCGTGCCCAATGGAAAAGATGGCCCTGCTACAGATCCCCCCAGTTGTACTCCCCCTAGCATGTATGATGCATGCATATTCTTAGCCCCCAAGTGCATAACTTTACATTTATCAACATTAAACGTCATCTGCCACATAGTTGCCCAATTAGACAGAGCATTGAGGTCGGCTTGTAAATTGGAGACATCCTGTAAGGACGTTATTCCACTGCATAGCTTGGTGTCATCTGCAAAGACAGAAATTTTACTTTTGATCTCAGCCCCAATATCATTTATAAATATATTAAAAAGTAAGGGTCCCAACACTGAACCTTGGGGTACACCACTGATAACCTTAGACCATTCAGAGTAAGAGTCATTAACCACTTCCCGACCGCCGCATGTAGATATACGTCGGCAGAATGGCACGGACAGGCACATCAACGTACCTGTACGTGCCTGCCTAGACGTGGGTCGGGGGTCCGATCGGGACCCCCCCCCCCCCCCCGCTACACGCGGCGGTCGGGTTCCCTCGGGGAGCGATCCGGGACGACGGCGCGGCTATTTGTTTATAGCTGCTCCGTCGCGATTGCTCCCCGGAGCTGAAGAACGGGGAGAGCCGTATGTAAACACGGCTTCCCCGTGCTTCACTATGGCGCTGCATCGATCGAGTGATCCCCTTTATAGGGGAGACTCGATCGATGACGTCATTCCTACAGCCACACCCCCCTACAGTTGTAAACACACACTAAGTGTACACTAAATCCTACAGCGCCACCTGTGGTTAACTCCCAAACTGCAACTGTCATTTTCACAATAAAGAATGCAATTTAAATGCATTTTTTGCTGTGAAAATGACAATGGTCCCAAAAATGTGTCAAAATTGTCCGAAGTGTCCGCCATAATGTCGCAGTCACGAAAAAAATCGCTGATCGCCACCATTAGTAGTAAAAAAATAATAATTAATAAAAATGCAATAAAACTATCCCCTATTTTGTAAACGCTATAAATTTTGCGCAAACCAATCGATAAACGCTTATTGCGATTTTTTTTTACCAAAAATAGGTAGAAGAATACGTATCGGCCTAAACTGAGGACATTTTTTTTTTTAGATATGTTTTTGGGGGATATTTATTATAGCAAAAAGTAAAAAATATTGAATTTTTTTCAAAATTGTCGCTCTATTTTTGTTTATAGCGCAAAAAATAAAAACCGTAGAGGTGATCAAATACCACCAAAAGAAAGCTCTATTTGTGGGGAAAAAAGGACGCCAATTTTGTTTGGGAGCCACGTCGCACGACCACGCAATTGTCTGTTAAAGCGACGCAGTCCCGAACTGTAAAAACACCTTGGGTCTTTAGGCAGCATATTGGTCCAGTCCTTAAGTGGTTAACCACGACTCTCTGAATTCTGTCTTTCAGCCAGTTTTCTATCTATTTACAAACTCATATATCCAATCCTGTAGACTTTACCTTACACATGAGCCGTGTGTGGGGAACTGTATCGAACGCTTTTGCAAAATCCAAGTATACCACTTCCACAGCCACGCCTCTGTCCAGGGTTTTACTTACCTCTTCAAAAAAGGAAATCAGGTTTGTCTGACAACTTCTGTCTTTCATGAATCCATGCTGTCTGCTGCTTAAATAGTTTTTTTCCAGCAAGAACTCATCCATGTGGTCTTTTATTATACGTTCCAGTATCTTCCCAACTATAGAAGTTAAACTAACAGGTCTATAGTTACTTGGTAAAGACTTTGTTCCCTTTTTAAATATGGGCACCACATTGGCTCTACGCCAATCCAGTGGTACTATTCCTGTCATTAATGAGTCCCTAAATATTAGATACAGTGGCTTTGAAATTACAGAGCTCAATTCTTTTAGGATCCGTGGGTGGATGCCGGATCTGGTCCAAGTGCTTTATCCACCTTTATCCTCTCTAAATATTTCTGGACCATATCACTTTTGAGCCATTGTGTCACTACCACCTCCATTATGGACATGAGCTCCCCCCTGCTCTATTGTATACACAGAGCTGAATAAAGCATTTAATAAATTTGCCTTCTCTTTGTCCTCAGATGGAATTAAGATGGAATTCCGCTCAAGCTGTCTTGCATACACACGGGCACACCAAATTCTGACCGTCAAGAACACAGTGACGTACAACACTACAACGAGCCGAGTTTAAGTTTAATGCTTCCGAGCATGCTTCGACTTGATTCTGAGCATGCATGTTTTTTAGTCCGACGGAATTGCATCCAGACGAAAGGAGCATGTTCTCTACCTAATTCCGTCGGAATTTCCGACGGAAAAAGTCCAATGGGGCATACACACGGATGGAATATCCGATGAAAAGCTTCTGTCTGACTTTTTCCGTTGGAAATTCCGCTTGTGTGTACAAGGCATTACTATCAGGTGATTTTTTTTTTCTTTTTCGTTAACTTTTTTTTGTTTGAGTATAGATCTATATTTGTCCCAAGCACGTTTGAAGACATTTACTGTTGACTGTCTTACCACCTCTGTCAGAAGTTTATTCCAAGCATCGACTACCCTTTCAGTAAAATAATACAGTACTTATTAGAATTAGTTTTGAACTTTGCTCCAGTTAGTTTGAGGTAATGTCCTCATGTTCTTGATTTTGGTTTCATATTGAAAAAACTGCCCTCCTGAACCTTATGCACCTCCTTGATGTATTTAAAAGTTTCAATTATGTCTCACCGTTCCCTTCTTTACTCCAGACTCCACATATTATGTTCCTGAAGTCTCTCTTGATATGTTTTATCCCCCAGACCTTTCACCATGTGTGTTACCCGTCTCTGGACTGGTTCTACAGTATCTTATCAATATCTTTTTGTAAGTGGGGTCTCCAGAACTGGACACCATAATCAAAATGAGGTCTCACTAAAGATCTATATATGGGAATCAAAACTCCTTCCTCCTGCTGGTGATCCCTCTTGTGATGCACCCTAGAATAATATTCACTTTTCCCACTGTCTGGTCACACTATTTGCTCATTTTGCAATCATCTGAAATAAGTACCCCCAAATCTTTTGCTTCTGTAGTGCTGGCTAACACTGTAACCCCAATGTTGTACTTTCTCAATGAATTATTTTTCCCTAGGTGCATTATTTTACATTTAGAAACATTGAACTGCAGTTTCCACTGCTTAGATCAATCCTACAGCAATGCCAAATCATGTTCCATGTTACAGACACCTCCAGGGATATCAGCCTTTTTACACATCTTTGTATCATCAGCAAAAAAAAAAAAAATACTTTGCGCAGCAAATCTTTAGTTATATCACTTACATAGAGATGAAATATAACATGACCTTTATACAGAGCCTTGTGGTACACCACTA
The DNA here is from genome assembly GCF_905171775.1 of Rana temporaria. Classification (NCBI taxonomy): domain Eukaryota; kingdom Metazoa; phylum Chordata; class Amphibia; order Anura; family Ranidae; genus Rana; species Rana temporaria. The sequence goes on from NC_053491.1 coordinate 167,486,242, forward strand.
GTAGGGATGAGCCGAACATACCCGGGTTCGGTTCGCACAAGAACGTTCGAACAGACCGCGGGTTCGCACGAACATTTAGAACCCCATTGAAGTCTATGGGACTCGAACGTTCGAATTCAAAAACGCTCATTTTAAAGACCAATATTCAATTTAATGTTGGAAAATGTCTTTCAGAACCCGGGTCTTGCCCCAGGGAAAATGTATCAATGGAAAAAAAAGTTTTAAAAACGGCTGTTTTTTCCAGAGCAGCGATTTTAATGATGCTTAAAGTGAAAAAAAAAATGAAAAATTCCTTTAAATATTACACCTGCTGTGTGTCTATAGTAGTGGCACGTGTTTATAAATGTCCCTGCACAACATGAAATTATTATAAGAAAAAGGTAATTTAATACTGCTTGTGCACGTGCTGTGTGGCAACAATATCTCGATTATTTTAGGGGTGGTGGGGGGCCATTATTTTTTTTGTGAAAGCAAAATTGTAGAAAAAAGGGCACCCCTCAAACATACTGTAATTGGAGCGCAACAAAGAGCCACGTGCAAAGTATTGCATCAAAAATTGTTATTAGGCGCCCCTGTTATACAGGGGCAGAAAAATTGTGCCTTGGGCACAACACAACACTGCAACCCCTCCCAATAACTGTAATTGGAGCGCAACAAGGAGCCACATGCAAAGTATTGCATCAAAAATTGTTATTAGGCGGGGGGCGTGCCCGGATGTGATCGAGGCAGGACGTGCTCTAAGGGAGCTCCGCAACACTCCTGTCTTAACATCCGTTTTTAGGAGCGTATGTGCCCGGTTTTTGGTGATTGCAGCCCTGATTCTAGTGGGGAAACATCTGGACATGCAAAGGGGGGGCGACGAAACACGGCCACCAGACCCCGAAGTGCCAGCGCCAGACCCGCTCCACACGAGGCTCGGACGTGGGCCTTGCCGCCGCCATCTTACCTTCCCCTCCTTCCTCCAAAAGCGCTAGGAAACTAGCTAGGAAGATGGCCCATGTTGAGGGAGTCGCACAGGACATCCGTGCGGAGGATCCCCCGCCTGTCCCTTCGGTCCAGGATGCAGCTCAGGAGGCGATCACCCGCCCGATCCTGGAGGCGATCAACGCCAGCAAGGCCGCGGTTATGGTGAGCATAGACCACCTGGCTACTGAATGCACCCTGATTAGACATGATCTTGACAAAATTAGGGGGAGGCTAACGGAGGCAGAGGAGAGGATCTCCAATGTGGAGGATGAGACTCAGGCACAGGGCAATCAGTTATCCGAACTGCAGGCCGTGGTGAAATTATTACAGGACCGTGCGGATGATGCTGAGGACAGACAAAGAAGGAATAATGTCCGCGTGGTGGGACTGCCAGAGGGGGCGGAGGGCCCACAGTCCACCACCTTTGCTGAGGCCTTTTTCAAACAGCTGCTGAACTTGGGTGAGCGACCCCCGACGTATGTGGTGGAACGGGCGCACAGGGTGCCCATGGGCAGGAGACCCCTGGGTGACTACCCACGTCCCTTCCTGGTGAGGTTCCTGAACTACAGGGTTAGGGACATGATCCAGAAGGGCCCAAGAGCTGAAATATAAAAATGCCAAGGTAATGCTTTTTCCTGACTTCTGGGCGGAAACACAGAGACGACGGCGCTCATTTAATGATGTCAGGAGAAGATTGAGAGAGGAAAATATACAATACAGCATGCTTTACCCCAGTAAACTGCGAGTTCAACATCAGGGTACTGTGAAGTTTTTTGACAACCCACGTGATGCCTGCGACTGGTTGGACAGGAATCCTTGAAGAGGCTCCATCACAAGTTGAGTATTGGTTTCTATTTCCCAATTTTCTGGTGTCCTAGATGGCAGCACTTTGAGTTGGCACTTTGGTGGTAGAGCTAAAGGTCCTTTCTGCTTTGTTTTATTATGTTTTTTTGCAACACTTTGCAGTAATTTTTCCTGTTGGCTGAAGCTGCAAGACACATCTTTTTTCTCCTTTTATATTTTGTTTTCTCGTTTTTTTTCACCGTTTTGCTCCGATGGGCTGGGCGGCAGGACGTTTTGGTATATTTTTACATTTTAGTTATTATAAGTGCCCTATTTGAACTATTAGCCCTGACGCCACTAGATGGCAGTAGTATACTGTACTTTCCTTTATATTATATCAGGTCCTGATTTTGTGGCTCCAAGTTGGAATCTGTTTAAGTGGAGCTCCCTGGGGCCAAGGGGGACTATTGGTTTCCACTGTTGGACAAGTGATCGTTCGGAGGAACTTCCAGAAACATCAGATTTTTTGGGGTGTTTTGCATAGTTTTTGGGTTTTGAAGCTGCATACCAGACAATGGGGTTTATTGAAGCATTTTTGCTTCAAGGTCTATTTTTTTTTTTTTGGTTCTGGTATAACGGCAGGGGGGGTGGGTTGTTGTGGTTGGGGGGTGGGGGATTTTCTTTAGTTTTGTACACTTACTACTCAGTTCCCGGTCCTCGATTAATGTGGGCCTCACTTCAGTTTTTGACAATGTGTTCTGATTTTGACTTCTGGGTTTATTTAAGATGCACCTGGGAAATGTTTTTTACGGGGGAATATGGCTAATGTGATTAATTTTGTGTCTTGGAATGTTAGGAGTCTGAATAGTAAATTCAAAAGGGCCTCGATGTTCCAGTATCTGAAAGTGGTTAAGCCGCATGTGGTTCTCTTGCAGGAGACTCACCTGGATGGTAGTAGAATTCTGGCCTTACGTAAACATTGGATTCAAAAGGCATTTCATGCCACCTATTCCACATTTGCTAGGGGTGTGTCCATACTTATTAGTAAGACGCTTCCCTGCACGATCCACTAGGTGATAACTGACCCGGGGGGGGGGGGGGGCAATATGCGGCAGTGGTTCTGGATATAGGAAATCGTAAAATATTGCTTGTAAATGTATATGTGCCACCTCCTTTTACTGTACAACTATTGTATGATCTCTTTGTCAAGTTGACACCGCATGCACATCTGCCGCTTCTGATGATGGGGGATTTCAATGCCACGCTAGGGGTGCTGGATTCTTCCAATCCTGGGGGAGGGGGGTCGCAGGACTTGTTGTCCTGGGCATCTATGGCTGGTTTAACTGAAATATGGCGTGCTAAGAATCCTACCACTACATGCTATTCCCACCTTTCACCAGACACATCGTTCTTCGGCTAGGATAGACCTGGCATTTGGGAATCAGGCCATGTTATCCTATGTGAGGGGGCGGATTACTTGGCAGGAGGTCTCTCGGATCATAACCCACTCTCCGTCTCCTTGCTCTTCCCGGCAGTTGGGGGGGCGAGGAGTTGGAGACTGTCCCCGGGTTGGTTACAGGAGGAACAGGTCTCTACACATCTGCTTGAGGCAGTTGACAACTATTGGGCCTTGAACGTGGATTCGGCTGACCCGACGGTTGTATGGGATGCTTTTAAGGCAGTGATTCGGGGGGAATCTATCACGGCTATTAAGAGGGTGAGAGTAGATAAAAACGCTGACATTCAGGGGATGCAGGACAAGGAGTGTACGACCGTGCATGCTGCTGATAGAACTGACGCCTCTTATGCTGCCTTATTGGAGGCTAGACGTAGACTTTCTATGCATTGTAATGGCCTGGCACATACGGAAGCTAAACATAGAGCAAATTCATTGTTTTCTGAGGGGGACAAAATGGAAAACTGGCTAGGTTGGTGGCAGACCAAAACCACATTGAACATATTTCAGTTGTTAGGGGCTTAGTGGAGACCTGGTTGGGGACCCGACAGCAGTTTTAGCTGAGCTCCAGGCATATTTTTAAGCCCTGTACACCCCGATTCCGACGTATGACCATGCTGCCCTGACTGATCTGCTAGGTGGTTTGTCCCTTCCCAAGTTGTCCAAGGAAGATTGTGTGGCCTTGGATGCCAAAATTACAAATAAGGAGGTGGTGTCGGCGATTTTTGCCTTCCCACCTAACAAAGCGCCGGGTCCGGAAGGATTCCCGGCGGACTTCTACAAGTCATATGTTGACCAATTGGCCCCCAGGCTCACGACCTTATTTGAGTGCTGCCTACAGAATAAGGAGCTTCCAGTGTCAATGCTTGATGCCTATATTATCTTATTGCTTAAGCCAGGTAAGGATCCCCTAGAATGCTCGTCGTATAGACCCATTGCCTTACTGAATATGGACCTTAAGATTCTGATAAAAGTGTTAGCGCGGAGACTGGCACAGGTTATTTCCTCCCTGGTAGATGTTGACCAGACGGGATTTATGCCGGGTAAGTCCACTGATACTAACTTGAGAAGACTCTTTACACACTTACAGCTTCCTAACTTGGATTCGTCCTGCAGGATAATTGTTTCTATTGATATAGAAAAGGCCTTTGACTCAGTGGACTGGCATTTTATGCATACAGTTCTTGAGTCCATGGGCTTTGGGCAGTCATTCCGGCAGTGGATTTCATTGTTATACAGTAAGCCTAGGACAGCCATTCGTATGGGGGGTTCTACCTCTGAGTATTTTTCGATTGGGAGGGGCACTAGGCAGGGGTGTCCTCTGTCGCCTTTTCTGTTTGCCCTCATGATGGAGCCTCTGGCGGTGGCACTAAGGGCGTCGGAGGATGTCAAGGCAATTAGGGTGAGCAGCATAGATGAGGGCCTAGCTTTGTATGCGGATGATCTACTACTGTTTTTGAGAGACCCGGGGGAGTCATTAGTCACTGCTCTGGGTATTATGAACACGTTTACTACTTACTCCGGGTTGAAAGTTAACTGGGGCAAATCGTCCATACTACCTTTGGATGAAGGGGCTAGGGAAAAAGCAAATTCAGACTTGCCACTTAAATGGGTAACGCAGATAACCTATCTGGGGGTGAAGGTGACGGCGAGCGCGCTGGACTACATGTCTCTCAACTTGCTGCCCCTTTTGACATTTCTTAAACAAAAAGCGCAGGCTTGGCAAAAGCTTCCCTTGTCTTTGATTGGCAGGATTAACCTCCTAAAGATGAAGATTCTCCCGGTTATTTTATATTTTCTGAGGAATGCTCCGGTCTGGATACCGAAGTCCTTCTTTCGGAAATTAGATAGCATCACCAGCTCGTTTCTCTGGGCACCTAAAATGCCTAGGGTGGGGTTGAAGGTCCTGCAGGAACCATGGGGCCAGGGCGGGCTAGCACTACCTGACTGGCGCAAGTACTACTTGGCTGGGCAGTTAGTTTTTGTACATAGATGGCTGAGCTCAGATGCGGGAGACTCGGCTACTATATTGGAGGCAGCTCATCTGGGATCTTATGAGTCCCTCCGTCTGGCTATCCATAGGGGTACGGGTAGAGATCTCCCTCTTACGGATTCTATGAAGGCTACTGTTAAGGCATGGGAGGAGGTAGAGAAGTTGGCTTGTCCAAGTTACAAGGGGTTTTCCCCCTCAACACCCTTGTGGATGAACCCAAAACTACAACAATTTTATAAATTTGATGATGCTGTCGGGTGGGCATCTAAAGGGGTTAAACTGCTTAAAGATGTTACTCGAGATGGGGTACTTTTGACGTTTGATCAACTAAAGGCCAGACATGTACTTCATATAAATGCTGGCTTCCTGGAATCAGGAGAGTATATTAAAACGTACTCACGGGAATCTCGTCAGGAAAAAAACGAGATTCCTGGCAAGCTTTCTTGCTCGTCGAGTGTACACACAGGCCATTCAAAAGAACCGCCGTTCTTTTAAATGGCAAGAACGCAGTGATGTCATTGACTACGACGAGCATGCGCTCGTCACATTCAATGCCGTCGCCGCCATCTACACCATACACTATGCCTTGGAAGCTACCGCGCATGCGCCGAAGTCTCATCGAGCATGTGTGGGTTTCCATGGAGGCAGTTAAGTATACAGACACTCAGGTTTCTCGTCAGGAAAACACTGCTGAGAATCACGACGAGAATATAGAGAGCAGGTTCTCTATTTTTCTCGTCGAGATTCAAGGCAGTTTTCTCGACGAGAAACTATACACACGCACAGTTTTCTCGGAAAAAAGCTCTCCCACCAGCTTTTTTGCAGAGAAAACCATGCGTGTGTACAAGGCTTGAGAGTTCCAGTGAGTTCCTCTTATGCCCAGCCACCAATACCAGCTTTGGGCACCTCTGCTTGCCTGTCACCATTACCAGCTGCTGCCAACTCTCTTGGCTTGCTGCTGCCATCTTTATTATTATCTCCTACCAAATGCGCTGGCTTGCTGCCATTACCAGATCCTGACAGTTCTCCTGGCCTTCCACTGCCAACATTATAATCTCCTGTCACTTCCCCTGACCTGCCACCATTACCATCTCCCTCCATCTCTCCTGGCCTGCCATTGTGTTTATTACCATCTCTAGCTACTTTTTCTGTTTTTCGACCATTACCAGTTCCAGTCACCTTTACTGACCTGCCACCATTACCAGCTCCTGTAAATTCTACTGGTCTGCCCCATCACCACTCCTGTGGCTTCTCCTGCCATATTCTGGTGCTCCGGTCACATGTTATTGCTTCTGAAACTGAAAATGTAGTCATCTTTGCTGCAGGATAAATCCTGTCTTGCACCTTAAAGTGTTCATCCTATTTCAGGGCTCATATTCTGTAAAGGTGCCACACATAATCTTACATTGTGACCTAATCAAGCTACCTACATACTGTGCAGCAACTGCACCAAATTTGTGGATGTTTTCTCTAAAGTAATACACTGTAATTTGTCTTTCATGATAAAAAACGTCGTCATCTCATTCTCTTATACTGAGGTCTAATCACACTGATTAATACAGTGCAGTACACTACAGTGTGGCTATGGTCATTTTATTTTTATTTCAGGATTAAAAACTGCCTTATGCTTGGAATTTTCAGTTTGAAAGGATTTTGACCTCTTTCTTTTGGCATTTTAATAAACTTTTTAAGAAAAAGTTGTGGTACCAATTGTGGTACCAAGTTCAAAAAAATTACAAACGCTACTATGAAATGTTTTACTATTGGTCAATTTGAATGGAGTATATATCTGTTGTGACTGCTGCCTCTACAGGTTTATTGCCTCTGGATAAAAAAAAAAATCTGAAGTCACAGCCAAAATTACCTGTTTTTGTTCCTATGTCGCCTTTGAAGTAGGTGGATATGGAGGAGGACATTAGGGCTCCAATGCAAATCCTCAAGTTTCAGACTTTGTGATCCATTGAAATGTTGCCCCATAAACCAAACTCAAATATATATACTTATTCCTATACTCCTGTCCATGTTTATGTTTTGGGTGTTTAACCCCTGACTTTGCTATACAATAAAAAAATACAATAAAAATCATCTGGGAGAGTGTTTGAGAAGTATTAAGGAGCTATAATGTCAACATCTGAAATATCAGGTTTGGGTGGACTTACTGAATCACTGATCTATGCAGTTAAGCTCTTTATGAGCTTTGCACAAATTATACGAATGCTGCTTTATTTAGAACCCTTTCCTGCAGGAGTGTAAAGTAGTAGCCATAATGAAATGTAGATATCTTCCTACTGTACACCATAGATTTCTATTACACAGTCAGGCAGCTTATTACTATAGAAGTCAAAAGGGAATTATCACAATTATTATACAAGAGTGACTTGGGTTTAGGTGCTCCCAGTACACTAAATACACCTGATGAATGCGTGGGCACTTAGGGCTGCATGCATTGAGTTAGGTCTACTACTTTATGTTGGTACGGGAAGAAATTCCCTAATTTAACTTTAGCTGACTACATTTATTACAAGCTCTTTAACCTATTCAGTGCCTGTATTTTTTTGAGTTAATGTAATAAAAAACATAAAGTTTCAGCATGCACTTCAGCCTATCAGCATGCATTTCTATTATACAGGGAATTAACAAAGAAAGGTGCACATGGAAAAGTGTGCCAGTTAATAAAATTAGTATATTCCTATTCAAAGGATGCCATATTAATAAAACTAGTATAGATAGACTGCTTTATCAGGAGTCTGTAGTCACATTCAAATAGGTGTAAATAGTTTACAATGCATTGCAGTATTACTAATCGGCAAAGATTTGTAAACTTAGTAGCGGTCTGTCAGCAGAAATGCATTACTTCTTTTGTTATTTGCGCTCTGGACATTCACCATGCCTTTTCAGACTTGGAGCAGGAGTATACATTTGTATGTGTTATGGTATACCAGGCATATCCATGATGGCTATGTGTATAAATGACTAATATACTAACAGTTTGCTTTCAACCTTCAGCATCAATGTCTTCAGATACTTTGTAGTTTTCTATAACTGAGAATCTTGATGCGCTAAGCCAACAACCTAGGCCAGTGGACCATTATGAAACTTACAGGTTTCCTTTCTAAATAAAACCCTGGAATCATTGCACTAGTCCTACAACAGACAGCGAGTGTCTTAAGTGCAATGAAATTTTAATGCATCCGAGTCTTTAGAGTTCAGATAAATGAGTTCTCTAAAGATGTGAGTCATTCAGGTGAACGCTCATAAACACTTCAGTAAAACAAAGTACCTAAAGCTCTGCTGGCTGCCACCATTACTAGTGATGCAGTATGTTGATCTATGCTGATCTAAACAACGCTCCATTTTTCTCTGATGCTATAAAAACTTTTATTATATAAATATGAAGTTATATCATTTCACACCACTTTTTGAAATAAGGGAACATGGAAAATATGGCAGAGTTCTTTGAGATAACTAACTAAAGCTGCCAAATGAGCACTGCATTTCGAAGGTACATGGTTCAAAAGTTGCAAGATTACTACTAAGGTTGTTTTATTCTTTACCACATTTGGAACAGGAAGTCTGTGTTGTTCTTGAAGAATTCTGAAAAGCAATGTCACAGTCTGATGACCTCTTCTCCTCATTAAAACGTTCCCAAAGACAGCTCTCTGCATGATGTTTTGTATCTTCAGCAGCCATGAACTAATTTGTACCTCTTATTTTGATCATGCAGTGGTGAAAGCACCAAACAATATTTTTCTTTAAACAGGGAGAGGTCTTTCAACAGCTCAGCATGTACTTCTACCCTCTTTTTAATCTTGGAGCACCTATTTATTTGCTCTTTTCACCACTAAATCTTCTTTGCTCCTTTTAGCCCCCCTGCAACGCTGCTAGTTAAAAATCCTCAATTTTTTTTCTCCATAGGCTTACATTCGAAAAGACACATTACCATAAAAACGAAGATAGGGAAATAAAGAAAATGGTTACATGCTATATTTGAATTTGTAATTTTGATCCAACAGTGTTCAAATATTTGCTATCTCTTACAAAGCTGAAATATCATGTACCTTTACTAACTTGATATCGTACAATGGGTATCGTGGGTCTCAGCCTTCAGTCATTTTTACTACTAAACCTTTTAAATGAGCAGGGTTTTTTCACAAGTCTGCCAAATTAGAAGTTTGCACTCCAGCTTGTTGTCATTATTTTATATGTGAATAATTTTGTGATGAATTTGTTATATAAGCAATGTTCTTGCAATGTCATCAGATCTGCTTATTAGAATGTTCAGACAAGCATTGCAGTGTGGCCACTTGGCTTCACTGCTTAAGGCACTGACCTGTCAAATAGGACGGGTAGACCTGCATTATTTGACATTTAGAATTTTGTGAAGACAGTTATATCAGGAAATAAACCAAGCTGCAGCAGGACTTTTGTTTTGAGGGATAGTTGGTCATTAATATTGCAAATAACATTAATTGGCAAAGTGCCCACTAACCTGAAATTTGTTATAACCGTCTCGGAAATATTTTAATTATGTCCTATAGACTTTTAGCGTGGACACAACTGTTTAATTCTTTGAAAAATAAGGACATTTCAGAATACACATGGTTCAAAAAGGACACCAATTATTACAACTTTATTAATATTACTGTCTGTGTTTTTTTTTTCCAACAAATACAAGCTAAAAAACATAAAAAACAAGGTAAATGTATTTTATTGCCATCTTTATTTAATATTATCAACACTATATTAATCATAACACTTGTTAGAAATGGTAAATGTTGTGTTTTTCATAATTATTCCCCCACATGGAATTTTCCATATTTTGAAGTGCAAATATATATATGATTAAATATACCTTATATACAATATATACAGTGTCTTGCAAAAGTATTCACCCCCCTTGGCATTTTTTGTGTTTTGGTGCCTCACAACTTGGAATTAACATGGATTGTTTGAGGATTTGCATAATTAAATTTACAGAACATGCCCACGACTTTGAAGTTTTTTTTTTATTGCGAAGCAAACAACAAATAGGACAAAATAACAGAAAAAGTCAATGGGGCAGATCCACAAAAGGATTACGCCGGCGTATCTATTGATACGCCGGCGTAATTTAACCACTTGCCCACCGGGTTAATTCTGGCACTTCTCTCCTTCATGTGAAAATCACATTTTTTTTGCTAGAAAATTAATCAGAACCCCCAAACATTATATATATTTTTTTTAGCAGACATCCTAGGGAATAAAATGGCAGTCATTGCAATACTTTTTGTCACACCATATTTGCGCAGCGGTCTTACAAGCGCACTTTTTTTGGATAAAAATCACTTATTTGAATTAAAAAATAAGACAACAATACATTTTGCCCAATTTTTTTATATATTGTGAAAGATAATGTTACGCCGAGTAAAATGATACCCAACATGTCACGCTTAAAAATTGCGCCCGCTCGTGGCATGGCGTCAAACTTTTACCCTTAAAAATCTCGATAGGCGACGTTTAAAAAATTCTACAGGTTGCATTTTTTGAGTTGCAGAGTAGGTCTAGGGCTAGAATTATTGCTCTCACTCTAACGATCGCGGCGATACCTCACTTGTGTGGTTTGAATACCGTTTTCATATGCGGGCGCTACTCGCGTATGCGTTTGCTTCTGCGCGCGAGCTCGTCGGGACGGGGCGCTTTAAAAATTTTTTTTTTGGTTTTCTTATTTATTTTTATTTAGTTTTATAATTTTTTACACTGAAAAAAAAATAAAAAATAAATTGATCACTTTTATTCCTATTACAAGGAATGTAAACATCCCTTGTAATAGAAAAAAGCATGACAGGTCCTCTTAAATATGAGATCTGGGGTCAAAAAGACCTCAGATCTCATAATTAGACTTAAATGCAAATAAAAAAAAAAATAAAAAAAAATGTCATTTTTTCAAATGACAAAAAAAAAAATGTTTCTTTAAGAGGCTGGGCGGGACTGACGTTTTGACGTCACTTCCGCCCAGCAGAGCTATGAGGACGGGTGAAGGAGATTTCTCCTTCAGTCCCGTCCCCGCTCAGCTGCCGGACACATCCGATCCCCTCCGCCGCTACCGACGGCTCCGGTAAGCGGCGGAGGGCGCGGGAGAGCGGCGGGAGGGGGGGGGGCCCCTCTCCCGCCACCGATAACGGCGATCTCGCGGCGAATCCGCCACGGAGACCGCCGTTATCGTGTACACCACCGCCCCCTGAAAAGATGAATATCTCGGTTGTGGCAGCAGCTGCTGCCGTTATCGAGATATTCAACTTTAAAAAGAGGACGTCTTTTTGACATGGGGCGGTGGTCAAGAGGTTAAAATTTCCCGCGTTGTATCTTTGTTTTGTATCCACAAAACAAGATACGACGGCATCTGGGATCGATCCGACAGGCGTACGTCTTAGTACGCCGTCAGATCTTAGATGCAATTTTTCGGTGGCTGCTAGGTGGCGTTTCCGTCGAAATCCGCGTAGAGTATGCAAATTACCTATTTACGGCGATCCACAAATGCACGTCCAGCCGGCGCATTTTTTTTATGTCGTTTTCGTTCGGCTTTTTCCGGCGTATAGTTAAAGGTGCTATATGGTGGTGTACTCAATGTTAAGTATGGCCGTCGTTCCCGCGTACAATTTTGAATTTTTTACGTCGTTTGTGTAAGTTGTTCGTGAATAGGAATTTGCGTAGAATGGCATCATCGTCGTAAGCATTGGCTTCTTCCGGTCAAATTTCGAGCATGCGCACTGGGATACCCCCAGGGACGGCGCATGCGCAGTTAAAAAAAAACGTTGTTTACGTCGGGTCACAATGTTTTAACATAAAACACGCCCCCATTACATCCATTTGAATTCCGCGCCCTTACGCCGCCAGAGATACACTACGCCGCCGTAACTTACGGCGCAAATTCTTTGTAGATTCGAAAAAAAAAAAGCTGCGGCGGCGGTGTAGTGTATCTTAGATACGCTACGCCCGGCGGGAAGATGCGCCCACATACATGGATCTACCCCAATGTGCATAACTATTCACCCCCCTAAACTCAATACTTTATAGAGATACCTTTTGCGGCTATCACAGCTCCAAGTCGCTTTGGATAAGTCTCTATGAGCTTGCTACATCTTACCACTGGCATTTTTGCCCATTCCTCCTTGCAAAACTGCTCCAGCTCCTTCAAGTTGGATGGTTTGCACTTTTGAACAGCAATCTTTAAGTCTGACCACAGATTTTCTATTTCGATTGAGGTCTGGGCTTTGACTAGGCCATTCCAACACATTTACATGTTTCCCCTTAAGCCACTCAAGTGTTGCTTTAGCAGTGTGTTTGGGGTCATTGTTGTGCTGGAAGGTGAACCTCCATCCTAGCCTCAAATCACACACAGAGTGGCACAGGTTTTGCTCAAGAATATTCCTGTATTTAGCACCATCTATCTTTCCCTCAACTCTGACCAGTTTTCCAGTCCCGACTGCTAAAAACATCCCCACAGCATGATGCTCCCACCACCATGTTTTACTGTGGGGATGGTGTTCTTTGGGTGATGTGTTGGGTCTGCACCAGACATAGTGTTTTCTTTGATAGCCAAAACGTTAAATTTTAGTCTCATCAGACCAGAACACCTTCCTCCATACATTTTGGGAGTCTCCCACATTCCTTTTCAACAAACTAAAAATGTGCAATTTTTTTGGGTGAAAGTAATGGCTTTCTTCTGGCCACTCTGCCATAAAGCCCAACAAAACATACGGCTTATTGTCATTCTATGTATAGATACTCCAGTCTCTACTGTGGAACTCTGCAGCTCTTTCGGGGTTACCTTAGGTCTCTGTGTTTCCTATCCGATTAATGCCCTCCTTGCCCGCTCCATGAGTTTTGGTGGGCGGCTATCTCTTGGCAGGTTTTCTGTTGTGCCATGTTCTTTCCATTTGGTTATGATAGATTTGATGGTGCTCCTAGGAATCATCAAAGATTTGGATATTTTTTATAACCTAACCCTGACTTGTACTTCTCAACAACATTGTCCCTTACTTGTTTGGAGAGTTCATTGGTCTTCATGGCAGTGTTTAGTTAGTGGTGCCTCTTGCTTAGGTGTTGCAGCCTCTGGGGCCTTTCAAAAAAGGTGTATATATGTAATGACAGATCATGTGACACTTATATTGCACACAGGTGAACATCATTTCACTAATTATGTGAGTTCTGAAGGTAATTGGTTGCACCAGAGCTTTTTATGGGCTTTATAACAAAGAGGGTGAATACATACGCACATGCCAATTATAATTTATTTATTTCTGAACAATTGTTTTATGTATTTATTTTTCAAATTTTACTTCACCAACTTAGACTATCGTGTTCTGATCGGTCACATATAATTTAGATAAAAAAAAACATTGAATTAAAGGCTGTGATGTAACAAAATAGGTAAAAAGCCAAAGGGGTGAATACTTTTACAAGGCACTGTGTATTCTGTATATATATCTATATATATATATATATATATATATATATATATATATATATATACACATATTTACACACACTATATTGTCAAAAGTATTGAGATGCCTGTCGTTACACAAACATGAACTTTAATGGCATCCCAGTCTTTCCGTATGGTTCAATATTGAGATGGCGCACCCTTTGCAGCTATAGCAGCTTCAACTCTTCTGGGATGGCCGTCCACAAGGTTTAGGAGTGTGTCTATTTGAATGGTTGACCATTCTTCCAGAAGTGCATTTGTGAGGTCAGGCACTGATGTGGACGAAAAGGCCAGTCTCTGCCCTTATTCAAGCTAAAGGCTTTCTATCGGTTTAGGTCAGGACTCTGTGCAAGCCAGTCAATTTACTCCACCCCAAACTCGCTCATCCATTTCTTTATAGACCTCTCACTGGTGTGCAGTCATGTTGGAACAGGAAGGGGCTGTCCCCAAACTGTTTCCACAAAGTTGGGAGCATGAAATAGTCCAAAATGTCTTGGTATGCTGACGCCTTGAGAGTTCCCTTCACTGGAACTGAGGGGCCATGCCCAAGCCCTGAAAAACAACCCCACACCATAACCCCCCTCCACCAGATGATTTGGACTTCACTACTTGATTTGGAGTGCATAGCAAAGAGAGGGCAGGGGTCAGGAGTTAGTATTGCACAGAATGCCTCCCAAGCAAGTATCCCCCCTCCTCCCATTACAACCCCTCCATGTCCCATGAAAAAAACACCTACAGCACAAATCCCCCTCCCTTCCTGAATTATACTCACCAGACTATTGACATCACTTTAAATCTGCTGGTGAGTGCCAAAAACATGACCACTAGTGTTTTTCTCTTATATATGTCACTCATGTTGGTGTTGGCTTGTGTCTTCACCTGCACTGGACCCCCTAAACACAGCCCCTCCTTTTGGTCCCCCACATTTGTATATGCAGCCCCTTCCCCAGTTGTACACATAAAGTCCCCACCTGTACAAACTCCCCCATCCACTTGTACACATACAGCCCCCCACTTTTGTACACAAAGCCCTTCCTATACCCAGCACTACATACATAGCTCTCCCACCTGTATATACATAGACTCCTCCTATCCCCACAGACAGTTCCTTTCCCAATACTTGAACACATAAAGCCCCTGTGAAGGATATGTCAGTGTAAATCTCCCTGCTTGGTTAAATTGTGGGTTAGAGGTAAAATGGATTCATGTGTTACAAGCTATTGACATGTTAATGACCCTTCCTCAGCCAGCTCCCTAGTTCAAATGGTAATTGATTTATTGTGTGTGGGAAGGAGACTGGCCTTACTGTTTACAATGATTAGATAAGTGGCTCATGTTAATTATTCTGATTGCTTCATTGTGGTCAGGCTGTTACAACTAGTATTTAACTCCACTGATGTCCTTATCTAAAGAAAATGTGTTTTCAGGTCGGCTCCGAATTGGCTGGCTATATTTTGTATGAGAACTCCAGAGTGGGTGAAAAGGGGGTGGAGCTCCCATTGTTCCTTGATTAAGGATTTAGCTTGTAAAACTGTATTTATAACCAGCAGCAAGCTGCCAATAAATCAGTCTTGGTTCCAGCATCCAGTCTTGACTCATGTGTGGGGGGATCCTGTGATGTTCTTGTATGGAGAGGAGGGAATGCTTGACGGGGATATCATACCGATACCGTCACAATTGGTTGGTAGCAGTGGGATTTTCCCTTCTACTCTCCTTTACACCCGGATTCCAAGCAGACACTGGAAGAACTACTGGAAGTTCGTGGAAGGATTGCTAGCAACAAAACCAAGCGGGTCATCATAGCAGAATCAATGGAGCTAGACCAGGAGGACGGGATTGCAGCAACGCCAGCAGTACAAGAGATGGAGACACCAGTGATTCAGGAGGAGGAATCGCCAGCCAACAAGCTAATGAGAGAGAATCTAGCGTGGTTCGGCCCGAACCCAACGGCGGATGTGGTGCTGAAAGTGATGGACCTGTTAGTAAACGCAGAACTACAGTTAAAACTGGCAGCAGTCCGACCAGCAGCCGCACCTTCTCCAAACAGTGAGTACAGCACAGCAGAGGCAAGGAAGATTCCGTTTAGCACTTTTAAAGCTTTTGATGAAAAGGACTGTGAGATTGATAACTTCCTGGCGGATTTTGAGCGACAATGTAACCTACACCGAATAGCTAGAAGAGAGTGGGTCGCAATATTGTCAGGCAAACTGTCAGGCAAAGCTTCTGATGCTTTCCGGACCGTGCCAGATCAGGATATCCATAGCTACGCCCGGGTTAAAGAAGTGCTCCTGGCTCGTTATGCAGTAACCCCAGAGTCCCACCGACAGAAGTTCAGGGACTCACGCAAAACCACGAAAGACTCTTATGCGGAATGGGCATGCCAGTTGTCCCGGTCGGCCTCTAACTGGGCTAACAGCAGCCAGGCCACCACCGCAGAGGACATTTTGCAACTAATGCTCCTGGAGAAATTTTACAATCACATCCAGACGGATGTCAAAGATTGGGTGAGAGATCGCAGGCCCATGACTCTACCAGAGGCCGCTAAGTTGGCGGATGAATATGCGGATACTCGCAAGACGAACCAGATCACACCACAGGAACAACCTCCACCACAAACGGTGCCCTCACACCCACCAGCCGCTAGATACCAACCTCCTAACAGACCGGTGACATCTAGCCCTCGCTATCCACGCCAGGAGGGCAACGAACAACGCTGCTTCCGGTGCAAACAGCTGGGTCACTTCAAGCAGAATTGCCCCATGAATGACAACACCAGGTCAAATTGGTCTCAACCTGGGTACCGCCCACCAGCAGCAGCCCATTGTGTAGACTCGGCTTGGGATCCCCAGGAGCGGGGTCGGGAAGAACCATTGGGCACCCCTTACGAAGCCCTCATGGTACAATCTGCTATTACGGACAACAGGGAACACCATTGTCAGCTGGTCATGGGCTCCAGCCCTGAGCCGGAGGGGCCCTGGAGGGAGCTGGGCAGAAAGAGGCACCGCCGGCCACCCTTCAAGAAGAAGAGGTCCTGGAAGCCGTATAACAAGCTGACCTGGGAGGAGAAGAAGCGACTGGAGGAGAGGGAGTCGCAGCGGGCGTCCCAGATGCGGGCCGAGATGTTCGCCAAGGGCCCACCGGTGGCCCCTTATACCACCACCCAGTTCCTGATGATGAAGGACCACGTGGAGAGCCTGCAGGACATGAGCAAGCAGGAGCTGATCCGTGAGTACATAGAGCTGGAGGAGTGCATAAGCCGCATGGAGGAGGAGAACAACCACCTGAGGTCACAGCAGGCTGACCCCCCCAGGCTCCATGAACTGGAGATGGAGCTGGAGAAGCTCCAAGAGGAGAACCGGCGGCTGCGGAGGGAGCAGGGGGTGGCTGACCTTATGGGGCTCTGAGTCCCCTCTCCCCCCCCCCGGACTCTGAGCACCCGTGCTACAGCATTTCAACAAATATAACTTTTTCTTTTTATGAATCTCCTGTGATTGTCACTTCAGAGCCATAACCTGCCCCCTCCCATAGCGGGACACCTAGACGGCGGCGCACAGACCCATTCGCTGTCTTCACACTGACTTTTGGTGACTTTGCAGATCGCACAAAGACTTGGGGACTGACCGGCGTGTGATCTGACGACCCGGTGGCATACCTGAGTCAGAAGCAGTTACCAATGGAGGTCAGTCACGCCAAACGGAGTTAACCTCGGACTAAAAGCTCTGAACCCGTCAACCCTACTGGACCAGGGAAGGTCCAACCGGGTTTGCCGGAGCAGGGAGAAAAAGGGGGGCCATTGTGAAGGATATGTCAGTGTAAATCTCCCTGCTTGGTTAAATTGTGGGTTAGAGGTAAAATGGATTCATGTGTTACAAGCTATTGACATGTTAATGACCCTTCCTCAGCCAGCTCCCTAGTTCAAATGGTAATTGATTTATTGTGTGTGGGAAGGAGACCGGCCTTACTGTTTACAATGATTAGATAAGTGGCTCATGTTAATTATTCTGATTGCTTCATTGTGGTCAGGCTGTTACAACTAGTATTTAACTCCACTGATGTCCTTATCTAAAGAAAATGTGTTTTCAGGTCGGCTCCGAATTGGCTGGCTATATTCTGTATGAGAACTCCAGAGTGGGTGAAAAGGGGGTGGAGCTCCCATTGTTCCTTGATTAAGGATTTAGCTTGTAAAACTGTATTTATAACCAGCAGCAAGCTGCCAATAAATCAGTCTTGGTTCCAGCATCCAGTCTTGACTCATGTGTGGGGGGATCCTGTGATGTTCTTGTATGGAGAGGAGGGAATGCTTGACGGGGATATCATACCGATACCGTCACAGCCCCCTCCCATCTTAACTTGCACGCACACAGCCCCTTCCCCGTACTTGTTTACGATAAATCTCCCCAGCTGTACACACACAGCCTCCTTCCACTATACACACAGAGCCCTCTCTCTCCTTGTATACCAACAGCCCTTCACTTTTACATACACCACCCCCCCCATACACATACAGACCCCTGAACAATGTATGTGTAACAATGTAACAACTTTCCAGAGAATTCCCAAAAAATTGAAACGTTATTTTAAACTCAATCCTAATATAGTGATTCTCCAGAACATTATCCCAAACATGTTTTAATAGGACTGGGTCTTCATGATGTAACTTGTTTTGACAGGTTCTTCAGCAACCCTGAAGCCTTCATGGAACAATGTATTTTTTATTTTGAGATTATTTGCACAGAGATGGACTCCTTTCATCAAATTGTGCGACTGCACACACAAGAGCTTATCTAGGAGATTCATAGAAGAAGTGTTAATAATTATGCAATCAAGACAGTTCAGGTTTTTATTTTTTAAAAACACATTATAAACTATGTTGTGCTCATATATGGGATGAAATCCCAATCCTACAACCTAAATATACTGTGTATTTAAAAAGTGTCCAAAAGCTCAGCTTTATATACCGTATTTATCGGCGTATAACACGCACCCTAACTTTAAGGCCCTGTACACACGAGGAGACATGTCCGATGAAATCGGTCCGCGGACCGTTTTCATCGGACATGTCTCCTGGGATATTTTGGTCCGATGTGTGTACACACCATCAGACCAAAATCCCCGCGGACAGAGAACGCGGTGACGTGGCGGTGACGGTGACGCGGCGACGTGCGCAAACCAGGAAGTTCAATGCTTCCACAAATGCGTCGAATCAATTTGACGCATGAGCGGGATTTCGGTCCGCTGGTTAGACGTACTAACCAGCGGACATGTCCGATGGACAGGTTTCCAGCGGACAAGTTTCTAAGCATGCTAAGAAACTTTTGTCCGCTGGAAACCTGTCCGCTAGGCCAGGAAACCTGTCCGCTAGGCCGTACACACGGTCAGACATGTCCGCGGAAACTGGTCCGCGGACCAGTTTCAGCGGACATGTTCGACCGTGTGTACGCCGCCTAAGAGGGAAGTTTCAGTAAAAAACACTCTATTTTCAGGGTAAAAAAGTAAGTGTTATATGCCAATAAATACAGAATTCAAATCAATACATGAAAAACTGGTCCATACGTAAGCACATTCAGCTGTATAAGATCTACAGTATATCACTAGAAGATCTCAAACAACTCAAATGTTTTCCTTCCTGCAGTCTATATCTTTCTCATTATACCCCCACTGTTTCACCATATGGCAATATCTTCTTAAATATCCACGCCAAATATAAAATAACTTTCCATGGAGTTTCCATCTGTAGAATGCCACTGCCTGGGACGCCTTGCATTCCACAGGATGAGAAGCCGAAAAATGGAAGTGATGGGTGCAATGATGCTTAAAGCCCGCCCTACACGTTGTGAATGCTTTTTAAAACTTTAAGGACCTAATAGACACCCAATAGTCTGGGGCCCCGCAAACACTGTATAAACAAAATACAATTTTGTATGATAATATATATGACTAACAGTTTTTTACCATGTTAAAACTTTGGGGGGGGGGGGGGTGGCGCCCCTTATTGAATGACGGACTAGCAGTCAGCGTGTTTTTTCTTTTGGCGGGTCAGTGGATATTATCATTAAAGGGGCATCCAGATTCTGATAAGCCCTCCCACAACCACTGGGCCATAGGGTTGTGGGCAAGAGGCTATTGTCTTCATCAACATGAGGGCAAGGTGCTTTGTCAGAAGGGATCCATAAGGTACCCCTTCCCCCATGTTGAGGGCATATGGTTTGGTATGGTTTGGGGTGGGGACATTTTCCTGGACAACCAGGCTCTATGCTCAGATTGTGGTTTGGTGAGGATGTTTTGGGGGGAACCTCATGCTTTTTTCTCTTCTATTTTAGCCTGGGATTCCACCTTAAAAACCATACTAGACCTAAAGGTGTGATTTCAGTACCTCAGGTATCAATGTCACAGATTAATTACTCTACAATGCCTATTACATTGGAGTTAATGAGGCCTATTTTTAACCACTTGCCATCCGGTGCACGCCGATATACGTCAGCAGAATGGCAGCTTTAGGCAAATGGGCGTACCTGTACGTCCTCTTTAAGAATGTGTGCAGCACTCCCCATGACGGTGCCCGCGGGACCCGTGCGGACTCGATGTCCCACGATCGGGTCACAGAGAGGCAGAACAAGGGGATGCCTGTGTAAACAAGACATCTCCTTGTTATGCCTCATGACAGGACACTGATTGTCTGCTCCCTGTAATCAGGAGAAGTGATCAGTGTCGTGTCACAGTAAGCCCCACCCCCACACGGTTAGAATCACTCCCTAGGACACACTTAACCCCTTCCTCACCCCCTAGTGGTTAACCCTTTCCCTGTCAGTCACATTTATACAGTTATCAGTGCATTTTTATAGCACTGATCGCTGTATAAATATGAATGGTCCCAAAATAGAGTCAAAAGTGTCCGATGTGTCCACCATAATGTCACAGTCACAGTAAAAATCGCTGATCGCTGCCAGTACTAGTAAAAAAAAATATTAATAAAAATGCCCAAAAACTGTCCTCTATTTTGTAAACGCTATAACTTTTGCGCAAACCAATCAATAAACACTTATTGCGATTATTTAGAAGAATACGTATCGGTCTAAACTGAGGAAAAAAATTGTCATTGGGCAGCCAAATCCTCCAGGGCTGAAAGCGATTTTACTTGTTCAGAATATGTAAATAACTCAATGTGCAAAGTTTGAGCACAGGTTCTAGATTTGTTTGCAATGAATACTATCCACAGTTATAATTGATGAAGAATTTTGAACTAAGCGACTGATCCAACTAACTCTTTAGGGTAATGAAGATACAGGGCCAAATCCTCAAAAGAGATACGACGGAGTAATTGCTGTTACTCCGTCGTATCCCTGGTCCTAACTATGGAACTGATCCACAGAATCAGTTTCCCATAGTTAGGACGAAGATCCGACATGTGTAATTGAATTACACTGTCGGATCTTAGGATGCAGTACCGCATCCGCCGCTGGGGGCATTTTGCGTCGAAATGACGCCTCGGGTATGCAAATTAGGACTTACGGAGATCCACAAAGCTTTTCAGCTTCGTTTTTCCTCCGTAAGTTATATTTTGCAAACGCAAAATTAGGGCTGCTTTTACAAGGTGTAAACTGTTTACACCTTGTAAAAACAGACCTTTCTTGCTCGATTTTTTTTAAACTTCAAATTTTTTTTTTGGCGCCGTATCTTTTTTTTTACCCGACGCAACTTTATTGTCCCGTCGCAATCCACAAAGCCCGACGTAACGTAATTTCACGCTATGCACGTCGGGAAAAGGACGTCACGAGCATGCGCAGTAGGCCAGGCGCGGGAGCGCGCCTCATTTAAATGGTAATCGCCCCCTGGAGAAGAGGAACGCCTTGCGCCGGCGGAATTTAAGTTACACCACTGCAAATTCCCAGGTAAGTGCTTTGTGGATCGGGCACTAACTTGGGAAATTTGCGGCGGTGTAACTTAAATGGAAAAAAGTTAAGTTACGCCGCCTGGCTGAGGATTTGGCCCTTATTTTTTATTTTTACACAGAATTGGACACAGATGCCCCAAATGTTGTGTTTTGCCTTCATATGAATCAAAGGTTTTGGAGTTTATGAGAACTTGAAGTTGAACTTCTGGAACTGTTTTATCAACCTAGGTAATTCTAAGTATGTGACAAACATTTTTAATAGTAGCAGTGTGCAAAATGATTATTGTGGCATCTGGCTATATAATAACTCATTTAACCACTTAAGCCCCTGACCATTTTGTTGCTAAATGACCGGGCCCCTTTCTGCGATTCGGCACTGTGTCGCTTTAACTGACAATTGCACGGTCGTGCGCTGTAACTCCCAAACAAAATTGATTTTTTTCCCACAAATTGATCACCTCTGCGGTTTAATTTTTTTGCGCTATAAACAAAAATAGAGCAACAATTTTGAAAAAAATTCAATATTTTTAACTTTTTGCTATAATAAATATCCCCCAAAAATATATAGAAAAAACATTTTTTTTCCTCAGTTTAGGCCGATACGTATTCTTCTACATATTTTTGGTAAAAAAAAATCTGGTTGCGCAAAAGTTATAGCATCTACAAAATAGGGGATAGTTTTATGGCATTTTTATTAATATTTTTTTTTTTACTAGTAATGGCAGCGATCAGCGATTTTTACTGTGACTGCGACATTATGGCGGACACATCGGCCACTTTTGACACATTTTTGGGACCATTGTCATTTTTACAGTGATCAGTTCTATAAAAATGCACTGATTACTGTAAAAATTACACTGGCAGGGACCCGCAGTCAGGCTCACGGAGCTTGCAGTGGACGTGCATTCACAATGCCGCGATCTTAAAGGGGACGTACTGTATATATACGTCCTTCTGCCTGTCTGTGCCATGCTGCCGACGTATATAGTCGTGCGCTGGTCGGCAAGCAGTTAAACTAAAAAGTGAAAGTTGTTAACCTTTGGGATCACTGGACAGAAAGTTAGCTGTGTGAAAGATACATTAATTTCTGAAAAGATTTATAAAACCCTGGCTTACCAATCTCACACTTTAGATACTTGGGTGTTGAACTACAATGTAACCTCACCCAACATACAGTATAACTGACAATTTACACCATCTACTCCATCAGTTAACCCTGAAATAGTCACTACAGTGGCTAAGTGATTAGCACTTCTGCCTGGCAGCACTGGGGTCATTGGTTCGAATACCAACCATGGCACTACCTGCCTGTAGTTTTCATATTCTCTCTGTGCCTGTGCGGGCTTCCTCCCACAATCCAAAGGCAAGCTGGCAAACTGGTAGGCTAGTTGTCTCTTGTCACAATTGGCCTTAGTATATGTATGTATGAATGTGTTATGAATAAGTTAGGGCCCTTAGATTTTAAGCTCCTTGATGGCAGGGACTGATGTAAATGTACAATATATATCTGTAAAGTGCTGTGTAAATTATCAGCACTATATACAGTAAGTACCTATAATAAAAAAGATTTTTCCTACTGCCCCCTCAAAACAACCTTTCTTTAAAAATGTCTGTATTTTTTACACAAACTACTGTTCCCATACCTAAAACATTTTTGAGTTGGATGGCATAATATCTTCCTTTAAATGGATGGAGGCACACTGAGACTTTCAAAAACGACTCTACAAGTGCCTTATAAAGGGGAGTAGGGATGTGTCAAAGAGTTTGGTTCAGTTCAAGAAGGTTTTGATTCAAGAGGTTGGGTTCAGGTGAACTTTAGATGCTGAACCCAAATCCCTTTGAAATCAATGAAAGCGAATTTGTCAAATTAAAAATGTCCATTTACCATGTAAATAGGCAAGGGACTGTCAAAAAAATTAAATAAATAGCATGGGGAGTGGGGGTACCAGTGCCCTAGGGAACATTTATCAATACAAACTTTTCTTTCAATTCCATTCGACTACGAGCAGTGATTTTTTTAAAGCATTGACATTTACCAAAGAAACAGTTTTTAAATTGATGGCAAATAACATCCCCTTCCTGGTTTATGTTTTGTAAAAGAAAAAAAGGCACACAGACCTCACATTTTTATTTATTTTTAAGTTTAATTCACCAGCAATTTATTATTTTTTCTGTGTAAATGTCACTTTTGCTGTAGACCTGGAGTCAGCTGCAGTGAAGTCCATCCTCACCATCAGAGACTCTGGTGAAAACCTGCTGGCTCTTAGACTCTTAGCACCCTGGGGAATCTTATGCTCTAGCTCTCTGTTTGATCCATGTCAGTGTTCAGGTGGAGCGGCTTTCTTGAACCATCCAGAGTTCCATCCGCAGCAGTCAGCTGAAGGGCCCACTATTGGTATAAAGATGAGGGATGGACAGCCGCACTCCAAACCAAACGTGTTGTCTTTATTCAAATCAACAGCAAATCAACAGCAAGAACACAGCAGATCACAGCAATAGGAACAGGAGAATACCGACGTTTCGCACTGGCTTCAGTGCTTATTCATGGCTTCAGGGCCCACTACCTTAACGGTGCACTCCTAACCCCAGCGGTCTGCACCTGTCACCTGGCCTCAGATGACCTGACCTGACACTAGGACTTTACTTTTGGGTGGTTCAGTGGATATGAAGTTGGTTAAAGGATAGATACTATAGTGTGGTTGTAAATGGGGTTCATTCAGAACAGTTCGGTATATCCTCTCCTGTGCCCTCCTCCTTCTACGCACCTCTGAACACACTAGTAGTGCTATGACCATGCCTGCCCCTGGCATGTTGGCATACGGATGTGTTGTCCTGCAAGTGTGGTTGCTCAGCTCGTCCGTAACGGTGCTGCTGAAGCTGCTCTCCAGCTGACATGTCTGGTGCAAAGTTACCCCTGCTTTATGAGGGGTAACTTTAGGCCGGACGTACAGCTTACGCGCAGTGCACGTAGCCTGCGTCGGGCGCGCACGTGCGTTCGGAAATCGGCGTATCTCCCTCATTTGCATATTTGAATACAAAATCAATGGGAGCGCCAGATGCGTCCAGCGTAAATATGCGCCCACGCTACGCCGGCGTAGGAAAGTTACGTTGGTCGGAAGAAGCCTAATTTCAGGCGTATCTAGTTCTGTGGGTATGGCGCATAAATACGGCGGCGCAAATATACACTTACGCCGCGCATCTCGAGATATGCCTGCGTAACTTCTTTGTGAATCTGGGCCAGTGTCTGTCCGAGGATGAGAGGACCACCGTGATAGGCGGAAAACACAGTGTCAAATGCCTATCAGGGAACGGAACGCCAGGAGGAAGCCGCAACTTTTAAAACAATGGACGCCTGTTAAGAATTCAGGTACACTGACTCGAGTATAAGCCAAGGGGGTTATTATCAGCCCTAAAAAAAGGGCTGAAAAACTCGGCTTATACTCGAGTATATACGGTACCAAAACTATGGAATAAGGGAACCCACCTGAATAATCTATTCAACTTTATGAAACTAGGCAGGCCCTTGCACTACATAGTTAATGGTAGATCTAAAGAACATTTTACAGCATATGGCCACCAGACAAGTTCTAAACCTCTCCAGAGCTGATCAAAGGTCTATGCATTACTTTGATTGGAGTATTAAGTGTGTTTGCTGATCAGAAATGAAAGGCAACTACTAGCAGTGAGTAAGGTGGCATGAGGTGAGTGAGTCACATCTATTACCATAAGTGGTGATTTGAAGTGGACTACAAGCAATATTTTATGAACTTTTTATGAATGCTGAATGAAAATTGATTGCCTTTTATCTGTATACTATTCACTTCTGTCACTGGGAGGTGGTGGCTCTTTTTAACTTCCAAACTAGGTTAGAGGTGAAGTAAACCCTGATGGGTTTTACTTCCTCTTTATTTCCCTGCAAAGTAAAAGCATAATGGGCTAGTATGCATTGCATACTAGCCCATTATGTGCCACTTACCTGCAAACAAAGTCCTCAATGTCCACGATGTCCCCGCTGGTGGCCACATCCATCTTAAACCCTCTTCCTTCCGGGACCTCTGGCTCTCTGATTGGTCGGCGTCGCATGACGTCACTCCCGCGCATGCACGCGGGAACCAATGGTCACGGCACAGGCCCTATAAAAATGTGCCCTTTCTTTACTGTGCATGCAGGTTTAGGAGCTATTTCCAGTAACTACAGGTAAGCTTTAATATAGGCTTACCTGTAGGTAAAAGTGGT
This sequence comes from Rana temporaria, assembly GCF_905171775.1. Taxonomy (NCBI): domain Eukaryota; kingdom Metazoa; phylum Chordata; class Amphibia; order Anura; family Ranidae; genus Rana; species Rana temporaria. The sequence goes on from NC_053491.1 coordinate 167,512,034, forward strand.
CTGTAAGGGTTTACAACCACTTTAAGCGCTGCTAGTATAATTTTCTCTTTATATGAATAAACATTATATACTTACCTCCTCGACTGGAGTCCCCCGCCAACACTCATGGCTCCTTCTCCCTCCTGAGTGCCCCCATAGCAAGCCATTTGCTATGGGGCACTCACGCGGGCTTGTTTCTGACCTGGGCTATATGTGTCCATTGACACACACTGCATTGCTCAGCCCCACCTCACAGGATTGGATTTACAGCAGCATGAGCCAATAACTCTCCTTGCTATCTCTGAGCCTGTGAGGAGAGAGAGAAAGAGAGAGAGCAACACTGCTGCTCTCGGGCACAGCGCTGGATCATGATGATTGGGCTCAGGTAAGAATTTAGAGGGGGCATAGGGGGTGCTGAACATGTTTTTACCTTAATGCAGAGAATGCATTAAAGTATAACAAAAGGCATTTTTTTTCTCATTTTGAATAGTGTAGCGAGAGGGAGAGGTTCATTCCAGGATAATCTGTGCTCAAATTGGTACCAACAGGAGAATGCAGCATGAGAATAGTTGGGTCAATAAACTAACAAACTGAAGACATATTGTCAATCTTGGCATTAGCTACTACATCAGTTGTTGTGGTGTTATCATCTAGCCAACAGTTTCATGCCTTCTCAAATTTTTGTGGACATCCCCTGCCCGAGTAGGTGGCTTTATATAGGGGCAAACTGGCATTCACTAGGCTTTTCCAGAATCTGACAAAAGGGGGAGACGATTGTTTCCAGGTCATCGTAATGGCCTTATGAGCATAATATAGTAACAGGGATCTGAGTACTTTCCTGGTTCTAATCATTGACATTTGTTCCACCAGCCCCAGCAGACAATATTTAGGATCATAGGGAACACGAGTCTTAGTGACCTTAGCAATCACTTGGAGAACTTCTTTCCAATAAAGTTCGATTGCCGGGCAAACCCAAAAAATGTGGAAAAAGTCACCCAGTTGATAGGAGCAACGCCAGCACGCCGGAGAATGTGCCAGCGACATCTGGTGCAACCTGTGAGGTGTGTAGTGAGCTCTATGCACAATTTTGTATTGGACTAATTTGTCCCTTGCTGAGACCAGAGAGGAGAAGGAAAAGTCCCAAATCTCCCTCCAGTCGTCCTCATCCAGCCCCGGTATATCCCCCACCCATTTTCTGCGGAGGGAGGACAGCTCGGGGCCGGCAGCAACCAGCAGGGATCCATAGAGCTGAGACGTGGGCTTCTCCAAGTCCTTTACCCAGAGGGTGGATTCGAGCTCAGAGTATACCAATTCAACTGGTTGGCCTAAAAATTTACACCTGTAGGCATGAGCAATTTGAAGATATCTATAATGGGCCTCGGGCCCGCCTCGCAGCATCAACAGGCACAAGTTACTTACCTTGTCCCTGGATCCTGCGATGCATCCCCGCTTTGTGAGCGAGCGGCGTCCTCGCTCGATTCACACAGTGCCTGTGTGCCGCCGATCTTAGCGACGTTACGATGCACGGGTGGTGGAGAACGGCGAAAATTTAAATAAATAAATAAACACATTACATACAGTATACTGTAATCTTACAGATTACAGTACTGTATGTAAAAAAATACACACCCCCCTTGTCCCTAGTGGTCTGCCCAGTGTTCTGCATGTACTTTTATAAAATAAAAACTGTTCTTTCTGCCTGCAAACTGTAGATTGTCCATAGCAACCAAAAGTGTCCCTTTATGTCAAAAGTGATTTTAGAGCCGCTAGAAAACAGCGATAATAAATTATAATCACTTGCAGAATTGAGCGATTTGTGGAGACATTTGTCATAAAAAAATAAAAGTAATGACAGCGACAATTCTGCAACTGAGCAAATTTCAGTGTTTTTGATTTGATTACATTATTGAATAATTTTTATTATAATTACATTATTATTTGATATAATTATTTATAGTTATTTATTATATTATAATTTATGATTTTGTTTTTCAAACTTTATCATACCCGGGATGTCTACTAGACTCTTGTTTGGACAGATTTAAGTGATTTATTCCTAAGAATTGCAGGCCTACAATATAAAATGCCAAATTTCCATGCAAAATAATTGTACCGCTTTTGGTACAAAATTCCAGACATAATCATACCGCCAGGGAGGTTAATGCCTCCAGAGAGCCCACTATGGCCGCCTCCAACACCGTCGCAGAGTTGGTCAGGTCCCGCTGCAGCCACCAATGGGCGGTCACAAGCTGAGTGACCAAGTAATACTTGTGGCAATCAGGGAGAGCCAAGCCCCCACTGTCCACAGGCATGGTCAAAGTGGTATATTTGAATGTAGGTGGTTTGGGCCCCCAAATAAAGGAGAGGAAGAGTTGCCTGAGAGAATTAAAGAAAACTTTAGTCAGCCATTGTGGGGAGTTACGAAAATGTTTGTAAATTTAGGGAGGACTTTCATCTTGAGAAGATTAATGTGCCCAATGAGGGAAAGAGGGAGATCACTCCATGCTTTTAATTTGTTTTTAATGACTACCAAGACAGGGTCAAGATTGAGCCGCACAAAGTCCCCACTCTCTCTTGAAACAACTACACCATAATTTTTTTCTGTTTAGTGATGTTGCCCGTGCTATCCAGCCACAGCATACAGAGGAGGTGGTGGACTGGCTTAATAAACCGTCCTCATCCTCCGTCACCCAAGCAGAGACTAGTGTGTAGTACTCTGCAGCTGCCAGAGTAGCAAAACCTACCTTCCTATCTCCTTGAGTTATTTGAACACATCGTCAGTCACTTGGTCCTTGACGATGCACAGCCATTACTCGATTCAGATGTTGGTTCTGAGGTTGAGGAAGGCAGGGACATGAGCCTACAGAGAGAGGAGAACACTGGTACACAAATTGGCATTCATGTTTCCCCAGACTCAGCGGGGGCTTTGAGAGGAAAGGAAGTCCTCCTCTTCGTCCCACTGCTCTGCCTTGAGTGCCCTGTCCATAATTATACGCAGAGTCTGCTCCAGCAGCAACACAACAGGGATTGTGTGATTGATGCATGCATTGTCACAGCTCACCATCCTTGTGGCCCTCTCAAATGGTGACAGTACAGTGCATGCATCCTTTATGAGCAGCCATTGGCGGGGGGGAAAAAATGTGCACCCTGTCATTGTGCCGTACTCACACAGGTACTCGTTGATGGCCCTCAAATGCATTTGCAGCCGCTGCAACATTGCCACAGTCAAGTTCCACCTGATGGGTATGGCACAAATCAGGCGGTTTATGGGCAGGTGGAATTCCCGCCAACTGAGCCAACTGAGCACTGGCTGTGTATGATCACCTAAAATGGCTATAGACTCTACTGGCCTGCTTTAGTAGATCTTCCAACCCTGGGTACCTATTTAGAAAACGCTGCACCACCAAATTGAGGACATATGCCAGGCATGGCACATGTGTCAACTTTCCCTGTCTAAGGGCAGACAGGAGGTTTGTGCCACTATCACATACCACCATTCCTGGCTTCAGCTGGTGTAGCGTGAACCACCTCTGGGCCTGCCCCTGCAGAGCTGCAAGAATCTCTCCCTAGACACACCAGCTGAAGCACTGCATGACACCTTTTAGCCTGGCTCACTGAATAGGCATTTGAACGCTTAGGAGGTACCTGTGGTTCATAGGACAACTCAGCAGAGCAGGACATGGAGGAGGAGGAGGGGGTAGAGCTGACAAATCAGGCATCATCACCAGCTGTATGGAGACAAGGGGGCACAACAAGCTACAGCACTGAGCCCTGTCCTGCATACTTCCAAGTTGCAAGCAGAGTTACCCAGTGTGCTGTGAACTAAATATATTGTCCCTGCCTATGCTTGCTGGACCATGTGTCAGCAGTAACATGGACTTTGGGGAACAATTTTTCTACACCTGTTTGACAGGTGCATATCATAAAAAATGTTGACAATAAGGCCAATTCTTGCATTCATCGAGAGTACCTCTACAGGGTTACGGTGTAAAAGCGTCACAGACACCCAAAGAATTATTTTTCCACCCCCGTGACTTCTATCAAAAGTCTGTGGTAGAGACACTAGAATTTATCCAAACATCCTCTAATCGTGTTCCCAGTGCACTACATTGTGGCCTCATCATACAGACTGGCCCCGCAAGCCGTTGCTTTCAAAATAAGGAAAGATTGCAGGGAAAATGTCATTTATTGTGCTTTATAAATGCAATTATTGCTGTAGCAGGTGGACTAAGGGGCCCCCACAGACACTATATTGAAAGCAATTTTTCATTTTTATGCTTTCTCTTTAAGCATGTCCCCCAGGGCAATACCCAGACCCCCATAACCATTGTATGCCCAATTACTTGCATATAATCCTTCAAATTTGTCACTTTTGATTTTCCACGTTCAGGTCCCATAGCCTTCAATGGGGTTTCGTTATTCAGTTCCGAACTTTTGCGATGTTCAAAAGTTCTGGTGCGAACAGAACATTGGGTCGTTCGTCCCATCCCTAGTGATAAACCAATAATTAAAAAAATAGCTGCGCTGACCATAATCTCAAATAAAAACAGATAATGATCACACAATGTGAAATTCTTAGTCCATATTAAGCATCAACATCATTCATAGAGAGAAAGATGAAAAGTGTGTGTATCACTTTAAAATCCTCCTTTTGGCAGTGATGGTATTATTGACTCCCCAACAAGAAATGTGCCTCCACCACATAAAAAACATGCTTAGCAGATGGCAAGCATTTGTAGCTTGCGGCTATTACCCAGCCAAAGAATTTATCCTCTACAGGAAAATCAGATGGCAGCTCCCATAATAAGACACCCTCACATGTAGTAAAGCAAAGTGGATGATCCCAACCTTTCCTAGGGTCCAAAAGGGGCCTGCGCCGTAATCCATGGATAAACTCCCAAGAATGACTGTCAGAGTTCAGCGACCCAGGCATGTTAGTAGCAGAGTCCAGTACTATAGGAGTATGGCACAACTGCAAACCTACCAAGACATGGCTGTCCTCCTAAACTGACAGGCCGGGCAAGGATAGCATTAATCAGCGAAGCAGCCAAGAGGCCCATAGTAACTATGGAGAAGCTGCAGAGATCCACAGCTCAGGTAGGAGAATCTGTCCACAGGACAATTATTAGTCATGCACTCCACAAATCTGGCCTTTATGGTAGTGCGGCAAGAAGAAAGACACAAGAAGTCCCGTTTGCAGTTTGTGAGAAGCCATTTCAGGGACACAGCAAATATGTGAAAGAAGGTGCTCTGGTTAGATGAGACCAAAATTAAATGTTTTGGACTTAAAGCCAAACGCTATGTGTGGCGAAAAACTAATACTGCACATCACTTTGAACACACCATCCCCACCGTGAAACATGGTGGTGGCAGCATCATGTTGTGGGGATGCTTTTCTTTAGCAGGGACAGGGAAGCTGGTCAAAGTTGATGGGAAGATGGATGGAGCCAAACACAGGGCAGTCTTAGAAGAAAATATGTTAGCGTTTGCCAAAGACTTGAGACTGGGGTGGAGGTATGCTTTCTGTCAGGACAATGATACTAAACATACAGCCAAAGCTACAATAAAATGGTTTCGATCAAAGCACATTCATGTGTTAGAATGGCCCAGTCAAAGTCCAGACCTAAATCCAATCGAGAATCTGTGGCAAGACTTATTACAGGCGCTCTCCATCCAATTTGACAGAGCTACAGTATTTTGCAAGGAAGAATGGGCAAAAATGGCCCTCTCTAGATGTGCAAAGCTGGTAGAGACATCCCCAAAAAGACTTGCAACTGTGATTGCAGCGAAAGGTGGTTCTACAAAGAATGTGCTTCACAATTATGTGCCACTTTGTGTTGGTCTATAACAAAAAATCCCAATAAAATACATTTAAGTTTTTGGTTGTAACGTGACAAAATGTGTAAAATATCAAGGGGTATGAATACTATTTCAAGGCACTGTATATTTGAAAAATGATCAATCCTGATGTACTGACTGCCTATCTAATTTCTTGAGAATGCAGGGAAAGTACAAATACCCCCCAAATGACCCCTTTTTGGAAAGTAGGCAATCCAAGATATTTAGTAAGAAGAATGGGGAATTTATTGAAGTTGTAATTTTTTTGTCACAGTTTAAAAAAATAAAATTACAAAGTTGTAATTTTAACACAGCCTAGATGCATGGAAGAGTCTGAAATCCAAGGAGCACCTTCAGGCATTCCAGTGGCATAAATAATGCATAAATTATGCATCAAATTTTCTGACTACCTATCACATTTTTGGAGCCCCAGGAGCACCAGAACGGTGGAAACACCTGTAAAGGAAATGTGTAAGTTCTGATATATTATTGTATTCATTTTATATGTTCATATGGCACTAATAATGTTTTGATTACATGTTGCATTCTTTCGAGTCCTGATTAGACTTAGCCTGCCTATGTTACGCACCTTGTTACCATAAAAGTTTAATTGTAATATTAATGTGATACATACGTAATCATGTGTATAAAAACCTTAAATTGCAACAAATAAAACAGAACAGTTATTTTGGAAAGATGTAGAGTGTATCTTTTTGTGTCTGTTCCTTGCTGCAATATTAGGTAATTTCGAATTTCAGCCATTAGGGGCGCGTGTGCCCCTAATGCCCGGCGGCGTGATCACCGCCGGGCACCCGCGATCACTCATTATAGAGCGAGAACCGGGAGCTGTGTGTGTAAACACACAGCTCCCGGTCCTGTCAGGGGGAGAAATTACTGATCGTCTGTTCATACAATGTATGAACAGCGATCTGTCATTTTCCCTAGTCAGTCCCACCCCCCCTTCAGTTAGAACACACCTAGGGAACATAATTAACCCCTTCCTCGCCCCCTAGTGTTAACCCCTTCCCTGCCAGTGACATTTGTATAGTAATCAATGCATTTTTATAGCACTGATCACTAAAAAAATGCCAATGGTCCCAAAATGTGTCAAAAGTGTCTGAAGTGTCAATTTCCTCTACTTCTTTTTCACCTGCTTTTAATCATTTTCAAAAAAGGACATCCACCACTTCCCCTCTTACAAGAGACTAGTTATCAATTACTATTATCAATTACTAATAAGGTCGCTGTACCGATAAAAGTCTCTGATCGCCGCCATTACTAGTAAAAAAAAAAATATTAATAAAAATGCCATAAAACTATCCCCTAAAATACACTTTAATGAATTTTATTGCATTTAAACACAATAATACCCGATTATTTGTTAAAATATAAAATATGCTGTAACCCTGAGTAAATAGATACCAAACATGTCATGCTTTAAAATTGCATCCACCCCTGGAATGGCATAAAACTATTGTACCTAAAAATCCCCATAAGCAACATTTTAAAAGTCTTTACAGGCTACCAGTTTAGGGTTACACATGAGGTCTAGAACGATTGCTTTCACCTTGATGTTCGCGGCGATACCTCACATGTGTGGTGCAAACCCGGTTTACCAGCATACGCATTCGCATTTTCATTTTACTATTTATTTTATTAATAAAATCCTTTTTACACAGTTGCTTTCATTTATTTAATTTTTTTTATCAACTTTATTGCTATCTGTCAGGAAAGGGTTCACCTGCTGGTGGCACTGTGGCTCCCAGATCTATAGGCTACAGTTCTGTGTCCACCAGCAGGTGTACCTCAGCACCCAGAAGCTTATATCATCTCATGTACTCAGTCATCACCTGAAGTGTATTCAGGTGGAAGTGTATTTAAACCCTGTCTATGCTCTTCCCCCCTGCCTTGGTGTTTGTCTTCAAGTGCCCCTGACCTGCTTTCCTGCGTTCCTGCATCCTGATCCTGCACCCTGACCCCAACTCTGCAATCTAATGCTATCCTACCTGCTCGCTCTGTCCCCTGTTACCCTCTCCGTGTCTTGATCCCCTGCTTGATCTCCGATGCAGGGTGATGTACAGGTACGTTAGCCCGCATCGGCACTGCATCCCGTACACCGTTTATAGACTATGGGCGAATGGAGAGTGGTTAAAATAGCAGCAATGCCTCAATCTGATTATTTGTTGTAACTAGAAAAATAAAGCAATTTAAATAGTTGTGGATGCAAAATGTTTTATTTTTTTTGTTAACCAGTTTAACAAGCATGAATTGATCAGTGGGAGTAGTAGTCACAACAGACCTAAAATCACGAGAAAATTTACTCTGATTGAAAAAACTATTGATTAAAAAAAATAAAAATAAAGTTTAAGCTCCTAAATTAGAACAAACTGGCCAGTAAAAGGCAGTTTGACAGTATAGTTTGTGTGTTTCTTTTTTCTCAGCATCACACTGCATAGTATTAAAAATCTTTTAAAATGCCAAAACAAAGCGCTACAAAACAATTCAAATCCACAGAGTAACGTTCCCAGAACCCCCTCCCACTCTGAATCTCCAAATTATAAAAAATATAGACTTAAAGCGGATTTCCGGCCACAATTTCACTTTTTAAATATAAATACCCCTGTAATACACAAGCTTAATGTATTCTAGTAAAGTTAGTCTGTAAACTAAGGTCCGTTTTGTTAGGTTGTTACAGCATTTAGACACTTTATAAAATAGAAATTGACTGGGGCCATCTTAAGTGTGGGCATCATGAAGCCAGACTGTATGACTTCCTGGATTTCAGCCTTGCAGATCTAGCACATGCTCAGTGCTGCACAAGCAGTGTCAGATCAGGTTTCAGCACCTGTGCTGTCCAAGTCACATGATTCTTTGAGACTGGGGAGTGCACAGACTCCTGGAATGTTACACCCACTACATTCCCAGGAGTCTGTGCGGTGTAGGTTAGGAAGCATTAAGCACCTAGGTGCAGGAAGTGGGAAGATTAACTATTCTGCCTAGCAACAACACTTTGAAGGCATCTAAAAAAAAAGATTTTTCGTAAAGGACTAATGATATTTTTTTAAAACTACTGATGTAATGTTATATTTATGGGTGGAACTCCACTTTAAGGTAAGTGTACATTAGTAAATGACTTGGATCAGTACAGTACCCCAGCACTTGAATAGGCACTAGGAAGCAAAAGATCTCTGCAGTGGGTGTCTTTTATGCTAACAGGACTGTTGTGGTCTGCAAGCATATCAGCCATGGTAAAAGTACCAGGCATTTGGGCACCAAATGCATGTGGAAACATATGACTATGCACCAAAGTGCTCAATGTGAGCAACACCCCAATACCAGTCGACAACAAAAGGCCTTCAGTCAGTGTCATGACAAGATCTTTGACTCCACTTCATGACATGAGATGTGAACTAATTCAGTTAAGGTTGGAGATCCTGCCCTTTTTTTGCACCCCCTACCTGCTGTAGAGCCATAGGCAGTCACTTTTTCTCATTCCTCCCTTTACACCTGCACAAGATTCTCCACCTTCTTGCCTTGCAGCTGATCAAGCAGGGAAGAGGGTTAACATAGGCCACACTGAGAAGGGACAAGTATAGGCTTAAACCTTGCATTAAGTCTCTTAACTCCTCCCTGTCATCTCCAGCAGCGTCTTTTTACCAGGCAGAACTCTCTCTCCCCAGATAGCCCTTCCTTACATCAGGGTCCCCAGAGAGCCTCCCCTTTACATCAGGGTCCCCAGAGCCCCCCTCATTACATTGGGATCCCCAAAAAGCCTCCCCTTACATCAGGGTCCCCCAGAGAGCCCCTCCTTACATCAGGGTCCCCAGAGAGCCCCCCTTAAATCAGGGTCCACAGATAGCCCCTCCTTACATCAGGGTCCCCAGAGAGCACCCCTTACCTCAGGGTCCCCAGAGAGCCCCTCCTTACATTATGGTCCCCAAAGAGCCTCCTCTTTACATCAGGGTCCCCAGAGCCCTCTAATTACATCAGGGTCCCCAGAGAGCCCCCTTACACCAGGGTCCCCAGAGAGCCTCCCTTTTACATCAGGGTTCCCAGAGCCCTCTAATTACATCAGGGTCCCCAGAGAGCCCCTTTACATCAGGGTCCCCAGAGATCCTCCCCTTTACATCAGAGTCCCCAGAGAGCCTCCCATTTACATCAGGGTCCCCAGAGCCCCCTCATTACATCAGGGTCCCCAGATAGCCCCTCCTTACATCAGGGTCCCCAGAAAGCCCCCCTTACACCAGGGTCCCCAGATAGTCCCCTCTTACATCAGGGTCCCCAGAAAGTCCCCCTTACATCAGGGTCCCCAGAGATCCTCCCCTTTACATAAGGGTCTCCAGGGAGCTTCCCCTTGCATGAGGGTCCCTAGAGAGCCCAACTTACATTAGGGTCCCCAGAGAGCCCCTCTTTACATCAGGGTCCCCAGAGAGCCCCTCCTTACATCAGGGTCCCCAAAGAGCCTCCCTTTTACATAAGGGTCTCCAGAGCCTCCCTTACATCAGGTTCCACAGAGAACCAACCCTTTACACATCAGGGTTCGAGAGCCCCCTCATTTCATCAGGGTCCCCAGAGAGCCTGCCCTTACATTAGGGTCCCCAGATAGCCCTTCCTTATATCAGGGTCCCCAGAGAGCCTCCCGCCTTACATCAGGGTCCCCAGTGAGCCCCCCTTACATCAGGGTCCCCAGAAAGCCCCCCTTACATTACGGTCCCCAGAGAGCCTCCCCTTTACATCAGGGTCTCCAGGGAGCCCCCTTACATCAGGGTCCCCAGAGAGCCTCCCCTTACATCAGGGTCCCCAGAGATGTTCCCCTTGCATGAGAGTCCCCAGAGAGCCCCTTCCTTAAAGCAGGGTCCCCAGAGAACCCTTACATCAGGATCCCCACAGGCACCCCCTTACATCAGGATCCCCACAGGCACCCCCTTACATCAGGGTCCCCAGACAGCTGCCACCCCTTTACAGAGGTTCCCTGTACCTGGCTCATCCCTGCTGTGCACCTCCAACCCCCAGCACATCTCTTGACCCCCCCCCCCGGTGGGAGGCGGCGATCGGCAGCTCTATAGTGCCCATGAGCTGTGGGATCTCCCTGGGGCTTGTAGTTCTCTTCCTGAGTGTAGTCAGTAAAGAGGGGAGGGGTCTCTGACCCGACCAGGTATCAGCAAGAGTGTAGAAGTAGCGCTGAATACTTGTAAACTGAGTGACGCAGATACATGCTCGGGTCAGACATAAAAGGAAGAGACAGCGCACAAAAAACATTTGCAGCCTTGGGAGTGGTACAGCTCAACATATGCTTGTGCAGAGGATCTCACAGCTCACTGTGGCCAACAGAGAAGCTGTGTGGTAGACACAATCTCTCCTGGATCTTTCTGTGGGTGGTTTGTAGAAAAAACTCACTGGAACTCTCAAGCCTTGTACACACGCATGGTTTTCTCTGCATAAAAGCTGGTCGGAGAACTTTTTTCTGAGAAAACCGTGCGTGTGTATGGTTTCTCGTCGAGAAAACTGCCTTGAATCTCGACGAGATAAATAGAGAACCTGCTCTCTATTTTCTCGTCGTGATTCTCAGCAGTGTTTTCCTGACGAGAAATCTGAGTGTCTGTATACTTAACTGCCTCCATGGAAACCCACACATGCTCGATGAGACTTTAGCGAATGCGCGGTAGCTTCCAAGGCATAGTGTATGGTGTAGATGGCGGCGACGGCATTGAATGTGACGAGCGCATGCTCGTCGTAGTCAAAGACATCACTGCGTTCTTGCCATTTAAAAGAACGGCGGTTCTTTTGAATGGCCTGTGTGTACACTCGGCAAGCAAGAAAGCTTGCAAGGAATCTCGTTTTTTTCCTGATGAGATTCCCGTGAGTACGTTTTTTTTTTACATAAAGATTTTATTGAGAGAAAAGATATATTAACAGACATCTTAAAAACATCGACAGGAATAACAATAAAATATAGAGACCAAGGGGCCCCGGTAATACATGAGATACAGTAACATATGGCATAATCATAATGAGGCCCAAATAACACTTTCAGCCAGTATAAGATTGTCATCAGCCTAAGTAAAAAGGAAACTATGGGCCAGATTCACAGCGGAGATACGACGGAGTATCTCAGATACTCCGTCGTATCTCTCAGAGTATCTATGCGACTGATTCATAGAATCAGTTACGCATAGATAGCTCTTAGATCCGACAGGTGTAATTGTTTTACACTGTCGGATCTAAGGATGCAATACCGCGGCCGCCGCTGGGTGGAGTTTGCGTCGTATTCTAGCATCGGGTATGCAAATTAGCAGTTACAACGATCCACGACGGATTTTCACGTTCGGTACGTCATCGCTAGTATAGTTTCCCGTCGCAAATTTAGGCGTCGTTTGACCTGCCCTAACTTTAGACAGTACACGTATGTGCTGTTTAAAGTATGGCCGTCGTTCCCGCGTCGAAATTTAAAAAAAAAGTTGTCTTGCGTAAAACGTCCGGGAATACGAAAGTACGCTACGCACGTCGCACGTCGTCGCCGTTCGAAAAAATAACGTCACTTCCCGTAAAGCACGGCGGGAATTTCAAAACGGAGCATGCGCAGTAGGTCCGGCACAGGAGCGCGCCTAATTTAAATGGCACACACCCCTTTGAATTACGCGGGCTTACACCGGAGGCTGCCAGCGTAAGTTTTCACGCAAGTGCTTGGTGAATCAGGCACTTGTGCTGAAAACTTGCGGCGGTGTAACGTATCTACGATACGTTACGCCGCCGCAATTCTACGTGAATCTGGCCCTATGTGCCCAACTATCACAAAAGGCTCAAGATAACATGGGTATACTGCAGTGTGAGTACGTTGTAATATACTCTCCTGATTCCAGGAAGCGAGCATTTATATGAAGTACATGGATGGCAAGTGGTTAACCACTTAAACTTCGAACACTTTCACTCCCTTCCAGTCTAGGCCATTTTTCAGTTTTCAGCCCCGTCACACTTTGAATGAAATTACTCAGTCATACTACACTGTGTCCAAATGAAATGTTTAGCTTTTTTTGACAGATGTAGTTTTCTTTTGATGATATTTAGAGCCGGTTCACACAGGGGCAACACGACTTCCAGCACGACTTTGGGAGGCAACTTGGACACGACTTGAGTATGAATCATAAGGCAACTTCAAGTTGCCTCCAGGACAGTACAAGGCAACTTCAAGTCACCTCCAGGACAGGAGGCTTTCCAGTGGCCAATCAAACAACAATCAGCTCTGTGGGAGGGAGAGGGAGGGAGGGGTTTGCCTGAGAAATGTATGTTCTCTTCCTGTATTGTTGCTTCAGTTAAGACAGTGATCCGACTTCTGAGGCGACTTCCATTGAAATCAATGGGTACAAGTTGCCTACAAGTTGCCTACAAGTCGGATTGAAGTTGTACAGGAACCTTTTCTGAAGTCGGAGCGACTTCAGTAGTGTGTATTAAGCTGGCTCCATTCACTTCCATTGATTTTCTCAACCACGTGACTTGGGACGACTTGAGGCAACTTCAAGTCGGATCCCAGGTCGCCCCTGTGTGAACCCGGCTCTCAATCACCATTGTTTTTTTTTTAAGTTTCTGCATAAACACAGACAATACTGAATTTAAACAAACAAAAAAATAACCCAAATCAGTGTACGTGATTTAGTCAGCAGGAAAGTTACATTCCATAAGCTATGGTATATATTTGAAAATCTATCAGTCCTGATGTACTGATGTACTGATGGCCTATCTCATTTCTTGAGGCCCTAAAATACCAGGACAGTACAAATACCACCAAAAATTACCCCGAGGCATTTAATAAGAGTCATGGTGAGTTTTTTTTAACCACTTTAGCGCTGGGCCTATTCTGGCACTTCTCTCCTTCATGTAAAAATCATAATTTTTTTGCAATAAGATTAGTCAAAACCCCCAAACATTATATATTGTTTTTTAGCAGACACCCTAGGGAATAAAATTGCGGTCATTGTCTTTGATCAGCCTTTGTTCAGCCTCCTGTACCTCCTAGCTAATAAGTATGGCATTCCTGGGGGCAGACACATACCAGTAGGCTAGGCTTGCTTTGCTTATAGGAATGGGAACTGCTATAGGTGATGCTAAACTATATTCCCTGACCACTTACACAGAAGCGAGCATTACAATACATTGTTTTGATATGGTAGTTGATAATTGTGATACACAGGATACAATTTCTGGTACATAATCAGTCCAAACATTGAGAAAGTATCACACATGTGTTATCCCTATAATACATGCATTTGCGCAATAATTTTTCAAACGCCTTTTTTTGGGGAAAAAACGGTTTAATGAATTAAAAAATAACAGAACGGTAAGTTAGCCCAATTTTTTTGTACAAAGTGAAAGATGATGTAAATAGATACCTAACATGTCACGCTTTAATTGCGCACACTATTGGAATGGCGCCAAACTTCGGTACTTAAAATCTCCATAGGTGACGCTTTAATTTTTTTTACAGGTTACTATTTTTGAGTTACAAAGAAGGTCTAGTGCTAGAATTGTTGCACACGCTCTAACGCACAGCATAGCATACTAGCTCATTATGAATGACTTACCTGAGATAGAGACACCCGAATCGCTTCTTGTTCCCCTCTGCCGCCGCCATGTCCCCTCCGTGCTTCGTCCGGGTATCACCGCTCCGGGACTGTGATTGGCCGGAGCGGCGATGACAAAACTCCCGTGCATGTGCGTGGCACCGGCATAATCCTGGCATGATCCAAATCATAATGCCGGGACGCTCAGTGTGCCTGCGCCGTTGTCTACGGCATGCATGCGCCATAGACATTGTTGCAGTGTTTTCTGCAAATATCTCCTTAACCGTGAGATATTTCTTGCACCTATAGGTCCACAACAACAACACTCAGCATTAGTGTCAGTTTACAAAACAATAATCTACACCATTGGTGACAGTTTACATAATAATAATAATAATCCCCAGCGTTGGTGTCAATATCATCAATAATACTCCTGTATAGGTGGTCAGTGGTGCTAATAAAAAAACCCTCTTAAAGTGTATTTTCAGCTTAAACCTAACTAGCCCTAAAAGTACCACCCTCCCTCCCGAAACACCTTTGTTGATTACCTGTGTAAAAAATGTGTGTAAACTTACCTATTTTTAGAACAGCATAAATATTATCCAGCACACCACGGATCTTCATACAAAGTCCAAGCTTTGATTTTATTGTTATTAATATTATATCACAGCAAAGAAGTGCAATGTTTTGGAGGCACAAATGACCCCTTCGTCAGGCTTAACAAGAGGGCACTCTTTTTTTAATACATTGGATTTTGCTTTCTTAATTTCTTTGCTGAATATATAAGTATATCTACTAGGGTTGTCCCGATACTGATACTAGTATCGGTATCGGGACCAATACTGAGCATTTGCGCGAGTACTTGTACTCGCGCAAATGCTCCCGATGCCTGACCCGATACTTTATTTTTTTTCCTCTGACCGAGAGGAGCCTGAGGGGGCAGAGAGGAAGGCGGAGAGGAGGCGGAGAGGAAGGCAGAGAGGAGGGCGGAGAGGAGGCGGACAGCAGAGCAGTCCTCGGGTATGTAAAACCACTGGAGGAGAGCTGCTGCCGCTGCCGCCGTCTAGTTGTTCGGCGCTCGGGGAACATAACAGCTTTCATTTGAATAGCTGTGTGTTACCTGCCACGCCTCGTCATATATAGCCCCTCCCCCTTGTCAGGGCACGTTGATAGACAGATCACCAGTCCCAGGATTGGACGGGTGATCTGTCTATCAAAGTGCCCGGACAAGTGGGAGGGGCTATATATGACGACGCGCGGCGGGGAACACACAGCTATTCAAACGAAAGCTGTTATGTTCCCCGAGCGCTGAACAACTACACGGCGGGGGGGGGGAGACCTACACAAGGCTGCATTTTGGGGGAGAGACGCAAGGCTGCATTTTGGGGAGACCTACACAAGGCTGCATTTTGGGGGAGAGACGCAAGGCTGCATTTTGGGGAGACCTACACAAGGCTGCATTTTTGGGAGAGACGCAAGGCTGAATTTTGGGGAGAGACGCAAGGCTGCATTTTGGGGAGAAACGCAAGGCTGCATTTTGGGGGAGAGACGCAAGGCTGCATTTTGGGGAGAGACGCAAGGCTGCATTTTGGTGGAGTGATGCAAGGCTGCATTTTGGGGAGTGATGCAAGGCTGCATTTTGGGGGAGAGACGCAAGGCTGCATTTTGGGGAGTGACGCAAGGCTGCATTTTGGGGGAGACACAAGGCTGCATTTTGGGGGAGACACAGGGCTGCATTTTGGGGACACATGGCTGCATTTAAAAAAAAGTATCGGTATTCGGTATCGGCGAGTACATGGAAAAAAAGTATCGGTACTTGTACTCGGTCCTAAAAAAGTGGTATCGGGACAACCCTAATATCCACTGCAGGAGTGGATTCTATGATCTCTACTCTTAGCAGGTTTATATGTATCTTAATTTCTATTTTCTTTTTGACATACTCTCTCCACAGATATATTGGTCTTGACAGTCTCCTGAGAAATTGAACGCTGCTTCACAAAACTCGTCGAGATACCAGTCCAAGGTGTATTCATTTGACTACATTTGCAATACTGTTTATACTTTACCCATATATGTCAACATATATCTGTACTTCGTCCATTTTAATATGTGCCCGGACAAGTGGGAGGGGCTATATATGACGACGCGCGGCGGGGAACACACAGCTATTCAAACGAAAGCTGTTATGTTCCCTGAGCGCTGAACAACTACACGGCGGGGGGGGGGGGGGAGACCTACACAAGGCTGCATTTTGGGGGAGAGACGCAAGGCTGCATTTTGGGGAGACCTACACAAGGCTGCATTTTGGGGGAGAGACGCAAGGCTGCATTTTAGGGAGACCTACACAAGGCTGCATTTTTGGGAGAGACACAAGGCTGCATTTTGGGGAATGACGCAAGGCTGCATTTTGGGGAGTGATGCAAGGCTGCATTTTGGGGGAGAGACGCAAGGCTGCATTTTGGGGAGTGACGCAAGGCTGCATTTTGGGGAGTGACACAAGGCTGCATTTTGGGGGAGACACAAGGCTGCATTTTGGGGGAGACACAGGGCTGCATTTTGGGGACACATGGCTGCATTTAAAAAAAAGTATCGGTATTCGGTATCGGCGAGTACATGAAAAAAAGTATCAGTACTTGTACTCGGTCCTAAAAAAGTGGTATCGGGACAACCCTAATATCCACTGCAGGAGTGGATTCTATGATCTCTACTCTTAGCAGGTTTATATGTATCTTAATTTCTATTTTCTTTTTGACATACTCTCTCCACAGATATATTGGTCTTGACAGTCTCCTGAGAAATTGAACGCTGCTTCACAAAACTCGTCGAGATACCAGTCCAAGGTGTATTCATTTGACTACATTTGCAATACTGTTTATACTTTACCCATATATGTCAACATATATCTGTACTTCGTCCATTTTAATATGACATATGTATTATTTACTGTGTCTATTTTTTTATTTTATTATGGAATGCATTTTGTATATTTTATTCAAATTGATATACATTTTATTTGGCATAACTCATAAAAGTCCCATGGGCACAATATTTTATTTTGTACTGTTGTAGTAGTCCCAGTTTTGAAAAAGAAACCCAATATCCATTGTAAACATTTTAAATAAACTTTACATTGTCATTTCTTTCCAAAAAAAAAATCCCCCAAAATTTTGATTCATACAGTTTTGGCTAAAATACAAAAAATGTATTTACTAATTTTTTTACACATTTCCATTTATGTATGTAGAACCTTCTTAACTTATATTAGCTGCGTGTGCATAACCTATGCTTCCGGTACAGTAAGTACAAGGTTAAATCATTTGTAACTATAACCAAAAAACTCTGAGGCCTCGTACAGACGAGCGGACATGTCCGATAAAAACGGTCCGCGGACCGTTTTCATCGGACATGTCCACTCGGAGATTTCGGTCTGATGGTTGTACACACCATCAAACCGAAATCCGCGCGGACAGGATACGCGGTGATGTGGCCGCACCGGTGCCGCGACGATGATGCGGCGACGTGCGTGACTCTGGAAGGTCAATGCTTCCACGCATGCGTCGAATCACTTTGACGCATGCGAGGGCTTTCGGCCGAGCGGACATGTCCGGTAAGTCGTACAGACGACCGAACATGTCCGATGGACAGGCTTCCAGCGGACATGTTTCTTAGCATGCTAAGAAACATTCGTCCGCTGGAAACCTGTCCGATCCGCCGGAAAATTGTCCGGTCGGCCGTACACATGACCGAACATGTCTGCTGAAACTCGTCCGCGGACCAGTTTCAGCAGACATGTTCGGTCGTGTGTACGAGGCCTTAAAGTGATTGTAAAGTCTTGTTTCTTTTTAGGTAAAAATAACAAACGTGTTATACTTACCTGCTTGGTGCAGAACAGCCTCTATCCACATCTTCTTGGGTCCCTCTTTAGCTCTCATGGCCCCTCCCTCCTGTTGAGCGCCCCTACAGCCAGCAGCTTGCTATGGGGGCACACAAGCCAAATCACAGCTCCCTTTGTCCATTCAGACACAGAGGCATGGCCCGGCCCCCCTTTTCTCTTCTCATTATCTGACAGACTTTGACAGCAGCGGGAGCCAATGGTGCCACACTGCTGTCTAAGCCAATAAGGAGGGGAGTCCCAGGCAGCTGAGACATTCCTACAACATCGCTGGATAGAGATGGGTTCAGGTAAGTATTAAGGGGGCTGCTACACACAGAAGTTTTTTTTATCCTAATTCATAGAATGTATTAAGATTAAAACCTTCTGCCTTTACAACCACTTTAACTGCTTGCCGACCAGCCGCCGCAGTTATACGGCAGCAGGTCGGCTCTGTTGGCCCAGAGCACGTAGCTATACGTCACCTCGCCCAGCAGCCAATAGGGGCACGCGCACGCCGCCAGAGGCACGCACGCGCGCCCCCCGCTTGCCCCTGCCTCTCGTGCGCGTGCCCGGTTAAAACACACCCAGGGAACATACTTAACCCCTTCCCCGCCCCCTAGTGTTAACCCCTTCCCTGCCAGTGGCATTTTTATAGTAATCCAATGCATTTTTATAGCACTGATCGCTATAAAAATGCAAATGGTCCCAAAAATGTGTCAAAAGTTCCTGAAGTGTCCGCCATAATGTCGTAGTACCGAAAAAAATTGCTGATCGCCGCTATTACTAGTAAAAAAAAAATATTAATAAAAATGCCATAAAACTACCCCCTATTTTGTAAACGCTATAACTTTTGCGCAAACCAATCAATAAAGGCTTATTGCAATTTTTTTGATGAAAAATATGTAGACGAATACGTATTGGCCTAAATTGAGGGAAAAAAAAGTTTTTTTATATATTTTTGGGGGATATTTATTATAGCAAAAAGTAAAAAATATTCATCTTTTTCAAAATTGTCACTCTATTTTTGTTTATAGCGCAAAAACCGCAGAGGTGATCAAATACCACCAAAAGAAAGCTCTATTTGTGGGGAAAAAAGGACGCCAATTTTGTTTGGGAGCCACGTCGCACGACCGCGCAATTGTCAGTTAAAGCAACGCAGTGCGAATCTCAAAAAGTGCTCTGGGCAGCTGCGTTGCCAGAATACAACAACAAATACAAAATGAACAGTGCAACTAACTTTTTATTCATTAAATCACTTGTGCCAGGGCCCATTTTGAAAATAACCCTCCAATCTAGAAAATAACCCTCCAAACTTAAAATCTAGAAATAACAACATAAAAGTGTCATTAATTCTCATTAAAAAAACTAAATAAAGAAGGAGGGCGTTGAAAAATGTGTGCCCATTTATGCATGTAGGAATGGCTAGATTCAGTAAGTAAAATGGCTTTGTGGAGGATTTTTAAGATAGATGATAATAGGTGTGGCTGCTATGGGCCTTGGGCACATTGAAGTTCAAAAGCAGTTGGTTTATCCAAAGCTAGGGAAAGGGACATATGCCCCATACACACGATCGGAAATTCCGACAGCAAAAGTTCGATGTGAGCTTTTGAACGGAAATTCCGACCATGTGTATGCTCCATCGGACTTTTGCTGTCGGAATTGCCACCAACAAAAGTTTGAGAGCTGGTTCTTAAATTTTCAGACGGAAAAAAAATTCTATTTGAAAATCCGATTGTCTAAAGAAATTCTGACGCGCAAAATTCCGAAGCATGCTCGGAAACAAAAAAACATCCAAGGCATTAGAGGCAAAATAATGTTTAACCTGAAGAAATGGAAAAAATAATTGTTTAGGGACTTTTTGTTTTAGATCTTGGCAAAAGAATACCGTTTGCGAAACACAGGATGTACCATGTGGTGAAGCTGAAAAATACTTGCTTGTGACTAGTGATGGATGAACATCTTATGGGACGGTTCGCGAACGCTAACTGGCGAACTTTCGCAAATGTTCGCAAACCGCAAGTTTGCGGCGGGCCCCATTGACTTCAATAGCAGCCGAACATTAAAAACCTTCAGGTCATATTTGCAGCCACAAAATACTTACTAGCTGTGCACAAATAGTCCCACAACATGGACACTGACCTACCAGAAGTATTAAGCGAAAAACCGGATACAGAAGTAAGTGCCGGCCATTACAAGCCCCAAAAATTAGCCGACAGGCGTTCACCTGACAGCAAACAACTTTGTATTCTGTGGCTGGAGGTACATTAACCACTTCAGCCCCGGACCATTTTGCTGGTCAATGACTGGGCCATTTTTTGCGAATTCGGCACTGCTTCGCTTTAACTGACAATTGCGCGGTCGTGCGATGTGGCTTTCAAACAAAATTGACGTCCTTTTTTTCCCACAACTAGAGCTTTCCTTTGGTGGTATTTGATCACCTCTGCAGTTCTTATTTTTTGTGCTATAAACAAAAATATAGCGAAATTCTGAAAAAAAGAAATAATATTTTTTACTTTTTGCTGTAATAAATATCCCCCCAAAATATATATAAAAAAAAAATTCCTTAGTTTAGGCCGATACGTATTCTTCTACATATTTTCCGTAAAAATCACAATAAGCGTTTATTGATTGGTTTGCGATACTGTTACTGGCTGTGGCTGCTACCATCACATGCAATCTCTCCCCTCCAGCTACAACAGCAGATAATCATATTGCCCTTACGTGCCTCATTTAATCATTACCAAACTGTAGACACATGGCCATAATTATATATTATACCCCTGTATTTTGCTGTAATTCAGTATTCGAAATATTCTTCCTCCCACAGCTTTGACAAATTTCTAATGCCGCATACACACGATCAGAATTTCCGACAACAAAACCATGGATTTTTTTCAGACGGAATTTTGGCTCAAACTTGTGTTGCATACACACGGTCACACAAATGTCTGAAATTCCAAACGTCAACAACGCAATGACGTACAACACTACGACGAGCTGAGAAAATTAATTGATTCAGAGCATGCGTAGGATTTTTGTGCGTCAGAATTGCATACGGAAGATCAGAATTTCTGACAAGAACTTTTGCCATCGGAAAATTTGAGAACCAGCTCTCAAATTTTTGCTGTCGGAAATGTCCGATGGGGCCTACACAATGTCGGAATTTCTGACCAAAAGCTCACATCGAACATTTCTTGTTGGAAATTCCGATTGTGTGTACTGTGACAGGAAGTCAGGTAAATCTGTGGGTGTTGTCACAGACGGGACATACATTTCTGCCTTGTTTAGACAATACACCAATTGTTATTAGGCGTCGGCTGCAAATGTAGCCAGAAAAGGCTAAAGGTCATTGGTAAACTTCAGCTGTTCAGAATGAGACAATCAAGGCCTCTACAAGTAGTCCAGAGGATTACCACTAATTTGCTGCATCCTGAGGCCTTCTGAGTGAAGGAGAGCAGTACTGAAAGTCTTCTGAGGAGGTGAGGCGAGGATTGATTTTTCTGTGTGATAAAAATCAAAAGACTATTGTTTTTCTGCTGTATGACCAGCACTGTCTGCCCAGCACTAGGCTGAGCCAGACTCCATAGGTTCCTGTGTGAAAGGTAGACGCCCAAAGTGGCCAGGGTTTATTTTATGATTGATTTTGTTTATGCTGTTTGGATGCTTGCACTTGTTTCCAGCAAGATGGAAGAATAAACCAAAATCTTTGTTTTCAACTGTCTTCGACTGCCTGTCTGTATAAATTCAGTGTGTGGTGAACCCATCCAAGGGTCACACACCCCGCTACCGAGCAAACCTCCTACAGTACGCAGCATTTCAGCATTTAGTGCTTGTTTAGTATATGTGCGCAAATCCCTAGCCAGAACACAGAAATAGAGAGCCGGGACATGCTGCTTTACATCAGCATGTGGCACAAGTAAACATCAGCAAAAAAAGTGCAGCATTACCTTACTAATCAATAACTTAGCGATTATGGTGGAAAAACAATCTAAACTAATGAAACAAAATGCAATAATGGTGGGAACATCCGAATTAAAAAGTTGGATCACTTGTTAATTTGTATTGCAAATATCTGTAGGAGGGGTTTCCACCACTCCTGCTAAGTTTTACATTTTTTATGTCTTATTCTTATTTTGAAATCACATATCACTGGAATATTTCACTTGAAGTTAATGTGCATTGCAAATATCTATAGATCTCCACCATCCCGGCAAAGTTTCATTTTTTATGTCTTATTTTCAGTTTGATGTGTATTGTATGTGATGTTAAATATCACAGAGACTGGTATTGTGGTAACATTGAAGTTTATTGAGATTTCCATACATTAGAGGGTTCCACCATTATTGTTATGTTATTGATTAGTAAGGTAGAGCTGCACTTTTTTGTTAATTTTTAACATGCTGAGGTTTACTTGTGCCACGTGCCAATGTAAAGCAGCACGTCCTGTCCTAGGACAGAGAATGGTATCAGTAGAGCAGTGGAGGGTGTCAGTAGGGCAGTGGATGGTGTCACTAGGGCAGTGGATGGTGTTAGTAGGGCAGTGGATGGTGTTAGTAGAGCAGAGGACGGTGTCAGTAGAGCAGTGCACAGTGTCAGTAGAGCAGTGGACAGTGTCAGTAGGGCAGTGGATGGTGTCAGTAGAGCAGTGAACAGTGTCAGTAGAGCAGTGGACAGTGTCAGTAGGGCAGTGGACGGTGTCAGTAGCGCACTGGATGGTGTCAGTAGAGCAGTGGACAGTGTCAGTAGGGCGGTGAACGGTGTTAGTAGGGCAGTGTACGGTGTCAGTAGGGCAGTGGATGTGTCAGACATAGATTTAAACCCCACAGGTGCCAGGGAGGGAGCTGAGTGGGAGGATCACAATTAACCCCTAAAGGGCTGTACACCTTTACTATGCCACTGTTTTAAGCTTGTTTTTTACACCTATCATTTATCACAGTCAGTGTGTGTGTGTCCCTAGGGATGGTCACTGTTAACAGTGATGAGGATGTCCGTGTCTCTGCTCAGCTGTCACAGAGCCCATGTTTCTCAATCCCTCACATAAAATCTTGAAAAATCTTGAAAAAATTGTATGGAACCTGTTTTATTTACCCTCAGATATCTAAGATCTGATGTTCTCTTTTCATTTGACGTGTGTGAGTACACCATGCCAAGATTAATAGAGCTTGCTAGGCCATGAGAAAAAAAAGTGCCTATGAGTCTATGAGGGATTTTAAAAGCTGACAAATTATTTTAAATCAGTAATTCCACTAGTTATCTGCAAATAGCATGGATTTCAAACAATTACTAAATAATTCCCTGGCAGGTCTAGCAAATTTCACCCTGGAGCTTACCATTTAATGCAAATAGAGGTCTCCAATAATTTCAAAATGTTCAGGTAACTCTTGCAACAGTTTGGGTCAAAGTGCATGCATCTAGAATCACAAAGGGCCAGATCCACAGACGAAGTACGCCGGCGTATCTACTGATACGCCGGCGTACTTTCAAATTTCCCGCGTCGTATTGTTGTTTTGAATCCTCAAAACAAGATACAACGGCTTCTGGGTTAGATCCGACAGGTGTACGTCAACGTACGCCTTTGGATCTAAGATGCAATACTTCGGCGTCCGCTGGGTGGCATTCACGTCGTTTTCCGCATTGGGTATGCAAATTAGCGATTTACGATGATCCACTAACGTACGCGCGGCCGTCGCATTTTCTAACGTCGTCTGTAGTCGGCTTTTTCCGGCGTATAGTTAAAGCTGGTATTTTGCGGCGTATAGATAGACTTGCCATGTTAAGTATGGCCGTCGTTCCCGCGTCGAAATTACATTTATTTTTTTTTGCGTAAGTCGTCCGTGAAAAGGGATGGACGTAACTCATGTCTAAGTTCAAAAAATGACGTTGTTGTGACGTCATTTAGCGCAATGCACGGCGGGAAATTTAGGAACGACGCATGCGCATTTCATTCGGCGCGGGGACGCGCTTCATTTAAATGAAACCCGCCCCCAACCCGCCCAATTTGAAATACGCCGCCAGAAATACACTACGCCGCCGTAAATGCGCCAGGTAAAGTACGGCGGCGTAGTGTATCTCTGATACGCTGCGCCAATGTATTTCTTTCTGGATCTGCCCCAAAGAGATTGCACCAATTCAATCTGCATAAAAGGTGTGTTAGGAAAAATGCTGTCCAAAAAGAACATTACAGCAAGATTACTTTGCCATTGAACATATAGGCAAAGATAAGACCTTCTAGAACAATGATCAATCAGTAACATTAAACATGTTTACTTCAAACCACAGACTTTATTTCAGGTGAATAACCTCATAATAACTGTAAAGCAAGGTTATAGAAATGTTATAGTTTGAGATTGCTTTGCTGCTTTAGGGCTTGGCAGGTTGCAGTCATTCAATAACTATACTTTGTGCATCATGTTATGTGATTATTATTAATGTAAGGTCATCTGTCTAAAATTTATATTTCAACAGGATAATGACTGCAACACACTAGCAAATCCATCAAAAAATGTCCCGAAAAGAAGAAAAACTACCCAAGTAAAAGCCCTTATCATTTGATTCCCATTGAAATCATGTAGGTGGATTTAGAAATGGGCAGTTCATGTAAGAAAACCCACAACTATTTAGCAACTGAAGAAAATTTGCATGGAGAAATGATCAAAAATTTCAGAAGCATTTGGGCAGTTATATAAATTGCCTACAAGAAGTAATTTCTGCTAAAGGGTCAATACCAGCTTTTTAAGCCAAATGTGTACCTACTTTTTTTTTATAGTACACCATTATATCTATTGTTTTTTTTGTAATTTTATTTTTATTTTTTGTTGTATTCTTATTCAAGTACAGTACCTTTAGCTGTAGACACTATTTGAAATATATACTGTATAAGTTTCATAAAATATATACTTGATTTTACATATTTATATAAGATATAAAATAATTGTTATTTTATAAATATTCTATAGCATTTAAAAACTATTGTTAAGTGGAATATATATTAACTAAATTGTGTCAGTGTCTGTGCTATATGTCACCATTTAAGACAACAAGATTGTGATCTTTGTGCTACATTAATGCAAGAAAGGACGATTTTGCATATATGTGTCTTTCTGTGATTTCAGCTGTTAATGGTGTCATGCTCTCAAGGACCTTATGTCTGTACAATAATACTTGAAAACTCCCAGAGGCAAATGTCAAGAGAAGTCTCAGTATATTCACCCTTACATTTTTTTTTTATTATTTTTCTTTCAAAGTATGTCATATAAAAAAAGGAAAAAGGAGTACATTTATCATTTTTCTTTGTAAAAAATATTCCTTTATAATGATAGTATTTGATCGTTAGAAAATAAACCCAAGCCATTTCCACTTATATCTCTGACTTTTATTAAAGGAAAGAGCTCATTACTAGTAAGAGGTCTTAAATGTTTTGTTGGATTATAATTCATGAAAGATGTGCTGGTTAATGGAAATATATGAGTACCTTGACATGAAGATAGCAAGAAAGTCTTAGTGTCCACTATGTCTTAAGAAAGTCCTCACTATTTGACAGAAAGAATTCAAACCCTCAGGTGGCAAAGGCCAAATGTACAATTTCTGCATACTGTTCAGACAAAGAACAAAGCATGTTGTCTCAAAGGCTATGCTTTTATTTAGCTTAGTTCAAAATTTGAAACTAAAAATGTCTAGTATGAATCTTACTTATTTTCAGAAAAGGAAATATTCATGGTTCAGACATTATGGGGGAATGTTGATAAGTTTTTGACTTTCTAAAAACAGATAACTTACAGGTTTCACACAGGATGCTTCCTTTAAGATATGTTAAACACACTTCCTACTTTGCTGCTACATTTTAAATCATCCTAAAAAAATAATAATTGAAGTTTGGACTGCAAACCAGTCATCAGCAATAACCATGGCATGCTAATTGGTTGAAAGTTTCGATTCCTGAAAATTTCGTTTGATATAGTTTTTTGACTAAATAGCAGCCTGAAGGTGATAGATCAGTCAAATAAGTAAGGTATTTAAGTACTGAAAAATGAAAATCAGCTAAACTATTTCTGTGCGCTTGAAAGTGTGTGTGGGGGTATTATTTGGTGCAGGAAAGCATTACTTGTCACAGCTACCCCTTGGTTTTAAAACCAGTGCTCATTTCACTTTCTTGAAGAGAGATAGGTAGTAGCTTACTGTAATTTGGCACCTTTTTTGAGTCAGTCAACCGGCAGTATTTCTTATTTGTATAGGCAAGGGTTACTTTGTTGCCAGTTTAACCACTTCCATACCGGGCACTTACGCACCTTCCTGCCCAAGCCAATTTTCAGCTTTCAGCACTGTCGCACTTTGAATGACAATTGCGTGGTCGTGCTACACTGTACCCAAACACATTTTTTATCATTTTGTTGCCACAAATAGAGCTTTCTTTTGGTGGTATTTGATCATCTCTGCGGTTTTTATTTTTTGCGCTATAAACAAAAGAAGAGCGACAATTAAAAAAAAAAAAACAGGGAATGCAGGACGTCATATGATGTCCACCCGGATCGAGGAGGGGTTCCTGCCGCCGTCATTTTACTATGACGCGGTAGGGATGTGGTTAAAGTTGTTGCTTCTTTAAAAAATTTCCATGATGGAGGATGAGTTTGTATCTTCCTGGCAGGATTATATATATATATATATCCTGGGTGGAACTTAGTTGTGAGCAGTCCACCCTGACTAGTGAGAAGATAAGAGCCACAGGAGAGAGTTGCTTAAGAGACTTTCCTTCCTTTACAACCCTAAAGATGAACACCCCTGCTGTACAGCACACTAAGGTACACCACTATCTGAAAGAGAACTGCTGATTGACTGATTGACTGAGGTTGCAATGGAGGAGAACTGATTAACTGACTTATATTGAAAACTGTGCCAATAAAACTGAGTTGGACTGAGCCTCTGGCTGCTTCTTGTGCTTCTTGGGCCTTAGTAGCCTTAGTGTTGTGAAGTGAGATTGCACACCGTTAAGCTATGTTAGATGTCATGAAGCTCATGAAGTACCCACTTGGTGAAAAGAGAACCCAGTGTACTCAAACTGTATGAAAACCTAGTTGGACTAGGGGATGATGGTGGATAGGGGAAACGGAAGCCTTTTCTGTAATCATGCTTAAGATATTGGGCCTGCTGCAGTAAGTTTCCTCAGTTTCAGTGGTACCCCACAGATTCCTGCACCAACACTAATGATGTGGAAACAGGGATATCTCTCACTGTACTATTGTATTCTCACAGTGGGCCTTTTTCTTCCCTGACAGAATACACTGATCAGTGCTGCAGCCATTGGCTGCAAGCGCTGATCAAATACTGGTTTTACAGCAGGAGTATTTGACAGAAGTTAATCATTAGACTGGCTTCTGTTGAACAGAGAGTGGTATACATTGATATGTGTATACCCAACTTTAGATGGAAATTTCATCAACTTTAGAATTAATTTTTCTTATTTTCCGTTTCTTCTTAGGGACAGAAAGTAATGGGAAATTACCCCAGCAGAACACAAGCAGAAAAAAGTTGATAGAGAATTTAACCTTACCTTACTGTATCAAAATAAGTTTTTGCTTTCCGAACACTTAGGCCGCGTACACACGATCGGTCCATCCGATGAGAACGGTCTGATGGATCGTTTTCATCGGTTAACCGATGAAGCTGACTGATGGTCAGTTGTGCCCACACACCATTGGTTAAAAAACAGATCGTGTCAGAACGCAGGGACGTAAAACACAACGACATGCTGAAAAAAACGTTCAATGCTTCCAAGTATGCGTCGACTTGATTCTGAGCATGCGTGAATTTTTAACCGATGGTTGTGCCTACTAACAATCTTTTTTTTCTATCGGTTAGGTATCCATAGGTTAAATTTAAAACAAGATTGCTTTTTTTTAACCTATGAATAAATAACCGACGGGGCCCACACACGATCGGTTTGGTCCGATAAAAACGGTCCATTAGACCGTTCTCATCAGTTTGAGTGTTCGTGTGTAGGCGACATAAGAGTGAGAAATACATGTATTTCACCGATTTTAACTTCATTATACATTGAGGTTATCTTTCCTTATGACAATTCTACATCAGAAGCTTCCATGTTTGGATCCGGTGAACAAATACTGTAATTAGCCATTTATGGACCTGTGGTGTATAAGATATGCACCCAAACATGAATTTAAGTACCTTGGGCCTACCTCATATGTCTTGGACTTCCTCAATCATCTCAGCTACTCTCTAAGTAATCAATTTTTCTATTATTTCTCACTTTATGTCTCAGGAGCAGCTGTAGAATTTTTGTACACTCATGTGAAAAAAAGAAAATTAGCGTAATGACAATGGACCGACAGAAATCTCTTTATCTTGCTCACATCACTGTTCATGTGTCTACAATAACAAAATTACTTAACAAGAATGGTTTTACTTAAAGGATATTTTGAAAAATAATCTTCATAGATCAACACTGTTGCATATCTCAAACCTGCTAACAAAAAACGTAATGTTCAACCATATTTCTGGGTTAATGTGCTGGCATATGAGACAAATGTTGATAACATTATCACATTATACAATCCCTGGAATTCATAAAGAATGGCACAGACAGAGTTTGTGAAAGTGTCTCTCATGCATTCTAAAAGTGGTGCAGTATGTGCTAAACTCATATACCTGTCTAGAACTTGCACTTGAATTTGGCTCATGCTAGCCACTTCTACAATCCCTGTGAGGCACTTTCTCTATTTTCTTTCTCTGTATGCCTAAAGAGAGTTGGTCTTAATTAGCTCCACTTTCATAAGATACAAACTGTTGGTATATGTTTATTTTGAATTTGGCGTATTCATTGTGCCACAATGCAAAAGTGGCACATTATGTGAGTTTAGTGTACCAGTCACTGTCAGAGCCAAAAGTCTTGCATACGCTTCATGAATTTGGCACAATACATTAACAATAAGGAATAACGCCAGAAAAGTGGTACAGCATCTTTTTTTAATTCCCTCCCATGATTGGCACCATGTGCCTACAGTAAACCTCATGTCAGTCATAAGCCATTGTTAGGCCCCGTACACACGACCAAACATGTCTGCTGAAACTGGTCCGACGGACCAGTTTCAGCAGACATGTTCGGTTGTGTGTACGGCCGACCGGACAATTGTCCGGCGGATCGGACAGTTTCCAGCGGACAAATGTTTCTTAGCATGCTAAGAAACATGTCCGCTGGAACCTGTCCGTCGGACATGTTCGGTCGTCTGTACAGACTCACCGGACATGTCCGCTCGGCCCAAAGCCCTCGCATGCGTCGAAGTGATTCGACGCATGCGTGGAAGCATTTACCTTCCAGGGTCGCGCACGTCGCCGCGTCATCGTCGCGGCGACGACGCGGCACGTCACCATGTATCCTGTCCGGCCGGATTTCTGTTTGATGGTGTGTACAACCATCAAACAGAATTCTCCGAGCGGACATGTCCGCTGAAAACGGTCCGGCGGACCGTTTTCAGCGGACTGTCCGCTCGTCTGTACAGGGCCTTAAAGGAACATCATGTTTTTATGCTGCTTATGCTGTTTGATGACCTAGACAGTTTTCCTATCTTAGATAGAACAATGAATTTAAAACAGTGTAAAAAAAGGAGAATGTCAGGATAGCTTTCAAAGTTTAATGGAAGTTATAGCAAGCTTGATAGTTCAAAGGTAGAGATGCCATAAAAAAAAAAAAAGGAAACTGTTGCTTTGTTTTTTCCTTGTCAAAGTATCTTTATTGAGTTGATAAAGAATTGTACAAGCATAGTGAAGAGAACAAGTTACAAGGAGAAGAAACTCTTTAACAAACAAACATAGTCATTGTACATTGCAAAAGTCACTTATTTCAGTCATCCTAACAATGTATACAGTAGCAATAGTGACTGAATAACTGGCTACCTAGGTTCACTTTGCATTACTTCTTTTAGCCATTGTACGCTAAACTGGACCTAGGGCCATGTCCCAATGTACAGTCTTTTGGTGCAATCGTTGGGAGTTTCAACGATATTCAACATTGTAATAGTAGTTGCGAAAACAACATTGTTAAGCTAAGAACATGTTTCTGAAGAGGGGGGGAGAAGGGAGGCAGAGAAGAGAGGGGTTGAGGAAGAGGGGGTCTGCAGGAGCAATCTGAGTTCTGAAGTCATTGCAGTAGGTTGTTAAATTGGCTGGGCTACCATGGCTGTAAAACATCGTTATTCATTGCATTAGGAATTACATATGTGAACAAGGCTTCCATATTTTCTCGAATCTGGTGATCGTATCCATATCGATTGCCATCATTTTGGCGTGAGACATTGCGTTGTTCATTCTATTTGTCACTTCATTTAGTGATAAATTAGGTGACTTCCAAGCCTTCGCGAGTGTCTGTTTCGCGGCTGTAAGAAGCTGCAGAATTAGTTTAAATTGCATATTCGACACATTGTCAGGTTTTAGGTTTAGTAGCGCCATTTTGGGATCTAGGGGAATTGTCTTTTCGAAGAGGGCGCTGATAATATGGAAAATTTCTGACCAAAATGATAGTGCTTTTGGACACGACCACCAAATGTGAAAACATGTCCCAGGTGATGAGTTTCCCCTGAAACAGTGGTCTGGGTAATTTTGCACATATTTCGCAATCCTGACTGGCACTAAGTACCATCCAGTGAGAACCTTGTAGTTTGTTTCAACCGCTATTTCATTCAGAGATGCTGATTTAGTGTTATTCCAAATTTGTTTCCATTCTGATGCGTCTAGCTCTAGATCTAAGTCCTTGTCCCATTTACACACATAAGGTAGTTTCTCAGAAATGGAACTGGTCAGTAACTGGGAGTAAATAGTTGAAATAGTTCCCTTAGTATGGGGGTCATTTCTACAGAGATTTTCGAAAGTGGATAACCGTGTCGGCATCGGGGAAGAGTCTAGAAATGACTTGAAGAAATTTTTTATTTGTAGATATCTAAATATCTCAGCTTGTGGAATGCCATATTTTTCACGGATAGTGGGAAAGGACATGAAAGAGGAAGAGTCTGTCAGCTTGTATAAACATGTACAATCTTTTTTTACCCATTCATTAAAGGTGTTGGGATATATCAATGCCGGGTAGAACGCCGGGTTCTTGTAGAATGAAAGAAGAGGAGTGTGAGGGGATTGCAGGTAACTTTTGACCTTCATTCGGTCGCAAAGGGATAGTGAGTGTTTTGTGATAGGGTTGTGTATATGTTTACGCGCTTTGGGAGAAATCCATAATATGTTAGAGATTAAAATAGGATCACATTCTACTGCCTCAATCGATACCCAGAGAGGAGGTTCGCGTTTAGCGTGATATTTCACTAGGTTAGCCAATTGTGCTGCCCTATAGTAACTCACAAAGTTGGGTACCCCCAATCCACCGTTAACCTTGGAAAGATGCAGGATTTGAGGTTTTATTCTTGGTCTGGTGGGTCCCCAAACAAAGGTAGATACTCTTTTTTGTACGATTCTTAAGAAATGTGGTGGAACAGGGACGGGAAGAACTCTGAAGAGGTAAAGGAGTTTCGGTAATATTGTAATTTTTACCGCGCTGATTCTTCCAAACCAAGACAGAAGTAAATGGGCCCATGAGCTTAGAAGATTTGATATCTGTTTTAAGAGACTAGGGTAGTTGGAGGAAAATATCTCAGATGGTGTCGCTGTTTGGCGTATTCCTAGATAAGGGATACTTTTGTCAGGCCATTCGAAGGGTAGACCGGTTTTGGCTGCGCTTAACTCTAGGGCTGAAAGTGATATGTTTAGAGCGAGACATTTTTTGGGGTTAATGGATAGACCTGAAAAGGATGCAAAATGGTTTAGAACTGACATTAGGTTGGGGCCTGATACTTGTGGAGATGCAAGAAAAAGGAGGATGTCGTCGGCGAACAAGCATAACTTATGCTTATGGCCACCTACTTCTATACCAAGGATCGTTGGGTCTGACCTGATTTTTTGTGCCAGTGGCTCTATAAGGAGGGCAAATAATAAAGGGGAAAGCGGACATCCTTGTCGCGTGCCTCTAGTAATGGAGAATGTGTCTGACTTGTATCCTGCATATTTTACATATGCTTTTGGGCTATTATATAATTCCAAGATCCATTTCGTAAAGTTGGGGCCAAAGCCCCATTTTTGTAGCGCATAGTTCAGATATGACCAGAATACAGAGTCGAATGCCTGCTTTATATCTAGAGAGAGAAAGCACGCTGGGATTCCTCTTTTCTTTGCTATATGTGCCAAAAGATTTGCCCTTCTTATGTTGTCACCTGCCTGTCGGTTAGGCATGAAACCTACTTGGTCACGGTGGATCAGTGTTCCAATTATCATGTTTAGGCGATTCGCCAGAATTTTACCTAGGAGTTTAATGTCCGTATTTATCATTGAAATGGGGCGGAAGTTTTCACTGAGGGTATTATCCGCGTGCAGTTTAGGGATCATGCAGATGGTGGCTAGGAGTGATTCCTGTCTAAAGGTTTTTTTGGTTAAGTAGATCATTAAAAGCTTCTGCTAGTCTTGGGGAAATAAGTTTGTTGAAAGTCTTATAGTATCGGGCTGTGAATCCGTCTGGACCGGGCCTTTTGTTTAATTTGAGATCCTTGATCGCAACGGTTACATCTTCTAAAGAGATAGGTTTATCCAAGTGCTCTTTTTGGGATTCAGTCATTTGGGGTAAATGGATTTGCGAGAAAAAGGAGTCTGCGGCTATTTCATTAAAAATATTTGTTTCTGAATAAAGCTTTTTCAGGTGAGCGCTGAATTTCTGCACTATTTTAAGGGGGTTGCTAGAAATAGTGTTATTTTATAGTTTCAATTTTATAGGAGAGTATGACTTATTGATGGAATTAAGCGTCCTAGCTAGATATGCGCCAGTTTTGTTAGCATTTTTATAAAAAGTATGTTTGGACCTATTTAAAGATTTGTTTGCCGACTCTGTAAGAAATAAATCGTACTCCAGACGCGCTTTATCCAGGCGGATTTTGGCGTTGGGGGAATGATCACTTTGGAAAGCTAAGTAAGCTAGATTGAATTCAGTTTCCAGTCTCATTGCCATCTGTTTTCGATCTTTTTTAAGGATCCCTTGGAAACGTTTCCAGCGGAGATTCCTCCTCCGGATTTGGATCCGCGCGGAATTCATCCGCGGTGACGTGTCGCGCCGTCTCCGCGATGATGACGCGGCGACGTGCACGACGCTGGAAGGTAAGTACTTCCACGCATGCGTCAAATCATTACGACGCATGCGAGGGAGGGGAGCGGACGGATTGATCCGGTGAGTCTGTACAGACCACCGGATCAATCCGCTGGACCCGATTCAAGCGGATAAATTTCTTAGCATGCTAAGAAATTTATATCCGCTTGAAATCGATCCGGCCGAGAAATCTCTGCGGATAAATATCCACTAGGCCGTACAGACGACCGGATTTATCCACTGGAACTGATCCGCGGATCAATTCCAGCGGATAGATCCGGTGGTGTGTACGAGGCCTAATTGTCTTTGAAATGTCCCTCTCAGTACAGGTTTATGTGCCTCCCAGAGTGTGAGAGCAGATATTTCTGGGGTCATGTTAAATTCCAGGTAGTCTTTCAAAGATTGTTCAATTTCTGAGCAATACGAGGGATGCCAGTATATCAGGCATATACCAAGTGGGATCTTGTTTTTTGGGGATAGTTGACGCTATTGTAATAGAAATAGCGTTATGATCTGACCAAGGAATGGGCATTATAACGGAATTAAGAACTTCTGGCAACATTCCGATTGTAAGAAATATATGGTCTATTCGGCTAAGTGACTGATGCGGGTTGGAGAAGTAGGTGTAGTTACGCTTTGTAGGGTTCATTTCTCTCCAGGAGTCTACTAGGTTATATTTAGAAAGGAGATTGGATAGTGTCCATTTTGGGTGATGTTTCGGTTGAATGTAGGGAGATCTGTCTAGGAACGGGAGAATTACTTGATTTGAATCACCGCATATCAAAAGAGAACCTATTTTAATGCGTGTTGACGGTTTGAAATAGGTGTGACAGAAACGGCATAGGGTTAAGGTTAGGGGCATAGTAGGATACTACCGTAACTGCAGAGTCTAGGATGTATCCTGTTAAGATCAGGTATCGGCCTTCAGGGTCTCTGAGTTCAGATTTCAGGGTGAATGGGGTTGATCGATGGAAAGCAATCAGGACTCCTCTTTTCTTAGCTGAGGCAGACGCTGTATATACTTGTGGGTAAGCGGGGTTGAAATGTTTAGGGGTTGAATCTGGGGTAAAGTGTGTCTCTTGTAGACAAACTTTGTGGGCTTTTTTGGATTGAAAGAGCCTAAAAGCTTTCGTACGCTTTTGTGGTACATTCAAGCCTTGTACATTGAGTGATATCATGTTCAAAGGTGCCATGGTAGCCAAACCAATAATCTCATCTTACCTTGCTTCTTCAAATGAAGATTGCTCCATGCAGACGGGATGAGGAAAGGGGAGGGAAAGGAACCAAAATTGGAAATCTTAAAAGAAGAATGAGAAACACAATACGTTAATGTACAATCATACAATATATAACATGTTGAGTATTCGAAGTATACTCGTGATGAGGGAAGAAGTCCCCCACCAAGAGAAAAAGGGCCCGCGTCAAATCCCCACATAATAGAATGGGGATCCGAGGTGGACCTAATGGGACGTGTGTTTTCCCATGAGTCGGAGCACCGCATTCTGAAGTGTAAAGATGCACCTTTGCGGATGCAAAATGTTTCCAAGTTTAATAATTTACTCGTGAGACGAGTGGGATCATTTAACTGCATTGTGAAAAAGGGGGAACTAAAGCGCTAGCCAATACTCTCAATGTGAGGAATAAATAATATAAACAATAACGTGAGTGAATGAATAAATGCAGCTCAAATCTATAATGTGCTAACAACAAAAAATGTAAAATGAATAAGTTTGAATGATGAGCGCAAAAATAAGTGAATGGTGAATATCCACAAAATGATAAAATATAAATAGGATCCCCAATACAGGGGAAAACCAATAAGTGAATGAATTATGATCTAAATAGACCAATCACTCAAAACACTGTGGCTGTGATAATAAACAATGAAGCAAAAAGTCCTGTGTTATAAAGAAATTAAAAATAAATATATATAAAATCAATATAAATATAAATGGAAGTCCCAAAGTGATCGACAATAATCTTGTGCATCCAAATCAGAAAATGTTTACACGATCCCACCGGCAGCTGAGCTCACGGAGCGCTTACCTTCCTGATGTATATAAACAGCATGTGGATGCTCAGATGGAGACTTAAAAACCTTCCTTCTGCTGGGACGAGCTGGTCCAATCCTCGATCCTGTTGCCTGGAGAGCGTCACCCTCACTGTGTGTGGTCCGGGGCTACTCCAAAATGGAGGCTCCGTGCTCAGATCATATACAGGCCATCGATCGAGTGTGAAAGAGGAAAGGAGCTCCAAATGGTGAAATAACATGGAAAGAAAGGTCAACTTGTGGTGGGACATTCATACCTTTGACAGGTATATAAAAGAGAAAATTGTACCCAGAAGGCTGAGATGGGATGTTCCGCCCAATGATGGCCTTCTGGATAAACAATCGCTAGATGAATGGTTCCACTTTTTTAATGATAAAAGCCTAGAAGTAATCCATTTGCTTCTAAAACGCAAACAAAAAAGAGCAAGACAAACTGATGCGATCATACAAGAGACCAAACTGAAACTAGAGCCATTTAAAGACTCAGCTGATTTTAAAAAATTAGCAACTCAATTAAACAATAGTTTGGCGACGAAAGATCTAGAAGTCCAAAAAAGAAAAATGAAAAAATACCAACGTGATATCTCTGATTATAGTATAGATCAGGTATTCAAGTGGCAAATTAAGACCACAGCTCCACTACCTACATCTACGAACTCAACACCTGAAAAGCAAGTACAAATTCAAGACCCAACTATAAGTAGACCCACGAAATATATGGGTTGGCAAACGAAAGGACACGGTACTGAAAGACAAGAACAGGAACAACTACACCATCATCAAAAGAATGATGAGGGGCCGAGCCATCAAACGCCCCACAATAACAAACAGAAGAAACCCTACAAAAAAACGTTCAAAAAATCAAATTGGAACCGTCGCAATTCGGAGAGGGAATATAGGGATAATAGAGGTCCGATGTATCATCCACCACCCCCCAATCCTCCATCCTATTACCCGCATTATTATAACCATCCCCAGCGGAGCCCAATTCCTACCTACAATAGGTACGAGCCCTTACGACATTATCCAGAACATCACTATCCAACATACCACTATGACACCCAAAGGTCTTTTTTAGACAGAGATCGGAGGGATCGCTCTCCAAGGAGACACCCCCAAGAAACCTATCAATCCCCAAGGAGGTACACTCAAGAGGATCGCTCACCCCCCAGGAGGACTCAAGAACCCCCCAGATCACCAAGAAGATCAAGGGAGGAAAGACCAACCCGCACATCAGAAGAAAACGTGGATGTAGAGCGGGAAAGAGATCCCAAAAGAAAAAGAGTGGAAAAGGGGAAGGGGTCTTCAACATAAGTGGAAAAACACTATCTGTAGAGGAGTTGGCAGTACTGGAAGGGGGCCTTAAACATGCACCTGTAAAAAATTTAAACAAATTCGATACGTACATAAATATCCAAAAATACATTCGGAAAATAAATATCAAAAAATACTTCCTAGGAAATCCAGTGAAAAACCAATTATCTACATCCATAACTAGTGACCCCATACAACACAGTACTCTTCGGAATAACTCTGTGTTCAATCCGCAGGTTGCTAATGGACAACATATAGAAGTCTTTAAGAAACTAGTGCTTCAAGATTTGGATGGCCTCAAGCTAAAGAAAATATCAGATCCCCCACATATCAAAAAGGGGATCCAAAGCCTAAAAAAACGAAATGACATTGTGATCCGCCCCGCGGATAAAGGGGGAGGAGTGGTTGTCCAATCGAAGGAACAATACCATGAAGAACTCCTTAGACAACTAGAAGATGAGGATACCTATACAAAACTGTTAGGAAATCCCATTGCTAAATATAAAACACAATTAAAACAACTTATTCATTTAGGCAAGAAAAAGGATATTTTAAATAAAAAAGAGGCCATTTATCTGTTACCTGAAACTTGCAGAATTCCTGTGATTTACTCTATCCCAAAACTACACAAGGATAAGAACAATCCTCCGGGTAGGCCGATCGTTAATGGGATTGATTCCCTGACTGCAAGGATGGGTCAATATTTAGACCATTTCTTGCAACCAGCAGTTCAGCAAACGAAGGCCTATTTGAGAGACACAAAACATGTTCTTCAAATACTAGAAGAAATTCCTGTTTCAGAAGGCAATACAATACTGGCCACTGCAGATGTGTCATCTCTGTACACTATCGTGAAACATCATCAAGCCTGTAGTGCAACTAAGTGGCTTTTGAAGAATTATACCATACTAGCGTGTAAGCAACGGAAATATCTGATTAAATGTTTAGAGTTCTGTTTAAAATCCAATTATTTTTGGTATAACCAAACATACTACAATCAACAAACAGGCATTGCCATGGGGGCAAAATTTGCTCCGTCGGTGGCTAATGCCTTTATGGCACAGTGGGAAGAAAATGCAGTGTACTGTAACACCCCACCAGAATTAATCCTGTATAAAAGATACATCGATGATGTGCTGATTATTTGGAAAGGTCCAAAAAATACTTTGGAAGAATTCTTCACACGACTTAACTCAAATGACCAAAACATCAAATTGGTGGTCAACATCAGTGAGAAAACTGTTAGCTTTTTAGATTTGGACATCACGATTACAGAAAATTCGCTTTTTACTAAAACACATTTTAAAAGCGTTGATACCAACAGCTATTTATCATTAAAAAGCTGTCATTACAAATCATGGCTATTAAATATCCCGAAAGGGCAGCTAGTACGCATTCGGCGGAACTGCACGAAGGAAACAGATTTTCTAATTCAAGCTGAATTCATTGGAGATAGGTTTCAAAAGAAAGGCTACTCTGAACACTTCATTCAGCAACAAATCCAAACAGTAGCAGCACTTGACAGGAATTCAATGCTACGAGGAGACATTAAAACACAACGGAAAATGGAAGCACCGGTTATCATTCTGGACTATAATGTCCAGCATAAGGATGTGGAAAAAGTATTTAAAAGATACTGGCATGTATTGACAGCAGACAAACATCTGAAAAAGATTCTGCCTACTCGGCCGAATATTGTCTATAAAAGAGCGCCGACCGTCCGAGACATGCTCGTTAAAAATGTGATTGATCCTCCCCCTAGGAGTGGATACACGTTTTTTAACAAAAAGGGCTTCTTTCCGTGCAAATATTGTTTTGCATGTTTGCACGCAAGGGGTCCTCAATTAAAGAGAACAGAATTTTTGGGTACACACACTAATGTAATGCATCCCATAAAAGACTTCATTAGCTGTCACACTGAGGGTGTGGTGTACGTATTACAGTGTACATGTAATCTACAATATGTAGGCAGAACTAAAAGGCCATTAATGGTCCGTATTAAAGAACACATCAAGAAAATTTTGAAGGGTTCTGACAAACACAATGTCAGTAGACATTTTGAGAAGTTCCACAATAAGAATCCACGGGATTTATCCTTTTGGGCGATTGATAAGTTCAAAAAAACATGGAGGGGGGCACATTTAGTTAGAACCATCAGTCAAAAGGAATCCCAATGGATACACACTTTACATACATTAGTGCCTGATGGATTAAATGTGGACTTTGATGTTAATTGTTTTATAAGTAATTTTTAATTTTATGCATTTTATTGTCAAGGATGGGATTTAGCATCATTTTTGGTCTAGTCTTCTAGTTCAATTAAAATCCCTCCTATTTTGATGATATTGAGGTAGCCCCCACGCAAATCTCTATTCAATTGTGTGTGTGGCTGTGACACTATTTTGTGTCATTTTTTTCTATATTTTATATTTTTATTATTATGCATTTTATTAATTCAGCAATAGATTTTAATATACAGTCCTTGCTTTTTAATATATCCATTAAATTATACTATTTTTAATACATATGACAACAAGGATCATTGCTCATATTTGATATGATGCTAAGATGTTCCCACATTTTGTTTGCCAATACTTGGTTTTAAATGGATCTGATTGTCCGCCATCCATGTGTTTCCCATACACAAGATGGCCGCGATAGATTCGATGGGCAATCCATTCTTAAAAATGGCCGCTATTGACTTCCGTTCATTAGCCTATATAAAGCGAATCCGTCTAGCCAATCCCCAGCCTCTGATGAAGTCACGTGTCGTGACGCAACGCGTAAGGCCCTGAGTAGACGTGACCGGAAGTGACGT
Organism: Rana temporaria; assembly: GCF_905171775.1. NCBI lineage: Eukaryota > Metazoa > Chordata > Amphibia > Anura > Ranidae > Rana > Rana temporaria. The sequence goes on from NC_053491.1 coordinate 167,551,640, forward strand.
GACGTTCCGTCCGCACATTAGATACTTGCTGTTTCAACGTTTTAATTCTAGCTCATGTTGAGCATTTTACTATTTGGACTTATAATAAATCGATTGCCGTGAAATATTTCACCATTTGGAGCTCCTTTCCTCTTTCCTTCTTTTACACTCGATCGATGGCCTGTATATGATCTGAGCACGGAGCCTCCATTTTGGTGTAGCCCCGGACCACACACAGTGAGGGTGACGCTCTCCAGGCAACAGGATCGAGGATTGGACCAGCTCGTCCCAGCAGAAGGAAGGTTTTTAAGTCTCCATCTGAGCATCCACATGCTGTTTATATACATCAGGAAGGTAAGCGCTCCGTGAGCTCAGCTGCCGTTGGGATCGTGTAAACATTTTCTGATTTGGATGCACAAGATTATTGTCGATCACTTTGGGACTTCCATTTATATTTATATTGATTTTATATATATTTATTTTTAATTTCTTTATAACACAGGACTTTTTGCTTCATTGTTTATTATCACAGCCACAGTGTTTTGAGTGATTGGTCTATTTAGATCATAATTCATTCACTTATTGGTTTTCCCCTGTATTGGGGATCCTATTTATATTTTATCATTTTGTGGATATTCACCATTCACTTATTTTTGCGCTCATCATTCAAACTTATTCATTTAACTGCATTGCTGGGGGATCACATTTAAAGGGGAAGGAGAGGAGGGATGTGAATTACCAGCTGGGATGTTGGGACGTTAGGAATGTCATAGGTCTATGCCATTTAATGGGTATAGCTAATTACAAGGTGAAGAAGTGTATTGGACATCACTTCATGGTAATAATAGCAAAAGGTTAGAGAATGGCCTTACGTGGAGGGTCAGATGGCGTTAATGGGATAGGGTCCGCTTATTTTCGTAAGTAATCTTCAATGGTATAAATTGCGGGACCGTGTGGGATATGAAATCCGACCAGGAGATAGAGCGAAAGGGCTGCATCCCTATGGGGTCCAAATTTTGCGACATGTGGGATAACAGTTCCGTAGCAATAAACAAGTATTGCTACCTTCCAGACAAATTAGCTGTCAATGTCCATTTTCACGACCTGAAAAGGAAGAAAAGATGGTTAGAGGTGAGAGAAGTTCAGTCCATTGAGTCTTCTTGGTTTTGAGGCTGTGGTGCATATCTGCCCCACTTGTGTGATTGTTGAATGCCTCCATTCTGCTCATGGTGTGTGGAGTTGTTATGAGAGGAGGTGGAAGCAGCTCTTCTGCGTGAGTTGGATGCAGAAGAGGGGTTTTCAATCAGCTTAAAGTCCATAAGGGCCTGATGTAGTTGATCCGGCGATCTGCAGACTATTTTCGTTCCCTGATATGTGAAGCGGAGGGCGAAGGGGAACCCCCATTGATATTTTATGTTGCGTTGTTGCAGTTCAATTAGAAGAGGTTTCATAGCTCTCCTCTTGGCGATGGTTAACTGCGAGATGGCTGCAAATATTTGATAGTTGTGACTCTGGAATGACAGATTGCTCTTTTCCCTTGCTGCCTCCATTACTTGTTCCTTGGTTCTATAAAAATGAAATTTGGCTATTATGTCCCTGGGGGGACCATCTGCCTTTTTAGGGGTGAGTGCTCTGTGTACTCTGTCCATTTCCAAATGCTCCACTGCAGTACCTGGAAGCAATTCCTGGCATAACGCCAGGATGGTGGACTGAAGGTCAACTACAGACTCTGGGATGCCTCTGAATCTAAGATTAGACCTCCTGGCACGGTTTTCATAATCTTCCAGTCTGTTCTGTAATGTTAGATTTTCTTCCTTGAGCAAGTCTATCTCAGTTAGGCACTCTTGAGTATATACCTCAATTTCCTCCATTTTAGCTTCCAGGACCTCTGTGCGGTTTCCCAGCTCCCTAATTTCTCTAGTGAGATTCGTGGTAATCTGGTCAGAGGTCTGTTTCAATGCTTTATGGAGCATTTTTTCAAACTGTTTAAGAAGTCCTGAGGGGACAGTGTCATCTTGACTAGCGGCTTTTATTGCATTGCTAGTGTCCTCTTCCTCACTGTCTGAGGTAAAATTAGTCGGGGTAGCCATGGGTATCAAAGTTTTAGCTGTGTGCCTCTTTCCCTTCTCTGAGGGGAGCCGCTCTGAGGTGAATGGTGCCTTCTTAGCAGTGCATTTGCTTTGCTGCGCTCCGCTGAGGGGATTCGTTTTGGCTCTATTTCTTGAGCCTCCCAGCACCATATTGCCCAGAAAATGTTCCTCTCACCTTCCTGCAGCTCTGACCCGACTTTTTATCCAGCAATGCCGGCTTGGGAATATTTTATCTGCGGTTTCTCTCTCTCATGAAGCGGAGCTCTAATCAGGCATGTCAGTCCTGCTAGAGCCCGCCCACACGACTCTGCTTTGTTTTTTCAATTTCTCTTTAGAAGACTCCTAGGGGTTGTTTACTAAAGGCAAACATAGGCTGACCATTTTGCCAGGGAAGTTACATTGTGCAAGGGAATTTTCCCCCAAAACTTAGTGAATGTGATTAAATTTTACTTTGCAAAGAATACCCTGTCACTTGCAAGGAAAATTACAAAACAGTATTTTTTTCTTGCACGTGATTGTATGATGGAAGCCAGTAAAGCGTCCCTTCATTCATTAAGCTCTGGGAAAAATTCCCTTGCAAAGTGAACAACCTATTTCCTTTTTTGCTTTTAGTAAATGAACACTATAGTGTTCTGGGAATCCTCATCAAAAATAAATGTTTATTGTATATACAGTTACATACTTTGTCTAGGCTGAATTGCAAATGTTGGAGTAAAGAATAAAGTTTGGTTTGAAGAGCTAAAATCCCTGTGAGGGGAGATTCTCCAACTCTTTTATCCCGGTAACCTAAAGTGATGAGAATTAAAACATTTTGATTAAGATGATTTCAAAGAGAGTAAAACATTTTGATTAAGATGATTTCAAAGAGGGAATTTATTTGACTTTGAATATATTTTTTCCTACTTCCTGTTGTGTCTTTGGGACAGATAGCGAAGAGTAGACCCACCTCCAATAGGACGCAAACAGCAATAAAAACAAAAAAGTTCATACCATTTCCTACTCCATTTCAACTAAAAACATTTGTGATTAGAGATGAGCTGAATATCCTCCCTGTTCGGTTAACAGCAGAACTCCCGAACATGAGAACATTTCTAACTCAAACAGTGAACCTCATTGAAGTCTATGGGAGCCAAACAGGAAAAATCAAACCTGCCCATTTTGAAGGCTTATGTCGCGTACACACGATAATTTTTTGGGTTCTAAAAAATGACGTGTTTCAGGCTTAATCCTTCAACTTAATCCTTAAAATGGCCTTGCCTACACACGATCGTGAAAAAAAATGCTCTAGCAAAGTGCGGTGACGTACAACACGTACGACGGCACTATAAAGGGGAAGTTCCATGCGGATGGCGCCACCCTTGGGACTGCTTTAGCTGATTTTGTGTTAGTAAAAGACGATTTGCGCTTTTCTGTCCGTTACAGCTTGATGAATGTGCTTACTCCATTACGAACGGTAGTTTTACCAGAACAAGCGTTCCCGTCTCATAACTTGCTTCTGAGCATGCGCGGATTCTTCACGTCGTTAAAGCCCACACAACGATTTTTTACAACCCAAAAAACGGCAACGTTAAAAACGTCGTTAAAAAATAGAGCATGTTCGAATTTTTTTTTTTACATATTTTAGAACCCGCTCTGAAGCCCACACGATTGTTTTAAATGACATTAAAAAAAACGTAATTTTTTAGAACCCGAAAAATGATCGTGTGTACACGGCATTATATGCAAATAATTGGCCATAAAATGAAAATGTAAATATTTTTTTGTAAAAACAATAATTTTTTCAGAAGCAGTAATTCCAATGATGCTTAAAGTGCAACAATACAAATGAAAAACGTATTTAAATATAGTTCCTGGGGGGGGGGCTTAGTCTGCCTGTAAAGTGGTACATCTGTAGCATATATAGAACACACCGCAGCAAAAATTACACTTCTAAAGAAAAAAAAAAAAAAACAAGTGAAATCACATTTAAATTGACTAGCGGTTGTAAATGCTGGCACCCAGCTATTGAAAAAATAAATAAATAAACAAAAAAAACCAGCGTGGGTTCCCCTCCAAAATCCACACCAGACCCTTATCTGAGCAAGCAGCCTGGCAGGTCAGGAAAGGAGGGGTACAATTAACCCCCCCCCCCCCGAACCATATCAGGCCACATGCAGGTTTTTTTTTACCTGCAATTTTTTTTAAGCTTTTCCCAATCAGGGTGCAGAATGCATTGCAGGGCGTTTGCAGAACAACAAACTGATGCTCGGGCTCAACCATTTACCCAACTCTATTTGCAAAAAACAGGTTCCACTTTCACAGCTAAACATCCTTACACATAACCTGTAAGTGTAGAAATAGTGGAACCACCCTTGCTCAAGCAATCAAGGTAAAGAGTGTCTCCTGCCTGGTAACATCCTGACCACATATACTGTCTCCCATTATGGAAGCACCTGTCAGACATGAGATGACCTCTGATACTAAACTGACGTGCTGGGCCTAGACCAGTGGTTCCTGAAATTATTTGGCAAAGCTTCCCCCTGTAAGCAATTAAATCTTCTATTCTCCACACACATTTTATAAACCTGAAAAAAGGACAATATACTGTAGATATCCAAAGGGGTGCAATTAAAGTTGAATTCCATAAAACCACCTGACTGATCTTAAAAATGCTTCCTCCTGGAGCTGGATCTTAACTGCTCCTTTACCCCAGATATATGGTATTCCATGTTAGATAACCTTAGGAAAAGTAACAGAGCCATCTCCTTCAGAGAAACCCCAATTAAAGTTTCTTCCAGATGGTACCTGACCCCCTCTAAACTCCACACGTTCTACCCTTCAATTTCTCCAAACTGCTTTAGAGGTTGTACTGAATCAGGCACAATTTTGCACACATTCTGGAGTTGCAAACACCTCAACCAAATTTGGCTCAAAGCAACAGAAACAATAAAAAAATCCTCCAAACAAAAAATCACACCCACGCCACAATCATGTCTTTTATACGCCAACATACCCAACATTCCTTTGCCCTGCATGAGGCTCTTTCACACACTCTGCAGTTCCATACAATGGATGATCGCTTTCAACTGGAAGTCTAACAACCTCTCTTGGTCTCAAGTACTCGCTCGTATGGAGATGACCAAGCTCTCAGAGAGAGTATATCACACACTTAATGATTCCATCCACATCTATGAACAAAAATGGTCATATTGACTATATCCTAATATCTATCCTCTGCACTCATTTTGACTTATATGCATGGTCCTAGTTACAATTTGAGAAGTATCTATGTTGTACACTTCATTCCTAGACAAACCTGTATGTCACTATATATTACCTGTCCCAGCTTTTGATTTTATTGTATATTCTCAATATCGACATTATTCTGTTATTGTACATATGAACTTCCAAATAAACTTTTGTAAACAAAAAAAAAATGCTTCCTCCCCGCTCCTAACACCTATTTTGATTACCTGTGTGAAAAAGATCTGTATACTGTACGTTCCTATTTTCAGGCCACTCCAGCTATGTGATCTCCTTTGTGTCAGCGAGCGCTGCTGAAGCTTGACAACGGATGAGCTATTAAAACCTATGGATGGTGTCTAACTCGTGTTACTAGCCATCGTGTTACTAGCCAAGTGCTTTCTTCTCTGCCGCTGACACTAGCTGATATAACCCGACTGGAGTGGCCTGAAAATTGGTAGGTATACAGCTGTATATTACACTGTTTTTTCAGAATATGTGTTAGGTGGGGTTAGGGAGCATTTTTTAAGATTGGTTAGGTGGTGACTGGAATTCCACTTTAAATGGCAACACATGCTAACCCACAAATGCATCACCATTTGTTAGGGCAAAGTGCATTATGGTGTGAATGATTATTGTTGACAATTTTATATTTGGTATTTATTGTACATTTGAGCATATGGCCACAGTTTATACATCCTCCTAACACCAACATAATATATACTCACTGACCACTTTATTAGGAACATCTGTTCAATTGCCTGGTAACACAAATTGCTGATCAGCAAATTACAGGGCAGCAACTCAATGCATGTGCACAACAAAAAAAATGTTTTTTTTGTTTTATTTCGTCTCGTTCTGTAGATTCGTAAAGATTCGTAATTTCTTAAAAAAAGCAAGTTTTCCTATTCGGACCCGTTCGTATTTCGTAAGACGCAAGTTTTCCTATTCGGACCCGTTCGTATTTTTGTAAAAGTTTTATTTTCGTTTATACTGAATGATACGTAATTCCGTCTAATTTATTTTCGTTGATTCTAAATAATTTTCTTTAATGGATTCGTAATTTTGTACTTTCGTAAATACATTGCGACGCAGACATTCGCAATCTCGTATTTTAGTTTAATTTTCAACACGCGGCTAATCCATATTAAGATAGACTTTCTCTTAAGCCACGTACACACAGTCTGACTTTTTGCCAACAAACTTCAAAATGAGCATTTTCCAAAAAACCGACCATGTGTACTCTCAATCGGACAAACTTTTTGGTTTCAAAAGTCCGACCAACTCCCTTCGGACAAAAATCCACAGAAAAGTCCGATCATGTGTATGAGGCTTTACACTGTCCGAAGTGATTCAGCACAAAATAGATAAACTGATTGGCTAAGATATTAAGTAAGATACATCACTCACTAACTACACTGCCCAGTGCCCATTTGAAAGAACAATACAAGTACACAAATTTACAAACAGACAAAGAAAAGGATTTACAAAACACACAAATGAAATGCGAACATACGAATGAAAATACGAACATACGAAATTACGAACAGACAAAGGTTTTAAAATACGGAATGCGAATAGTTCGTTATAGATGTAATTTTCATGCTTTTTTTTCTGTTTCGTATGTTAGAAAGTTTGTCCACTCGTACGTTCGTATTTTCACTTGTTCGTTATTTTGCTTATTCGTAATTCCGTAATTTTAGTATTTTAGTACTTTCAGCTATTCGGATGTTCGAATTGATCCGAATGTACGAATACTAAAAAAATTGTACGAAAATCCATTTGTTACGAATGGAATCGCACATGTCTAGCATTTAGGCATCTAGACGTGGTGAAGGCAACTTGCTGAAGTTCAAACTGAACATCAGAATGGGTAAGTCCCCGTACTCACGACCAAACATGTCTGCTGAAACTGGTCCGCGGACCAGTTTCAGCAGACATGTTTGGCCGTGTGTAGGCCCGATCGGACCATTTTCGGGTGGATCGGACAGGTTTCCAGCGGACAACTGTTTCCTGGACTTGCTTTAAAACAGTCCGCTGGAAACCTGTCCGCCCGGACATGTACGGTCGTCTGTACAGACCTACCGTACATGTCCTGCCGCCTGCCATCCCTCGCATGCTTCGAATGACTTAGACGCATGCGTGGAAGCCTTTTAAAGGCAGGCCGCCCACGTCGCCGCGTCATTGTCGCGGCGACACCGCGTCATCGACGCGGCGACACCGCGGACACACCCCGCGTATTGTTTACGCGCGGACCTCTGTTCGATGGTGTGTACGGCCATCAAACAGAAGTCCCCGGGCAGTCCCCGGGCAGACATGTCCGATGAAAACGGTCCGCGGACCGGTTTCATCGGACATGTATGCTCATGAGTACTCGGCCTAAGAGAGGGGATTGAAGTGACTTTGAATGTTTCACACACAACCATCTCTAGGGTTCCAGTGAGTGGCAGTTGTGTGGATGCAAATGCCTTATTGATGTCAGAGAAGAATAGGCAGACTTTTTTGAGATGATAGAAAGGCAACAGTAACTCAACCACTTGTTACAACCAAGGTATGCAGAATACCATCTCTGAACATACAACACATCGAACCTTGAAGCAGATGGACTACATCAGCAAAAGACCACCACGGGTGCCACTCCTGTCAGCTAAGAACAGGAAACTGAGGCTACAATTTGCACAGGCTCACCAAAATTGAACAATAGAAGATTGAAAACAGGTGCCTGGTCTGATGTGTCTCAATTTCAGCTGCGACATTCATATGGTAGGGTCAGAATTTGGTGTAAACAACATAAAGCATGGATCCATCCTGCCTTGTTTTAATGGTTCAGGCTGGTGGTGGTGGTTTAATAGTGTGGGCATATTTTCTTGCCACACTTCGGGCCTTTTAGTACCAATTGAGCATCATTTAAATGCCACGGCCTACTTGAGTATTGTTGCTGACCATGCCCATCCCTTTATGACTACAGTGTACCCATCTTCTGATGGCTTATTCAAGCAGGATAGAGCACCCTATCACAAAGCTCAGATTGTCTTAAACAGGTTTCTTGAACAGGACAATGAGTTCACTGTACTCCCAATGGCCTCCACAGTCACCAGATCTCGATCCAATAGAGCACCTTTGGGATGTGGGGGAACAGGAGATTTGCATCATGGATGTGCAGCAGAGAAATCTGCAGCCACTGTGTGATGCCATCATGTCAATGAGACCAAAAATCTCTGATGAATGTTTCCAACACCTTGTTAAATCCATGCCACAAATAATTAAGGCAGTTTAGGAGGCAAAAGCAGGTCCAACCCGATAATAGCAAGGTGTACTGTATCTAATCATATGGCCGATGAGTGTATATACGCCCTTCCATAACCTGTACTGTATATGCAACCCCCTTTACTTCTTTATTTCAAAAATCACTATATGCCTGCCACACATAGTGAAAAATGAATCTGACATTCTAATTTGAAGGGAGTGCAGCTATTTTTCATGATGTGCCAGTGCTGAAGTGCTCAAATAAGAATGAAACATACAGTCAATTAACCATTTCCTTAACAGAATGCAAATATGCTTGCAGCTATAGTAACACAAAAAGTCATTGACGTTTTAAAATAAAACACAGGGACCAGTAACTATATTCATTGAAAATACTATGAGTACTACAACAGCATACACTTCAAGACAAATGAGATGATGTGTGAGATGCATACATGAGAATGTAAGCACAAATAAATAAGGAAAATAGAGGGAGATGAGTAGGGAGTATGTGTGTTGAGCAAAAGATTCTAAATATATGTAAGGATGAACACAGATGAGGACAAGAGAGCAAGCAGGATCTACAATAAAGAAAATTCTATGTATGTGTGACCAGAAGGCTGAGTGAGATATAAGTGTAATGACCTGCCTAAGAGAGGTTGATATGAAAAAAGGAATGCGAGCTAAGGACAAATGACAAAGTTTGGACCTTAGAGTGTGATATTAATGTAATAAGTTGCCTAAGAGAGGTTTATATGAAAAATGGAATGTGGGAAGAGGATGAATGACAAAGGTTTGGACCTTAGCGTGAGATATAAGCAGGGCTGTTGATTGGACCCTGGGCAAAAAAATTCCTGAGCCCACCCCCATGAAATGTTGCTCTCCACCTGCTCTGAGACATACAATAAATATCAGCTAGACTTAAAATCAGTTTACTCTATCAGATCAAGCATTGATTGCGATTGGTTGCCAGAGGGATTATTGGCAAGTATAAGGCAGCTGCTTTGAGCCCCACAACAATGACAGGGCCCAGGACAGCTGATCCTTTTGCCGTGCCTTAAAGACGGCCCTGAATATAAGTGTAATACGCTGCCTAAGAGAGGGTGATATGAAAAATAGATGTGAGACGAGGATAATTGGCAAAGGTTTGGACCTTAGAGTGAGATATAAGTGTAATAAGCTGCCTAAAGCCTCGTACACACGATCAGTCCATCCGATGAATACGGTCTGAAGAACAGTTGTCTTAGGCCACGTACACACGGTCGAACATGTCCGCTGAAACTGGTCCGCGGACCAGTTTCCGCGGACATGTCCGACCGTGTGTACGGCCTAGCGGACAGGTTTCCAGCGGACAAAAGTTTCTTAGCAAGCTAAGAAACTTGTCCACTCGAAACATGTCCGTCGGACATGTCCGATGGTTAGTACACCTAATCGGACATGTCCGCTGGTTATGACGTGTAACCAGCGTCCCGAAATCCCGCGCATGCGTCAAATTGATTCGACGCATGCGTGGAAGCATTGCACTTCCGTGTTTGAGAACGTCGGTGTCTTCTACGTCACCGCGTTCTCTGTCCGCTGGGATTTTGGTCTGATGGTGTGTAGACACATCAGACCAAAAGCTCCCAGGAGACATGTCCGATGAAAACGGTCCGCGGACCGTTTTCATCGGACATGTCTCCTTGTGTGTATGGGGCCTTAGGTTAACCGATAAAGCTGACTGATGGTCCGTCACGCGTACACACCATAGGTGAAATAACCGATCGGGTCAGAACGCGGTGACGTAAAACACAACGACGTGCTGAAAAAAACGAAGTTCAATGCTTCCAAGCACGCGTCGACTTGATTTTGAGCATGCACAGGTTTTTAACCAATGGTTTTGCATACTAACGATCGGTTTTGACCTATCGGTTAGCAATCCATCGGTTAAATTTTAAAGCAAGTTTGCTTTTTTTTTAACCAAAGGTTAAATAACCTATGGGGCCCACACACGATCCGGTTTGACCGATGAAAACGGCCTGTCAGACCGCTCTCATCGGTTTAACCGATCGTGTGTACGCGGCCTTAGAGAGGTTGATATGAAAAAATGATGTGAGAAGAGAATGAATGGCAAAGGTTTGGACCTAGGAGATATAAGTGTAATAAACTGCCTAAGAGAGGTTGATATGAAAAAATGATGTGAGAAGAGGATGAATGGCAAAGGTTTGGACCTTAGAGTGAGATATAAGTGTAATAAGCTGCCTAAGAGAGGTTGAAATTAAAAATGGATGCGAGAAGAGGATGGATGGCAAAGGTTCGGAGAACAAGTAAGAAGAAAGAATTACCGACTGAGGAACAATGAGGTCTATGTATAAGGTTGACAAGAGATGATTGACTGAGATTCAGAGAATACATTAGAAGAATGTATAAGGAAGATGATGGATGATTGAATCAAGTCTTGAAATGAGAAGTTATGAGGAGATCAACCAAGTGAGGGTCAGAGAAGAAATAACGCATATGGGGGAGAAGTGAAGCAGATAACTGATAAGAGACAGGGGTTTCATTTGAGGAAGGACAAAGATTTGGTGGAGAATTAAAGTCGACGATAGAGGAAGAATGACAGATGTTTAGATAAGAGTAGAGTGATGCAGATGATGGATGAAAGAAAATGGTTTAGAGGAGGGATGACAGAGGTTTGGAGGAGGAGTGAAGCAGATGAATGATGAGAGACAAGAGTATGAAGGAGGAATGGCAAAACTGGAGGAGGAGTGATGAGAGGTAGTGGATCACAGTAGGAAAAGCAGATATTTGGATGACAAATCAAGCAGATGTCTGATGAGGAATAGTGGTTTAGAGGAGGAATGACAGAGATTTGAAGGAGTAGTTAAGCAGACGAGTGATAAGAAATAAGAGGAATGACAGATGTCTGGATGAGGAGTGAAACAGATGACTGATAAGAGACAATTATCAGCAGGAATAAGAACTATGCAAGTGGTTTATTCTAAAATGTACACCACCTCTTTTCCCACATACACATGTTTCCTGTACGGTACATTTATGTTATAGAAAACTTTTCTTTTTCAAGTGCCAACTGCTAGCAGTGTAATTTAATAGTTTTCTTTTATTAATTGTTTTGTCTACAGTAGCCACAGAACAGCGTACAATTATTATTTTTTTATTTTGGATGTTGTGTTTTTAAAGTCGCACAAATATGTCTGGAATTCACTTTTCATTACATGACACTGGGAATCTAATTCAGAAACAAACAGTTGAAAAGCAGTCTGTATAACAAAGAACACTGTCAGCCTTTCTTCCCTTGAATCTAGTTTTTCTCTGTTTTTTTTTTATTTTATTTTATTTTTATCTTTTCACAACAATGAATGTATGGAACGTCTTCTAATATGCAGTTGAGGTTTAGCCAGAGAACATCAATTGTTTGATTTATTTGTATGATTGGGTCTATTATTTTCTCAAGGTTCTTTCAGCTGAAAAATAGAGTGAATATCAGATGCATGCATTTCAAATCATTATGTTTTTTGTTCATTAGTGTTGAAGATCCTGCTTACTATGTATTCGATTCCTGTTATGCCACTTGTGAGGGTTGGAAGCTGAATAGAGTGCATTTTTCTAGCTGTCAGTTGTTCCTATTTTGAGTGTTTGTTTCTACTTTAATGAGGATCTGAACTTTTATCCATACAGAAACATGGTACACTTTGTTAGTGAGATTGCATTCACTTTGGCGCCAAAGCAGCTGGAAATTTTGACTTTCAACTGAAACATATTTGACAGCAATTGTCTTTCTTTTTGACATATTTTAATGTATCGTACATGCACACTGAGAGGAAGAGTGGGTGAACAGAAAACACAGACCCAGCAGTCACCTTTTGAGGATCAAAACTGTCCACATTTTTCTTGTCTTTGTACTTAATACCAGCAGACTAGTAAATGTCTTACCTTATGATAACAAAGTAAGCTAAACCTCCACCCCTAAAAACATGATTGTTAACTGAATGCCAACTGTTTCTTCTCCTGTGATGTTGTACTGTGTCAGTTTATGTTCTTATATATATTTTTCAATAGCCGTAAATGATACTGATACACTATTTTCTTTATTCTTCATCCAATGTGCTATGAATATTTTATGTGCTGTTTCCTAATGAGATGTTTTTTGTTCTGTGTTTGTTTTTACAGACACTAGGTCTTTAGCACAGTGACAAAAGATGAAAAACAAATAGAGATAAAATGGGTACTGAACCACAACAATTCATCGGAGAACTAATGAAACAATTGCAAATGACAGAATACCAGCCTGAAAACAGGGATAGCCAATAGCACATGTATACTCCTCATATCTCAATGTGGCATGGTTATTCTGAAGCTTATTTAAAAAAAATCTGTAATTCATGTTTCTGTGGTTGCAGGTGAAGTTATCTATATTCTGTTATTGTCCAAACATATATTAAAAAAAAAAAAAGCCAGTATGATTTATGCTACAGTAATTATGAGCTTTAAAATGTGACACCACCATGATGTGTTTCTCAATAAACCCTTAACCAACCAATCAACCAACCAACCAAAGACCATCCAACATACCATATGCTATAAATGTATGTAACATTTTTCATTAATTTACTTTTTACATCCCTGTGACAAAATCCTTTGTTTATCATGGTTGGAGTTTGCTAGTTCTTCTCCCAGTAAACCAACAAATGTGTTCACCAGTCTTTACCAAAATGTATTTCAGAAATGCAGCCCTCAGAGGCTGTTGTATAAGTCTAGTTAATTTCTCTACTTATTACATTCACTCACAGATAGGACTCTATCAAACTTATGTAGCACCCTGCTCTTGTTGAACAGGTGCTGCTGTAAATTCAGAGGGGGCCTGAGTCGTTATTTGGCTCAGACAAGTGTAATTGTGGGCAATTTAGCCTCTGTTCCAGCCATGGCTGTGCTGGGAGTAACCACCATTGTTCGCCTGGGGTGTTATTACCATGTCAGGCCAAGGGTGGCAGCAGCAGAGTCAGGGTGTATTGGGTGTTCCCCTCGGCAGTGAATCGGTTGGAGTGATCGCCCCGCTGTGCATGCTGGGGAGGGGTACTTATGGAGCAGACACCATTGGAGTGGGGTCCATTGTAAGCTTCTCGTGGCCCGCCTGGCCTGGGGTGGCGTGTTCCTGAATCCTGACTCTGGGACCACGTTGGTCTGGGGTTGCGGCTTTGCTTGGTAGGCCCAGTAGTGAAAGGTGATCCTGTGCTGTCTGTCCTGCGGGAGGAAGCCACTTGATGAAGGAAGCCAGGGGAGGACCTATCCTGGAAAGGACCATGCAAGAGGCTGGCATCTTGGGAGAAGGCCTGGAAACTTAATCGAAGGATGCACCATACACTGAGAGGCTTGATGGTGGTCGCCTGTCAGATCTAAGTTCTACTGAAGATAATCTGGAGAGATCTGGGTGCTGAATCCTGTGTCAGGGGATTCCGGACCAAAAGTGTCTCCTTATAAAGGAAGGTCTGTGGCAGAGACTGTACTTAATTCCGTGTGTCATTCCGGCTGCTAGGCCAGTGAGAGGGACCTATCCAGGTGAGCAATACCCACTCTGGCTGGAGTGGTGATAAGAACTGTTTTTCCTAGTGTTTCCTATTTGTGATTATACACCTGAACCTATTTACCTACCCTTCCACCCCTTTCCAACTTCTTTTCTACTAAGTTCTACAAATAAATCCTAGAAAAAGAAGTGTATCGTGTGGACATTGGAATCCTTCGAACTTTCTTTCTCACCCTGGACAGCGAGAAGATAGAGGTAACGTGCCATCCAAAAATACTCAGCAGCTCCTTCGGGGGTAGTGCTACACTTGCGTTCAATTTTAAAGAAGTCTAAAATGCATTAATGCACCTAAAACATTAAAAAAGAATTTAGGATGTGTTATACAATTATTCATTTTGTGTCAGACAACACTTCTCAAACACCCTGTGTGTTACAAGGCTGAAATGGGAAGTACCGTAATCACTTTTGCCGCTTTGCAACTGCACTGAAAAGCACTCTAAATGCCATAGGCACATTTACAGTGCATTGTGTGGTTGTGGTACTTTTTATTAGAAGTGAATGGAGGCAGTTGCAAAGAGTCAACACTTGCTACACTCTGCAGGCAGTGTTATTTCTGCTTTGCCGCAATGTGAAATAACACTAACACTGCAGTATGAGCACCTACATCTGCTCCCCATTGTAACAATTTTGTGTGGCATTGATAGGCGTTAAGGAATAGTTAAAAATGTGACCCAACCACCCAACCACCTATTGTCAATGTCTACTAATTTTGAACTTTTCGTTTTTGTGAGTTTAGGCCGGTTCACACCTGAATTGCACAGGAATGTGGTCCGCATTGCTGTACTATTTTTGCATGTTCCCAGGTGGTGTGATCACGTCAAAACATAGAAAAAGTAGTGCATGCATACATTTCAAAAATGAAACACACCAAATTGCATGGTACTGCAATACCCTGCTATCTGGTACTTGAAAACTCACTGCATTTTCGATCTGTGTTTGGAGTGCTGTTAACATAACATTACCGCTGATGAAGTCCCGCCCACTGGGACGATACGCGTGTGGGGGGGGATTTCCACACTACATCGGCTGCAGCTACCTTTCATTCATTAATTTATTGCCGGTCACGAGGAGTCTGACCGAATGCTTTTCATCCAGGCACAGGTCATTAGTGCCTTGTATGTAAGTGCAACCTTTTATCTTCTAATAAAAACACATGTACAAGCAAAGAGCACTATAAATTCTTTATTGAGTTTTACATGATACAGCGCAACACTATCCCTTATTGAGCTGGAAGATATAGCTGGCTGTCTGAAGTAGCACGATCCAAACTACATAGGATCTCCATAGATCAGCATATAATCACACCCAGTGTGGGAAGGCTTAGTTGACCTTTCTGTGCAAACAGGGGTCCATTGAACAAGGTGAGCAGCCTGTATTATCTATGGTGGAGGCATTTCTATGGATGCACATAGATGAGAAACATATGACCATGCTTTGTGGGATCTATTTTCTTGCCATCCTTCCTGGCTTAATTTCTTCACATAAAGACTTTTTTTCAATTAAGGATTGGATATTTTTTGTGGGGGTCCATTGTTGCTAGGGGGCCTATTATTTCTGGGCAAATCTATTGTTTCGGGTGGGGGGGGGTCTATTGCTGCTGGCTGTGGGGGATCTATTTTACTACTTTTCTTGTTATCATTAACAAATTCTGGGAGGTGTGAAGGAGGTAGAACCAAGGGACTGTGCTTGGAGGTAGGTAGGGGGCAGAGACAAGAATTGACTCAGAAGGGGGGAGTTCCTGCACCTATTCTCTGAAGAAAAAAGCCTTTCCCACTATGGTGTGAACTGACCCTTGAAGTTTGAGGTGTATAGGTGCCAGTCACCTGAGACAACTGATTGCAGACAATAATGCCACGTACACACGATCGGACATTCCGACAACAAAACCGTGGATTTTTTTCCGACAGAATGTTGTCTCAATCTTGTCTTGCATAAACACGGTCACACAACTGTTGTTGGAAGTTACAATTGCCAAGAACGCAGTCACGTACAACACTACAACGAGCCAAGAAAAATTAAGTTCAATGATTCCGAGCATGCGTCAAATTGATTCCGAGCATGCGTAGGATTTTTGTGAGTCGGAATTGCATACAGACGACATTTCCGTCAGGAACTTTTGCCGTCGGAAAAATGTCTGATGGAGCATACACACGGTCAAAATATCCGACCAAACGCTCACATCAAACAGTTGTTGTTGGAAATTCCAATCGTATGTACAGTTGATGTAGAATAAAGTAGGTATACATATTTATACACATAGCTGTTAGAAATAAAAAATTGGCTGTGGATGATTCAGTGGTGCATAGATTGGCTTTAAATGTCCCAAATTTTGTCACCATACCTTAAACTTAAAGAAGTCCCTGCATCAACTAAAGGCAATTAGTGGTTCATTTTGGATAGAAGAAGGAAGAGTTATAACCTCCTTCAGGTTTTTATTTTTATGTTTGCCATCTATGTCCCATTGGGGAGATTTCCCTTTGCTTCCTGTAGCTAAAACAGGAAGTTAGAAGAAATCCCTCTATCCCTCTAAAGTGAAGGAATCTCAGTGTTACCATGGTCACCAGAACTAGTGTCCCCATTCAAAGCTTTTTCCTTTATTGTTCTTCTAATGACAACCTGAAAAAAAAGTTGGTTTGTTTTTTTGTTACTTTCACTTTCGATGATAACAGTAAACATGAAAAATAGAAAGTGTGAATCATCTAATTGGGGACAGACAGTAATAAAAAGTGACACATATTCCAATACCTCTTAAAAAGTTTTTCCTTTAGTTATACAAGTTTATCGAAAAGGGTCACTGTGGTAAGTGGTGAGCTGGGAGCGAACCAAAATTTTATTTATAGGGCCCCACTGTATTATTTGCAATTACACACCTGTATAATAACCCTTTTTACTTTGTAACCAGTGTGCTAGCACAATGATTAGCAAACCATCATTTTTAAAAGACAGAGCTTACATTTAACTCTGACCTGCTGTTCTATCTTGGGAGGACCTACTTAACTGAATTGGAACCATCATTTCTTTTGCTGAAACCCTGGCTTGATACTCTGTTGTAGCTGCCCTTTCTTTGTATTATTCCTTATGTGGAACTCTATTGGAAAGGTGTAACTTTTTAATTTTTTTGTGCACTGAACTTCTGGATTTCAGCTAAGTTGTGATCAGACCCATTTTGTGAAATTTCTGAAAAGGTGTCAGTTCTTTTTTTTTTTTTAGTCCTGGAATTCTGACTTGGCGTTCTATTTGGTCTTGATACAACTTTTGTGAACTACTTTGGAAAGTTAAAATTCTTTATATTGGCTGAAAAGGATGGTCTCAGTTTATTTATGTAATCCCTGAATAACTGACAATTCTAGGATAATTGGGACTGCAGGCTGAATTAGTAGTTTAGACTGCTCTAACTTGTCATACTGGCCCAGATTCACGTAGAATCGCGGCGGCGTAACGTATCGTAGATACGTTACACAGCCGCAAGTGCCTGATTCTCAAAGCACTTGCATGAAAACTTACGCTGGCGGCATCCGGCGTAAGCCCGCGTAATTCAAAGGGGCGTGTGCCATTTAAATTAGGCGCGCTCCCGCGCCGGACCTACTGCGCATGCTCCGTTTTGAAATTCCCGCCGTGCTTTGCGTGAAGTGACGTCATTTTTTTGAACGGCGACGTGCGTAGCGTACTTTCGTATTCCCGGACGTCTTACGCAAGAACAAAAAGATTTCAAATTTCGACGCGGGAACGACGGCCATACTTTATACAGCACATACGTGGGCTGTGTAAAGTTAGGGCAGCAAAAACGACGACTAACTTTCCAACGGGAAACTAGACTAGCAGCGACGTAGCGAACGCGAAAAACCGTTGTGGATCGCCGTAACTACTAATTTGCATACCCAACGCTGATTTACGACGCAAACTCCCCCCAGCGGCGGCCGAGGTATTGCATCCTAAGATCCGACAGCGTAATTCAATTACACTTGTCGGATCTTAGGGCTAACTATGCGTAACTGATTCTATGAATCAGTCGCATAGTTAGGAAGACCCTAAAACAGAGATACGACGGCGTATCGGGAGATACGCCGTCGTATCTCTTTTGTGAATCTGGGCCACTGTCATCATATTCACTCTCCAGTCACAGAAGACATGCTTACCCTACCAAAAAAATAAAAAATAAAAAATCTTGCCATAACAAATTTGTTTTTTTTTTTGTTTTTTTTCTTCTACTCTTTTCTATATTCTCCACACTCTTCATTTTTTTTATTCCTGTTGTTTTTCCTCCCCAAATATTATGGATTTCCTCTTTTTCTAATCAATTTATCTCCTAACTAATATCAATTTATATTGGAAACATATTCTTACCTAATGTAATATTCATCATATATACACATGTGTATATGATAAGGCACTTCTGGAACGGTTTTTAGTATAAAAGATATAAGGATGACAACAACAAAAAAGATCTTGAGTGGGCTTTTTTTCTGGCTGTAAATGCTGCTCCACTACCGTAGTTATGCAGACACACAAAGCTGGAGAGCCAAAGTGGGTAATTTTTAAATAAACCAATTTTTGCTTGTGAATGAAAACCTTAGAAACTGAAGGAAACCCATGTTTAGAAAAATAAATCTGTGCAGGTTGTGCTATGAAGTGTGCCAAGGTCTAGGTGTCACATTTTAAAAGCTGCAACACTGTCAAGCTGTGATGCTGAATTCCATTCAGCACAAGATAAACAGATAACTCTACTCATGTAGTTTAATATATATCCAATTCCCTTGAATTTAACTCTGACCTTTAAGTGCTTATGACCTGTGCCATATTAATTTTGCCTACCTTTTGATAAAAAAAGTAAATGCAAATAGAAAACAAGACCTCAAACTGCAACACGCACTTATACATGTTGTAATTCTACAAGGGAACAGTTTGTAATGAGCACATGTAAGTCACATTTTTATGGGGACCAACATATCACTTGAAACTCAACAGTGCTGTCTTGAACTTTAATCATTTTGTATCTTTGTATTACATTTTTGTAAAAGTATTTTTCTGATTGTCCACATCTTTCAATGTCTGCACAATTTTGTAGGCTTTATACTCATTGTTCCCTTTTGTATTTAAAGGATCACAGAACAGGCTGTTTCACCTACGTGACCTAGTTTTGATAATTTTGGAAGTTGTTCTTGCTTAAGAAGGTGGGCTGCCATAGCCAAAGGAAAAAAAAAATATATGAAAGAAATGTGCATCTTGACTACGTGCACAAATTCTACTGGGCCGATAGATGTCCCTGCAAAACTGTAACATTATCTTGTTTCTCAAAACTACTGCCTAATTTTTATTAGCAAATTATTTTAATCAGCAAAAAATATTTTTAAGTGTCCTTTAGTTATGCAAGTATATTCCATTTTTTTGTTCATACATGGACAGGTACTATAAGTAATATGGTAATATATAGTAAATAGCAGATAATGTGATTATATATATATATATATATATATATATATATATATATATATATATATATATATACATACACATACATATAGCCATTTAAAACATTTCTTCATCATTTTCAAAAATATATTTGCTTTGAAAAAATTGGATCATACTTATTTTTTCTTTCATACTCTTGAATGATATGATAGGCAGGTCATGCTCCAGTTACCATATATCAGACAGCAGAGCAAGAGAAAAGAGCAAATAATTGGCTTTGATGGAAATTCTTAGGAAATCTCTGTTTACTTTGGATCTTGCTAGGTCAAGACATGAAATGGTTCCATATCCTGCAGGTCCTTAGTATTTTTACAGCCAAGTGTTGTAATAACAGTGCTATCCATTAATGACATTATAGTTCTGTGATGCCACCTTAAAGTACAGCACTTTGGTGTGAGCATCTGTGCTCTTCATAAGTTGCATTCCACTCCACCAAATAATGTAGTCTACAGCAGGTGGGACTGGCTTTTAATAAGTACTTTCTGAACCTGAGTATTCTTGCACATTGTGTTAAAATAAATCCGTGCAAGTATATTTAAAAACACCAGTGACAGCAAAAGAATTTGGTATTGGACTAGGTATGGTTGAAGGTGATCGGTGGACAGCTGCCTCTACTAATTGCTTCCACCTAAGTGGGGCAAGAAAGTGTTGAGAAGAAAAATAATGTAGAGTTGGTGCTGGTCCTACGGAGACAAATGCTCCAAAAAAGAGACTCCTAGTGTAAGGTGCAGTGTGCAAAATATACACAAAGGGGTAGATCCACAGAGCGAGTACGCCGGTGTATCTACTGATACGCCGGCGTACTTTCAAATTTCCTGCGTTGTATCGTTGTTTTGAATCCTCAAAACAAGATACGACGGCTTCTAGGTTAGATCCGACAGGCGTACGTCTTCGTACGCCTTCGGATCTAAGATACAATACTTTGGCGTCCGCTGGGTGGCATTCACGTCGTTTTCCGCGTTGGGTATGCAAATGAGCTATTTCCGACGATCCACGAACATACGCGCGGCCGTCGCATTCTCTTACGTCGTCTCTAGTCGGCTTTTTCCAGTGTATAGTTAAAGCTGCTTTTTTTGTGGCGTATAGTTAGATTTGCCATGTTATGTATGGCCGTCGTTCCCGCGTCTAAATTTGAATTTTTTATTTTTTTTGCGTAAGTCGTCCGTGAATCGGGATGGACGTAAGTCACCATTTTGCGCAATGCACGGCGGGAAATTTAGAAACGGAGCATGCGCAGTTCATTCGGCGCGGGGACGCGCTTCATTTAAATGAAACACGCCCCCTAATCGCCGATTTGAATTCCGCGCCGTTATGCTGCGTGAGATACACTACGCCGCTGTAACTTACGGCGCAAATTCTTTGGGGATTCAAACCAACAAAAAGTAAGTTACAGCGGCGTAGCGTATCTCACATACGCTGCGCCAATGTATTTGTATGTGGATCTACCCCAAAGTGCTAAACGATCCAAAGTGCCAAGTGCCTATGTAAACTACTAGAATGATTCCACAGTGTATATCATACACTGTATATCATACACGCCCCCCTGAAGACGTTTACTACAACGAAACGTACGTCTGAGGCGGTACCCGGTCACGTGACGTGCCCACCCGCTCGTGGAGCTGTCAGCTGGGAACGCGAGGCTGTGCTACGGCGGTAGCATTGAAACCGGATAACCCACCAACATTCGTACCGCAAGGTAGCGGTGACACGTCTGCAGCCCCAGTGCCGGGTAGGCACTTATACAGTAAGAGGCCATCTTGGCTTTTTGATTTTTCTGTCCTGTTTTAAACAAGTTTTTATTAAATCAGTATTACACTATTGGCGTCTCCATTGGCTTTTTTTGCATATCCCATTTGGAATCCCTGGTGATGAGGCTATGGTCTTTTCCTGTCGCTATGTGTGCAGGCACAATCCTGCATAAGCTCATATGACTAACTTTTTAATTAAAGTAGTCCATATTTTCTGGTAAGCGCATCCTTTTCTCATCAGCACAGTTTTGGGTGTTAAAGAAGACTGGATTTGTGATGGTGGCATTTTCCTTTTTCACTTAACAGCAAATTAAGAAGATTTTCGCTAATTTGTGACACATCACTTGATACAATATTGGGACTTGATTGTCATTGAACACTTTATGACACAGAGACATTATACGCTCATACTTATATTTTATTGATATTTTATATATTTGTATTTATAATTAGTATTAAGCTTTTCTTTATGATCACTTCACTTATGATTGATTAACCATATCACCGAGTGGTCTAGTGCCATCTTTTCATTCATTACAATCAGCATTGTTTAGGAGGTGCAGCTATAGATGAATTAGTTTTTTTATATTTTTGGCGCTGAATTTCACCTTTTTCACTATATCATAAATGCAGCTATGAAAATAAATAAAAAAATGACATAAAATATATATCACAGTGCTGTGCAAATTAAAGTGGAATCCAGTCCATTTTCATAGAAATACCCTTTGAAAATGTTATAGAGTGACAGCTTGCGGACAGAACTGGTGGACAGTTGTCTCCCCTTAACAGAAAAAAAAAACAGGATCAATGAAAAAACATAATAAAGGACTGAAACACAAAAGTGAACTGTTATTTACAGCCTCGGTCAATACCACAGACTGTAAGGGGGATCTAGATAAAATAAGTGATCAAAAGGGTAAAAAATAGAAAGTCCATTAAAAATCCTCAAGTGTTAGCCAGGGGCATGTAGACACATGGATACAGGGGATGTCACCCATCCTAATTTTCACAACACATCAACTGCAGAATCCGAACCTGGGTCTTGGTAGAGGATGCAGCTGACACAAGTAATGAGGAAGCAAGCACTTAGGGCAGGAAGATGCATCCTCCTGTGCTCTGTGCTTGTTGTCCCTTTAATGACAGAATCTTTATTATTATAATTAAAGCTTCAGAATTAATTTAAGAGTTATAGTCATACCCCAAAATGGCGTTATACTGGTTCCTTAGCAACCACTGGTGTATGTCACTAATGTTACTATGTACCGGTACTTTTCTATACTGTATTGTATGGGTTTTATACCTTAATACAAATAATTGGAAAAGAAAGCTTCAGATTTCAAAGGATTTAAAATGAAATTTTAAATTACTTTAATGTGTCAAAACTTCATATTTTAGTGGTTTGGTATACATATACCATATCTCCCAACTGTCCCTGGTTTCGAGGGACTGTCCCTGATTTTGAACAAAGTCCATCTGTCCCTCTTTCCTCCTTATTTGTCCCTCATTTTGGTCTGGTCTGGTCTATTTAGCTGTATACAAATGCACTATTTATCTTTCAAAAAGTGTTTTCCAGTGCTAAACCTTTCATCCAAGTTCTAAATTGTTGCATTTGTAAATTTCAAAAGGCAGTATTTATGTATACGGTAAATAGTAGTGATAGAAAAAAAAAAAAAAGCATGTGTGGGTTTGGTTTTACAATTTTTTTGTATAAATCTCCTTTAAGGGGGTGTGGCAGGGTGTGTGTACTATGCCTACATACTTTTGCTAATAAGTGTTCCCATGTCAAAAAGTTGGGAGGTATGATATACTATAATATAAAAAAGAAAAAAGAAAAAAGAAAAAAACAGTGCAGCGCTAGTGAGTGATATTGTGCTCATATAAATTAATAATAAACAAAAAAAGTCATTCTGGAATAAACCGAAAATTTAGCCAGAATAGGAAAAAACATAAAAATGCAGATGGATATATGAAGAAAAAGTCTTAAAAAGCCACGAAACAAAGTTCATATGACTCTATCCAGTAATTTTCCTTGTGAAAGAGAAGTGGATTGTGCAGACAATGTGAAAGACTCTTGATTGATGTGAGGTAAGCTGTCACCAATACACCCGTGAGGAAGGATAAGATTGCCTGCTTACCAGATGAAAAGACTGTTTTGCATCAGTCTAATAGGGCCTGTGGGAAGTCTGGTCTCCCAATACCTTAGCCGTCAAGATAACCACGGTATAGCTCAGCATACAATCCGAAGAGTCATAAACCAAAAAAAAGAGAAGAAGGACCTCTCATAGCGTATAACGTTTAAAAATAGAAGAGGGTTTAATAAAAATTGCACTTACAATTAGGCAATATAAATACAGCATGGATAGCAAAACGTCTCCGATCTCTTGTTCCGATGCTTCTCGCTACTCGGTCAGGAAAACACAGCCGGCGTTCAGGACGGAACGCGATGACGTCACGGCACCCTACGATCGTTTCGTCGCTAATGGACTTCAACGGGGGAGTAAGCCGGATGTTGACGTCAGCGCGCTAGGTGTTTAAATACCCACGGGTTCCATGTTTGATACTGGAAAACTCGGGGAGAGTCCTCATAGTGACTGAGGGCAAAATAATTGAGTAGCGAGAAATGGAAAAGTGTTCTAATCATGTTGTACATAACGTATTATATTAGTACAGAACGCGGGGGTGTTTAATAACTGGTAGCGGAGCATCGAATAATGAAAATAAGATCGGAGGTTAACAATATATGCAAAAAGATTGTATCATAAATTTGCATAATCATAAAAATCAATCTATATTTAATTAGAAAAGATCTATATCATAAAAATCATCTATATTTAATTAGAGAAGATCTATAAATTAATTTAAATTTTGATAATGATTATGATAATTAAAATTGGAATAAAAAAATTAATAAAAAAAAAAAAAAAAAAAAAAAAATTTATTATGAATTATTTAAAAAGCAGTTTATATCCCAATCTACGTTAAGTCCGAACGGAATAAAAGATTTCATAGAAAAAATCCAGCGAGTTTCGAGCCTAGATATGGCCCGAACCATATTAGTACCACGCCAATGAGGACGAATGTTATCTATGGCAAAAAAACTTGTCCCTTTTAATTGTCTCCCATGGAATTTATCGTAATGTTTCGAGAGGTTATGTTTAGGGAACCCGCTTTTGATCCTGCCCACATGCTCACTAAGACGTATATGCAGTTCTCTCTTAGTACGGCCGATATATTGCTTTGAGCATGGACATTGAATCATGTAAACAACGTATTTTGTTGAGCAAGTCATAAATGAATCTATGTCATAAATTGTACCAGTAGCTGTTGATTGAAAATTAGTACATTTCCGTTCCCTAAAGGAATTTACCTTGCAGATATTACATCTGCGACATGGGAAAAAACCTTTAAGGGACTGGAAAAATGACATAGTTCTTGGTGGATCTATAGCATTTGGTGCAATTTTTAGCCTTAAAGCAGGTGCCCCCTTAAAAATCACGATTGGATTATCAGGGATAAGTGATCCAATAATCTTATCACTTTTAAGAATGTCCCAATGCTTTTTTAAGATTTTTTTAATTGAAAAATGCTGATTTGAATATTTGGTAGTTAGGGACCAGCTAAATTTTTCTGAAGGAATAGGGTTCTTACTACTGTTTTTTACCAATAAGGATTCTCTATCCATCTGTTCCACCTTTCTCATGGTTTCGTTAATCAAAACTTCTTGATATCCTTTAGTCAAAAATCTTTGTTTCAGAACGTGTGCTTGTTCATGGTAGTCCTTAATATCAGTGCAGTTCCTCCTTATGCGTTGAAATTGACCTTTAGGTACTGCGGCTAACCATGAGCTATGATGACAGCTTGTGACAGGAATAAAAGCGTTCCTATCTGTCTCTTTGAAGAACGTGTTGGTAATCAGTTTATCTTCTTTTACATAAATGTTTAGATCCAAAAAATGGATGTGGGAGGTGCTAATATCATATTGAAGAGAAATACCCCTCGTATTGGAATTTAATTTAAAAAAGAATTCCTCAAGTGATGTTGTGTCTCCCTCCCATATGACTAACACGTCATCTATATAGCGTTTCCAAAGTCGTAATTGTGAGGGTGGTTGATCATCAATAGCTTCTCGTTCCCAATGAGCCATAAATAAATTGGCTAGGCTGGGGGCGAATTTAGCCCCCATCGCCACGCCACAGATCTGAAGAAAAAAGGTACCACCGAACCAAAAATAGTTATGTGTAGTTGCAAATCTTAACAACTCCAAAATAAACTCCTTCTGTAAGGGTGGTATATCAGATTCTTGCTGGAGGTAAAAGTCCACTGCCTGCAGACCATGTTGATGTGAGATAACCGTGTATAAAGAAGCCACATCAGCAGTGGCAAGGATATAGCCATCCTTCCATTGGACCTCTTTTAATAGATTCAAGACTTCAGTGGTGTCTCTAAGGAAAGCAGGAGTCGATTTCACTAAGGGTTGTAAAAAACTATCTACATATTTACCTATCCTGGCCGTGACGGAATCTATTCCGCTTATAATTGGACGGCCAGGGGGTTTAACTAAACTTTTATGAAGTTTAGGTAAATAGTATATCACCGGTACTCGCGGTGTGATGGGTATGAGATGGGCATGTTCTTTTTTGTTAAGAATCCCCTTATGTAGGCCTTGATCCACAAGATTGGATAACAACTTCCTATATTTTACTGTAGGATTCGAAGGTAGGGGGGTGTATGTTGAACTATCAGACAATTGTCGATTCATTTCTTCAACATACTGGGACTTGTCTAAAATGACAATCCCCCCCCCCTTTGTCTGCAGGTCTAATTACTATCTCATTCCGCTGACAGATCTTCTTGATGTTAGTCTGAATAGGGAAAACACCTCTAGGTTTAGTAATTTTAAGAGACAGAAGATCTTTTGTAACCAGTTCTTTAAATACTTGTATCGCAGGAGCAACAAAGCCTGGTGGATTGAATAGTGATGCATTCCTCAGATTGCTATGTTGAATAGGAGCACAAATGGTAGGTGGAACGTCGTCTGAATTGACTCCAGATCGTCGAATAGAAGATGGGGGAATCCTATGGATAACCTGAGTGCCATTTCCAATTGGATTTAAAATGAAATGTCTTTTAATATTCATCTTGCGGATGAATTTGTTAACATCAATAAAGGTCTCAAATTTATTGAGTTGATGTGGGGGGGCATATTTAAGACCGTGACTCAAAACATTTTGCTCGCCGACTGTTAATGAGGCTGAGCTAAGATTGAAAATACCAGCTAGGTCCGTGGTTTTCCTCTCTTTGGCCCGAATTCGCCTCCCCCCTCTGATGCCTCTCTGTCGTCGTACTCCTTTTTGCTCTGACTCTGTGTCATGGGAAAAAAACGAGGAGGACTAGTAATCCCATACTCCCGTGGAGATTCAATATAGTAGTCTCTCTGAACTGGGAGGCTATTTTGATATTCCGGATGCTGAGTAATAACATAATTATCTTCATATGTATCCAATTGATGGTTGGAGAGCGCAGCAAAGCGGTTTTCGAGGGGAATGCATCCTGGAGTTTGATTTCTTCCTTCAGCTCTTTGATCCCTATATCCCTGTATTGCTGGGACCTAAGGGACCTCCTACAGGGAGAGATCCTAACTTTAGAGACAATGTTCATAATGGCTACTATGTCCCTAGAGAATCTCAGCCACATCTGAATTCTTCAGAACAGAGGGGAGAAGTTAGAGGCACCTGGCATTTTAGACCTCATCCCTATAATTCCACCAATTCAGTTAATGATTCCAGAGACTATCATACAGATCCACGGGATCGCTGGAACCTCAAACCAGCAATACAGGGATATAGGGATCAAAGAGCTGAAGGAAGAAATCAAACTCCAGGATGCATTCCCCTCGAAAACCGCTTTGCTGCGCTCTCCAACCATCAATTGGATACATATGAAGATAATTATGTTATTACTCAGCATCCGGAATATCAAAATAGCCTCCCAGTTCAGAGAGACTACTATATTGAATCTCCACGGGAGTATGGGATTACTAGTCCTCCTCGTTTTTTTCCCATGACACGGAGTCAGAGCAAAAAGGAGTACGACGACAGAGAGGCATCAGAGGGGGGAGGCGAATTCGGGCCAAAGAGAGGAAAACCACGGACCTAGCTGGTATTTTCAATCTTAGCTCAGCCTCATTAACAGTCGGCGAGCAAAATGTTTTGAGTCACGGTCTTAAATATGCCCCCCCACATCAACTCAATAAATTTGAGACCTTTATTGATGTTAACAAATTCATCCGCAAGATGAATATTAAAAGACATTTCATTTTAAATCCAATTGGAAATGGCACTCAGGTTATCCATAGGATTCCCCCATCTTCTATTCGACGATCTGGAGTCAATTCAGACGACGTTCCACCTACCATTTGTGCTCCTATTCAACATAGCAATCTGAGGAATGCATCACTATTCAATCCACCAGGCTTTGTTGCTCCTGCGATACAAGTATTTAAAGAACTGGTTACAAAAGATCTTCTGTCTCTTAAAATTACTAAACCTAGAGGTGTTTTCCCTATTCAGACTAACATCAAGAAGATCTGTCAGCGGAATGAGATAGTAATTAGACCTGCAGACAAAGGGGGGGGGATTGTCATTTTAGACAAGTCCCAGTATGTTGAAGAAATGAATCGACAATTGTCTGATAGTTCAACATACACCCCCCTACCTTCGAATCCTACAGTAAAATATAGGAAGTTGTTATCCAATCTTGTGGATCAAGGCCTACATAAGGGGATTCTTAACAAAAAAGAACATGCCCATCTCATACCCATCACACCGCGAGTACCGGTGATATACTATTTACCTAAACTTCATAAAAGTTTAGTTAAACCCCCTGGCCGTCCAATTATAAGCGGAATAGATTCCGTCACGGCCAGGATAGGTAAATATGTAGATAGTTTTTTACAACCCTTAGTGAAATCGACTCCTGCTTTCCTTAGAGACACCACTGAAGTCTTGAATCTATTAAAAGAGGTCCAATGGA
Source organism: Rana temporaria (assembly GCF_905171775.1). Lineage (NCBI taxonomy): Eukaryota > Metazoa > Chordata > Amphibia > Anura > Ranidae > Rana > Rana temporaria. The sequence continues at coordinate 167,580,004 of NC_053491.1, forward strand.
AGGATGGCTATATCCTTGCCACTGCTGATGTGGCTTCTTTATACACGGTTATCTCACATCAACATGGTCTGCAGGCAGTGGACTTTTACCTCCAGCAAGAATCTGATATACCACCCTTACAGAAGGAGTTTATTTTGGAGTTGTTAAGATTTGCAACTACACATAACTATTTTTGGTTCGGTGGTACCTTTTTTCTTCAGATCTGTGGCGTGGCGATGGGGGCTAAATTCGCCCCCAGCCTAGCCAATTTATTTATGGCTCATTGGGAACGAGAAGCTATTGATGATCAACCACCCTCACAATTACGACTTTGGAAACGCTATATAGATGACGTGTTAGTCATATGGGAGGGAGACACAACATCACTTGAGGAATTCTTTTTTAAATTAAATTCCAATACGAGGGGTATTTCTCTTCAATATGATATTAGCACCTCCCACATCCATTTTTTGGATCTAAACATTTATGTAAAAGAAGATAAACTGATTACCAACACGTTCTTCAAAGAGACAGATAGGAACGCTTTTATTCCTGTCACAAGCTGTCATCATAGCTCATGGTTAGCCGCAGTACCTAAAGGTCAATTTCAACGCATAAGGAGGAACTGCACTGATATTAAGGACTACCATGAACAAGCACACGTTCTGAAACAAAGATTTTTGACTAAAGGATATCAAGAAGTTTTGATTAACGAAACCATGAGAAAGGTGGAACAGATGGATAGAGAATCCTTATTGGTAAAAAACAGTAGTAAGAACCCTATTCCTTCAGAAAAATTTAGCTGGTCCCTAACTACCAAATATTCAAATCAGCATTTTTCAATTAAAAAAATCTTAAAAAAGCATTGGGACATTCTTAAAAGTGATAAGATTATTGGATCACTTATCCCTGATAATCCAATCGTGATTTTTAAGGGGGCACCTGCTTTAAGGCTAAAAATTGCACCAAATGCTATAGATCCACCAAGAACTATGTCATTTTTCCAGTCCCTTAAAGGTTTTTTCCCATGTCGCAGATGTAATATCTGCAAGGTAAATTCCTTTAGGGAACGGAAATGTACTAATTTTCAATCAACAGCTACTGGTACAATTTATGACATAGATTCATTTATGACTTGCTCAACAAAATACGTTGTTTACATGATTCAATGTCCATGCTCAAAGCAATAAATCGGCCGTACTAAGAGAGAACTGCATATACGTCTTAGTGAGCATGTGGGCAGGATCAAAAGCGGGTTCCCTAAACATAACCTCTCGAAACATTACGATAAATTCCATGGGAGACAATTAAAGGGGACAAGTTTTTTTGCCATAGATAACATTCGTCCTCATTGGCGTGGTACTAATATGGTTCGGGCCATATCTAGGCTCGAAACTCGCTGGATTTTTTCTATGAAATCTTTTATTCCGTTCGGACTTAACGTAGATTGGGATATAAACTGCTTTTTAAATAATTCATAATAAAATTTTTTTTTTTTTTTTTTTTTTTTATTAATTTTTTTATTCCAATTTTAATTATCATAATCATTATCAAAATTTAAATTAATTTATAGATCTTCTCTAATTAAATATAGATGATTTTTATGATATAGATCTTTTCTAATTAAATATAGATTGATTTTTATGATTATGCAAATTTATGATACAATCTTTTTGCATATATTGTTAACCTCCGATCTTATTTTCATTATTCGATGCTCCGCTACCAGTTATTAAACACCCCCGCGTTCTGTACTAATATAATACGTTATGTACAACATGATTAGAACACTTTTCCATTTCTCGCTACTCAATTATTTTGCCCTCAGTCACTATGAGGACTCTCCCCGAGTTTTCCAGTATCAAACATGGAACCCGTGGGTATTTAAACACCTAGCGCGCTGACGTCAACATCCGGCTTACTCCCCCGTTGAAGTCCATTAGCGACGAAACGATCGTAGGGTGCCGTGACGTCATCGCGTTCCGTCCTGAACGCCGGCTGTGTTTTCCTGACCGAGTAGCGAGAAGCATCGGAACAAGAGATCGGAGACGTTTTGCTATCCATGCTGTATTTATATTGCCTAATTGTAAGTGCAATTTTTATTAAACCCTCTTCTATTTTTAAACGTTATACGCTATGAGAGGTCCTTCTTCTCTTTTTTTTGGTTTATGACTCTTCGGATTGTATGCTGAGCTATACCGTGGTTATCTTGACGGCTAAGGTATTGGGAGACCAGACTTCCCACAGGCCCTATTAGACTGATGCAAAACAGTCTTTTCATCTGGTAAGCAGGCAATCTTATCCTTCCTCACGGGTGTATTGGTGACAGCTTACCTCACATCAATCAAGAGTCTTTCACATTGTCTGCACAACCCACTTCTCTTTCACAAGGAAAATTACTGGATAGAGTCATATGAACTTTGTTTCGTGGCTTTTTAAGACTTTTTCTTCATATATCCATCTGCATTTTTATGTTTTTTCCTATTCTGGCTAAATTTTCGGTTTATTCCAGAATGACTTTTTTTGTTTATTATTAATTTATATGAGCACAATATCACTCACTAGCGCTGCACTGTTTTTTTCTTTTTTATGTTACCAAGTTGTTGTACACAATTTAGTGCTAGCAGCTATTTACATTTATAATTCAATATTTAATTTAGCGCAGCGTCAACCTTTTGGTTTTTGTTTATACTATAATATAGGCTGAAATAGCCTATATTGTTTAACATTGCTGCGGTGTCCTCTTATCATTGTGCATAAAGGGGATGCCCTATTTATTTGTATAGGTGGGCTTTATTCCACACTGAACTTGTTTAAAAGTAAGTAGAACCTGTTAAGAGCATATCATTAAATGGCTGGATTGGGGGGGAGGGGAGTAGGCTGACTGAGGTGAGGTGACCAGCACTTTATTAATATAAAATGGCAGATAAAAAAAAAAAATTGTGTTATTTTAAATGAGCCTTCTCTGACTAGCAAAAAAAAAAAATTGCAGCCTCACTATGCCATCACATGCAGCCTCTGTGCCATCAATTGTCGCCACTGTGCCCATCAAACGCAGCCACTGTGCCCATCACACGCAGCCACTGTGCCCATCACACGCACAATCATATTTTATTTTTCCAATTAAGAAGGGTTTGGTGAATGTGCATATGAAACTGGTGGGGTTCAGTACCCCCAACAAGGTTAAGAACCACTGGTCTAGAGGATATGGCTCTGACTATGGCTATGATTGTGGCTTACTCAATAAAGTAAAGGGGATGGTGGCGCCCATGCACAGTAAGAACACAAAGTTATTTGTTACAAAGGTTGTACAACTCCGGGCAGGGTTGCACACTGAAAATTGCTGGAATGGGGAGGAAGGTAATTATTACTGGAGAGGCCTAAACCTACAGTTGCCCATTTTTGAATGGCTAAATCCTCTGTAAATTATTATTCAGCCTATAAACTGAATAAGGATAGAGCTATCTTATTTTCTTCATTACAAATAGGAGCTATTGAGGAATTAGAAGAATGGATTTAAATGTTTTTCCTGTATCACTATGATCTGAAATTATATGTATTGTTCTGTTATTTGCTCTCCATACGCTGTAAGATTTTAGTACAAAGGTATAATGTTAAGAGTCCCTTCTGCATAGAGGTACTGTATTTCTGCTATTGGTAAATTGTAATTACTGTTTATATTTGTAAATTAATATTTCAATAGATTGGAGGTTGAAGCACAATTTGGGAAAATATAAGGGGAATTTAAATGTCAAGGTATTTTAGGCATAATATACATTCAAATACCAAATGTATTGTATGTAATTGAAAAATAGCAATTTTATTCCTCAAAACTAACAATATCAATGCATTTTGTGCACATAATGTAAAGATCATTTATAAATACGACATGTGAAATATGTTCTATTCGCTGTATAAAGGAAAGATTAACCTGCAGTTTACTCGGCTCATAAAAGATAAAATGTTTTTGGTATAATTTTATAAATCAAGTACCTGTCAGTGTGCCTTTGTAACATGTACGCCTTAAACCTAGAATTTATTTTATAAGTAAATATCTTTAGGATTATTATATAAAAATATAGTATATATCAGGTAGAAGAATGGGAATAAACTTGGAAGAAACAAACTTTTGCCTTGTAATACTGTGTAAAATACACTAGAGGACACTGGTGATTATTTTGTTGACATGTTGATGTTTCTTCAGCTTTTTGCCTTGTTTTAATGTGAATTTTGAAAGTGATATAAAATATCTAATTTCATGAGATGCTCTAACTGTGCACCTGTGTGAAGCTCAATGCACAAAAAGCACACAACAGGAAAACATTGAAAATATGAACAGGCTACAAGTCAAGCTGTGGTTAATGATTTCATTTGGCCTTTCAGGTTAAAGGACTGACAGTTACATGTAATCTCTAGTTTACTTGTCTTTTATCTCATGTAGTCATGCTATTTTTGGACAACCATGCCAGCAAGTTTTCTTGTTCAGTGAAGTAGAAAGCTGTGTTTATCTGTGAAAGCTCCTAATCATTATTGATATATTTCAGTAGAAATGTGACAGCTCTTTAAAAATATTTTTTTTTTTCAGTTATTTCAGATGGTTCTATCTACTAATTCTAGTTCTATGGCTCACTGCAGTATTTCTAGTTACATAACATAACAAAATCAAATATAAGCTGTAATACAATACACATAATGAAACAACAGGATGCAGTCTCCCAAATGTTACATGGTAAATGATGGCATTATTGGTTATTGTGTAGCATATTTTGTAAATGTCAAATAATACATTAATGTACCTCATGAGTGATGCTATAAGTGATGTTCCTATGGACATAAGTTCCAGAAGGGCCTTTAAAAGAAGAAGGATTAGTGTTTGCAATATTATTGTATGCAGATGACTGCATCCACTTGCCAGGATGCCACTGCTTCACTGTATTCTGGTCTGTATTACAGTTTGCTGCTGTTATGCCATATTGCAGTGTACCTGTTAGTTATACTAGTCACTCTGCTTCCCTTCTGTTCTTCCTTTTCTATCTGCGGGAGCTCTAGGCCCCCAAATACAGTGCCTTAAAAAAGTATTCATACCCCTTGAAATTTTCAACATTTTGGTATGTTACAACCAAAAAACTTAAAAGTATTGTATTGGGATATTATGTGATAGATAGACCAACACATAGTGGCACATAATTGTGAAGTGGAAGGAAAATGATAAATGGTTTTCAAAAATGTTTACAAATAAATACCTGAAAAGTGTGGTGTGTATTTGTATTCAGCCCTCTTTACTCTGATACCCCTAACTAAAAGCTAGTGGAACCAATTGCCTCCAGAAGTAACCTAATTAGTAAATATTATGTTAACATTAGAGCTTGGTGATGTTATAAACGCACCACCTCCTGCTGCGAGTGAAGCGTTTAACTACTTGCCGACCTGCCGCCGTCGTTTTACGGTGGCAGGTTGGCTCTCCTGCGCGAGAGCCCGTAGCTCTACGTCGGCTCTCTCGCAGGATACTAGGGGCGCCTCCGGCGGCGCGCGCGCCCCCCGCTCACCCCCGAGTCCCGTGCGCGTGCCCAGCGGGCGCGATCACCGCCGGGCACCCGCGATTGCTTGTTAGCTGTGTAAACACACAGCTCCCGGTCCTGTCAGGGGGAGAAATGCTGATCCTCTGTTCATACAACGTATGAACAGAAGATCAGTAATTTCCCCTAGTGAGGCCCCCCCCCCCACAGTAAGAACACACCCAAGGAACATACTTAACCCCTTCCCCACCCCCTAGTGCTAACCCCTTCACTGCCAGTGGCATTTTTATAGTAATCCAATGCATTTTTATGGTACTGATCGCTATAAAAATGCCAATGGTCCCAAAAATGTGTCAAAAGTGTTTGAAGTGTCCGCCATAATGTCGCAGTACTGAAAAAAAATCGCTGATCGCCACCATTACTAGTAAAAAAAATATTAATAAAAATGCCATAAAAATACCCCCTATTTTGTAAACGCTATAAATTTTGCGCAAACCAATCAATAAACGCTTATTGCGATTTTTTTATGAAAAATATGTAGAAGAATACGTATCGGCCTAAACTGAGGAAAAAAAATGTTTTTTGATATATTTTGGGGGGATATTTATTACAGCAAAAAGTAAAAAATATTATTTTTTTTCAAAATTGTCGCTCTATTTTTGTTTATAGCGCAAAAAATAAAAACCGTAGAGGTGATCAAATACCACCAAAAGAAAGCTCTATTTGTGGGAAAAAAAGGACGCCAATTTTGTTTGGGAGCCACGTCGCACGACCGCGCAATTGTGAGTTAAAGCGACGCAGTCCCGAATCTCAAAAAGTGCTCTGGTCTTTGGGCAGCAATATGGTCCGGGGGTTAAGTGGTTAATAACTGCTCAAAAAGGGTTATTCTCTTGGATTGGATCAACTTTAATGTCCCATACCTTTTTTTTTTTTGGGTGCAGGGTTCCCCTTAAGACCCAAAGGGCATGGTAATGGGCTGGGGGAGGGGTTTTTTTTTTTCAATAATGTTCATCTATATTGCCGGGACCCAACATTACATTACAGCCGCAAGCAGTTTTAAATGACTTTTATTCCTTTTAGAAATGTCATTTTGTGCAGGAACTGTTATAAACACGGGAAACATGTGACACTTTACAGGCCAATATGCTGCTAAATGCCCAAAGGCATTTTTACAATTCGGCACTGCGTCGCTTTTTTAAAAGCAGTTTTAAATGACTTTGATTCCTTTTAGAAATGTCATTTTGTGCAGGAACTGTTATAAACACGGGAAAAATGTGACACTTTACAGGACCAATATGCTGCTAAATGCCCAAAGGCGTTTTTACAATTCGGCACTGCGTCACTTTAACAAACAATTGCGCGGTCGTGCGACGTGGCTCCCAAACAAAATTGGCATCCTTTTTTTCCCACAAATAGAGCTTTCTTTGGTGGTATTTGATCACCTCTGTGGTTTTTATTTTTTTTACTTTACAGGCATACTATAGACACTCCCACTGCTCAAAAAGGGTTATTCTTTTGGATTGGATCAACTTTAATGCCCCATACCTTTTTTTTTTATTTGGGTGCGGGGTTCCCCTTAATATCCATACAAGACCCAAAGGGCATGGTAATGGGCTTGGGGGAGGGGGTTACCCATGCTGTTTTTCTCAATAATGTTCATCTATATTGCAGGGACCCAACATTACATTACAGCCGCAAGCAGTTTTAAATGACTTTTATTCCTTTTAGAAATGTCATTTTGTGCAGGAACTGTTATAAACATGGGAAAAATGCAACACTTTACAGGCATACTATAGACACCCCCAGGTACGATATTTAAAGGAATATTTCACTTTTATTTTTTCACTTTAAAGGGGTTGTAAAGGTTCGTCTTTTATTTTCTAAATTGGTTCCTTTAAGCTAGTGCATTGTCGGTTCACTTATCTTTTCCTTTGATTTCCCTTCTAAATGTTTTTTTTTCTTTGTTTGAATTTATCACTTCCTGTTTCTCCTCAGTAAGCTTTCCACCATCATCCGAGCGGTGGAAAGTCATTTAGAACAGCTTACTGAACACCTTACTGAGGAGGAACAGGAAGTGAGAAATTCAGACAAAGAAAACAAAGTAAAAAAACATTTAGAAGGGAAATTGAAGGAAAAGGTAAGTAAACCAACAATGCACTAGCTTAAAGTAACCTATTTAGAAAATAAAAAAAACGAACCTTTACAACCCCTTTAAGCATTATTAAAATCACTGCTCCCGAAAAACCGTTAGTTTTTAAAACTTTAAAAAAATAACTTGCATATTAGCCTTTAAAATTCACACTTTTGATTTTTGATGTTCGAGTCCCATAGACTTTAACGGTGTTTGAATTTGCATGTTCTACCGCAAACCGAACCCAGGGGTGTTTGGCTCATGCCTACTCAAAACTCTTTCTGCCCTCTGGGCATTCTTTGTTCTAACCTAATTAGTAAATAACGTCAAACTGCGTGTAATTTAATCTCAGTATAAATACAGCTATTCGGTGAAGCCCTCAGAGATTTGTTAGAGAACCTTAGTGAAAGAACAGCATCATGAAGGCCAAGGAACACACCAGACAGGTTAGGGATGAAGTTGTGGAAAAGTTTAAAGCAGGATTAGGTTATAAAAAAAAATCCTAGGCTTTGAACATCTCACTGAGCGCTGTTCAATCCATCATCCAAAAATGGAAACAGTATAGCCCAACTGGACGGCATACTTAAGGTGTGGCATGCCACATTGCATACCATTGCTGAGCCAGTCATCTACTAGGACCCCAAGGTCCTTTTCCATCCTAGATTCCCCCAGAGGTTCTCCCCCCTACCGAGTAAATTGCAGTCACATTTGCATAAGGCGGGCGGCAAGTGGTTAAAAACCATTTATACAAAAATAAACCAGCTAGGAAGGCAGCGCTGGAGAAACTGCTGCAATTTGTGAAGACTCAGGTCCCTGACACAGACATCGACTTTGTGGAAAAGAAAATTGGTAGCTTGAAAAGTACGTATAGGAAGGAGCGTAAGAAGGTCCAAAAAAAAAAGATTAGTCATGACATCACGAGAAATACGTAATAAAGAAATACGTTTGTCTGAACTCTGTGTGAATATCAGCAGCAAAACAACATTATTCTAGCATTATAAGAAAAGAATGCGCTGCATTAAAAGATCCAATAATTTGCAGCGTGACGAATGTGCTATCTCCATTACAAACGCTAGTTTTACCAGACCGAACACTTCCGTCTCGTACTTGATTCTGAGCATGCATGTTTTTTTGCCCGTCGGAATTACATACAGACGAATGGATTTTCCAATTTTTTTCCGGAGGAAAATTTGAGAACCAGCTCTCAAACTTTTGTTGGAGGAAATTCCGACAGCAAAAGTCCAATGGAGCACACACACGGTCGGAATTTCCGCTCAAATGCTCACATGGGACTTTTCTTGTTGGAATTTCCGATTGTGTGTAAGGAGCATTAGACAAACAGCAGAAATTGGGATTTGTATCAACTTCCAATTGAAAAACAACTGGGGCTTTCATCCAATCTATTCGAATTCTCATCTGAGAACTGCACCATGAAAGAGTATAACAAGATAGGTTTGGGAGCACAGTTGCCCCATTAATAGAAAATGGACTCTTCTGCCTGGTTTGTCTCATAAGGTTTTCTTTTGATAACTAAAAATAAACCCTACATAGAATGTCCGGGAGTGTGTGAGTCTTGTATGGGTGGTCTGGTGAAGCTTACCCTGTGAACTCCAAAGCAGTTTCAAAAGGTTTACACAACAGGTAGTTTAGAAGAGCTGTGGTTGAGAAATGCTACAGATTTTGGAGCTAAAAAATTATTTGCTTCTGCATACTGTGGCTGACACCCAAGAATTCAGATTTACCTAGACGGACAGCCACAAATCTGACATTATATTTACTCTAAGCAATGTATTATGAAACCTTAAATATTCTTTATCAAACTATATATATATATATATATATATATATATATATATATATATATATATATAAATATATAAAAAATATATATTTATGTATAAAATATACAAATGAAAAGCAATGAGGATAGGTCTATTGTTCTACCTATGTCTTCAGAAAATGTAGATCTGAACTGACAAATAGTTAACTAAAGAGTAGCATTAGCTCTTTCCCAGGGAGAAGTTGCTCCTGGAGGTCAAGGATCAGGTCATAAGTAAATCAAAGTCTGAAAGGTTGCATTGCATTTTCTGGTACTAAGATGGCTAGGACAAGGATTAATGCAGGAATGCATTTTTCTATTAGCTAAATTACTTAATCTTCACAAGGACTGTCATTCACCCAAAAACATACAAAATACCCCATATAATCGAAAGATCTTATTTTTTTTTCTTGTATTATCCTGTCAGATTTGAATTGATCATTTGCTTTTGTTTGGGTCTTGAAAAAAAGGAAAGTGCAATGACCATCAACATTATGTACAGTATCTTAAGATACTATGTATTGACAAGGTATAAAATTGATCAAGATGTAAGAATTGAAAACAAGTATGGCTGTCTACAAAGCATTTAACATAATAGCCTTATATTTCCTTACTATAAAAGATTTTTGGATGATATTTTAAGTTTTTGAAGATGAACTGCGAAATACTAAGCATTATGGATTTGCTAAACTTTCTACTATCATGGAACTGCACAACAGTGAATAAGACAAATATTTATTTCAAAGTATTTTTTATTGGTTTTAAAAAAGTGAACATTACAAAACAAAATATAGAAGAGAAGCATAAGGCATAAAGCATTATCAGAAAGAAGATCTGGTACAATAAAGAATTTACAAAGTAAACATAGCACCAATGATGTCAGTTAAACAGTTAGATAAATAAGATAACATCCCCCAATAAAACAAATAGAAGTCAACAACAGTGAGACAAACATCAAAGTTTTAATTGTAGCTGTCACTTCAGAGAGTAGTACCGAAGTGAAGACCAGTTTGTGTGCAAAGTACTGGTCATACATACAATTACAGCCTCTGTAAAGAGGAGATCTACTAGCATTAACCTCTGCAAAAGTCAACTACAACCTAACCTTTCCTATAGCCCTTCCAAAGATCCCAGCATTTATGAAATTTAGTATTCTAATCTCTGTATGCCAGCAGGCATTCATATTCACAAAACTCATCTAAATGGTTTGAGACTTCTCTCAAGCTAGGGGTGAAAGTGATTTCCAGTTTCTAAAAAGTAATAGTCGGTGGCAAAATGTATGTGCAAAATCAGTGGGAAATCCTCCATATTTAAATTTAGAATGGCCTGTCCCAGAGTAAGCTTATGAACAAAACTCGTAAATTCTAAAATCAAATATGATACCCTCTTCCAATATTTATGGAGATGGAGACAGGATCAAATCATATGCACAAGGGTTCCTACCTGACCACATCCTCTCCAACAGAAATTCTCCCCAGATTTAGCGAATTTTACAATGACGTGTAGCGGATGGTTGCTACTAGTTACAAACATCCACCATATAACCCTGCTGCCAGACCTTTATCTATCACCTCAAAGACAATGAACAGTTATTTGTGTTGTTTTGTTTTTGTTTATTGAGCTATATAACTTGGTTGGGGGAAGGGGATATTGGATGCCCATAGAACAAGATGCTTTGCCATCATATTTAAAAATTAGAACAAAACAGGTTGAGCAATGAAGAATTGATGCACCTTAACATTTATAGTCTCTTTTCCTGCATCACCCATGCAGACTATTGCTCTACCCCTGCACAGCTCCTGCAAACTATTGCTCCCAGGACGTTTCTCCCACCTACACATACTTCCACTATAAACTGTTAGTCTCTCTTTGTTCCATCATCTTCATACTGAGAAAGGGGCATCGCTCTGAATAATCCCAGCTTGCTGGCTGTAATTAGTTGTACTTGGTGGTAGTTGGCTGCGTAGTTACTAGGCCAGAGGCCTGCAGTACCTCTACCCAGCGGCCCAGTAATTTAGCAGCATTAACTTGGTGGACTACTTATCCCAGCTAGTCTGGCCTGCAAATCCTGCACCCGCAGGCCGCAGCGATTTGACACAATTCCCATAGTCTCTCCTCTGGCCTTGCACCCAGCTCCCCTGGCATGCCTCTTCCAGGACATCCACTGTGTCACACTCACCAACCTTCACCTGCCCCGAGTCCATGATAGAGAACTTTAACCGGACATACATTCCAATAGCTTATCCAGCCCCTCTGTTCCAGGAGACCTCGTCCATGACTGTGTAAGGGTGAGGTTCCCTCCCAGCTCTCCCGGGCTCCTCTGCTGGGCCTCACACCCCCCCAGATGGGGATGGGGCCCCTGCTGCTATCTAGGACTGCATTCTCTATTTCACCCGGCCAGCAATTCCTCCCCAGTGAGCTGTCACCTCAGCTTATATAGAAGGCCTGCCCCCTGAAAATACCAAGTGGGGATTGGTCAGGGCTCTTCACATGAGCTGCCTGTCGCTCTAGCCCTTGGCCCTGCCCCCTTTCAGAACATTCTCCCTGGAAGCAGGGGAAGCGCCTCAGAACTAAAGCACAGGTGGTCACATCCACTACTACACTAACCACTCCCTGCCCCAGATCAAAACAAGCAGGCCTAGCCTGAAGCATAGGCCTGCCTAAATCTACTCTAAATCGAATCACACTATACCACCTATAGTGGAGCTTTTAGGCTATTTCCCAGTAAGCAGAGCATTTCGTAAATTTGTAGTTGTTTTTAATAGCTTTTTTGCCTCTGAGGTTTCCGCGGACATGTCCGACCGTGTGTACGGCCTAGCGGACAAATGTTTCTTAGCAAGCTAAGAAACGTATCCGCTGGAAACATGTCCGTCGGACATGTACGATGGTTAGTACACCTAATCGGACATGTCCGCTGGTTATGACGTGTAACCAGCGTCCCGAAATCCCGCGCATGCGTCGAATTGATTCGACGCATGCGTGGAAGCATTGCACTTCTGTGTTTGAGAACGTCGGTGTCTTCTACGTCACCGCGTTCTCTGTCCGCGGGGATTTTGGTCTGATGGTGTGTACACACCATCAGACCAAAAGCTCCAGGAGACATGTCCGATGAAAACGGTCCGCGGACCGTTTTCATCAGACATGTCTCCTCGTGTGTACGGGGAAATCTGAAGTTCTGCTTCAAATTTTTGGTTTGGGACAGTGGATTGGAAAAAAACAGTTTTAGAATGAAGTGAGTTGTAAAACTGGGAGATCCCCTTAAGTTTAGGTTTCAAAGTAGTCCAAAAGGACTAAACATTCTCAGGTAAAGTGAGTATGGGTTTTGAATACAGAGAAAAGTGAAATGTCAATTTGCCATAAACAGGAACTCTAATGGTGGTAAAGGGATTTTCAGCATTCATCTCTCAAATGTGGTCAGTTTCCCCTCCTCAAGAATGTCAGAAATTGGCAAAATTCTTTGTTCTCGCCATTTCAGAAAGGAAGTATTAGGTATAAAAAAATTAGGGGCTTCTAGTGGGATAGCAATTGTGAGTTGTCTACATTCTTTGTCTCCTCATTTACAATAATAGCCCCAGGCTTTAAGAACTGCTGATATGATTGGGTGTGTGCCTAGACAATGCCTTAGTTACCAATAGGTATCAATGAACGTAAACTACCCAATATTACAGAAGATTGCTCTATATTACTCCAGTGCTTTCGCTCCAAATTAGAGAACCAAAATGTAACCTGGTTGTCATGATCTGTGTCATGACTCTGGTCACCTGCTGGTGGCACTGTTCTCTTCAGTAACAGGGGTGCAGTTCTGGTGGCCTCCAGCAGGTGTCGCCCAATACAGATTTGCACAGGTATTTAAGCCCGCCCTAAACTGGAGTTCAGGGCTTCAGTATTTTGCTTGTCAGCCTGTTCCCTGCCTGACCTGTTAGCTGTTGCCCATCTGTTCCTGCTTCGCTCCCTGCCCTGGACCCTGTCGCTTATTGACCCCGGCTTGTATTTTGGACTTTGCTGCTCTCTCCTATCCTTGACCCCTGGCTTGGACCTCGGACTTGCTTATGTCTTATCCCTGCATTACCTGCTTAGTGGTTTTTGGTTGCTGTGTCACGCTTGCTTTCATTGATTGTTTTTCACGTGTGCTTTAACTTAATAAACATATATATTTTTTCACTATCTTGGTGCCTGTTTCCATTAGTGCAGCCCATTGACCTGTAACTCAGTACTCGGATGCCTGCGTGGGCACCCCCTGACATAATACTGAAGCCATATAAACAGGTCGGCTGCACTTGGGAAATTGGCTCTGGGCATTTGCTTTTATAAAAATGCATCTAGAAGATATTGTGTACCTGTCACTCTTGGCAACAGATGACAGAGATTTCTGCTATCAGGAACTAAGTGAATACACTAGTGAGCAGTTGTTGGAATGTATCCGTATGGCTCATGTTTTTATTGATCATGGCAGTGTTTTGTTTGATGTGCAGCCATTGATTCAGATCTGCACAGAGTTGGCTCAGTCTGATGCTGCTAATGGACGTGATGATTACACACCTCCTTTTAGTGCAGCTCAGGTAGAGTCTTTGGTGTGGCTGTTGGAGGATGATTCAGCCTTTTTTCATGAGCAGTACTCAGCTTGTCCTCAACAGGTGATTGCAGCATGCATTAATTCTGTGCAGTCTCTGGTCAGACAAGCCGTGTGCAAATCTGATTTTGTACAGCCATTATTACAAGCCTGGTCCAGTTTGTTGTACTCAGCCCCTGCCAGCTTCCAACCATCCATTTCTAGTTACCAACCTGCTGGGATGTCTTTTTCTTTACCCCCAATTCCCACTTTTGCTGAACAATACACCCTGCTAACAACAAAGTACCAGTCCCCTGTTTCCTCCTGCTGCACTTACCCTGCCTTTAACCCTTCTGCTGCTTCTCAACTGCCTCCGTTTGTTCCACCAAAATCCTCTTCACCCCTACCAGCCGTATCCATTACCTCCAACCCTATACCCATATACAAACCCCCAGTGGTGAAACCAAAGAAGAAGAAGAAAAAGTTTTTTCCAACCCACTCGATCCTGCCACTAACCCAATCTGCATCCACTTCAGCCAACCTGCTTCAGTCTGTTCCAGTGCCACCTGCCCAGCCTGTTCCAGTGCCATCTGTTCAGCCTGTTCCAGTGCCATCTGTTCAGCTTGTTCCAGTGCCGTCTGTTCAGCCTGTTCCAGTGCCGTCTGCTCAGCCTGTTCCAGTGCCAGCGGTCCAGCCTGACATGCCAGTTGCCCAGCCTGATGTGCCAGTTGCCCAGCCTGATGTGCCAGTTGCCCAGCCTGTTGTGCCAGTTGCCCAGTTTGTTTTGCCAGTCGCCCAGCCTGACGTGTCAGTTGCCCAGTCTGACGTGTCAGTTGCCCAGTCTGACGTGCCAGTTGCCCAGTTTGACGTGCCAGTTGCCCAGCCTGACGTGCCAGTTGCCCAGCCTGACGTGCCAGTTGCCCAGCCTGATGTGCCAGTTGCCCAGCCTGACGTGCCAGTTGCCCAGCCTGACGTGCCAGTTGCCCAGTTTGTTGTGCCAGTTGCCCAGTTTGTTGTGCCAGTTGCCCAGCCTGACGTGCCAGTTGCCCAGCCTGACGTGCCAGTTGTCCAGCCTGACGTGCCAGTTGCCCAGTTTGTTGTGCCAGTTGCCCAGCCTGACGTGCCAGTTGCCCAGCCTGACGTGCCAGTTGCCCAGCCTGACGTGCCAGTTGCCCAGCCTGACGTGCCAGTTGCCAAGTTTGTTGTGCCAGTTGCCCAGCCTGACGTGCCAGTTGCCCAGCCTGTTGTGCCAGTTGCCCAGCCTGTTGTGCCAGTTGCCCAGCCTGTTGTGCCAGTTGCCCAGCGTGACGTGCCAGTTGCCCAGCCTGACGTTGCAATGCCAACATACCAACTTGTTGAGCCCCTGTCTGCAGCCCAGCCGGAGGTGTTCCTGTCTGCTGCCCAGCCGGAGGTGTTCCTGTCTGCTGCCCAGCCGGAGGTGTTCCTGTCTGCTGCCCAGCCGGAGGTGTTCCTGTCTGCTGCCCAGCCGGAGGTGTTCCTGTCTGCTGCCCAGCCGGAGGTGTTCCTGTCTGCTGCCCAGCCGGAGGTGTTCCTGTCTGCTGCCCAGCCGGAGGTGTTCCTGTCTGCTGCCCAGCCGGAGGTGTTCCTGTCTGCTGCCCAGCCGGAGGTGTTCCTGTCTTCTGCCCAGCCGGAGGTGTTCCTGTCTTCTGCCCAGCCGGAGGTGTTCCTGTCTTCTGCCCAGCCGGAGTTGTTCCTGTTTGCTGCCCAGCCGGAGTTGTTCCTGTTTGCTGCCCAGCCGGAGTTGTTCCTGTTTGCTGCCCAGCCGGAGTTGTTCCTGTCTGCTGCCCAGCCGGAGTTGTTCCTGTCTGCTGCCCAGCCGGAGGTGTTCCTGTCTGCTGCCCAGCCGGAGGTGTTCCTGTCTGCTGCCCAGCCGGAGGTGTTCCTGTCTGCTGCCCAGCCGGAGGTGTTCCTGTCTGCTGCCCAGCCGGAGGGGTTCCTGTCTGCTGCCCAGCCGGAGGGGTTCCTGTCTACTGCCCAGCCTGATTTGCCACCGTCTGCTGATCTGCCACCATCTGCGGCCCAGTCTGGCGGCCTGGTTCCTGTTGTCCACCCCGACGTCCTGGGTACGGGCTCCCAGCCTGACGTGCCTGACTTTCAGTTCGATGTGTCACTTTCCCAGCCTAATGACCCTAAATTCGCTGCCTGGCCTGTTTCCACCTCTAGATACCAACTTCCAGACCCTGGTGGTGGTAGGATGCAGGTTCCGTTTCCGGACTTGGGGGGCTGGTCTCCCAATGGGTTAAAGGGCTGGGACCGAAGGACTATTTGGGACTCTTCTGCATCCACATGCACTACCAGGGCAAGGGCAGAATGGGGTGTCCAGAGGCCACCCCTTGGGGGGGGAACTGTCATGATCTGTGTCATGACTCTGGTCACCTGCTGGTGGCACTGTTCTCTTCAGTAACAGGGGTGCAGTTCTGGTGGCCTCCAGCAGGTGTCGCCCAATACAGATTTGCACAGGTATTTAAGCCCGCCCTAAACTGGAGTTCAGGGCTTCAGTATTTTGCTTGTCAGCCTGTTCCCTGCCTGACCTGTTAGCTGTTGCCCATCTGTTCCTGCTTCGCTCCCTGCCCTGGACCCTGTCGCTTATTGACCCCGGCTTGTATTTTGGACTTTGCTGCTCTCTCCTATCCTTGACCCCTGGCTTGGACCTCGGACTTGCTTATGTCTTATCCCTGCATTACCTGCTTAGTGGTTTTTGGTTGCTGTGTCACGCTTGCTTTCATTGATTGTTTTTCACGTGTGCTTTAACTTAATAAACATATATATTTTTTCACTATCTTGGTGCCTGTTTCCATTAGTGCAGCCCATTGACCTGTAACTCAGTACTCGGATGCCTGCGTGGGCACCCCCTGACACTGGTCCAAAAGAGTAGCCACAAATTAATCTCTAAGGTCCGGCAGGCCCAACCCTCCTGTTAGTTTGTGTTTTGTCATAGTAGAGTAGGAACATCTGGCTCTGCGGTCAGACCATACCAATTTTTAATTGATTTGTTGCTTATTATGTAAGAATCCAGGTAGGATAAAAATGGGCAAAGTTCTAAAATAATAAGGTATTTTTGGTAAGACCATCATTTTGAATGTCCAAATTTTGCCATACCACAAAACATAGAATATGTTTAGTCTCTCTAATTAAAGCTGCACAATTTAGCATTAGGGGTTCAAAATTACCCTGATATAAGTTAGAAAGGGGGGTAGTTAGTGTAGTTCCTAAATATTGTAGGCTGTCCTTTGTCCATGGGTATTGAAACATAGATTTCAAAGAAGATTGAGAATTGGGATCTATTTTATGCCTAAAATATTTGACTTGGTTTCATTGATTTTATAATACAATATCTTATGGAAAGATTGCAGCACCTCGTGAACCTTAGGTAGAGATAGTGCATTGGGGTAGGGAAAGAACATTATCCACAAACAGAGAGATGGTGTGAGAACCTCCTCCTATTTTAATCCTATGTATTTGGGGATGGGATCTAATTTTCTCAGCTAGTGATTCCATCAAAAGGGCAAAAATGAGGGGGGAAAGGGAACAGCCCTGCTTCTTCCCATTGGTGATGGGGAAACTGCTAACAAAAAGACCCTCTGTGAACACAAAGGCAGACAGTGTGGTAAATAATGCAGAGGGGAGGAGAGGAGGCTTTGTATAGTTCCATCCCACACTCTCTAGGTCTGGCATGTATTTGACATGTCCTTTCTCAAACAAGCCATCATAAACATTCATTCAACAAGTTTATACTTCACAAATTAGACTATATACTCAGACACAACATTTTTACCTTTGACGGTGGAGCATTCCTCCAGGTACAGGGCGTAGCCAGGGGCACTTGTTGTGCCCCTGGCTACCCCAATCTGTACCTGGGGGAATGGGAACGGGCCATCTTTTCGGATGAGGGTCTCTCTATGTACCTGTGCCACGTAGTCATGTGGCACAGGTACATAGATGACATCCTCGTTGTGTGGAATGGCCCACAACAACTACTCGATGAATGTCTTTTTTCTCTCAATGTCAATACATTTAATTTAAAATTTACTATGATATCTGATAAAAGTAAAATCAAATTTTTGGATGTGGAAATCTTTAAGGACCTTAACAACATGTTGTCCTGAAAATTGTTCCGCAAACCCACAGCAGGGAATACTATATTGCATTCTTCAAGCTTTTACCCTAGACCTTTAGTAGAATCCATTCCTTACGGACAATATCTGAGGATCAAACGTAATTGTTCTGACCCATCAGATTATAAACGAGAAGCCAATAACCTTAGATGACGACTCTTGAAAAGGGGATATAGTCATAAATGTCTTAAAAAAGCTTTTAATCGTACTCAAACTAAGAATAGACATGACTTGCTGGCACCCAAACAAGCCAAACCCCTTGAAAACAGTCATCGGATTATTACTACATACTCCGATGACCATGCCCAAATAACACACATCTTACCTCTGACATACTTACCTCTGACCCTGTAGTTGGACCCCTTGTGCCTTCTAGACCCACTATAACGTATAGACGAGCTACCTCTATAGGAGTTTTACTCGTCCAGAGTGAATTTCAGGGCTCCCGAAGAGGAAATCCCTGTAAAGATCTGGGTACTTTCCATTGTGGTTCATGTACTTACTGTCAATACATGAACACCAATAAGGATATCTTTCTACCCAATGGTATAAAGTTTTTTCCAAGACACTATGCCAACTGCCAGACAACAAGGGTGATTTACCTCCTGCTGTGCAGTTGCAATTGCTTTTATGTAGGCAAAACTACCCAAAAACTCTGGCAACGATTGTACCGTCATCTAAAAGCCATGAGAGATAAGGACCCCGATTCACCTCTGGGCAGACATGTCCTCCAAACTCATGCTGGCATATGCTGGCTTTTCTTCTGGGGCCTTTAATAAAGAACTCTTAAATTAAAACAAAAAATCCTAGGATGGTTCTAACCTTAGGCCATATATTAGGGTTGGTGTTTTTTTTCCCCCTAGCCCGCATGCGCCGTTCGTAAAAAACATCAAATACGAGGGGTCACAGTTAATATACATAAAACACGGCCACATCATCCACATTTGAATTAGGCGGGCCTTACGACGACACACATACGTTACGCCGCCGTAACCAAGGGCGCAAGTTGTTTCTGAATACAGAACTTGCGCCCTAAATTACGGCGGCGTAACATATCTGAGATACGTTACGCCAGGCGGATAGATACACCATTGTATCTGAATCCAGCCCACTATGTTTATATTAATGCTTGCTTTTATGTGCTCTCTCTTATTATCCCTCATTTATGTTATACTTCTTTTGTAGATACCTGCAACATAAGCTGTATGGCATGTCACTTTTGTAATGGATGGACCACCTGACGGTGTGTAAACTCCGCCCTCTAGTTTGTGATTATATTTATTATTTTTTCCTAAACAATTCTAATATGCTCGATCATCAGGCTTTGGACCATCTGGTGGCTTTGAGGCTCCCCAGCACGTAGGAGCCCCGTTTGCCTTTTTGTCATTCAGGGTTTAGCACTCGTTTCATAGTGCATTCGGGCGGTTACGCTGCCTGGGAGCTAGCTCCTCCCATATGCATGCGCTCTGGCTAATAACATCAGCCCAGACACTTCCGCCCGCCATCGTGCTGGCGATCACGTCGACGTCTGATGTCACCGCGCTGTTTTGACGCGGTGACGCCGGATGCTGCGAGGATCAGGGGACTGCGAGGGCGCAGTTCGTGATGTATACCTAATGTGCAGCTAATGCTAAGGGGACCAGGTTCATTGTCCCCTTGCATACACCTGCACATTTACCTCTGCCCCCCACCTGGCATAAAATTTTGTGCCAGCATGATAGGCTGACAAGTATCAGCTGTTCTATTTAAACCTGGCTGTGTCATTCTCATACTGCTGCACAGCCAGGATCCATGCAGTCTGCTCAAATCCATGAATTAAGGTATGGGAATCTGTTGTTTTCCTAAATACTGTGCTAACATACCAAGCTTTGCCTGGTTGGTGGTATGTACTTACATCCACCAGCTCTTTGGATTGTGCTGTTGGTATCTTTTCCTGTTTCTTATACTCCATATACATATATATTTTTTTCGAATAGATTTCACCACACTCTGCCTGCATTTATCCTTGTGAGTCTTGACACACTGAATGGTTCCACTCCTCTGCTGATCCTATGCCTGACCCTCTATGTCCAATATTCCAATTTTAAATTGAATAATGACACAATTTTCACCTTTTCACTACTTACCTGGCAGGGGAGACACCATGATCATGAAGGTGGTTCTCCCTGGGTGAGGCTCGGCCATTGCACTCTAGGCCGTGCTGATCGTGGTGTCTTCCCTGTCGCTTCTCGGCCTAGGTGTGGTATCTGTCCTTATCAGTTGTCTGCGGAGCGCTGAAGCACCTCCTACATGGGGAGGGTGAATGCAATCCAAAGATGTCATTGCACCTGGAAGGATGGTTTCAGCAGGGACTACGCTGTGCTGCCCGACAGATACTGGGGGCCGGCCCATGGTTGAGTCTGAGCCATCTGGAAGGGTGCTCCTGGTGAGGATGGGTGCTGCGCTTGGTCTTGGTAGGGCCAGATTCACGTAGGTGAGCGGCGGCGTAACGTATCGTAGATACGTTACACCACCACAAGTTTTCATTGCAAGTGCCTGATTCACAGAGCACTTGCGATGAAAACCTACGCCGGCAGCCTCCGGCGCAAGGCGGGCCAATTCAAATGGGCGTGTGCCATTTAAATTAGGCGCGCTCCCGCGCCGGACCTACTGCGCATGCTCAGTTTTGCAATTCCCGCCGTGCTTTGCGTGCCGTGACATAATTTTTTCGAATAGCGACGCGCGTAGCATACTTCCGTATTCCCGGACGTGTTACGCAAACGACGTTAAATTTTAAATTTCGACGCGGGAACGACGGCCATACTTTAAACAGCAATACGTTTGCTGAGTAAAGTTAGGGCAGGTCAAACGACGACTAACTTTGCGACGGGAAACTAGACTAGCAGCGACGTAGCGAACGCAAAAATCCATCGGGAATCGCCGTAACTCCTAATTTGCATACCCGACGCTGGTTTACGACGCAAACTCCCCCCAGCGGCGGCCGCGGTACTGCATCCTAAGATCCGACAGTGTAAAACAATTACACCTGTCGGATCTTATGGATATCTATGAATCAGTCGCATAGATAGAAACAGAGATACAACGGCGTATCAGGAGATACGCCGTCGTATCTCTTTGTTGAATCTGGCCCTAAATCTCTAGCCTGTATTTTGGGCAAAGAAACAGAGTAAAGAAATTCTGAAATAATTTCCGGATAGGTTGGGGAATAGTTACTTCCTCCCGGAGATTATAAAGAGTTCTTAACCACTTACGGACCACCCGCCGTAAGGAATACATTGCTACTTTGAAGAGGAGTACTGTTGTTATGGTAGCAGCTAGCTACCATAACCCCGGTACCCTCTTCAAGAGCGGGCAGTCTGCTTTCAGATAAAAGTGATCTCTGCGGCATATACGCCGCAAGATAACTTTTATCGTTAGCAGGAGAGGGCCCCCCTTCTGCAGCTCTCTGGTGCCCTCCGCCACTTACCGGAGCCGTCAGCAGCGGTGGAGGCGACCGGATGTTGTCCCTGCCTGGGTATGGAGACGAGTGAGGGGAAGATGGCCCCCACCCATCTCCATATCATTTTTTATTGCATTTTAGTCTAAATATGAGATCTGAGGTCTTTTTGACCCCAGATCTCATATTTAAGAGGGCCTGTCATGCTTTTTTCTATTACAAGGGATGTTTACATTCCTTGTAATAGGAATAAAAGTGACCCAAATGTATTTATTTTTAAAAACAGTGTCAAAATCAAAAAATGTAAGTGAAATAAATAAGAAAAAAACAAACAATTTTTTAAAGCGCCCCATCCCGACGAGCTTGCGTGCAGAAGCGAACGCACACATCAGCAGCGCCCACATATGAAAGCGGTGTATAATAATTCTAGCCCTAGAACCCCTCTGTAACTAAAGACATGCAACGTGTAGAATTTTTTAAACATCGCCTATGGAGATTTTTAAGGGTAAAAGTTTGTCGCCATTCCACGAGCGGGCGCAACTTAGAAGTGTGACATGTTGGGTATCAATTTACTCGGCGTAACATTATCTTTCACAATAAAAAAAAATTGGGCTAACTTTACTGTTGTCTTTTTTTTTATTCAAAATACGGTGTGACAAAAAGTATTGCAATGACCGCCATTTAATTATTTTGGGTGTTAAAAAAATTGAAGGATTTTTGAATAAAAGGTTACCTGTAAAATCCTTTTCTTTGAGTACACCACGGGACACAGAGCCTTAATCATTACATAGTGTGTTGTATGGTCACCAGAGGTGATTGGACACTGGCACAACCTATGAGAACAAGTTTCCCTCCATATAACCCCTCCCATACAGGAAGTACCTCAGTTTTTGTAGCAAAGCAGTAAGTATCCCATAGAAGAGGGGGACCTCTGTGTCCCATGGTGTACTCAAAGAAAAGGATTTTACAGGTAAGCTGTTATTCAAAAATCCTTCTTTCTTTATCGTACACCACAGGACACAGAGCCTTAATCATTACATAGTGGGACGTCCCAGAGCAATGCTCAATTGGATTTCGATACCAGTTGGCCCTTTTTGGGGCCATCTGGTATAATGAACAGAATATCTGTTTTACGTATCTGAGCCGTAGCCTGAAGATAAACTTTAACTGCCCTCACTCCATCCAGAGAGTGCAGCAATTCTTCCTCCGCTGTCTACGGTTCAGGAAAAAAGGAAGGCAGCACAATGTCTTGATTTAAATGAAATGCCGATACCACCTTTGGCAGAAAGGTAGGATGAGAGCATAGTACAATTTTGTCTTTGTGACAAATTAAATAAGGTTCTTTAGACGGAAGAGCTGCTAACTCGGATACCCTTCTGGCGGAAGAGATAGCAATCAAAAAGGCTACTTTCTTGCTCAAGAGAATCAAAGGAATTTGATGAATAGGTTCACAAGGGTGCTCTTGCAGAGCTGACAATACTAGGTTCAAATCCCAAGGGAACAAGGGTAATTTGACTGGTGGATTTATCCTCAGTACTCCTTGAATAAACGCCCGAACTAGGGAATGAGATGCCAATGGTTTCTGAAAAAATATTGATAGAGCTGATATTTGACCCTTGATAGTACTCAGGGCTAATTTCATATCCACTCCGACTTGGCAAAAGGCGAGAATTCTGCTTATGTCATATTTTAAGGGATTCCATTTCTTGGATTCACACCAAGAAACATATGCTTTCCAGACTCTATAGTAGATTAGCCTAAAGGCTGGCTTTCTTGCACTAATGAGTGTAGAAAGTGCTGGACCTGAGACTCCTCGATTCTTCAAGATGTAGGTCTTAGTAGCCAGACCGTCAAACTTAGCTTCTGTAAGGAAGGATGGAATACAGGACCATGTGACAGCAAGTCGTGCCAGAGCGGAAGTACCCAAGGTCTTTCTACTGCCATCTTTATGATTTCAGCATACCAGGGTCTCCTGGGCCAATTCGGGGCCACTAGGAGCACTGGTATTCTCTCCTTCTTGATCCTGCACAGCAATCTCTGTAAGAGAGGGATCAGATGGAATGCATAGATCAGTGAGAACTGATCCCATGGAATCTCTTGTCCTGGAAACAAAGCTGTCCAACTTTTTGTTGAGTCTGGAGGCTAGCAGGTCTATATCCGGGGTCCCCCATTTCTGGCATATTGCCTAAAAGACCTCCAGGTGGAGTGACCACTCTCCTCGTAGTAATTGCTGGTGACTTAGATAGTCCGCTTTGCCAGTTCTCTACCCCTGGAATGAAAATTGCAGACAGACAAGGTACATGTCTTTCTGCCCAAACTAATTCACCTTTTCTGGGCATTCCGGCTCTGGGTGCCTCCCTGATGATTGATGTAGGCTACAGCAGTAGCATTTTCGGATTGTATCCAAACAGGGTAACCCTGTAACCTGTGTGTCCAGGTTTTGAGAGCTAAAAATACTGCCCGAATCTCCAATATGTTGATGGGCAGGTTCTCTTCTGTTTTGGCCCAGGTACCCTGGGCTGAGGCCTCCTCTAACACGGCTCCCCAGCCTAACAGGCTGGCATCCATGGATAGCACTTTCCAAGCCACTGGAAGGAAGGACCGTCCTTTTCGCAAATTTTCGCTTTTCAACCACCAACTGAGGCTTTGGCGCACCTGTGGAGACAGGTGCATGGGGAAATCCAAAGTCTGGCTCTTCCTGTCCCAGGCAGCTAGAATGCCACTCTTTAGACGCCTCGAATGAAACTGGGCGTAACGGACCGCCTCGAAAGAGGCCACCATCTTCCCTAATAGTCTCATGCGCAGGCGAATAGATGGTCTCCTCTTTGTCCTGACCCTGTGGATTAACTCTCTTAGGGACTTGACCTTTGGTTCAGGCAGGTATACCCTGCCTAGGGCTGTATCTATGATCATGCCTGGATACTCTGCTCTTCTTTGAGCTTGTAGAGAGGATTTCTGTTGGTTTATCACCCATTCTAACTGCTCCAAGTATCTCACCGTATTGAGTATGGCGTGTTCTAGCCCCGCCTTTGACTGATCTATTACAAGTAGATCGTCTAGAGAGGCTGATGCCATTACCCCTTGTGCTCTCAGGTTCACCAACACATGGGCCAGGATCTTTGTAAACACCTGAGGTGCAGTTGCCAAGCCAAAAGGTAGAGCCACAAATTGAAAATGGCGATGCTCCACCGCGAACCTTAGGAATTTTTGGTGAGCGGGATAAATAGGCACAGCGCAGCTTTTTCTTTTCTATATTGTATTTGTGTATGTATCTTACATATAAGTTGCAGCAGCATTTTTTATTTTCTTTTATTTATTTATTTATTTTTTGTTTTTATTTTTACACATTTTTATAGTGTCACTACTGTTTTATTTTTGGACCTGCGCAGTATCTTCCTACTTTTAAATAGGCACATGTAAATAGGCATCCTTGATGTCTATGGACACCAAAAAATTTTCGCCTTGTAGGGTGGCGAGCACGGACCGAATGGTTTCCATTCTGAAATTCCAAATGACCAGATGCTGGTTAAGATCTTTCAGGTCCAGAATGGGTCTGATGTCTCCATTTGGTTTTGGAACGACAAAAAGGTTTGAATAAAACCCTGCACCTTGCTCCCTTAGGGAAACCTCTCTGATTACCCCCTGAGACAGCAAATGATCCAAACCGCAGAAAAAAGAATCCTTCTTTATTGGATCTTTGGAGACCCCAGAATTTCGGAACTGCTGGGATGGGATGTCTCGAAACTCCAGTTTGTACCCTAGGGATACAGCAGAGACTACCCATCTGTCCTATACCTCTGTCTGCCAAGTTCCTGAAAACTGCCAGAGCCACCCCCCCACTCGGCCGAGCGGGGGCGCCCCTTCATGATGAAGCTTTGGGGTTCTGCTTATAAGATTGTTTACCCCACTGCTTCCTGAACTTCTGGGCTTTTCCCTGATCTTTAGGCTTTGTGGCTGTCTGCGAACGCCATTGCCACTGCCGAGACGATGGCCCAGGAGCTGGGGAGAGAGAACTCTTAAAACAAGGAGGCTTGTTTCTCTTTTTCCCTGGCAACAGAGTAGTCTTGCCGCTTGATATCTTCTTGATATATTTCTCTAAATCCTCCCCAAAAAGCTGTTCCCCATGAAAGGGGAAAGTGGTCAAAAGTTTTTTACAACGGGCTTCTGCTGACCAGTGCTTTAGCCAAAGGATTTTATGCATGAGTAGTAGCTGGAGTGTAAGGCGCGAAGCTTGCTGTATAAAATCTCTAATGGCGTCTACTGCAAAACACAAAGCCCTGGGCATATTCTCCCAAAATTTGGCTTGCTCTGAGGGTTGGTCTTTTAACCCTTCCTTTACTTGATCCCTTAGGACTTGACACATACCCACTGCCGCCACCGCAGGTTGAGTTACTGCGCCTGCCAGGAGAAAGGAAGATTTTAATAGAGATTCAAATTTCTTCTCAGAAGGATCCTTGAATACCTGGGCATTATCTACCGAACAGGTTAAACTCTTATTAACGCAAGAGATTGCCGCATCCACTGAAGGCAAGCTCCATTTTTTGGTAAACTTTTCCTCCATTGGGTAAAGGATCTCAGATCTCCTAGGAGGAGAGAAGCGCTTGTCTGGATGCTTCCAGTCTGCGTAAACCAGTTCCTCCAAAAATGCCATGCTTCACAGTGGGGATGTGTGTTCAGGATGATGTGCATTGTTAGTTTTCCACCACACATAGCATGTTGCTTTTACCAGAACACATTCTTCCACATGTTTACTGTATTCTTGCCACTTTTCCATAAAGGCCAGATTTGTGGAGTGCACAACTAATAGTTGTCATGTGGACAGATTCTCCTACCTGAGCTGTGGATCTCTGAAGCTACTTCAGAGTTGCCATGGGCCTTTTGACTGCTTCTCTGATTATTGCTCTCTTTGCCCGGCCTGTCAGTTGAGGTGGACAGCCATTATGTGCCACTTTGTGTTGGTCTATCACATAAAATCCCAATAAAATCCATTTATGTTTTTGGTTTTAACATGACAAAATGTCAAAAATTGTAAGGGGTATGGGTACTTTCTCAATTGTCTAAGAATTATTTTAATTTTAGAAAGCTTTCCTTTCACTTTGTGTTGTGTCTCTTGGACAGGAAATTAGGGAAAATCTCCCTAGTGGGCTACATAAAGGGGGAAAAAAAGCACTTGAGGGGTGCTTGTTCACTTGCTTTAGATATATGTAGTGCTATCACCTCAGAGCTGCTGAATTTAGTTTACAGC
Source organism: Rana temporaria (assembly GCF_905171775.1). Lineage (NCBI taxonomy): Eukaryota > Metazoa > Chordata > Amphibia > Anura > Ranidae > Rana > Rana temporaria. The sequence goes on from NC_053491.1 coordinate 167,606,815, forward strand.
ACAGCAACACACTTCGTAATGTAACAGCCTATCTCTGAGACAAGGTGCTCACCAGTTGGACTTGGTAGTTGTAACACAGTCCTGCTGGAATTGGAGCCCTCGCTCTAATGGAGCACTCACATCTCCCCACTGAGGGTTTTAGTAAATCCAAAGAACCAGCAAAATATCTTAACAAGTGGCTTGAGGCCTCTCACCACATAAATGATAACACTAAATCGGAATCCAGAATAGTGACAGTTCAGGATGTGCTAAATGGATGTTATAAACAATATGTCCACTGTCAGCAAAGGTGATGATCAAAGGTTAACCTTTGTATGGGAAAGTCAGACGAAAAGGAAAGGACCAACAATATCTATTTTCCTAAGGCCGCGTACACACGACCGAACATGTCCGCTGAAACTGGTCCGTGGACCAGTTTCCGCGGACATGTCCGATCGTGAGTAGGGCCTAGCGGACAGTTTTACAGCGGACAAAAGTTCCAGCGGACAGGTTTCCAGCGGACAAAAGTTTCTAAGCATGCTTAGAAACTTGTCCGCTGGAAACCTGTCCGTCGGACATGTCCGCTGGTTAGTACGACTAATCAGACATGTCCGCAGATTAGTACGTCTAACCAGCGGACCAAAATCCCGCGCATGCATCTAATTGATTCGACGCATGCGTGGAAGCATTGCATTTCCTGGTTTGAGAACGTCGGTGTCGTCTACGTCACCGCGTTCTCTGTCTGCGGGGATTTTGGTCTGATGGTGTGTACACACATCAGACCAAAAGCTCCCAGCAGACATGTCCGATGAAAACGGTCCGCGGACCGTTTTCAGCGGACATGTTCGGTCGTGTGTACGCGGTCTCAGAGGTAGTAGCAGGGGCTTAAAAGAGTGTGGTTTCTGGGCAGTGGCTGGGGAGATGTCCGCAAAAATTTGAACACCCAGTAGTTGAATGGAAGATGCTTCTTTCGCTTTACACATGACCTTTTCCTTCACCTTGTAAAAGTGTGGCTTTACTATTATGTACTTGGGAGGTCATTATGATGGGGGGCAGTCAGGGCACTGTGAGCCCGATCGATTTCCAGCTTGTGTTCAAACAAGTCAGGCAGCAATGTAGAGATTGCTGATGCTGTCTGTATTCTGATTGGTCCTTTTGATTGTAACATCAAGCTTATTCTCAATAGCATTAATGTGATCCCCAAGTCATTGAACTTTTGGTTTGAGTCAGCAGTGATTTTGATGCTTACTTTTGCCAGACCCTGCTCTAGCAATGCAGACAATCTGGCTAGAACAGTTGGGTCTCCAGAGTATTCTGGCTGTGCTGCTGGGGGCTGGGTAGGGATAAGCTCTGGAGAGACCTGCAGGCTACCCTGGCTGGAATCATTTCTCCCATGGCCCAATCTAGGTAGGAATCCGTTGAGAAAGGAAATTTCCAGCCAGAAAATTCACCGCCACGTGGGTCAACATCATAACAGGTGTAATGCAGGACTCATCCAGATCCCCCAGGGCTGATGATGGAGGAGGATGGCACTGGATTGCCTCTGAGAGAGGTAATGAGAGTGAGGCTTTGGTTGCCATGTTGTTTGGGCCGGCCACCTGTAGTTCCTCCTCGGGCGGTGGATTGGGTGAAAGCCTGCTGTGTATGGAGGTATGCGATTTACAAGCCGATGGGTCCCCTGGCTGTGCCTGTTTCAGTGGATGTTGGCCAGATGCACCCTAGATACTAAACTTCTTTATTACTTCGATATCAAGGAAAAAAAATGTTTCTTTGTTCATTTAGAAGTCAAATTTCAATGGTTTTGCCAAGGAATGCATATTGATGTAAAAAAATGTACTGACCGATCTGAATATTCTGTCCCAGAGCAATGTTTTAATCCCATTATTGCTAACTGAGTGAAACTTGCTGCCTTTTCCAGTTATGTGGAAATTAAGCCTAATTTAGTATCAAAGCATAAGGAAATTAAGCATTTTGTTCATACATGGTTCCAATTGAATCCACAGTAGCTTTTCTACTATTCTGACTCACTGAAAAAATAGGTATATGTTACTGTGTACATACAATGAAAGACAGAGAGATGTGATATAAAATCAATGAAGATGAAATTACATCTATTAAAATGTAAGACACATTTTTTTGAAAGTTAAAGTTTATGTAAACCCTAACAACAAACTTTTCTTATTTGCTTTGTAAATATATTTCTGGAAGTATTTTGTTATATCTGCTTGATAAGCAGAGCTTTTTTTCTCAGAAAATAGGTGCAGGAACTCAACCACGACAAGTTCAAATTTCACAAACAGTAGAAAGGTCTTAAAGAGGCATTAAATACCAGAATTGCATTACATACAGAATGCAGAGTTCAGGGGGTTACAAAGCTGTCACTTGTAAACACAGAAACCAGACTTTTGTGTTTACAAGTGATTGTGGTGAGCAGGCACCAAAGGGTCTGAGCCATAGGTGGTGGAACTGAGTTCCCCCAAGTTCCCCCTGAAAAAAAGCCCTGTTGATAAGTATACCTAAAAATAGCTATTAATCCTGGCAGAAATCTTGTAAACTTCCTAAGCAATCTCTGGGGTGCTTTATTATCATTTAGAACTGTTTCTAGCTCTCTCAGTGGACTACAGAACATCTCCATAATATGTTATAGGGAAAATAAGAAGGGGAGGTATTTTGTAGTCCCATCCTAGGTTGACTGTGCTGACATCAATACATTACTGTGAATGAGCATTGTCAGAACATTGTGATAAAAAAAGGGAAAATGCAGCTGATTCAGCATTTTACCCAGAAAATGGTACCTAAAATATTACATCACAGAAATGTGTAATGTTGCATAAAGATTAAAATGTCTATATAGAAGGGCCAAACATACATGAGAGGACTGCATTTCAAACATTTGTTTCTAGTTTTAAGAGTCATCAAACCCACATCATTAACCACTTCAGCCCCGGAAGATTTTACCCCCTTCATGACCAGATTACTTTTTACAATTTGCCACTGCATCACTTTAACTGACAATTGTGCGGTCGTTCGATGCTGTACCCAAACAAATGCACATTTGCATCCTTTTTTCAACAAATAGAGCTTTCTTTTGGTGGTATTTGATCACCTCTGCGGTTTTTATTTTTTGCGGTATAAAAAAAAGCTACAATTTTGAAAAAATATATATTTTTAACTTTTGCTATAATAAATAGCCCCCCAATTAAAAAAAAAAATGTCTTCACCGGTTTAGGCCAATATATATTCTTCTACATATTTTTGGTCAAAAAAAGTGCAATAAGCATATTGATTGGTGTGCGCAAAAGTTATAGTGTCTTCAAACTATGGGAAAAATGTATGCCATTTTTATTATTATTTTTTACTAGTAATGGCGGTGATCTGCGATTTTTAGCAGTACTGTGAAATTGTGGACAGATCAGAGACTTTTGACACTTTTTTGGGACCATTGACATTTATACAGCGACAGTTCTATAAAAATGCACTGATTGCTGTGTAAATGTCACTAGCAGGGATGGGGTTAACACTAGGGGCGATCAAGAGGTTAATTGTGTGTTCCCTCAGTGTGTTCTAACTGTGGGGGATGGGATTGACTAGGAGAGGAGACATATCATTTGGCTCCTCTTCCCTGACAGCACAGGGATTTGTGTGTTTACACACCTAAATCCCCGTGCTGGCCGGCAGGCACGATCGCCGCCGGCCACTCGCGATCAAGTCCCATCGCCGTGTAGCAGGCACGCGCAACCCCGGTGGCACGTGCACGCCATCTGTGGCTGCAAAAGGAATGGACGTACCTGTACGGGATTTCGCCCAGGGGAGCCATTTTGCCGCAGTATATCTGCGCAAACTGGTCGGGAACTGGTTAAAAATAAATGGTATATTACATGCTGTTCATATTTACTGGAAAAAAACTTTTTGATCATGCTGTTCTCTATCTCCCTCTTATGTCCCCACTGCATTTGGAATTTTGTGGAGCAGTGTTGGCAGCTAGTGTACCTGCTCAGTTTTTAGTATATTTCTACCTTAAGCATTTCCTCCCTATCATATCTGAGCAGCCCTTGTGACTATAGCGTCACACATGTGGGTATAAACACAGTGGTAAATTACAGCCCACTCCTTCCCTGCTCCTCCGTGTCCACTAACCAGCTAAACACAATGGGGGTGAGATATTACACCTTGATTGATAGAGGCTTCACCTCCCTGTTATTGTAAGACCTAGGCTGGAGAGGTGTAATATAGCCTGTGACTGGCAGAAATCCACTTACATCATGTTATTGCCCAAAAAACTAATGATTTCAAATATAAATTTGTATGACAATTTTGAACAGTTTATTATATTAATTATTTATTGTTACTCTGTGCCAAATGCTTTTTTTTATTTAACATGTAACCAGTATCATAGGACTCCTCTTCCTGCCATTGTTTCCTTATAGACAGGCTGGGAAAGAGCTGGCTCATGTGACAGCTGTATATCATTAGGAAAAAAGGTACTTAGGTGTTTCCCTATATTAAAACAATTACATCCACAAACAGAAAGAGAAGGGATAATGTAAATGAACTACTTCAGCTCCAGAAAGGTTTTACCCACTTTTTTTTTTTAATCAATTTAGACCAATATGTATTCTTACACATATTTTTGGTAAAAAAAAATCCCAATGAGCATATTGGTTTGCGCAAACTTTATAGCGCCTACAAACTATGAGATAGATTTAGGGACTTTTTTTTTACTGGTAATGGTGGCGATCTGCGATTTTTAGCAGTACTGCAACATTGCGGCGGACAAATCTGATTCTGAGTGATAGGTTTTGGGGACAAGTGACACCAATACAGTGATGAGTGCTATAAAAAATCCACTGATTACTGTATAAATGGGGGCAATCAAAGGGGCAGCACCAGGGGCAATCAAAGGGTTAAATGTACCCTAGGGCAGTGTCACACTGAAGGAAAAGAGTGATCCATGATTTAGCTTAGCAGAATCACAAGATCTCTCTTTCCCTTCCTGACAGATCCGCCGTTTTCCTTGTTTACACAGGCAGACGGCTGATCCATCTCTCCTGTGAACGATCTGTGGGTCGCGGTGGCTATCTCAGCCACCGGACCCGCTGATTGGCTCCCACTGTGTCCAATCACAGCGGGAGCGGCGAGCTCCCCTTAAACCGCGTGCGATAAATCACCTACAGGAATGTGATTTTGAGCAGCCGGGCCGCCCTGCCGCAGTTAATGTACGTGGGGTGGTCCAAAAGCAAACAGCGTGTGTTTAGTATCACTTTAACAGGTATACTTACAGCATGCTGTATTGTGGATTTTATGTATGATTTATAAAATGCATAGGAATCATACAGAAAATTAAATCACACAGTTTAGTTTTTATATTATTTGATAGTCTGTAGCAGATTCCTTGTCCTTTTATTCATAGACGCAAATCAGATTGGGCAATAAAGGCCAGATGCATGGGGCATGTGTGTAAAAGAATATCATGAACATGAAAAATTTCTGAGATGATTCTACAATCTGACTTATGTCTTTAGATGTCCTTGTAAAAACATTACAGACAAAGCTCTAACCTGAGTTTTGGATACTATACAAATATGCCAAGAATTGTATTAATTGGTCTAATGCAAGGTGGCTGGGCACAGTTGGGTAAAGTGTCAGTGTAGGGAGAATCCCCACCAAGTAAGACTGTCTGTGCAATTAGCTATCTGAACTCTAACCCTTCTAGAATAATTAATGAATAACATAGGGGATCAAGACAAAGACACAAAGTGATTTGGGTGGGTGCTAGCAAGTAATACATCAAAGAATGTTGGTAATTGGCCCTGTGGCTTTCATTCTTTGCCCTATTTCTTTCAATTCATTGACTCAAAATAATAGGTTCAGGTTCATTATCAACAGGTTTAAGCTGTAAGAGCACAACACTTCAACAAAGCTATGATTGTAACTGGACTGGTGGCTAAGGAAAGAGTTTGAAACCAAATTACACACCCACAAAAGCGAAAGTAATTACCAAACTGTAAGGAGCATACATTTGAAAATCGTACCTGAACCATTTTAAGTTGTCAAAGGAACTCATCATTACGATGTTGGAATACAGCTGGTATGGACAGGTATGTCTTAGTATTTAATGCCTACTATCTAAAATATTGTATACATGTACTTCTTTTGTATGGTTCTGGCAGAACATGTTGGTACCATCCTTTGCAGAGCTATATAACTTGGGAGGAGCATAACTGGTGTCTGTTTGGAGTATAGAATATTGAATCTGATGTGGTCATGTTACAAATGGAAGGTAGATGTTTGTTAACCCCTTCACTATTTCTTTTGTTACCAGGATGTGGAAAAATAATTCAGATGTCATTATGAACACCTGGCTGAGCAGACTACATGATATATGCATACCTAACAACACTTTTTATCATTGACACATATATGTCCTACATAGTTGGTAGAAATCATAATAAAATACATTTTCACTAAGAATGAATACATGCACAATTACTTACAACACCAATAGTATGGTTAAATCAGATAGCTGAAATTAAAATGATATCACCAGAGATCATGTACACATTTTATAAAATAAGTAAGACGACTTGCTTTTATACCTATTGTTTGGTTTTGTTTTCTGACTTGGATCTATTTGTATTTTTTTAATAATTTAATTTAGAAGTATAAACCAGCTGGTAATACTAAAGATTGGTTTATTATTGCAAGATAGCTGTATAAAGAGACATATATATATATATATATATATATATATATATATATATATATATATATATATATATATGAAGTTCAATGCCTGCCATAATGTGTAGAACGCCTAATTTTACCGTGTGTGTGTATATATATACACACACACACACACCAGTCAGTAGGGTTTTTGTAAACATACAACTTCCATCATTCCATTTCCATCAATCCAATTCCATACACGAATACGTTGTCAAGACGGACACATATCCCTGAGACATTATACAATTTAGGTATTGTTTAAGGTTATACCAACAATACAAAATTATTACCTAAATTAATTGGGGCAGACCAAAGTGGAATAAATCACAACAAAATAAAACGTAAACAAAATGAACTGATACTTTGTCTGCTGTAATTTAATTTAGATCACGTTCCAAAGTAATCTCAGTTTTTTAATTTTCTCATTTTATGTTACCATTCCATACCATTAATGCACCATGAATCTTCTTTAACTGAATTAACTGAATATTCGGATCATCTCAAAAATTAGATTAACGTAACTTTTTTTTTACAGCATGTATGAACATTTTCTAAATTGGAGCTTCTCAAGCTAATTTCCGTATTCTTTGTGTATAATTAGTTAAGTGAATATACACTGGATAGCTATGCAAGAATACTGAAGATGTATTGTGCTGCAATGTCAAACAGACAAATCTAGTTTGTTGCGCACGTGAAGCTAGCTAGATGGGAACATGAACTGTTAGGGATCAATTCATTCTCATATATTAATCATCATTTATGTGATTAAGGTGCAAAAAGGAAGAAAAATGCAACATAAAATAAGTCACTATAAACTGTTAGCTTTTCTTATTTAATGTAACTGTAAATCTTAAAAAAAGGTTGAAATAATAAAAAAATATATAAAGTTTATATGTTTTAGGTTTATTTTTAATTATATTACCTAGAGTTCAAGTACTTTAAGATAAAAGAAATCTATAATTTGAATTTAGCAAAAGTTTGTGACTGAAAAAGAACTGAAACTTAATAGAGTACCAAATAAACCACACAGATATACATAAAAGATATATTCTTTACTCAAAAAATGCTAAAAACATGTCCATCAGCCCTTTTATTTGATCCATAAAAAACAAATTTCAGCCTTTTACTTAAGGCCTTAGTCATAATAAATTATCTAGTTTAGTGAGTAGTATGCCCTGTACACACGATTGGAATTTCCGATGAAAAAAGTCAGTCAGTCATCGGAAATTCCGTCCGTGTGTGGGCCCCATCGGACTTGTTTCCATCGGAGTTTAGAAATAGAACATGTTTTATTTTTTTACGATGGAAAAAAATACTATCGGAAATTCCAATCGTCTGTGTGGAACTCCGACGGAGAAAAAAACATGCATGCTCAGAATCAAGTCGACACATGCTCGGAAGCATTGAACGTAATATTTCTCGGCTTGTCGTAGTGTTTTACGCCACTGTGTTTTGGATGGTCGGAATTTGTCTGACAGTGTGTATGCAAGGCAGCTTGAACGGAATTCCGATGGAAAATTCCATCGGATTTTACCCCATCGGAAATTCCGATCGTGTGTACAAAGCATTAGTGTCAGTGTAAGTGTCAGTGTTAGTGTCAGTGTCCGTTAGAGACAGTGTAAGGCTGCATTCACACCAATGCATTCTGCTTTTTGAAGAAATGTAGGACATTTTTATTGACATGGATTCCTATGGAACATGTTCACATTAATCCATTTTTGTGCCTCTGCATTTTTGCATGTACTTTTTTCTTTACATTCACTGTATATAGATGTTTGCTAATGAGCGGGCCGGGAAAGTCATCTGCTGTCAGCGGGGTTCCCCACTGACAGCTAAATGTAAAAAAAAATATTTGCCATTTAAAAACATTCAAGAAAAAATTATGTGGGGTTCCCTCCCCCAAAGCCATACCAGACCCTTCGGTCTGGTATGGATTTTGAGGGGAGACCCAATGCCATGGGGTCCCCCCAAAACCCATAAATCCATACCAGACCCTTATCTGAGCATGCAGCCTAGCAGGCCAGAAAAGGAGGGAGCGAGTTATGAATTAATAAAAAAAAAAAAAGTGAATCTCTGCTGATTTCCATCATCCAATCATGTGCAAACAAGAATGCTGTTTTTTTTATTTCCCTTGCACCTGATTGGGTAATATTTACTAAGTGACTATTCAAATCACCACATTCACTAAGCTTGGGAAATTAGTGCAATTGCACTTGCAAAGTGCACAATCTATTTGCCTTTAGTAAATCATCCTCATTATTTTTTCATACAGAGAATCTTGAAAATAATCATAATGATGGGACAGCCCACTACAGTAGTTACATACTGTGAAGAGAATTCCCGCTTACTGTACATGTAGGAGAGGTAACATTTTCAACAATGACCTTCGAGATGTTCCAGAGCCCATCGATAGTTTGATAACATGGAAATAACAAAGACAGCAATCTCAAGATGCTTAAACATTTTTAGTTCTTATGATTAATTATTAAAACTAGTTGTATTTAAATGTTCATGTTTATGTGAAGTGCTGGATAACATCCATTGCATTTGGTTACATTAGGCTGATTTTGACTTCTATATACTGTATATTAGGGGGTCATGGCTCTCTAGTAAGCTCCTTTGTGTTTGTGTGGTGGTGGATTGCTAATCTGGAAGTGGAGCGCATTTGAAGATTTTTTTCACTTGACTTTGGGCAAACAAATTTATCACTTGATTGTTTTTAGTGTTATTTCACTTATTTCTTTGTCACATTGTCATAGTGCAGCACTTTTATATATGTTATATCTTTTAAAATGTATATCCAATATAATGCAAGCAATCATATTTTTTTTGTTTGTTTGCTTGTTTGTTTTGATTCCAACACGGCTTATTATATTTGTATTCATAGTTGTATTTTCATACTGACAGCGGCACAGATGAGAAACAAATTATATCAGGAAGCAGACCTTTTTTAGAACACAATTGCTTCTAAATCAAATTACCCCGAGGACAAGACCTAACTTTATTGAAAAAGTGAGCAAATTCAATTTGCTAATTGAAAGAGGTTATTATAACTTACATTTATTTAAATGGCCACAGTAAAAGTATCAATTAACACAGATTTTTATATAACGTTAAAAATGGTCCTTTTGATTCACAATGCATTAAATATTAATTGCCACACTGCACAAAGATAAATACAATTGTATATTTCTGTTTTAAAATATTAATTTTAAATATTTTCACAAATTTCATGGCACATACTCAAAAACAAGTTAGCAATCTAATTTAATCACTTGCTGCCCACCCACAGTGCATTTATTGTGGACGGGAGGCACAGCTAGGCTGAGTAAAGTAAATATACATTGCCTGGCACATGGGCACTGGTGAACTGCTCTCATAACTGCTCTGTCCACAGGACACAGTGGATTATGGTTCTTGGTACCCAGTTTCTATGCGATCACATGATCACAATGTCAGCAAAGCTGTTATGAATACATTTTATTCATAACAGCTGTGGTTCCTATAGAGTATCACATAGTATCTGTGCCAATCACAGCTCTTTGTGCCATGTGATTAGTGTAGTCAATCACAGCATAGCAACAGTAAGTCCAACTGTTATGAATGTTACCCATTCATGACAGTTCAAATTATTGCTAATATGAAAAAAAAAAATGTTTACAAAATTTAACAAAAAGGTATTTATTTATTTTTTACATACTCAGTATACTTGAGGTCACTTGGGGGTATATGTACAGTCCTGGCAGTTTAAGGCCTCAATAAATGAGGTAGGCAATCAGGGCATCAGAAATTATCAACTTTCAAATATATATATACCACAAAAGTTTTGTAGGACTTTTACTTTTACATTAAATAATTTACACTGATCTGGGTTGTTTTGACATTTAACAGAAACAAGGTGTTTCTTTTTTCAAAATGTTCGGTATTTTTTCATCTTTATACCAAAAAATAAAAAACCCAGTGGTGATCAAATACCACCAGAAAGCTCTATTTGTGTGAACAAAATGATATAAATTTAATTTGGATACATTGTTGCATGATTGAGCAATTGCCAGTTAAAGTAGCACAGTGATGAATAGCAAAAAAACATCCCCCGTTCTTGAAGGGGTTATAACCTTCTGGAGGTCAAGAGATTAATCTTCAATTTCAAGACTACTAAAACATAATTTTGCTTTAAAAATAAAGTAATATGAATAATAGAGGTTAATAGTGTGAAGTGCTGAGTGAAACTAATTCACCATTTTGAGAAAACACTTGGAAGTTAATGAAGAAATCAAACTTAAAGGAGTTGTAAATTAATTATAAACATCTGATGTTGCCGCCCCCCCCCCCCCGAGCCCCCGTTTTACTTACCTGACCCGTCGAAAGTCCCGCGCGGTCCCGAGATCCTCTTCACCTCTCAGCCTGGCCGCTGATTGGCTGGAGCGGATGGATTGAGAGCAGTCATTGATGTTCTATTTTTCCCACAAATAGAGCTTTCTTTTGGTGGTATCTGATCACTTCTGCGTTTTTTATTTTGTGCGCTATAAACAAAAATAGAGCGACAATTTTGAAAAAAAATCGATATTTTTAACTTTTTGCTATAATAAATATCCCCCAAAAATATATAAAACTGTTTTTTTCCCTCAGTTTAGGCCGATACGTATTATTCTACCTATTTTTGGTAAAACAAATCGCAATAAGCGTTTATCGATTGGTTTGCGCAAAATTTATAGTGTTTACAAAATAGGGGATAGTTTTATTGCATTTTTATTATTTTATTTTTTTTACTACTAATGGCGGCGATCATCGATTTTTTTCATGACTGCGACATTATGGCGGACACTTCGGACAATTTTGACACATTTTTGGGACCATTGTCATTTTCACAGCAAAAAAATGCATTGTTTACTGTGAAAATGACAATTGCAGTTTGGGAGTTAACCACAAGGGGGCGCTGAAGGGGTTAAGTGTGACCTCATTTGTGTTTTGTGGCTGTAGGTGTGACGTCATTGATTGTGTTTCCCTATAAAAGGGAACACACGATCAATGAGGCGCCACACAGCTCTCCCCATTCTTCAGCTCCGGGGACCGATCGCGGGACTCCAGCAGCGATCAGGTCCGCGGGTCCCGCGGTCACGGTCACGGAGCTTCCGACCGGGACCCACGGCTGGGCACTTAAAGAGGACGTACCTGTACGTGCTTGTGCCCAGCCGTGCCATTATGCCGACGTATATGTGCAGGAGGCGGTCCTTAAGTGGTTAAAATGATCGTAAGCTTCGCATTGATCTTTATAACATTATCAATTTTTTTTACTTCTACAAAGTTTAGAGTAGGAGCATTCAAAGCTTTGATAATTAACTATAAAAATATGTGTAGCAAGAATATTTTCCATTCTGGAGAAGTGCTGAAATCTATTTATTTAGTGCTTTCCACTAGCTTTTTTTACATAAATAGGTGTGAGGGAGTGAGTGAATGAGGTTGTATACTCAGATCCTCAATCTTCTTACATCAGGACATGTCCACCAGATGTGTGCATTCATACCAGGTTCAGAACGTGAACCCCTAAACATGTTAACAAATAGGTAGGGATATATTTGGCTGATAGTGCTGGTCTTTATTACCACTGAAAGAAGACTTTGTAGCAGTTCTCTAGCGTTAATATGTTTCTAGAGCTTTTTACTGTTGCAATCCATATATCCTGAAACATAAAAAGAGGGCGCAACAACCTTGTGCATTACCAATGGTAAAATGTATTAAAAAACTGTAACAGCAGTAGTCATACTCACAAACGAGTGTAAACAGAGCTTTTTTTTCTCAGAAAATAGGTGCAGGAACTCAACCACGACCTGTTCAGATTTCAAAAACAGTAGAAGGGACTTAAAGGGGCATTAAATACCAGAATTGCATTACATACAGAGTGCAGAGTTCAGGGGGTTACAAAGCTGTCACTTGTAAACACAGAAACCAGTCTTCTGGGTTTACAAGTGATTGTGGTGAGCAGGCACCAAAGGGTCTGAGCCAGAGGTAGTGGAACTGAGTTCCCCCAAGTTCCCCCTGAAAAGAAGCCCTGAGTGTATACAAGAAAGCTTATTAGTCTGCCAGCAAATAGAACTGCGTCTCTGGACACCTGCAACCCAGACAGGATATTATGAGGGCCAGATGACATCGCAAATGGCTAACACATTTCAAAGGGCCTACCCTCTTCCTCAGAGCCAAATCGGTGGCCACCTTCTTTCCTCTTTTTATGTTTCAGTTTTAAGGATACCCATTGTTCTGAGGAGGGTAGCAAGACCGCAGGCATTGTTCTATCCAAAGGGTTGGCTGCACCACTTACCTATAGACTAACCCCTCAAGCGCAGGAGATTGTTTCTGTGTTGGTTATCCATATTTCCTGCCAGTTTTTAACTGTAAGGTTTTGCATAACTTCATTTGCCATTTAGTTTGATAGAGTGCACAGCTGGTGTGTATTGGATTACACAATAGAAGAGTAACATAAAGAAATAAGGCCAGGAGAATATGGGTCATTACAGCAGCATTGTATTGGTAAGGAGAGAAGAGTTGTCCTTCACAGGGATTTTATGTAATGCTGTATTTGAAGGTAATTGTAGTGTCTCTAAAGCTGTATATGGTCTACCAATGAAATTGGTTGGGATTCTGAAATCCCCTTGGAAAAAGATGGAAGTTTATGATGGAAGGTTTGATGAGATTAAGGCCCAGATTCTCGTAGATCGGCGTAAAACTGGGCGGGCGTAACGTATCTGATTTACGTTACGCCAGCGCAAGTTTTTCAGGCAAGTGCTTTATTCACAAAGCACTTGCGTGTAAAGTTGCGGCAGCGTAACGTAAATCACCCGGGCGAATTCAAATTTGGTGGGTAGGGGGCGTGTAGCATTTAAATGAAGTGCGTTCCCGCGCCGAACGAACTGCGCATGTGCTGTCCGTAAAATATCCCAGGGTGCATTGCTCCAAATGACGTTGCAAGGACGTCATTGGTTTCGACGTGAACGTAAATGGCGTCCAGCCCCATTCACGGACGACTTACGCAAACGACGTAACTTTTCAAATTTCGACGCGGGAACGACGGCCATACTTAACATTGGTTGCGCCTCATATACCCAGGGGCAAATTTACGCTGGGACAAGCCTAATGTAACTTTACTGCGTCGGCCGGCGCGTACGTTCGGGAATTCGCGTATCTAGCTAATTTGCATACTCGATGGGGAAAACGACGGAAGCGCCACCTAGCGGACAAAAAAAATTGCATTTAAGATCCGACGGCGTAAGAGACTTACGCCTGTCGGATCTAATGGATATCTATGCGTAACTGATTCTAAGAATCAGTCGCATAGATACGACGGCCCAGATTAGGATTTACGACGGCGTACATTGCGCTGCGCTGTCGTAAGCCCTTTGAGAATCTGGGCCTAAGTTTCCAGAATATTTTATGCATTCTTACATGCAAAGAAATGGATTAAGATGTCTTAAGTTTAGATGACTGATGTTTTGGTGGGGGTAACCACAACTGAGTATATTTGGGGAATCTGGTGACATTCTCGGAGATCCAGGATTGCTCAGAGTTTATTGATTGAAGCTCTCTTGACTTCCATCATGCAATCATGTGCAAAAATGCAATTTTTTTTATTTTCCTTGCACATGATTGGGCATTCTTTGCAAAATGATATTTCACTACATTTACTAAGTTTTGCAGAAAATTCCCATGAAAAGTGCAACTTCCCTTGCAAAGTATACAGCCTATTTGCATTACGTACATCAGCCCCATGCATTTTAGCACTAATATTTACATTATTTGGGCTGAGCATTGATTATAAATATGTTAGCAATAATTCCCAATATTATATCCCATTAGTATTACTCAACTCACAGACCATGGGGAGATCTTCACTACCCACCAATATCAATCAGCCTTCAAGGCTATATACCACATCTCTAAAGCCGGGTACACATGATCGGAATTTCCGATGGGATGAAATCCGATGGAATTTTCCGTCGGAATTCCGATGAAGCTGATTTCCATCAGTCTTGCATACACACTGTCAGGCCTCGTACACACGGCCGAGGAACTCAACGTGCCAAACACGTCGAGTTCCTCGGCCAGTTCAGCCCTGAAGCCGCCGAGGACCTTGGCGGGCCGAGAGCTCCCATAGAACAACGAGGAAATAGAGAACATGTTCTCTATTTCCTCGCCGAGGTCCTCGTCGGCTTCCTCGGCCGAAAGTGTACACACGACCAGTTTCCTCGGCAGAATTCAGCCAGAAACTCGGTCGGAAGCTGAATTCTGCCGAGGAAACTGGTCGTGTGTACGGGGCCTCAGACTAAATTCCGACCATCCAAAACGTGGTGACGTAAAACACTACGATGAGCCGAGAAAAATTAATTTCAATGCTTCCGAGCATGCGTTGACTTGATTCTGAGCATGCAATAGGAATTTCCTATAGTTTTTTTTCCATCGGAAAAAATAAAACATGTTCTATTTCTAAACACCGACAGAAAAAATTCAGATGGGGCCCACACGATCGGAATTTCCGATGAATAAAATTCCATCTGACTTTTTTCATCGGACATAAGTGTGTCAACCACTGGGAACTACCCAACAAATTGCTTTACAATGGTATCTTACCTCATATAGAGTTTCTATATATCTTCCATCACAATCCCCACTATACTGGAGCGGATGTGGTATGGTAGGCCAACTCAAGCATATCTTCTGGTCATGCAAACATCTAACCAGGTTTTAAAGCAAAGTATTCTGTAAAATTTCAGAGATTACTGGGATAATCACTTCACCCTCTCCAGCGTTAGCGATCCTAAACATAGGCATAGAACATTTCCCCCCAACTGCAGAGGAATCGTCACCCACATTCTATTAGCCGCTAAGATGCTTATAACCAGAAGATGGAAATCCCAGCTAGCACCTAACATATCTGAAGTGATTTATATAGTGAAGCACAACCATGCATTTGAAAGCCTACTGGCATACAGACATGGTAACAAACGTCTCTTTGATCACTACTGCAGCCTGTAAAATCTATGGATTACGAACCATTGATATAATCCTTTAAAATAAACCATTTATATAAAATATTAATGATTTCTATCCTCTAAGCCTGGCTAGACCACACTCAGACACTACCAACCTCTCCCAATGTTCTATTACCTTATTGTTCTTTGATTGCTTAATTGTCTGTTTTATTGTCTGTTTTATTATCTTGATTAATCTATTACCTGGATGGGGACATGTTTTGCTTATTTTGGTAATGTGGGCTTTTTTGCTCTGTTTGCTCAATTACCTACCGCTTGACGTCTAAATGTATTGATTGTTTTTACATAGGTATATGTATACGTACATGTCATGGATATTATGTATTATGCATATTACATGTTATATAGTTGAGTATAACAAACCCAACTTTTATCTGCTACACAATCTATGCTGAGTTTACCCACCCGGTACCATTTGTTTAACCATTCATTGATCCTATATATATTTATTTTCAATAAAAATGTATGGAATAACAAATATTACTGAACTCTCAAAAGAGTTTCCTATAAATTTCCCAGCATTTCATTTTTGCTGTCCTTTCCACAACTGGAGTATTACAAACCCACTGGTGAAGAGCACCCTATATATCACATTTAAGTAAAATCCATTATTAGTTCTGTACAAAACACCCTCTACCTCATCTGCTAGACTTAGGTCTTGATAAATACAAACAAAAATATGCTGGCTTTTCACTGAATGTGTCTGGTTTGTGTAATTATGTTATCCTTTAAAATAAAGTTTATAGAAAACATTAAATTGTAATTGACCAGACCCAAAAAAGTGAAAGATAAAAGAGTCCTTAGAACCTTTTACATGTTTACCACAATGCCATACCAACTGAAAAAAGAGTATGGGTCATGTGCTGCTTACTTTCTCATCTCCACTAAGACAGAAAAACACTATGATATTTCTATATTAAAAATGCATTATGCAATGTGATTCCCTACTACACAGTAATCATCATTATAGTAAATTTACATTCACAATTCAGCATTCACAATTTTACATGTAGTAGTTAAAATTGTATCTCACTGATTAATTGGGCTTTTGCAACTGGTGTGGCTTTGTACTGAATGGGGAAGTCGATAAATATAATTACAATTTTTTAAAACCTAATTATATTGTATCAATAATTCCAGTGCTAATTTGCATATACAGTATATGTTTCAAGCCTTCCCAACTGTATTAATTTTCTTTAAATTAACAAGCAAAATAATGCACTGTACATATATTCATATGTATATCAATTACAAGTTCAAGCATCTTTAGAAGATAATTATGTACTAAAATTAAATTGTACTTTGAAAATTATATAAAAGCAATCATAAAGCAATTGAGTATCTTAACTTTCATATTGTAAAAAAAATCTGACATATATATGCACATAGCTGTTTTTTTTTTTATTCAGACAAATACATGCCCAAAGGCTATTTTTACTACAGCGTGCACTACAAGGCAATGTCTGGCTGTCCCTAGTAAAAAAAAAAACACTTTTACTATCTTAGAAGTTGCATAACTCTTACAAAAAGCTCTATTCAGAAACTCACAACAAAGGTTAGTTGGCATTGGTGACTTCTTACAACTTACAAGCCAATAAGAAGACCGATTCAGAGGGCACACAAAAGTTTTCATATAGCTAACAGTCATCTTATTTTATGTCTTCATGTCACTGTTTATAGCCATGGTAAATTAATTGGAGTGTTAAAATAGTTTCTCCATACCATTGTGATCTATGCTGTAGTAACATTTTCTTCAGTAGTGATATAAATGTATTTTTAGGTTTTATTATTCTATATTTAGCAAAGCAGAATCAAAGAATGGAAGTTCAAAATAGAAAATAAATTGTGTCATGAACTTTCATCTTTTTAACAAAAAATGCTTTACACTATAAAACACTCACATACATTTGGAAGCCTCTCTAAGTTAATGTCACAAGGACATGCTTACTAGTCAGTAATAATAGTGGTCTATTATTAGGTTTTCAGTTGTTAAAGTAGATGTATGGAAATAAAAAATCATGTATAACTGGGCAATTATTTGAAAGAAGGGGTATGACAATATCCTCACATGTAGTGTGCATGTGGATATTATAAAGTAAAGAGAGAGTGCCGCGTCCTAATATAAATGATAAAGGAGATAACTAAGGGCTAGTTTTTGGACTTTTTAGGCACAATTTGGTTGGTCAGAATATATTCACACAAGGAGAGATTTTCTCTAAAAGGTTTGTTTGTGACCGGTTTCGCGCTTTAACAGCGCTTCCTCACGGAGTCAGCAGTGTGGTTTTGACTGTAGGACAACATTAAACAATAAAACAAAAACAGATAAAAAAAGATGCATCAGTTTGGATGATAACATTAATAGAAATAAAAATACATACGGTCAAGCAGAAAAAGGGGGGGAGGGGAAGGAATGAGAGGGAGGGAGGGGGAAAAGGAGAGAAAAGGAGAGAAAAGGAAAAAAGAGGAAGGAAGGGGGGGATGAGGAAGAGGGGGGAGGGGGAGAGAGAAAAGAAAGTGAGAAAATAGAGTCCTGATAGGTGAAAACCAAACCCAGCGCATTTCCTCAATGATACAATGGGAACGAGGGTATATATGTGTATATAGTAGAATAGTTTAGGGGAGGAGAAGATAATAAAGTAGAGGAACTACTATGAATACTTACAGACTGTTACTTTTTATTTTGGGTCGTTTCTATACCCCTTACAATACGTCCAGCAGCCCGGACATAGTCTACCTTTTTCCTCTATTATTGCTAGGAAATTCTTATACTCAATACGTATCGTTCATGGATTAATTCCTATACTAACAAATACTATCTGTAAGTATTCATAGTAGTTCCTCTACTTTATTATCTTCTCCTCCCCTAAACTATTCTACTATATACACATATATACCCTCGTTCCCATTGTATCATTGAGGAAATGCTCTGTGTTTGGTTTTCACCTATCAGGACTCTATTTTCTCACTTTCTTTTCTCTCTTCCCCCCTCCCCCCTCTTCCTCACCCCCCCTTCCTTCCTCTTTTTTCCTTTTCTCTCCTTTTCTCTCCTTTTTCCCCCTCCCTCCCTCTCATTCCTTCCCCTCCCCCCCTTTTTCTGCTTTCCCGTATGTATTTTTATTTCTATTAATGTTATCATCCAAACTGATGCATCTTTTTTATCTGTTTTTGTTTTATTGTTTAATGTTGTCCTACAGTCAAAACCACACTGCTGACTCCGTGAGGAAGCGCTGTTAAAGCGCGAAACCGGTCACAAACAAACCTTTTAGAGAAAATCTCTCCTTGTGTGAATATATTCTGACCAACCAAATTGTGCCTAAAAAGTCCAAAAACTAGCCCTTAGTTATCTCCTATAACTGGGCAATGCTTAAGATAAATAAATGGACAAGAAAAAGGCATACATACAGGGTAAAAACATAAATAAATATGTTTTTTTTTTTAAATGACAACCTTGTATTTGGTTGAACTTCACATAATGTATGACTCTTGAAAAACTGATGAAAAAGCTGTTACTACAGTTAAACGGCCAAGCCCTGCTGTTTGCCTGATGAAGGGGTCCTGCGTCTTCTGTGATGTGATCATTCTTCAACAAAGATTTGGACGTAATTGACAATCTGTGGTGTGCTGGCGAATATGTGCATTTGATCTGTGAAGTTTCCAGTTCCATCTGGTTGTTTCTGCAGCACCCGTTACTTCTAAAGCCTTAGGCTGGGTGCACACTGGTACGACACGACTGTTGTATGACTGTCATCCTACTTTGCGACATCAGTCCTACTTCCAACCAACTTAAATGAACAAGATAAGATTTTGTCCGACTTTGAGATAGTCCGACTTGTCCTTTGACCAATCAAAACAATCCCAGTGTGACATAAATTCGTTTTCCTGCTGCTGTAATCATCATGTCGGATGTCAAAAGTCGGATGGTCAGGACGGGTATCCGACTTTGATCCAAAATGTTATTGAATGGGCTGAAAATGGACCAAAGTCGGACCAAAGTAGGGGAGGAACCTTTTCTAAAGTCGGACTGACTTGTGTTGGGCCAGTTAAGACGGCTCTCATAGGGAACCATTGATTTGTACACATCATGCAACATGTGCTCCAAAGGTTGGAGTGTATGTCGCACCAGTGTGAACCGGGCCTTATTTAGGAAAGTGTGTAATGGGAATATCGATACTACTTCTTTTCAGTATAAT
Source organism: Rana temporaria (assembly GCF_905171775.1). Classification (NCBI taxonomy): domain Eukaryota; kingdom Metazoa; phylum Chordata; class Amphibia; order Anura; family Ranidae; genus Rana; species Rana temporaria. The sequence continues at coordinate 167,626,751 of NC_053491.1, forward strand.
ACTGTAATGTGTACAAAGTTTAACACAATGTCAAACCCAAAGTGTAAAAAAACCTTCAAAACTACAAACCTACATTATAGAGATGGGGCAGTTCACAAGTTTTCTTTTTCTGCTTTACCAAAATGTCCCCCTCTTTGATGTCAAATCCTTGAATGCCAGCATGCCTCTGGAAGAACTTGCTCAGGTTATTAAAAAGTTGCCTACACATAAATCCCCAGGTCCAGATAGTCTCCCTGATTCATATTATAAGACTTTTCTTCCCATGCTAGCTCCATTTTTACTTGATCTTTTTGAATCATTTCTTAAAGGGGAAATTCCCCATAGCCAATATGTACATTCCTATATCTTAGATATCCTGAAACCTGGCAAGAGCACATCTCACCCAAAAAACTACCATCCTATAGTTTTATCGAACTCCCATTACAAAATATTTACAAACATTTTGGCTAACAGGCTAGCTAAGCCTTTGCCTAAGCGTATAAACCGTGAAAAGGTGGGATTTGTACTGGCCAGTAGAGATGGGCCGAACGACTTCCTGTTCAGTTTGCAAAATTCGGAGTCTAATAACCAACCCAGTGAATTTTATTAAGTAAGTGCCTATTTTGAGGTCTTAGATGCAAGTTATTGGGCATAAAAAGGGCATGGGGGTCTGGGTACTGCCCTGGGGGACATGTATCAATGATTATTTTGTTTTAAACATGATTTTTAAATAAGCAGTGATTTACTAATTCTTAAAGAGAAAAAATAAATATGAAACATTCATTTAACTACTTAAGGGCAGAGCCTCATTTTGAGATTTGGTGTTTACTGGTTTAAAACATTTTTTTTGCTAGAAAATTACTTTGAACCCCCAAATATTATATATATTTTTTTCGAACACCATAGAGAATAAAATGGCAGCTGTTCCAATACCTTTTCTCACACCGTATTTGCACAGTGGTCTTACAAGTGTACTTTTTTGGAAAAAATACAATTTTTTAAATAAAAAAATAAGACATCAGTAAAGTTAGCCCAATTTTTTTTTATATTGTGAAAGATGATGTTACACTGAGTAAATTGATAACCAACATGTCACGCTTCAAAATTGTGAACGCTCGTGGAATGGCGACAAACTTTTACCCTTAAAAATAATAAATAATAATAAATAAATAGGCGATGTTTAAATTTTTTTACAGGTTGCATGTTTTGAGTTACAGAGGAGGTCTGGGGTTAGAATTATTGCTCTCGCTCTAGCAATTGCGAAACCTCATGTGTGGTTTTCACACCGTTTATATATGCAGGCACTACTCACGTTTTGTGTCCCTTTTATTCCTATTACAAGAAATGTAAACAACCCTTGTAATAGAAAAAAAGCATGACAGGACCTATTAAATATAAGATCTGGGGTCAAAAAGACCTCCGATGTCATATTTTCATAAAAATGCAATAAAAAAAATGTAATAAAAAAAAAAAAAATGTCCCTTTAACCTCCCTGACGGTATGATTATTTCAGATTTTAGGTGCTAAAAGCGGTACCATTATTTGCAAGGAAATTTGGCATTTTATATTGTAGGCCTGTAATTTTTAGGAATAACTCACTTAAATCTGACCAAACAAGAGTCTAGTAGGCATCCCGGGTATGAATTTAAAAAAAAAACAAAATTATAAATTATAATATAATAAATAATTATAAATAATTATAACAAATAATAATATAATTATAATAAAAATTATTCAATAATGTAATCAACTCAAAATCACAGAAATTTGCTCAGTTGCAGAATTGTCGCTGTCATCACTTTTATTTTTTTATGACGAATTTCCCCACAAATCGCAATCGCACAATTCTGCAAGTGATTATAATTTATTATCGCTGTTTACTAGCTGCTCTAAAACCATTTTTGACATAAAGGGACACTTTTGGTTGCTATGGACAATCTACAGTTTGCAGGCAGAAAGAACAGTTTTTATTATATAAAAGAACATGTAGGGCACTGGGCAGACCACTAGGGACAAGGGGGGTGTGTATTTTTTACATACAGTACTGTAATCTATAAGATTACAGTATACTGTATGTAATGTGTTTGTTTACCTTTTTGAATTTGGCGCTGTTCTCCGCCCCCTCGTGCGTCGTAACGTCGCAGGGAATGGAGATTGGCGGCACACAGAGGCACTGTGTGAATAGAGCGAGCACTCGCTCACTCACACAGCGCGGTGGCATCGCTGGATCCAGGGACAAGGTAAGTAAACCATGCCTGTGCATTCAGCGAGGCGAGCCCGAGTCTGACTCGGGGTTACCGATCGCAGCACAAAAATGTAACCCTGAGTCAGACTCGGGAATACCGCCAGGGGGGTTAAGAGCTATGGGCGGAAGTGACTTTTTGACGTCAATTCTGCCCTGCAATGGTATGGAGCCTGGTAAGGGCCATCTTCCCCTCACTCAGCTCCATACTACAGAGGGAGAAGGACACGATTGCCTCTGCTGCTGCCGGTGGCTCCGGTAAGTGGCGGAGGGCACCAGAGTGCGGCGGGAGGGGGGCCCTCTACCGCCACAATAAAAGTGATCTTGCGATGAATCCACCACAGAGACCACTTTCATCTGAATGCCGACCGCCCACTCTTGAAGAGGATACCGGAGTTATGGTAGCTAGCTGCTGCCATAACAACTATATTCCTCTTCAAACAGTCAACATATAATGACGGTGTGTGGTCGGCAAGCGGTTAAATATAGTGCCAGGGGGTTTCCCATAGTTTGCCTGTAAAGTGGCGCATCTGTACCGTGTATAGAACCAGCATCAGAATCAAGTAATTCCTGTGCATTGTCAAGGAGCATGTGGCTAGTGCTATGTTCAAATAACTCAGCTGACTCCTCCATGCATGATGCTGGGGCTATGACAGGAGTAGCTGTGGACAAAGAGGGAGCATGCACACTAGTCTCTGGGTGACAGAGCATGAGGAGAATAAGGATGGTGTAGTAAGCCAGTCCACCACCCCTTCTGCATGCTGTGGCTGGATAGCAGGGCAACATCACTAAACAAAGGAAATGGTGCCCTGCCTGAGGACAGACCACGTCCACCTTTGTCACAGAAGCTGCTGGCCCCCTTAGAGTGCCATGGGTCTGCATCTCCTCGCTGGCCTCCCAGACATGATGGAGGGGGGGTTTATTATCAAAATGTAATAGAGATGGTGAAATGTGTACTTGGATGCACTAAGGCACTTCAATATACTGCCGTAAAAGTGCACTAAGGCACTTTAATATACTTCCGTAAAAGTGCACTAAGGCACTTAAATATACTGCAGTAAACGTGCACTAACGCACCTCAATATACCGCATTACATGTGCACTGCACCTCAATATACTGCAGTACACGTGCACTAACACAGCTCAATATACTGCTGTAAAGGTGCACTAATGCACGTCAATATGCTGCATTACACGTGCACTAATGCACCTCAAAATACTGCATTACAGGTGTACTAATGCACAGCAATATACTGCAGTAAACATGCACTAACGCACCTCAACATACTGCAGTAAAGGTGCACTAATGCATATCAATATACTGCAGTAAACCTGCCCTGAAATGCTAAACTGACACTAAAGTAAAAATGAATGGGCACACTACACTCACACTGCACTATCACTATATTCACACTAAACTGACACTCTAACACTCTGGCACACTAACTTGCTAGTAGCAATGAACAGAGCCCTGTTCAAGCTATATCCACTCCAATATCACACTGCAAATGACTGCTGTGGGAAAGATCCTTTTATAGATGGGGTGGGTCTATAAGCAATGAGCCATGATTGGGCACAGTCATCATTATTTTCATGGCTCATGACAGTGTCCTGTGCCCTGATTTGGCAAATGCTTTATTACTTCTGCCAATCAGGGCTTCCAATGCACTATGCAGCGCACATGGGGGGGGGGGGGGCTCAGCATAGAAACTCATTGAAAACGGAGCCTTTGCAGCATTGCCAACACTGCTCTGCAAAATCTCTAGCTACATGGACTTGGACATAAGGGGGGGGGGGGGGGGTACAGAACAACAGGATCAACCAGGCTTTTTGCAGAATACAGAAAATGAATCACATAATGACTAAGTGAGTATGACCAGCACGTAATACAGCATTTATTCATGGTTTTTAACCACTTTCATACAGGGCATTTTCACCCCCTTCCTGCTCAGACCAATTTTTAGTTTTCAGCGCTGTCACGTTTTGAATGACAATTGCACGGTCGTGCGACGTGTCTCCCAAACAAAATTGACGCCCTTTTTTTCCCACAAATAGAACTTTCTTTTGGTGGTATTTGATCACCTCTTTTTGCGCTATAAACAAAAGAAAAGCGACAATTTTGAAAAAAACACAATGGGGTAGATCCACGTACCTGGGCGTATCTTCCCGCCGGGCGTAGCTCATTTGCATATTCAACGCGGATTTCGACGGAAACGCCACCTAGAGGTCGCCGAAAAATTGCATCTAAGATCCGACGGCGTACTAAGACGTACGCCTGTTGGATCGATCCCAGGTGGCATCGTATCTTGTTTTGTGGATACAAAACAAAGATACGACGCGGGAAATTTAAAATTACGCCGGCGTATCAATAGATACGCTGGCATAATCCTTTTGTGGATCTGCCCCAATATCTTTTAATTTTTGATTTAATAAATATCATAATTTTTTTTATTTTTTTATGTTTTTCCTCAGTTTAGGCCGATACGTATTCTTCTACATATTTTTGGTAACAAAAAAATCGCAATAAGCACATTTGATCGGTTTGCGCAAAAGTTCTAGCATCTACAAAATAGGGAATAGAATTATGGCATTTTTATTTATTTTAATTTTTTTACTAGTAATGGCGGCGATCTGCGATTTTTATTGTGACCGTGACATTGCGGCGGACATATCAGACACTTGACACATTTTTGGAACATTCACATTTATACAGCGATTAGTGCTATAAAACTGCACTGATTACTGTGTAAATGCGCGCTCACCCCCTAGCCACCCGGGAAGGCAAGGACTTCATAAGACGTCCACCCGGAGGGAGGGTTCCTGCCAACGTCATTTTACAATGACTCGGTAGGGAAAGTGTTAATGATGTGGGTCTAGTGACACTTTAAAGCAGTATTAAACCCAAAATCAAACATGTATTATTATGCAGCTTACCAATCATTTGATTTGACAGCTGCATCTGCAGCTGTTTTCTTTTCTTTGGATTTTTTCCCTGGTTATCTGGCCAGTAACACATTTCCCGTGGAGGGGATGGAGGGGGGATGAAAATGTATTAGCAGATTTAGATACACTAACAAACTGTAGCCAAACCCAAACTGGAAACAACTTTTTCATTTTTATGATAAAGGTTTTGTATGCATAAATAAAAGCTGGTCATTTTAGTCTCCCCTGCCAGTATTAATAGGTTTGTCTCATCCAAGTAAATGATACATTCAAAGTTCAAAACATACTGTACAGTCTCCTGCGCTTAGCAGTGGGCCCAGACGTTGTTCTTATCTAGACTCTCATCCTGGCTTATCTGGATATGTCACATCTTGCTGCCCTCCAAAGACTGGGGAAGTCTGAATGCACTGAAATCTCAAAATAAAACAGAGAGCGCACAGGCCTAGTGCTTTATCCTCAATAAAAGTCTTTAATAGATTAAAGACTTTTAATAGATATTAAAGACTTTTATTGAGGATAAACTATTACGTTCTGCTGGAGAGCTTGAGCTTGTGAAAAACAACAGACTTGGCTGGATCACCAAATGAATTAGAAAGAAAATCAAAAAAAGAAACGAAAGCCCCAAAACCATGTAGTGCAAAGGCCCGCCTGATGGCATACAAATTGAAACCAAGGTTTTGGTAAATATTGATTAAACTCTTAATATTATATGGTTTTGGTAAATCTGAAGACAAAAATATGCAAATAAAAAAATCTAATAGTGTGTATGTGGTCTTAAGCTGGATACACACTATGGGCCAGATTCAGAAAGAATCGCCTATCTTTAGGCGGGCGTAGCGTATCTCAGATACACAACGCCGCCGTAAATTAGAGCAACAGGTCCCGTATTCAGAAAGAACTTGCGCTCTAAGTTATGGCGGCGTAGTGTAAATGGGCTGGCGTAAGCCCGCCTAATTCAAACTAGGCTGGTAGTGGGCGTGTTGTATGTAAATGATTCGTGACCCCATGTAAATTACGCGCTTTACAAATGGCGCATTTGCGCGCATGCTCAGTATCACGTCGAATTTTCTCCGTAAATTACGCCCGCTCAATGCTTAGTCGACGTGAACGTAACCTACGCCCAGCCCAATTCACGGACGACTTACGCAAACGACGTAAAACGTGTAAAATTTTACACTGTTCCGACGTCCATACTTAACATTGGCTGCGCCTCATATAGCAGGGGTAACTTTACGTCGGTCAGACACCTTACGTAAACGACATATATTGATATGCCGGGCGCAACTACGTTCGTGAATCGGCGTATCTTACTCATTTGCATATTATTTAATGGGAACGCCGAATGCGTCCAGCGTAACTATGCGCCCACGATACGCCGGCATAGGCAAGTTACGTCGGACGGCTGAAGCCATGTTTTGAGGCGTATCTAGCTTTGTGAATCGGCGTAAAGATGCGACGGCGCACATTTGAAATTACGGCGGCATATCTGGAGATACGGCGCCGTATCTCCTTTCTGAATCTGGCCCTATACAATTTTCTTTAGATTTTTTCCTTTAGACAAAACCACATAATATGAGGTCAAACTAAACACTTTCAATTTGCATGCAATCATGTATGCCCTTCTACAACATAGTTGAAGGTAAATATAAAGGAAACCCAACAACAAAAGTTGTATAGTGTGTATGCAGATTTATGCAGCCATCACATCTAAGATTTGGATAGCTGCAATGTAATAAATGTTTGTATTTTGGTTTAATGCTGCTTTCAAGTATTTGTATAGTCATCCTGTCATGGGCTTGTGATGAAGGCTACACGTGGCTGTTTCAGTCCACATTAAGCAGACAAAATCCGCTGTTGTCATTGCCTTGAAAAATGATATACGGTACATCAATTGGAATGTAAACATATTATTGTACAAATGGGCTACAGAAGTACAGAATCATTAAGATGTACTGAAGGATGAAAAAGGGTGATAACAAATATTTCACTTATAAGAAAATCATTTTTATGATATTCACACTGTTAGTATTTCTCTGTAACTCAGTTAATATTCCCCTTTGTGGCCCACTAGAATCAAAACACAATGTACTATTATTATATGTTAGCAAGCTCACCTTTAAAAAAAAGCAACAAAACTTGGAGTGATTCAAGGAGTATATTTATAAAATATTAGCATAACGGTTCATCCATTAAAACTAATTGTACATGCAAATTCGCTCTGTGCAAATGAGGCAAAATCAAATGTTTTCAGGCAATGTTCACTGCAGATTGAATATGTGAATAGGGAAAATACCACATTGTGGCCACTAGATAGTGCTGACTATCATAAGAAGTAAACATATAGCCTGAAAACATTAGATTTCGCCTAATTCACACAGAAAAAATCTATATACAGTTTGGATAGATGACCAGCTATGCATTTTATTTTTTTTATTTTATAAATACACCCTTTAGTGATTGTCTGCTGCTTTTTTTTAGGTGCTGACTGATATGCATTCTTTGTCTACTTTAAAAAACCTTGTACAAGGTTCAAATGAACTCTATTACAGTATACAACATAAAATAATGATGTAAATTGTCCAGTTACGTGGCAAACATTAGGCCATAGTTATTTACTTGTGTACATGTTTCTCTTCTCTTGAAAAATCAAATATAAACTATAAATAGTATATGAATGGGACTTTGTATTTTTGACTTAACTGGGAAGCAGCATAAATGACTTTTAACTTTTAACATCTCTAAAAGTGTAGATCTATTGAAACATCCGCTAATATCCCTAAGGATTACTTTGAAAAAACACAGAAAGCAAGAAACCATAGTGCATGCTTTGCACAGGGTATCACAACCATACATGTAAGCAGGGGCGGACTGACCATTGAGTCACTCGGGCACTGCCCGAGGGCCCCATGCCACTATGGGGCCCCATCAGGGTTGCCAGGCTCAGTAAAACCAGGGACAGTATGTACAAATCTGTGTTTTTTTTTCACATCTGTCCCTGATATGTCCGAAACTGACATGCTTTTGATGTGAAAATTTTAGCTGCCCCACCTCTGCACTGCCTCCTGGCGTGGTGGTCATCTGTAAGCCCGGGGGCCCCATAATCTTCTATTGCCTGGGGGCCCCATGAGTTGTCAGTCCGCCCCTGCATGTAAGGCTATGATAGAAACAAGCTTGAGTATGTGATTTCAAGCACTTCTACTTCCATATGGTTGTTACAATGATCTGCACTCATGCTGCCCTCCATCAGCATGGCGTACTGGTTTCTAAGAGATACTGTTTGTAGCACATCATACAACACGAATTAAAAAAAAAATCTTAGAGTCTCATATGGATTTTAAGAGGTTAACACAAAACAAACAAAAAACAAAAGAAAAAAATGTGAGGTCCACCTAAAAATCCAAACCAGGCCAGGAAAGGGAGGATGTAATCCCTTGAAGAATCATACCAGACTACATGGGGGGAAAGGGGTGCCTGTATGAGGACAAGGGCCCATGTTGATAAGAACTAGGATCTCCAGGGTTGTGGATGTCTATGGGCAGGAGGCCTATTGGAATCTGTAGCCCTCTTTAACAACAAGGGGGCCCCCAGGTATAGCCCTCCCATGTAAATAGTACCCATTCTCATTCACCAAAAAAAATATGTAATCTTGAAATAAAACATCTAAACATAAAAATCCTATAAGAGGTCTCTCATTGTAAATAAAATCTTCAATTATGATGCTTACCACCTGAGCTGTCATCAGCTATATACTGTAAGTGAAGGTGTGGAGATACCATATTTGGGCAATGCTATTGCTCCCGAATCAAGAGCAGAGGGCCAGATTCACGTAGAATCGCGGCGGCGTAACGTATCCTAGATACGTTACACCGCCGCAATTTTTCATCGCAAGTGCCTGATTCACCAAGCACTTGCGATGAAAACTATGCCGGCGGCCTCCGGCGCAAGGCGGGCCAATTTAAATGGGCGTGTGCCATTTAAATTAGGCGTGCTCCCGCGCTGGAACTACTGCGCATGCTCCGTTTCTTAACTCCCGCCGTGCTTTGTGCGCCGTGACGTCATTTTTTTGAACGACGACGCGCGTAGCGTACTTCCATATTCCCGGACGGCTTACGCAAACGATGTTAAATTTTGAATTTCGACGCGCAAACGACGGCCATACTTTAGACAGCAATACACTTGCTGACTAAAGTTAGGGCACCAAAAAAAAAGTGTAACTTTGCGATGGGGAACTAGACTAGCGGCGACGTAGCGAACGCAAAAAACCGTTGTGGATCGGCCGTAACTCCTAATTTGCATACCCGACGCTGGTTTATGACGCAAACTCCCCCCAGCGGCGGCCGCGGTACTGCATCCTAAGATCCGACAGCGTAAAACAATTACACATGTCGGATCTTAGGGATATCTATGCGTAACTGATTCATAGAATCAGTCGCATAGATAGAAACAGAGATACGACGCTGTATCAGGAGAAACGCCGTCATATCTCATTTGTGAATCTGGCCCAGAGTTTCCAGTGTCATGTAGGTTCTGTCTGCTTGCACAACAGTGGGATGAAAAAAAGCTGAAGAGGATTGGCTAGCAGCATTGACAGTGCTGATTTACAAGCCTGTACCTTGTCAGTCAGCACCTGGCCACACATAGTCCTGCCCTCAGCTGCATGTCTTAACAGAACTGCCTCTGTTACAGAAACCCACCCAGTGTGAGCTGCAGTGTCTGGGAAGGTGTTAAGTGAAACATAAAAAGAAAACAAAGTGTAGCGCTTAAACCATGTGAATTATGACCATAAACATGGATGAAAAGGCAATGTAGATTGTGCTTGAATAAGATTGCATATAGAACTTAATTAAACATGAACGTAACAATGGACAATAAACATTGGTGATCACAAAAATGAATATTAATAATAATGGTCTCAAAAATTATAAAAAATGCAAATGGGTCCATAAAGAAGTGAAACATAATTGAAGGAGGTCTTGGGAAGGAAAAACAATGTTTTTTTAACTTTTTCTTTAGACATGTGTATTACATAGTAACCAGATTTGGTACTTGTTTAGACTTTCTTACCGGGTTTCCAGATGTACTTTAAAAGAAAAAGGAATATAAATAAACACACCTACATACTCAGACTGAGAACTGAGTGATCAAAGACCTCTGATCGCTCAGTTCTCAGCCTATAGTAAGCAGGGAGCTCTGTCAGAGACTGTCACTCACTGAGTGCTCTGTGCTGTACTGTGCAAGGGGTGAGATTGGCTGGCTCAGCTTTTAGGTTCACTAAGAGGCTGAGCCAGGTGTCGTTCAGGTATCTGGGTGGATCCAAGCAATAAAGTCGAGATCCTGCTACAGTCTGGCTTGGCTGAGTGACATCAGCTGACAGCAGACTTTAGCTCACTGTCGGCTGAATCAGAGTCAAAGGAGTTCAGAACTAACTGCACGTCTGTGACCCACAGATGAAGTCAGGCCAAAACAGCTTTGGTCCTACTTCTCCTTTTAAACCATAAACTTACATTTTTTTTGCTATACTGCACCAGGTACATAACTTACCTCTTATGAAAGGTGTCGTATGTCATTTTGGCTTCATCTCATTTTAGCAATTCTCCCTTCACTGATGTTGGATCCTCCTTGCAGCTATGAACATTCGGTGCTGCATGGCTAAAGAGCAATAGCTACGCTTATGAAAGTCTCCCGAAGCCTGCCCTCTCCCTGCTCTGTTAAAAAAAATGCCTTGTGTTGTTTTCGTAGAATGCATGAAAGTTAACAGCTGCAAGGAAGAACTGGCATCACTGAATGGAGGATTCTTCAAAAAGTAGTAGCCAGCAGGACATAGGACACCATTAGAGGTCCTTGGTGCAGTATATTGAAAACAATGTTAAGAAAACATAAACTTTAAAGTTTTGTTACAGTACCCTTAGGGCTCATGCCTATACATCCAGGGGCTTGCTTCTGCCTATCTATTTGTAGCATGTATCGCACATGCTCCAGGTCATGGCCTTTGGGTTTTGGCCAATACTATGCTAAATGTAGGCATGTGCCCATTTGCACATTTACATTAGCATGAACTCATGTGCATCCCTAATGCTGGTTGTACCCATAGGCCAAAACGAGTATTTAAACTCTTTCCCTCATGGTGGTTGTTGCTATTACTTCTTGCTAGCTAACATGTGAGGCTACTGTTGTTCTGTGCAGCTCATTACTGATCTTGATTGCCTGACTCCTGATCCTGTTGCTGACTTTGCTAATTCCTGTTAATTGTTTGCCTGCTATCTGCCTTGACCTCTGCTTGGGCACTGACTACTCTCTTGTCTGCCATCTGCCTCAACCTCTGCTTGGACACTGACTAATATTGCTTGCAATCAACCTTGACCTTTGCCCAAACCCTGACCTTTTGCAGTAACACTATCCTGTATCCACAGGATAGCCACCTTTTCCATGCAACATCTTTGTGGGGAAATCCTGATGGCCTTAACCTGTTGTCTTCTTGCAGCAAGGTACCCTGGGAGCATTAAGATCCCTGGCCCTTCACTTTTTTTGGGATACTCTTTTGAGGACCAAATTTCCACTTGGACTCCAAGCCTCAGGTGGGCTGGCGTCATCTACCAGGGATGTCAACCATAACAACTTTAATGCAAAATCCTTTAAGACACAAATACATCCTTTTTTGGATAATCAATGCATACTAGAAATAGGGACTGCAATGTATGCATTGAACTAAACTGTATGTTTTACTGAATCAACTGAAGTATCATGTGCTCGTGATGTTTATTAATCCTAATGTTCTTGTGAACCTGTAGAAGTGGGCCAGTTAGAGATTTCTTCCAATTTCATTTATTTTAGTGAATTGGGTCTACTAAGCTAGCTAAAGAAACCACTGTTTTAAAATGTGCTGCTGAACTTGCAAATATGAAATGGTTTTCATGATTCTTGACTACATTTCAACATTTTTGGCTCATTTTTAACAGGGAAACACAAATAATTATTGTGGGCTATTTCATTGGTTTTCCACTGCTCCTAAATGATTACTAAGAGTATTTGTTTATTTATTTCATACTTCTCGTATCTGTCTCCCATGTTTAGTGGCATAGAAATCTCCCTCCCCCTGTCCCCACTCTGAGCACTAGGTTTTCTATTTACTAATTTATCTTACGTGATGGAAAATCAGTGGCAATGGTTGCATAAGGAGCCAAGTCAGGAAGTCTGTCAAGGATACTTTGGGTCAGAGCACTCGACAGTAGAAGATACTGCTGTGAGGTTCACCAAACATTGCACTGTGGTCTTGAGTGGACTTCACCATGGCTGTCTCTACTGATATTTTACATATGCAAGTAAAGTGTAATTCATGTGGGGCCTTTCATAAAAGTGTGAGAGCTTGGCTGACATTATTGCACAAAAGCCTCTATTAACTTGAATAACCTTATAATGTGTTGTTTTTAAGGGCTTCTTTTTCTTTGTTCTAAACAAAGTACATATTGGTGGAAGGCATGCTACTTTCTTTGACCCAAGAGCTTTTTTTGCATCCTTCTTAATTGTGTAATCATTTTTTAGTTTCAAACTGTGTTTAAAAACAACTTCAAATAAATGCCGAAAAACTATTTGACCTTCTTGAACAATTATGGCTTAAGCCATCTTTTATGAAACGTCACATCTGACCCTTTTTAATTCATTGTAACTGTAGACTCTGTTTCAGCTTTAATTACATATCTGTAGGCTATTTAGTCTGCAGGATTTGGTGCCCACTGAAATGTCTTTTGTCAGTTACTTTGAAGATGCTGTATAATGATTAGCCCATCTTTTCCATGAAGTAATGGTACGGCATAGTTATGCTTTTTCATTTTAGGCAAATGAATTTAAATTTGCAAATTACGACTTATTAAATAATGACTAAAAGGCAGTACTAATTGCTAGCATGCTGTTAGCTTTTAAATTAAATTATTTCTGCTTGCAAAAGCAAGTAAAACCAGAGAGCTTTTCTTTCTTTGGACTTACAGGTTTATATAGTAGTATAATAAAGCAATATGGCTTAAGCACATATGTAAGCAAAGGTATGCCATATGAAGGTAAAATGTTGAATCTTGTATTATAATTTTAAAGGGCCACTATATTCAAAATAAGTAAACAACCAACATTTTAGATTTAGATGTTGTAATAGAAATTTAAATAAATAAATAAAAACATTTTATAGTGTCCAATGACATTATAAATATATACTTATATATATATAGCTTTTATCTCTGCTAAAGTGCCATTTTCTGGCCTGATTTGAAACCCTTTTTTTTTTTTGCTTTTTTTTTGCTTTTCTTTTTAAAGTGTATTTTGTGCGTGTACTCGAGAGAGGAGCCGGACTGCAGGAGTTGGGAGTAGGCAGGCCTCCCCCAGAGGCAATCTGCCACCTTTCTCCATGCCCCGGGTGGCAATGGCGGGTGTGTGAGGGGGTCCTCCCACACAGCCCGCCCTACCTGCTCCGCTTTGAAGCCCAACGGGGCAGAGGGACTCCCTATAAGGGAGTGAGAGGATTAGCCCACTCAACCAGCCCTGTTAGTCCTTCGCCTCTCTTTTAGAGACCGCCTGGTCAATGTGAGTGTGTTAACCCAATTTAGAGTGCGTGTGTAGGTGTGGTGGTTTTTGTGGGAGGGGGGTGGGCGTACTAAGCACAGGCTTACCTTGCATAGCACACCCACCGGGAGCCGGGCTGAGACCACCAAACTCAATTCACATGAAGCCGAGACCGGGATCCGAACCTCTAGCTGCAGAGGTGAATGGCTTGTCAGTGCAGTGCCAATCGCGTTGAGCCACCGCAGCTCCCCATTTTTTGAAACCCTTTTAACAAGACAAACAGATTAAATTATTTAAACTAGGTGTTAATAATGAATGAGAAAATCTGCCCTAGTTCGATACACAGGGGATTTGTAGAATCTTGCTTCAAATCCACAAAACCCGAATTTAGCAGTGAACCCCACTGAAGTCTATGGTGGTGGTGGGAGGGGAGGGGGGGGGTTCAGTGATACAGAATTCTGGCCATTTTCAAAGCTAATAGTTAAGCTATTCAAAAAAAGATGAATGGGGACCTGGTCATTGCCATGGTGGAATATTTAACAACAACATTTTTCAAAAATACCATACATAGAGGGTAATTTTAATGAGAATTTAAAGGCAACATCAGTCTTTTAAATTAATCCCTTGACGCCTAGGTAACGCAAATTTGCAGCCGTCAGTGATGTGATTGTACCGGTGATGCCTGCAGCTTCATGTATCACCCTGGTACTGTTTTTTCTTTTAATGCCTGTTATTACAAGCAGCAGGAGTGGACATCCCCCCCCTGCCACATTCTGCGGCTCGCCCGGGCTCTTCCATCCGACCAAATTTGGCTTTGCTCTTGTCTCGGATCTAGTAACCCGGAAGCAATGTCATGACATCACTTCCGGGTTCACTAAAGACTTCTTTAAAACAATTACAGTACAGTGGAACCTCAGTTTAAAGGGGGCTGTAAAGGTTAATTTTTTATTTTCTAAAAAGGTTCCTTTTAGGGTTGTCCCGATACCGATACTAGTATCGGTATCAGGACCGATACCGAGCATTTGCATGAGTACTTGTACTCGTGCAAATGCTCCCGATGCCTGATCCGATACCTGGGATGGAAGAGAGAGGCGGCGTACAACAGGAAGTCAGCAGACGGGGACAAATCCCTTACTGTACAGAGATGGCTGCGGTGTGTGCAGTGGAATGAGCTCCCCCCGACAGATGCCTTCTAGTGCCGGCCCCGCCATGACATCAATCAGCGGTTCAGGAGGCGAGATAGGAAAGCAGAAGAAAGTGCTGCTGGAGCTATAGGGGAACAGTGTGCATGTGAGTAATAACCTGCCGGATCTGTTCTTACACACACACACACACTGTCTGCATGTGCGAGGAGCCAAAGAGCAGCTCTGTCCCCCCCCCCCCTGCTCATCTCTCACACTTCCCTCCTTGCAGTCACGGTCACGCTTGTGAGACATGAACGATGTCTTAAAGAGGGCACTGCCTACTGATCTCTGGAAGTCTCTAAGGAGGTGGGGGCTTTGAGCTAATGGGGGTCTCTAAGAGGGGGTACTGACTGCTTATATAATGTGTGGTAACCAACCATTAGATCAGCAGCACCCCCCTTGTAGACCCCCATTAGCTCACTGCCCACCTTATATCAATGCCCCCCCCTTATCAGTGCCACCTATCTCTTTCCATCATTGCCACCTATCTGTGTCACACATCAGTGCAGCCCTATAAGTGCCACTTCATCTGTGCCCATCATTGCCGCCTATCTGTGCCCATTATTGCCGCACATCAGTGTAGCCTTAAAAGTGCACTTCATCTGTGCCCATAATTACCACCTATCTGTGCCATCTTTCAGTGTGTGCCACATATCAGTGCCATCCTTCAGTGTGTGCCAGCCATCCATGCCACCTATCAGTGCCATCTTTCAGTGCCAGCCATCAGTGCATGCCACCTATCAGTGTTCATCCATGCTGCATAATCAGTGCATATCAGTGCCCATCCATCAGTGCCACTGCCAGCCATCAGTCAGTGCCACCTTTTAGTGCCCATCAGCCAGTGCCATCTATCAGTGCGTCACATGACATTAAAAATAAGTATCGTATTCGGTATCGGCGAGTACTTGAAAAAAAGTAAGTGGTATCGGTGGCCTCGGGACCAGATTGAGGTCCTTTATTGGAGCTCTTTACATGAATCCACGGGCCAGGGTCCGGGTTAACCTGTCAGAGGCCTTCTCCATCCACAATGGCACCAGGCAAGGCTGCCCACTTTCTCCTATACTGTACATCCTCACACTAGAACCCCTACTTCGCTGCATTCGGGCCCACCCTGATATAACAGGGATCAAGATACTCCAAAACGAATACAAGTTAGCGGCCTTTGCCGATGACATCTTGCTTTTCCTTTCTTCTCCCTTGATATCCTTACCTAATTTACTGCAAGTGTTTGAACAGTTCCGATGTATTTCGCACTTGAAAATCAACTATTCCAAGTCGTTTGCCTTGAATGTCTCTTTGCCTCCATCGCTAGTTCTCCGCTGTCAGGGGAACTTCCCTTTTCGTTGGAAAACAGATGATATCACTTACCTGGGCATTCGGCTCCCAGGCAAACTTTCAGACCTTTATGAGAAAAACTTTCTGCCCGAATTGAAGGCCATCCAACAAGATATGTTGCAATGGGATTCTCCCATGATCTCATGGTTCGGGCGAGCCACCATCTTGAAAATGACAGTACTTCCCCGTATGCTTTATAATCTGCAGACGATTCCGATTGCACTCCCGCCTTCCTTCTTTGCAACTTACAAAAGAATATGTAGGAAGTTCCTGTGGGGGTCCAAGGCTCCCAGACTCAGCTGGGCGAAACTAGTGTTGCCTAAAGTGGAAGAAGGTATTGGTCTTCCGGACGTGCAGAGATACTACTGGGCCACACACCTAACACGTGTAGTGGATTGGCGAATACACACACGCTGTAAAGGTTGGGTACGGTTGGAAAACCAGATCACAAGAGCTGACCTCGGGAAAATACCTTGGATCTCAAGGAGGCATTCGACATCTGGGGCTAGATTCAGAGAGAATTTACGCCGGCGTATCTATAGATATGCCGCGTAAATTCAAATCTGCGCTGGCGTATCTTCTTTCTGTATTCAGAAAGCAAGATACGCCGACATTAGCCTAAGATACGACTGGCATAAGTCTCTTACGCCGTCGTATCTTAGGGTGCATTCTCACGCTGGCCGCTAGGTGGCGCTCCCGTAGTTTTCAGCGTAGAGTATGCAAATTACCTAGTTACGCCGATTCACAAACGTACGTACGCCTGGCGGTAGGTACGTCGTTTGCGTAAGACTTTTTCGGCGTAACGTTGCTCCTGCTATTAGGAGGCGCAGCCAATGTTAAGTATGGACGTCGTTCCCGCTTCGAAATTAGAATTTTTTACGTTGTTTGCGTAAGTCGTTCGCGAATAGGGCTGGACGTAATTTACGTTCACGTCGAAACCAATATGTCGTTGCGGCGTACTTGAGAGCAATGCACACTGTGATATGTACACGGACGGGGCATGCGCCGTTCGTAAAACACGTCAATCACGTCAGGTCATCACACATTAGCATAAAACACGCCCCCCCATCCACATTTGAATTACCCACGCTTACGCTGGCCCCATTTACGCTACACCGCCGCAACTTACGGAGCAAGTGCTTTGTGAATACTGCACTTGCTCCTTTAAGTTGCGTCAGCGTAGCGTACATACAATACGCTGCACCGCCATAACTAGGCGCGCAGGTACCTGAATCTGCCCCCTGATGTTCTATCCCATCCTCTGGTGGGGGCAACTCTTTCGGCATTTACAAAGGCCTGTGATAAATTCAAGGTATCGAAGACGGAATGTAGATTGACCCCTCTTAGGGGTAATCCGAACTTTAGCCCGGGACGAGATGACGGCTACTTGACGGCTGAATGGCCACATGCAGATATGCTGGCCAAACATTTATTTTCAGGAGATAGATTCCTGTCTCTGAAAGAACTTGAGAGGATGTCCCTAACAAAGAAATTTCCCATATTTGCTTATTTTCAATTGAGACACTTTCTAGATAATCCGAAGGTCAGGGGTTGTTTTACGAAATCGCCAACAGTGCTTGAATTATTATGCTCTAGTAAGTCACCTCAGAGACATGCGATTTCGATGCTATATGCATCCATGTTTAGGGCACCCTTTGTGTCTATGCAGGCGGAACAGGCCTCCTGGGATACCTGGCTGGGTAGACCAGTTGAGCCGAAAGAATGGGAGAAGATCAACTGGTTTATTTTCAAAGACTCACTGAGCGTGAGCATTCAGGAGAATAGCTACAAGATTAGGACACAGTGGTATAGGACGCCGGATATTGTACACACGTTTTCTCCCTCAGTGCCGGATAGGTGCTGGAGATGTGGAAGGGCTTTAGGCACTTTCCTCCATATCTGGTGGGAATGCTCCCTGATTCAGCCATATTGGCAAAAGGTGCACAATGTGACAATAGCGGTCTCTACGCTTCCCCTGGAGTTTTCACCAGCACAGTATCTGCTTCATCTCTCAAAAATTTCCAAAAAGCGGTATCGCAATTCGATAGCGATACATATGATCAATGCAGCCAGACTATGTGTTCCTGTACACTGGAGTGCCATGGCGCCACCTACTATTAAAGAATGGGTGGCACGCATTAACCATATTGCAGCGATTGAGGAATTGATATGCACTGCACATGATAAAATCTCCAACTTCACCTATGTTTGGAATGAGTGGTTTGAGTTCCGAAACACAGCAGAGTACCAAACTCTTTTACAGAATACAGGCTAATTATGAACCCTACGGGTACGCCTGACTGGCGACTGGTTTGTGACACCGCCAGCCTAAGGCGCTTTCACTGTGATGTAGACGGCGGGCGTAGTGGGCCTTCCCACCTACCTCCTCAAGTGTTTCTTTTTGAGAAATGATGCTCCCCCCTCCTCCCTCATCTTGGGTCCCCCTTCCCCCCCCTCTCTTTTTTTTTCCTTTCTCTCTCTTCTCTTTCTCATAGTTCTTAAGGTTGGAGAGCAGGGGTGGGCGGGGTGGTCCTGAGATGGCCCCCTCGCTCATCCCTTTTACATCAAGAGAATCCTAGTTGTGATTGTGGGACCTAGCTAGGCAGATGAGGGATCTGGGTTGGTTGTTGTCTCTAGGAGGACAGAGAGGCCCCTGAATAAGAAGGAGCTGCTGTGTTACTTCTAGACCATGCTACCATACATCTCCGTTAGGAAGTATATACAGATGAGATGGCTTATGCGGAGTATGTGTCTGTTCTCTGATATGTGCCTTACACACTAGCTTCGTACCCTTATCCCTACTGTGAACATTTTGTTATGGATCCTCTTGTGAGGGCCTGTTATATCTGTCGATATTATTGTTATTTCTGTAACATTGTTACTGTTTTTTTTTCTCTCAATAAAATCTTTATGGTAAAAAAAATAAAAATGGTATCGGGACAACCTTAGTTCCTTTAAAGGATCACTAAAGGAATTTTTTTTTTTGCTGAAATGACTGTTTACAGGGTATAGAGACATAATAGTTAACTGATTCCTTTTAAAAACGATTAAAAATAGATACAAATCAATCACATAATGTGCCTCTAGATGCAAAAACGAAACTGAAACTAGTTTAGTCTTGGCAAGTTATTTCATGCCTCTGTGCTGGACAGTGCCATAGAATGAATAAATGAATGAATGAATGAATGAATGAAAAATTTATAAAGCGCGGCACATGCGAACTGAATCGCTTCTGGGCGCTAGTTGTTCGTGTCTCATGCCATCAAAAGAGCAGAGTCTTGATCTGTCTTCTGAAAGTCAGGTGGTTTTCCTCCAACCGAATGCTGGTTGGTAAAGTGTTCCATAGTCTAGGACCTTGAAAGGCAAACCTTCTTTCTCCTTTAGACTTGTATTTGGTTTTTGGTACCTTGACCAGATTTTGGTCGGTGGATCGCAGAACGCGATTCGAGTTGTGAGGTTCTATCTTGTCGCAAAGATATTGCGGAGCCTTCCCATGGATGCACTTATGTGTCAGGCAGAGTGCTTTGAATGCAATTCTGTCTTTTACTGGCAGCCAGTGAAGGGTTCTCAACGAAGGTGAGATTGATTCCCATTTTTTTTTTCCCAGTCACAAGTCTGGCGGCCGTATTTTGAACGACTTGCAGACGGGCGATTTGGTACTTTGGGAGTCCGAGGTAGAGGGCGTTAGCATAGTCCAATCTGGAATTCACGATTGTTCCCACCACGACTTCTACGTCTTCTTTGGGGATAAATGGAATAAGTCTGCGTAGTAGGCGCAACAGATGGTGCGCTCCGCTGACTACTGACCCTATTTGTGCATCCATTGTCATGAAGGTGTCGAAAATGACCCCAAGACTTTTGACTTTGGAGCTAGGGGTGATGATTTGGCCCAGAATGGGCGGCAGTGTCCAGGTTGTTGCCAGTTGACTCTTTCGGCTGGCGTGAAACATAAGGAGTTCTGTTTTTGAACTGTTGAGTTTCAGATAACTCTTAGTCATCCAGTTTTCTATCAAAGAGAGACATTTCTCTAAACTGGGATGATGATCCTTTTTGTCGCAGATGCGAAAATAGATTTGTGTATCGTCTGCATAAGAGTGATAGAGTAGTTCTTGGCTACTGATAATATCAAGAAGAGGGCGAAGATAGATGTTGAAAAGCACCGGCGACAGGGGGGATCCTTGGGGGACTCCACATGACACCGTACGCTTTTCCGACGTGAAAGATTCTAGTTTAACTGTTTGTGATCGGTTTTCAAGAAAGGAAGAAAACCATGGTAAATCACCTTCTGCGACTCCTGCTACCGTGGCTAGTCGCATCAGTAACAGTTTGTGGTCTACCGTGTCGAAGGCTGCGCTTAGGTCCAGCAGAACCAGGAGACAAGATTCTCCTTCGTCTGCGGCCTCGAGAGCATTGTCCCATATTTTGAGTAAGGCCGTTTCTGTCCCGTGTACGGGACGGAAGCCTGATTGTAATGGATCCAGTAGATTGTGGGTATCTAGATGCTGTTGCAGCTGTTGTACCACAACTTTCTCCATTATCTTGGAGAGAACATTTAGGCCTGTTATGGGACGGCGGTGAGTTGGGTCCTTGGGATCCAGGTTAGGTTTTTTCAAGATGGGCTGGATTGTGCCCTCTTTCAACAGGGATGGCACTATGCCTTCCTTAAATGACTGGTTTATAAGCTGTGTGATGGGTGGTGCCAGGATGTCGGCACATTCCTTCAACAGTTTGGTGGGGATGATATCATTGGGCGATGTGCTGTTCCGCAAAGCACCAATGATATTTTTTGTGGTATCGATAGAGATCGGTTCCAGAGTGAACTTTGTTGATTGTAGAACGTTTCTGTGGGTATTTTGTGGTTGATTGACGGTGGGGTTGTTTTGCATGATGCTTTCCCGGATTCTTTCAATTTTGTTGATGAAGAAATCCGATAGTTCATTACAGAACTCTTGGGTGTCTGAGTTGGGGACTTCAAGACATCCTGGATTCATGGTCTGGGTGACCATCTTGAAGAGCTCGCGGGGACGGTTTAGGGCGCTGTTAATCGCCATAGAAAAATTATGTTTCTTGGCTTTGAAGATTTCCTTATGATATTGTGTTGTTATTGCCTTGTAGGTGATGAGGTTATCCTCTGAAGGGCTTCTTTTCCAGGCGGCTTCCGCCCTTCTGCGATCTTGCTTCAGAAGTGCCAGCTGGTTGTTGAACCAGCCGGACTTTTTTTTCCGGATGCAGGCTTTGCGTTTCGGTGCTACTAAATCGGCTGACTGTAGCAGGGCTGCGTTTATAGCATCCAGTGTATCTGCGGCTGTTTGATGTGGATGGATTGTTTTGATTCTGTTTCCCAAGGTAGATTTAAAGAGTTCCGAATGGAGCTTTATCTGAGATCTAGTCCAGTGTATTGTCACCGGCTTGGGTGCTTTTATCACTGGGGGAATTTTGGAGATTATGAAATTAATTGCATGGTGGTCTGACCATGGCAATGGTTCATTTTCTAAAATGCTTATTTTCAGATTTTGTCTGAAAATTAGGTCAAGTGTGTGACCTGAAGCATGTGTTGGCCCGCATATAAGTTGCTGTAGCCCTAATCCTTCCAGGTGATCGATGCAGGCGTCCGCAATGGGATCCTGTGAGGAGTTAGCCCACAGATTAAAGTCCCCGAGCAGCAAAAGGTGTTTGCTGTTAAGGGTATAAGTGGATATAAACTCCGTTAATGATGGCAGAAGCTGCGATTTTGGCCCAGGAGGCCTATAGCAGAGGAGAATGTGAACAGTCTCCTGGGGGGAAGTTTGAAGTTGAAGAGTAAGGGTTTCCATGAATGGAAGGGGATTTTGAAGGGCTGGCTTAGTGATTGCAATGTGATTCTTGTGAATCACCGCCAGGCCTCCTTCTCTTTGTCCTATTCTGTTTTCCGTTATAATGCGATAGTTTTCCGGCACCAATTCCCCGAGAATGGTGTTGCAGTCGTCTGAGAGCCAGCTTTCTGTAATAAAGAGGCAGTCTAGATCGTTTTGTAGTAAGAAATCATGGATTTCTGATCGGTGTTTTACTGCCGATCTTGTGTTGATCAAAGCACATGATATGCTCTTGAGCTGGGTTAAATAGTTGAAATTTTTGATGGTCGATCGTCGATCGAATCTCAAAAGTTGCTCTATTTTTAAGGCCTTTTTGGTGACGGCTGGTAATGCTGTTGTGAATTGTCTCAGACCCCAAATAGAGTCCGCAGAGTATCGCAGATTAGCCATTGTCGCCAGTCACCAGGGGGGGGGGGGGGGTGATGAATTAAATAACGATGGAGGTAGGATTCGCTGAATCCTCTCTCTCGGCCTTGGTCCAGAGGAAGGCAAAAAAAACCTGGCATAGAGAGTCATGGCTAGGAAACGAAACTAAAGTCTCCCATGACTTTTTTCATAAGAAGCCAGACAACCAGAAAGTGTTCAGAACAGAGTAGTATTACAGCAACATCAAAGCAAAAACGAGCAATGAGGACATTAAACCAGGACTGTAGTAAGGTAAAGGAAGCTATTTAGCTAAAAAAAAAAATCCTTTAGTGACCCTTTAAGCTAGTACAATGTTAGTTCACTTACCTTTTCCTTCAATTTCCCTTCTAAATGTTTTTTTCTTTGTTTTCTTTGTCTGAATTTCTCACTTCCTGTTCCTCCTTAGTAAGCTGTTCAGTAAGCTGTTCTGGCTGATCTGTTGCTGCCTCTGATAGAAGCGAAATCTTTCTGCAATTTCTAATGGTTTAGGCTGGAAGTGATCCTCTAGCAGTGTCAGCAGCTCTGCCAATGTCTTAGCTGCTGGTTTTACAGGGGAAAGCAGATCCCTCAGAGTGTCATATGTTTTGGCCCCAACCACTGTCAGAAACACTGCTACTTGCCTGTTGTCTGGGATGTCATTTGCACTGAAATACTGTTCCAGTCTCTCAACCCAGGAACTCCAGGATGTCTGTTCTCCATCAAACTCACTTAATGTCCCGATTAATGACATTTTCCTGCTGGGATCTGTGATTGCTTTAATCCAGGTGACAATCCACAATGTCTTTGTCTCTCTCTCAGACTGATAGACACTTTGTAGATCCCATCCTCGTCGCCACTGTTATATCCTCTGTGTTGTGAGGGACACAATACTCTGGGCTGGAACAATGGATGTTTATTCAGTACAGCCTGTACACTGCAACATGCATCTCAGGACATTACATATCTCTGCTTCTTACATGTGGTCTCTCTAAGATGGCTACTATGCCCCTTTGACCCTTGTCATCACTGCTGGGTGGAGCCAGCCTTAAAGTGCCAGTACATGTGAAACCCTTCAGGTATAACACCAACCACCGCTTGGATGATGGTGGCAAGTTTACTGAGGAGAAACAGGAAGTGAAAAATTCAGACAAATAAAAAAAAACATTTATAAATCGAAGGAAAAGGTAAGTGAACCAACAATGCACTAGCTTAAAGGAACCGACCTGTATTTAGAAAATAAAAAATAAACTTTTACAACCCCTTTAAGAAAAAAGAAGAAGGGGTCATGGGACTTTAAATGAGGCGAGGATGTGTGTCTGAAAAAATCTCAAAGGTCAAAAAATTTATCATATGTTACAATTCTGATAAGGAGGTCTCTGTTGCCATATGAGACTGCTAGATAATCAATCCAATAAATAATATAGCAGTGATAAACATCAGAGATTGTGTAGTGTGTATCATATTAAATGGTACACGGATCATGCAGATAAAGGCATAATTCAAATCATAATGGTTACAATAACATATTTTTTTTTTTCTTGGATATACATGATTAGTAGAGCAGTCACAAACAATAAATGGATATACAGATATAGTAAACATAATTATCCTATAGAGAAATATATATACAATAAAATTATTTAAAAAGTCATTGTTGGACAAAATTGACTTGGCATCCCTGAGTATGGACTCGACGCGTTTCTTGGCCTTTAAAGCCAGTCATCAGGAGTGGGGTGCGTAAATGTCAACTAAAATGGTAAAAAAATACATAAATAGACAGTTAGGTCAATGAAGTCTCAAGTGGGCTAGATCATGCTTTCAATAGGAGATCAGAGTGGGAAATAGTATACATTACCAGTGGCAAAGCCCAAAGTGGGTACCACAAAAATTCCCACAGTTGGAAATAGACTGACGGTCCCGGATGAGCTGTCTCCCCCAAGGTAGAGGCGGTGGTTTAGCCCCCCAAAGGAAGGGGCTCTCAACATGAAACCTGTGGTGGCGGGAAAAAGTCAACCCAGGATGAGCACGTAGGCAAACAGGGAACACAAAATAGGTTCTGTGGAGTGATAGAACAATAGACAAAAGAGTGAAATCAAAAAAATAAAAAATATATATATAAAAATATATATATAAAAGAATATATAGAAAAGAAGAAAAAAAGAAGAGAGAAATAGAAAAAAAAAAAGAAAAAAATAGAAAAAAGGAAAAAAGTAGAGAGACAGGAGATCAAGGTGGTGGTTGCAAACAGTGTGTAATGTAATGAAATTTAACCCAAAGGTGGCGCTTTGGTGAATGGTGAGGGATGTATATATTAACAAAAAAAAACGGATAAAATAGAAACCATTAGGTGTGCTAATGGTGATGCATATCAGAGGCATGGGGAATCGAAGGTGAGAGAGAGTGTGTGTGAATGAATTTGTGAGGTGATGAATGGGATAAAACTGTAATTAAGTGTGGGTAAGTGAATATGAGTGTTGGTGTAGAAACTACAGTACCTGAAGTGTGGATGGAAATTCAGGAAGCCTCTCCCCAGTCTGGAGGCAAGAGAGTGAGTTTTGATTGACAACCTAGCTGAAATACCGCTAGCCTGGGGCGTGTCCACCGCCAGCGTCATGCGTCATCGTGTTGGCCGTGGAGGGGGATGGAAAAACACCCACCTACGGTGCAAAGACCTTAGCGGGGGAACCAACCCATTCCCTGAGCCAAACGGGATGGAAAAAGTCAACGAGACACAGATCGGCGTCCATGGATGCCGGGTGTGCGACGTGCTTGGCATGACGCCGATGCGCCGAGGTCCGGCCCTGCCCCCATCGTAAAGGAGGGATGGGAAAAGGAAGGGGATCTTAGCGCATTGCTGCCCCGAGGGAGAATGAGCAAAAACAACAGGACCTGTCATCAGATGGGCTGGGCAAACCACGGTTAGATTAAAAAAGTTTTAGGTTGGTAATGAAACAAAAATAAACTTGATGGACATTGAAGGATACAAAAATTAATTTAGATAATGACCTGTTGTCTAAAAGGTTGGTAAGTTATAAAAATATAAAAAATGTATGAATATATGTATTGAAAAAGGAAACCAGCATTTAAATAGTCTCAGATATCAATAACTGAGAAGAGAAGATCATCATAAAAGGTAGGGTCCAAAAAGGGTCAGAAAGGGGACTAGTTGTCTTCCACCCTGGTTAATTTGATAAATAGTAAATGGCCCAATGGAACCATCGAATAGCACAAGCCAAGCCTCCATCCCTGGATAAAAAGAAAAAAGAAGAAGGCAACCCCTTTAAGAGTAACGCGGTTAACAAGCGTTTTGATTTGCGAGCAACTTTTTTTTTTAATTCTGATTCGGTTTGCTAGTGTTGTCTCGCAAGAGAAGCAGAAATCAAGCTAATAGGGCCTGTAGTACCGCATTTGGCCTGAGGTGCAGGGGCGCCGGAGCCAAGCAGAGCTGAATAGCGGCCATCGGCGCCGTTCAGCAATGCTCGGACAGACGCGGAAATACACAGAAATATTTCCGAGCCTTTCCGACGTTTGCCGAGGTCAACTGACATGTCCTCGGGCCTTTCCGGCCGTTTCTGAGGCTCTCCGGCGCCCCCCACCTCTGGCCGCATGAGGTATACATCCCATTGAGGTCAATGCGGAACAAGTTAATGGGGAAACTCGCTTTGATATGCAAGTTCTTTGGATTACGAGCATTCTCCTGGAATGGATTATGCTCGTAATCCGAGGTTCAACTGTATTCAAGACAGCCAAACTTGTCATTTTGAATGCTTTTAAGTGCAAAGTAGGGATTTGGGGTCTTATAGATCCCTCTATAAAGAGTACCTGTCACTGCCTATTACTGTCACAAAGAATGTTTAGATTCCTTGTGATTAGGGATGGGCAAACGGTTCGGCCTGAGAATGAGTTCAAGCCAAACAGTGGCTGTTCGCCCGTTTGATGAACACCTGAATTATCAGGGAGTTTGACCGTTTGTTTGGTCCGCCGAATAACCACAATGAACTGTGCGACTGCACTAGATTTGGAATCCCTGATTGGCTGAAGCAATGAAAGCTTTGCCCATTCAGCGCACTGTCAGAGCCATTAATGGACACTGTCATGATGACTTTATCCAATCATGGCTCATCGCTCTTAGTCCCGCACCACACAAAAAGTATTCTTTCAAAAGCGGGCATTTTTAGTGTGATATCGGCGTGGAGAGAGATAGGACAGGGCTACCAGACAGTTAGGGCCAGATTCACGTAGGAGGGTGTATCTTTGTGCGGGCGTAGCGTATCCTATTCATGCTACGCCTCCGCAACTTAGACAGGCAAGTGCAGTATTCACAAAGCACTTGCTCCGTAAGTTGCGGCGGCATAGCGTAAATGTACCGACGTAAGCCCGCGTAATTTAAAGTAGGCTGGTAGGGGGCGTGTTGTATGGAAATGAATCGTGACGCCACACAAATGATGCACCTAACGAACGGCGCATGCGCGTGCATGCTCAGTATCACATCAAACTTTCTCCGCAAATTACGCCGGCTCAATGCTTAGTCGACGTGAACGTAACCTACGCCCATCCCCATTCACGTACGACTTACACAAACAACGCAAAATATGCCACTGTTCCGACGTTTCCGACGTCCATACCTTAACATGACTTACCCCTGCTTTATGAGGGGTAAAGTTACGCCGGTCATACGCCTTACGTAAACAGCATATTTTAATACGCCGGGCGCAAGTACGTTCGTGAATCGGTGTATCTAGCTCATTTGCATATTTGACTTGGAAATATACGGAAGAGCCCCTAGCGGCCATCGTAAATATGCACCCCAAGATACGACGGCGCAGGAGACTTACGCCGCTCGTATCATGGCAATAGTGAGGCATATCTGATTCTATGAATCAGGCGCATAGATGCGACGCCTCATATTCAGACTTACGACGGCGTATCAGGAGATACGCCGTTGTAAGTCCTTTGTGAATCTGGGCCTTAGTGTGCAATATTGTGCTATTCTGCTTGTATTGTCAGTGTTACCTTCCATTTAATGAAGTATAGTTCAGTGCATTAATGCAAGTTTAACGCTTTATATTTCAGTGCATTATGTGCCGTTTAACGCAGTACATTTCTGTGTGTCAATGCATGTTTAACACAGTACATTTTCGTGCAATACTGCAAGTGTAATGCTGTATATTTCAATGTATTACGTGCCATTTAACACAGTATATTTCTGTTCTTTAGTGCACGTTAACACCGTATATTTCAGTGAGTTAATGCAAGTGTAACGCCATATATTTAGGGCTGGTGGTACATTAGGCATTCACCTGATACAGAAAAAAGTGTCGGCCAGTACAGGCCCAAAAAATTAGCCCACAGGCGTTCACCTGAATTTGAATGAAACATGGTCTACTGGTCACATGTGTTGAATTCCTCCGAGATCCATGCTTCATTCATTTTTATAAATTTGAGGTAGTCAACACTGTTGTGTACTAGGCGAGTGCGCTTATCGGTCACGACCCCCCCTGCTGCGCTGAACGTCCTTTCAGACAGGACACTGGATGAGGGGCAAGCCAACAGTTCCATTGCAAATTGTGCAAGCTCTGGCCAGAGGTCAAGCCTGCCCACCCAGTAGTCCAGGGGTTCATCACTTCTCAGTGTGTCCACATCGGCCGTTAACCCGATGTCATCAACAACTGTCGGTCTAGGTGCTCCCTGATGCTGGATCCAGAGGACAGCTGATCCGGAGGACATGGGTCGGCTGAAAGAATGATCTCATATCATTAGTGACCAAGACATCTTCAAACCGCCCTCTTCTTGCAGGTGCTGTTGGATTGGTACCCAAAACTGTTTCTCTGTGAGTAGAAATTCCTTTGCCAGCATTTCTCGAAGCTAGGCCTGGAAGTGCTGCATTCTGATAGCCCTCTGTGATGGTGGTAACATTTCCGCCATGTTTTGTTTGAACCGGGGGTCAAAGTACATTGCCACCCAGTAGTGGTCTTTGCCCTTTATGCTTTTTATATGGGGGTCCCTCTTAAAACACTTGAGCATGAAGGCCCCCATTTTGCACTAAACTGGAAACGCTGTACTGGCCTGGCTCCTGCTCATCATCCAGGATAATGTCATCCTCGTTCTCCTCCCCCCATCCATGTACAACACCAGGGATCTCAGAAAGGTTTAAAGCATGCTCTTCTTGCTCCTCCACCCCGGCACCATCCTCCTCTGACTCCTCTTCAGACTCCCATTGTTAACTTGTCTCAGGTGGTGTAGCCCCCCCTGGGAATTCATCCAGCATTGCGACTTCCTCATCTTCCTGCTCCTGCTCCTCGACGGCTTGATCAATGACACGACACAATGCACGCTCCAGAAAGAAGGCGTAAGGTACGATGTCACTGATGGCTGCGTCTGACCAGTTTGGTGATCTCATCAAATGGCCGCAGAAGTCTGCATGAGTCGCGCATGAGCAGCCACTGGCGCGGTGAAAAAAAAAACGAGCTCCCCAGAACCTGTCCTGCCGCAGAGTTCGTACAGGTAGTTGTTAAATGCACGTTTCGGCTGGAGCAGCCTATCAAGCATATACAATGTTGAGTTCCATCGTGTCAGGCAGTCACAAATAAGACGTCTGACGGACAGGTTGTGTCGCCGCTGAATGTCAGCAATGCGAGCTATGGCCGTGTAAGATCTTCTGAAATGGGCCGAGATTTTCCTGGCCTGCTGCAAGACGTCCTGGAGCCCAGGGTATTTGGCAACGAATTGCTGCACGACCAAGTTCAAGATGTGTGCCATGCATGGCACGTGTGTAATTTTGCCCTGTTTCAGCGCGCTCAGCAGATTGGCACCGTTGTCGCACACCACTTTACCAACTGTCAAATTGAGCGGTGTTAGCCACTGATCTGCCTGTGAATGCAAAGCTGAAAGGAATGCAGGACCAGTGTGGCTCTTGTCTTCCAGGCACAACAGACGCAGCACAGCATGGCACTGTCTCACCTGGCATGTCGAATAGGTTCTGGGGATCTTGGGCGGCGCAGCGGAAGAAACGGTAGCATTGGAAAATGAGGAGTCAGCCAAGGAGGAGAGGGAGGATGGAGTAGGAGGAGGAGGAGAAGAAGAAGCAGGCCTGCATGTAATCCGTGGCGGTAAGATCAAATCTACATGGGTGCTCACGGATTACATGCTTGACGCCCGTCAGAAGGTTCACCCAGTGGGCACTGAAAGTTATATACTTTCCCTGCCCGTGTTTGCTAGACCACGTGTCTGTGGTCAGATGTATCTTGGCACCGAAACTGTGTGCCAGAGATACATTCACTTGCCACTGAACATGGCCATATAGCTCTGGGATGCCCTTCTGTGAAAAAAAATTCCTTCCTGGGACCTTCCATTGTGGTGTTCCAATGGCCACACATTTTCGAAAGGCCTCCGAGTCCACCAGTTTATATGGCAGTAGTTGGCGGGCTATCAGTTCTGACAAGCCAACGGTCAACCGTTGGGCAAGAGGGTTATCCGGCGTCATCGTTTTTTTACGATCGAACATTTGGGCCATGAAAGCCTGCCTTTTTGCAGAAAAACGTGAGGAACATGGCCATATAGCTCTGGGATGCCCTTCTGTGAAAAAAAATTCCTTCCTGGGACCTTCCATTGTGGTGTTCCAATGGCCACACATTTTCGAAAGGCCTCCGAGTCCACCAGTTTATATGGCAGTAGTTGGCGGGCTATCAGTTCTGACAAGCCAACGGTCAACCGTTGGGCAAGAGGGTTATCCGGCGTCATCGTTTTTTTACGATCGAACATTTGGGCCATGAAAGCCTGCCTTTTTGCAGAAAAACGTGAGGAAGGCATGAAGGAAGGTGGAGTGGAGGACAATTGTGAGCATAGAGGGGAAGGAGAAGGAGAAGAGGCTGGATGGTGAGAGCCTGGAGTGTGGCTTTGTGGGTTCTGATGGCGTTGCTCCCACTGGGCTCGGTGATGGGAGGCCAGGTGCCTTCTTAAGGCAGTCATCCCTAGGTGAGTGTTGGGCTTACCGCGACTTATGCGTTGACTGAAAAGGCTACAGATGGCAACATTATTGTCTGCAGCGGACACGTTAAAAAAAGCCCACACTGCGGAGCCATGGGCCGGAGTCCTGGGAGCGCTAGATGTGACCGTACATGGTTGATGGCTCGCTCCTGATACATTAGAAGTCTGGTTTGTCCCTCCTGTGCAATGTAAGTTCGGCCTGCTTCTCCTCCCTATCTGCTGGTCCATCTCTCCCTCTGAACTCCCCTTCCTCTTTTGTGGGCACCCACATGACGTCTGTAGATACGTCATCATCGACGTCACCTTCCCCATAACTAACAGTAGAGATCTCGGAGTAGGCAGAAACAGCGGGCACCAACCTCCTTGGGCTGATCTGAGGACTGTCGTCAGACTGCTGAGTGCCGGCTATTGCTACCTCCTCTTCCTGATCCAATGCCAAGAATATCTGCGCATCCGAAATGTCTTCTGATGGATCGGAAAATGATTTCTGTGACTCAAGCGGAGGGTATATGGTGGTGGTGGTGGTGGCGAGCCACTCAACCAAGTCTGGTGCGTCCTTTGATGCAATCGAACGCACCTTGTGCCACTTCCCACTTTGGCCCCCCCTGGTGCTCCTGCCCTATCCCTACCACCCGTGCGGAAGGGCCTGCCTCTTCCTCTGCCTGTCATTTTTTAAATGACCCTGTGACAACAAAAGTCTCTAGAGAAGCGCAGTATATGTGGAAGAAGGTATATAACACCCCACTTCAATCTTTTATTTTGGGGGCCACTGGTTTATCGAAACTTTTTTTTCAGGAATTTTTTTTAATGTGTGTAGCAGAGGTAACGCAGTGAAAGAGGCAAAAATCGAGCAGTAACCAAATACACCACCAGTCACAATGCTGCACAATACAAATCCACTATAATATGCTTTCTATATTTGAAAGTATATTATAGGTGTATATTACACCTATATACTGCAGAGCAAGTAGCCCACCTATACCAGTGCTTGAAATGACTTTTGTGGACCTGTTAGGTAGCGATTTGTGTCTCTAAACTCTGTCCCTGCTAGAAACACCAACCTCGCCCTACACTGACAAAAAGTATATACATTTATTACACACTATCATGTACTGCAGAGCAAGTAGCACACCTATACCAGTCCTTAAAAGGACTTTTGTGGACCTTTTAGATAGCTATTTGAATGAATACAGCCTGTCCCTGCTCCAAATAGCTCCCTACACTGACAAAAAGCAGAATGTAAGATGATCGCCAGATCAGGTCTATTTATAAGGTAGGGGGTATGTCTATGTGCTGCAATGTGTCAATTGGCTGTCCTGCACCACCTAATGGATGTGTCATAGGTCAAAGTTCTTACCATGTAACATGGTTTGAACGACCAAAGTTCGCCGCAAAACGTCCGCCGGGCGAACCGGCAGGCCATCTCTAATTGTCAGTCCTCAGGCAGGGCATCATTTCCTCTGTTTAGTGATGTTGCCCATGCTATCCAGCCACAGCAATCAGAAAAGGTGGTGGACTTGCTTACTAAATCATTCACATCCTCCTCATCCTCTGTCACCAAAGCTGAGACTAGTGCACAGCTGCTAGAGTGGCTAAACCTGCCTTCTTGTCCACTGCTATTCCTGCCATAGCCCCAGCATCAGGCATGGAGGAGTCAGCTAAATTATTTGAACACAGCCTCAGCCACTTGCTCCTTGACGATGCACAAGCATTACTTGATTCAGATGTTGGTTCTGAGGTTGAGGAAGCCAGGAACATGAGCCTACAGAGAGGGGAGAATACTGGTACACAAAATGGCAGTCATGTTCCCCCAGCTGCAGCGTATTGCCAAGTTGCCTCCAGTGGTAATGAGGATGGAGGAGATGATGATGATAAGGTCACTGACATGACTTGGGTGCCAGATAGAGCAGAGGAGGAAAGTGAGGGTGAAGGTGAGGCACAACACCACTGAGGCAGCCATCCTGGAGGAGCAGAGAGTAGCCACCCTATTCCATCATATTGTGGAGCGAGTATATCCCAGCCCACTCCTCACAGCTCAGCTGTCTGGGCCTTTTTTAGCACATGTGTAGCCAATCGCCAGAACTTGCCCAGTATGCAATTGAGCTGCTGGGCTGCCATGCATCCAGCGTGCTTTCCGTTCATTGATAATAGAACGTGTATGTCCGTGGACTGCCTGACATTTATTAAAATGAATCAGTCCTGGATTACCAGCAGCTATGAATCCCCTGATGCTAATGTCACTGATTAAGTGTTTTTGGGATGTGGAATCTCTGAAGAACTTCTAGGCTGCCTAGAATTGTGGTTGTTGAATTCTTCTGGAAAACATTTTTTGGTGTAGGTTTCATGGGCACAACTAACACCTAAAGACCAATTTTTCTGCACATGTTTGACAGGTGCATAACATTTAAATTTTTGACAGCAAGGCCAATTCTTGCTTTCATCAAGAGTACCTCAATAGGGGTACGGTGTGAAGGCAACACCGACACCCAAAGTCCGATTTTTCTGCACCTTTTTGACAGGTGCATATCATTGCAATTTTTGACAGCAAGGCCATTTATTGTTTTCATTACCTCAGTACAGTACCGTACTGAGGGTTATGGTGGGAAGGCACAAACAACACCAAAATACCAATTTTTCTGCACCTGTTGGACAGCAAGGCCAATTCTTGCTTTCATCATGAATACCTCTATGGTGTAAATGCTCCACCCAAAGACCAATTTTTCCGCACCTGTTACTTCTATCAAAAATCTGTGGAAGAGACACCAGAATTTATCCAAAAAATCTCTAATCTTGTTCCTAGTGCACTACATTGTAACCTTATCATACAGACTGGCTCCCCAATCCATTGCTTACAAAATAAAGAAAGCTTGCAAAGAAAATTTCATTTTTGTTGGGCTTTATAAATGCAATTATTGCTGCAGCAGCTTCTATACACAGTAAACACGTGCCACTTTATGGGTAGACTAAGGAGACCCCCCAGACACTATATTGAAAGGCATTTTTAATTTTTATGCTTTCACTTTAAACATCAATAAATCACTGTTTATTTAAAAACTATGTTTTTTACAAACTTTTTTTTCATTGGTACATGTCCCCCGGGGCAGTATCCAGACGGTCATAATGATTGTATGCCCATTAATTGCATATAAGCCTTTAAAATGGGCACTTTTGATTTTCCAGTTTGGTGAGGTTCGTTATTCGGTTCTGAACTTTTGCAATGTTCAAAAGTTCTAAGATAAAAAAAATTAAAGGGACAGTATATTATAGTGTATTATAATTTTAAAGGGCCACAATCATCAAAATAAATAAGCAACCAACATTTTAGGTTTAGATGTTGTAATAGTAAATTCTGTCAATTTTCAAAGCTAATAAGTAAGCTATTCTAAAAAAGCTATTCAAAAATATCATACAGGTTTAACTATTAGTAATAGACTGGATTTGAATGCAGGATATCGCATCCATAACATATCTGAAAGATATAGGACAAAATAAAGCTACATTGAAGCCCTTAATTGTATAACATACTGGCCAGTGGCCACAGGCAACACAGTTTAAAAGCATAGTTTGTGAACTTTTTTCAAAGTGCACACACTGCATTGTCTTAAATATGTAATAAAATGGAAAAAACAAAGTGCACAAAAGTATTTCAAAACCACATTCCCTCATTCTCTGAACCCCCTTCCATCTCTGCATTCCAAATTATTCCCAATAAATTCAAAATACAGACGCCAGGTATAAATCCGGTAGATATTGGCTAGTGTCAGGACTGTAAATGAGCACTTGAATAGGCAGCAAATACAAAGCAAAAGGTAGCAAATCCACCAAACCCTAACCCCACAGCCTAACCCCACACCCTAAGCCTCTTTCCTTCTAATGGATCACTGTCTGAAAAAAAAGAGTCTCCCCTGGGTTTAGCTTGAGCAAGGTTTGGCAAGCTTCAAAGAAGTTCAGATGCCAAACCAGAACCCCACTAAAGTCAGGAGCTGAATCTGTCAAATTTAAAATGTAAATGTTGTGGGCAAATAGGCAAAGGGATGCCTAAAGATATTTTTGTCTAGGAACAGTGAATTTTTAAATACATAAAGTAAATCATTAAAATTGCCCAATGTCTTTAAATACCATGCCTCGGGGTGCCCTAATACTGACAAATAGCAAATGTCAGTAATCTAAAGAAAGTGCTGCACTGGCAATTAATTATGATATAGTGTTTAAAGTGTTTAAAATTGCCAGCAAATGATAAGTGTGCGACCCCAGCTTGTGAAAAAATACCAGATCACATGCTCTCAACATGGGGAGTCCCCATATTGATGAGGACAGGGGCCTCTTACCCACAACCCTAGATGGTGGTTGTGGTGGTCAGCGGGCAAGATTATCAAAATCTGGAAGCCCTCAACCCCCCCCCCTACGTAGTACCCTTAGGCCTTGTACTCACGACCGGATCTGTGCGCTGGAAACTGTCTGCCCGACAGTTTCCGGCGTACAAGGCTGATTTTTGTTTTGTTCCGCTGGCGTGTACACACCAGCGGACCAAATTCCCGTCGTACCGGAACGCGTGCACGTAAACTACGTACGACGTCACTATAAAGGGGAAGACCAAACTTAATGGCGCCGCCCTCTGTTCCTCTTTTGCTAGTTACGGGTTTGCTCGTGTTAGTGAAGGTTTGGTTAGAGCTGATTCGCGCTTCTCGGTCTCCAGGCTTTGACAGCGTGTATTCACGGGTTCAGTGCGTGTGCTTGCGGTAACGTAGTTGTCATTCGGCTATAGGCTAGCAGGTTGTTTCTGCTTTAGCAGTTGCATCCTGTGCGCTCGTATCTGTTTGTCACGCGTTTGTCGCAGGTAGTGCTGGATTTGCGAGTGCTTTCTGTTTCAGTGTGTTCTTGACTGACCAGCCGGCCGGTTTGAAGCCATGATGGAGCAGCAGCGTCAATTTTCGCGAGTTGGTGCTGTTTATGGGATGGCTGCTGGATATGTTCATCATTCCAGTACTTTGGCCAGAAACAGGGGGCGGAGGCGTTTCTGGACCAAGAATTGGTTGCGCTAGCGTGACCAGTTCTCACATATGCCTCTGCTTAGGGAACTCCAGGAGAATAATCCTAATGACTTTAGGAATTTTCTCCGCATGACGGACCCCGTATTCAACAGTCTGCTGGAACTTCTGTCCCCCTATATCACGAGGCAGGACACTGTGATGCGCCAAGCCATCACGGCCGAGCAGAGGCTTATTGCCACGTTGCGGTACCTGGCGACTGGGAGGAGCCTGCAGGACCTCAAGTTCTCGACAGGCATCTCTCCGCAGGCGCTTGGGGTCATCATACCGGACACGTGTGCTGCCATCATCAAAGTTCTGCATGAGGAGTATATTAAGGTAAGTTTCCTGGCTGTAATAATGTTGCTAACTAACTTTATTTTTAATTTCCCAGATATGCTGTGTGTTTAACTAACGTTCCCTTTTCTCCCTATGCATGTTGATATCAGCTTTTACATGTTTTTTTCTTGACCTACCTGCATATTTGTCCCTTACCCAATATTAACCTGTCCAGCATGCTATCCTAGGGACAAACCCACCTTGCCATTTTTTTAAACAGGACTTTTTGGTTTTTGTGTTCCCCCCCCCCCTTCAAACTTTTATTGTCCCCATCAGAGGGCTGTGGAGTCTCTTAATGAAGTGGCCCTATATATTTCATTTCCCAAATTCTCCATGCACATTTTTCAAAAGCAATTTTAATACTGTGAAGTGTCACAAGGATGCTTGTAGGATGTTTTTGTTACAAAGTACTAAATCTCTTTTTTTGTTTGTCCCCACAGCTACCCTCCACACCACAGGAATGGCAGTCTGTGGCTTCCCAATTTGCCCAGCGGTGGGATTTTCCAAACTGCGGTGGAGCAATAGATGGGAAACACGTCCGCATAGTGCCCCCACCCCACTCGGGGTCCTACTATTATAATTACAAGGGTTATCATAGTATTGTGTTGATGGCGGTGGTGTCGGCACAGTATGAGTTTCTATATGTGGACGTGGGGAAGAATGGCCGGATGTCTGATGGGGGAGTGTTCGCACGGACTGATTTCTATGATCGTCTCCAAACTGGTGGTCTGGCATTGCCACCAGATGAAGATAATGTGGAAGGACTTCCGTTTGTGTTCCTAGCGGACGAGGCTTTCGGGCTTGGTCCTCACCTCATGCGGCCTTTTCCCCAGAGGACCCTCACCTCAGAGAGGAGTGTGTTTAATTTTCGGTTGGCCAGGGCTCGGAGGGTAGTCGAGAATGCCTTTGGGATACTCACCAACCGGTTCCGCCTGTTCAGGACATCGATACATCTGGCGGAATATAAATTGGACACCGTTGTATTTGCCTGCTGCATTTTGCACAACTTTTTACGCAGGCACTCCCAGACGTACCTACCCGACATCGGTTCTGAGGCAAGACTACCCTCAGATCCCCTTCCCGGGCTGGACACTGGTCGCGCTGGCTTGGCCCCCCAATCAGCTCGTGAGGTATGCGACAAATATGTTGAGTACTTCATGGGTCGGGGGGCCATTGCTATGCCAGATCATATTTCTTTCTAATTCGGCCCCCAAAGAAAGGAATATTCTCTCAAATAATAAATAATTAGACCATTGGACTTTATACAGTTGTTTGTCATTAATGCTTTTTCTCTTTTTATCTGTCTTCCTGGTTCTCTAACTAACTTCTTCAATTGTAATGCATAATTGATTTCTCCACTTTTAGTAACTAACCACATTTTGCACAGTATTCACTCATCTACAAACAGGGTATTGAGTCTAGAAATAAGAAGCAACTCCATTTGTAAATTTTGAGGTCAAGTATTTTTATTTTTGCTTGTTCATGACCCCAAAAATTATTTTATATTTTTTTCATTACTCCCTGCTTTTGGACTTAGGAGTCTACAAAAAATTTTTTTTGTTTTTTTTTTTCAGGTAATTCAACCAAAAATATTATGCAGATTATACATTTATTAACAAGTTCACATTTTTGTTTCTCAAATATAGTTAGATTTATTGTTTACATATATATATATATATATATATAGCCTATTTTTGGTGTGGTGTTTACCGCCTTATTTTTTTTTTTTTGGCATATTTTTTAGGCACAAAAACCAATATTTTTTTAACCTTTTTTTTGGTTTTTGGTGTGTTTTTCAAAAATAAGATTTTTTGGGGAGATTTTGGAGTCAAATCTCGACTTCACTAAATTCAGTGATTAGAGAGATTTATAATTCTATATATATATATTTAGAATTTTTTTGCGTTGTTTATTCTTTATGGTCTAAACTTTTATAGTATCCCAAAATGTTCAACATGGTCAAAAAGTAACAAAATCCAATTAAAAAAATATAAAAACTCACAACAGCAGTCAGTCATGGTGTGCTTTCACACTGGAACACGCCAAAATTGGAAGATACACACATTCAGTGCAAACTCGCCAAATGTCATTGGTTCAACAGACAAATGGCCACATGTGCTATCTGACATCATGGGTGATCAATGTCTGTGTTCTGTGGGAGCAAACCCTTCCTCTCAACTACTTGAGGATGGAGGAGGGGGTTGGACCCACAAAGCACAGACATTAGATATTCTGTGATGGCAGATAGCACATGTTGGCACACTGTGTGTGTATCTTCAAATTTTGGCGTATTCATTATTAAAACTGTAAAAATGTTTGTGGGGGCGGGGGATGGGCGGGGGGTGTTTCAGTCTTTGACACGGCCCATCATGTCAATAATGTTTTTAAAATTAGATTCGATGACCATCATTCTTTGCCGCATATTGTCCATTTCCGTGCAGCATTCCAAAAGGACATTTGTTAAATTCTCTTCCATGACAACCATCCTTTCACGCATATTGTGCATTTCAGTGCTGCACTCCATTACCTGCTGAATAATTATAGCAGCACTTGCACGTGAAAATATTGGCACACCATCCTCCTCCCCTAAAAAAAAAAAAAAAGGGCATTTACAACATTATTTTTCGATGAGGCCTACATATGTTTTTTATAATCAAGCTAGGGTGACACTGACCTGATGGGCTTCTCCTTTCCACCTCTTCGACATCTTCTATCACTCCTCCTTCTTCCACCACCTCCCCATCATCTTCTATCACTCCTCCTTCTTCCACCACTTCCCCATCATCTTCGACTCCTCCTTCATCCATCAATCCACCTTCTTTCAATTCGCCAAATTGTTCTTCCGCCACTTGCCCTTCATCTGCTATAACTTCTAAGTCCAAAATTACTTCTTCCTCCTCTCTTCCTTCCTCCTTTCTTCCTTCCTCCTCTCCTTCCACATCCTCTTCTCCTTCCACATCCTCTTCTCCTTCCACATCCTCTTCTCCTTCCACATCCTCTTCTCCTTCCACATCCTCTTCTCCTTCCACATCCTCTTCTCTTTCCACATCCTCCTCCTCCTCCACATGTTGAGATGGCAGATTTTGGCCTTGTCTGGCCCTCTCTGCCTCCTCCAAATGCTGGCGACTTCTTTCCCCTGAAATAAACCAAAAAAAATGTAGACTCATCAGCACACAGATATTGGAGAGCATAAATCGCACACATTGCTTAGAAGATGCTTTCATTTAGTTACTTTTATCTTTCACCAAACCTACATTTTGCAATTTCTTCTATATGGCAAGCTCTGATCCTGCCCCTTTTTAGCAAAGTGACACACATGGATGTCCCCCCTAAACTGTATTTCTGGGAGACCCTACCAAAACCCATTTTTGATTTGGGGAGACACAGGTGCTCTGCATTGCAGATGTGAAAACATCTGCTTTATTACCACTGTTTTTAGAATGAATCCTGTTTGCCTTTCCCATTCTCATTATTTTTTTTTCTAGAACTAGCTTTTACACAATGTTTACAAACAAAGTTTTTGGCCAGTGAGCCATGTCCAGGTGTGTTGTTCCTGGAATAACCGTGCCTTTCTGAGAAACTATGTGATGTTACGTTGTTTACTAAGAACACTATTTGTAAATATGTAGTTATTTATGTCCTAAAAAAAAAATGACAACATGTCTTTAAAATTACAAGCAGGCCAAGGAGGCAGATGGTGAAATATACATGGCAACACATTATTGCAGACAATCACCCCCCCCCCCACCCCAATATATATTTACTTACTTTTACGCAGAATTTTAAGTATTTTCTTCATCTGATGTGGCTCCCTCAATTTTAAGTCTGACCATCGTTTCCTCAGCTGTTCCTTGGACCTGGTGATCCCAAACATCCTCTGCATTCTCCTCGCCACCTTGTCCATAATATGTGCCTTTCGGCGGTTAGGGGTCTTGTATGGCCCTAATTCACCATCATAGTCCTTCTTTCGCATGATGTAAACTAACTCCACCATTTCCTGGAACCGCATATTAGTGGCTTTATATCTTCTTTGCCTTGATCGGGACGTCCCTGCCTCTGTCCCTTCACTTGTGGCATGAGAGCATCGTGCCCGCTCGTGTGACATCGCCATCTTTCCTTTCCCACAGAGATTCTGGGCGTGGAAAAGATGAATTGTTACGCCATGGGCGGAGAAGAGGGCGGCGTTTAATACATACGCGGAGTGTAGAGAATGCAAACAACGTGTTTACGTCGGTTACGCGGAGAATCTTCGAGCGCATCCAGAACATACACAGTTAACGCCATATTTCCTAAACTCATTGATTAGGGGCCTCGCAAAGGTGACGAGGGCGGGGTTTAATAAATACGCGGAGTGTTTAAAAGGTTTACGCCGTGATTACGCATCTTACGCGGTAATTAGGCGAGCGTGAGAAACGAGGAGCGAGAGACAGGAAGGTAAGGAAATTAAAAATGTGATCAGCAGAGGCCTTGAAAATGTAGACACATGGGATGGGGGTTTGGGCTGTTGGTTGCACCCTTTTTAAGCTATTCTGTCTATGGGGTACCACAATGTTATTTTGGTTTCCAAATGCTTTTGGACACCTCACAAAATAGAGATGTGAACAATGCTGTACCTCATTGACAAGTTTTTGAATGGTGTATTCAGATCAGGCAAAGTATTGTTCAAGTGTTGGTTGTACAGAGGTCATTAGGAAGTGTCTTTTATGTCATCCATTGTCAGGGGCATGAGATTTACACATGAAAGAGTGCCTAGATGAATACTGTCATTTGTAAGCATTGTTTATTTTTCTATATTAAAAATATTTACTGCAATGTGAACAATGGCTCTGCATCTAGCAAATCAATGTTTGGTACAAGCAATGCGGCCGAGCTGCCAATCATTGTTTAAACAAGAGAGACTGTGTTTGTAATTAGATATAGGTAATAAATTTGAAGACACATATTAGATCAAGGTCAACGCTGATCCTTTGGAATATTTATTTTTCTGTGGTTTATGTTTTTGTAATCTAGACTCAAAAAGAAATATAATTTTTCAAACAATTCAATGGACCTCCTACAAACCAAGGAAGCTATAGAGGCCTTACTCCAAAAATATCAGGAGACGCCCATCCTGTGGAATTCCAAGCACTCTTTATATTGCAATAAAGAGGTACGAGCGGCAGCACTAGAAGAGCTAGCAAACTATATGCAAACTTGGGTGCCAGGATGCACTGCCAACATGGTGAAGGATAAACTTGCCAACCTCAGAAGCACATACAGGAGAGCATACAAAGCTAATAAAAGCAAAAAATCGGGAGCAGCAGCAAGACAAGCAAAGGAACCCAAACTGTGGTATTATAAACAGATGGCTTTTTTGCGGGACGAAATGGAAGGCAGGAAAACGATGTCGAGTCTTTCTTCCAACCTTTCCTCCATGCTACCTTCCA
Source organism: Rana temporaria (assembly GCF_905171775.1). Taxonomy (NCBI): domain Eukaryota; kingdom Metazoa; phylum Chordata; class Amphibia; order Anura; family Ranidae; genus Rana; species Rana temporaria. The sequence continues at coordinate 167,667,995 of NC_053491.1, forward strand.
GCGGACATTCCCCAGATGACCACAGCCCTGCAGAGTCGGAGGAAGAGGGCCTGGCTGACAGAGATGCAGATCTGCCACCCTTCGATGAGGAGGTATAGTAGTTTCCTCTATATTTCTGGCGTAAATAATTATTGGTAGATTAATGATTTGATATTGTAAAAGAAAAGCCAAGCTGGGAAAAAGCAAAAAAAAAGGTGTTCAGACAAATAGGTGTCAGAGATGACAACTGCAGGGGTCAGAAGTAGAGTGTATTCAAGTAATAATGAACAGAAAATACTAAACGAAAAACATGAAAATGAGTGTGGTTTTATTTAGCGAAATTGTAAAAAATGTCCTTTTTTTTGCACACAGGAAGAAGAGATCAGCCAGGAGGTGGCAGATCCTCAGGTGTCTGTCAGCCAGGAGGAGGCCGGGGTCAGTGGCAGCCAGGAGGAGGCCGGGGTCAGTGGCAGCCAGGAGGAGGCCGGGGTCAGTGGCAGCCAGGAGGAGGCTGGGCCCAGTGGCCTGCAGCAGGTCCACCCGGCCAGGAGAACCACCACCAGCCAGTCTTCTCCCCCCCAGGTGAGGCCATCAGGCCGAAGGAGTCAGTTGAGGCCTGTGGAGGAGGCAAGCCTCCGCATGATACAGGAGGCAAGCGCCATCATGAGGGCCCCCCTCAACCCCACAGAGGCCTTCAGTGCCTCATTGGCCCATGATTTAAATGAAGGGGAGGAGGACCAGAGAAGACTGGCAAAGGCCCTGATGAACCAGGTCCTTTGGTGGATGCAGAAGGGCCTGCTGACCCCAGAGACTGGGCTATGTGACCCGGCCCGGCTTGCGGAACACCATCCTCCTGCTGCCACATCGACCCCACCTGCAAGACCCCGTGTTAGATCCGCTGGAAGGCTGCCTGGAGGGAAGGCTGGAAAGAGGAGGAAACGTTGATTTTCTGCCTTCCATTTCCTTCCACATAAAGGACATCTTGTTTGTACTACCACAGTTTGGGTTCCTTTGTTTGTGTGCTGCTGCTTCATATTTTTGTGTTTGGCTCCTGAGGCTTGGAAGTTTATCCTTCACCATGTTGGAAATGCAAGTTTGCATATAGTTTGCTATCTATTCTAGTGCTGCCGTTCTTTTTATTTTTTGTGATGACAATTGCCTGAATAAAAGGCTTTTTGCTTTCATTTGAAAACATGTCTATTGTTTGTTATACTGTGGGGATTATTAGGCAGCAAACCTTTAATAAATATACAATGGGTAATTTACAAAGGACACACTCCTTGGGGGGGGGGGACATTTGGTGTGCCAACATGGTTTAATATTCTCTAATGAAACACCAAAAAAAAACAAAAAAAAAAAAACAAATAAAAAAAACATGTAAAAAAAAATTTTTTTAAATGGTGACATAACTAGAAACAACAAAAAAAAAAAAAAATGCACATTCCTTTACAAAAATGACTACTATAAATTATGGAGGACCACCAACCAAAACACACGTCTGGCATAGAAAACATTATTAAAGGATTACATCACAAGCAAGAAATGTGACATTTCAGTATGGGACAACTCTATTGAAATTGCATCAGCAAGAGAACGGGGTTATTCTAGCAAGAGAAGAATTAATAAAACGAGGCAAGAAAATGTGGTTTAGTGCGCCTTTTTTAGACATTGTTCTCTTGCTAGAATAAAAGGTTTCTAATGACGAATGTGCCATATCCCAAACAAACGCGAGTTTTACCTGAACGAGCGCTCCCGTCTCATCATTTGGACTGAGCATGCGCAGGGTTTTTGTACGCTGCTTTTGTGTACAGACGACCGAACATGTCTGACGGACACGATTCCAGCAGACTGTTTTAAAGCAAGACCAGGAAACAGTTGTTCGTTGGAAAACGGTCTGGCCGACGAATGTTTGCTGAAATCCTGTCCGTTACTGCCTACACACGAACGAACATGTCCGCTGAAACTGGTCCGCGGACCAGTTTCAGCAGACATGTTTGGTCGTGAGTACAGGGCCTAAATGTTGTGGGCAAATAGGCAAAGGGATGCCTAAAGATATTTTTGTCTAGGAACAGTGAATTTTTAAATACATAAAGTAAATCATTAAAATTGCCCAATGTCTTTAAATACCATGCCTCGGGGTGCCCTAATACTGACAAATAGCAAATGTCAGTAATCTAAAGAAAGTGCTGCACTGGCAATTAATTATGATATAGTGTTTAAAGTGTTTAAAATTGCCAGCAAATGATAAGTGTGCGACCCCAGCTTGTGAAAAAATACCAGATCACATGCTCTCAACATGGGGAGTCCCCATATTGATGAGGACAGGGGCCTCTTACCCACAACCCTAGATGGTGGTTGTGGTGGTCAGCGGGCAAGATTATCAAAATCTGGAAGCCCTCAACCCCCCCCCCTACGTAGTACCCTTAGGCCTCGTACACACGACAGAGTTTCTCGGCAGAATTCAGCGAGAAACTCGGTCAGAGCCGGATTCTGCCGAGAAACTCTGTCGTCTGTACACTTTTGGCCCGATGGAGCCGCCGAGGAACTCGTCGAGAAAATAGAGAACATGTTCTCTATTTTCTCGTTGTTCTATGGGAGAAGGCGGCCCGCCGAGCTCCTCGGCGGCTTCAGGGCTGAACTCGCCGAGGAACTCGACGTGTTTGGCACGTCGAGTTCCTCGGCCGTGTGTACGAGGCCTGACTCATTTACATAAAAACAAGTTGTAACCTAGAAATAAAAACACCCAAATGTTTGACCAGTCCTTTACTAAAAAAATGTAAATCCCCCAAAAAGTCCCTTGTAAATTAATCATCAATCATGATCCTGCCTGTCTGCCAACTCACTTAAAAAAAAGAAACAGTATTCCCTAATGACAGTGGCCTCTTTTACCAGGATACTGCTTTGGCCACACTGCAAAAATAATGATTTGAGGAACACAACATGTTAGAGGTGTTGATTTGACTAATGGAGGCCCCACCTCACAACTTACATGACTTAAAGAATCTTCTATTGATGGCTTGTTACCAGATACCACAGCATACCTTCAGAGGTCTAGTGACATCTATGCCATGAAAAATCAGGGCCCTTTTGGTGACAAAAGGGGCTGTTTGGGCAGCAGAAGCAGGACATACTCAATATTAGTTGGGACGTCATAATGTTATGCATGGTCGGTGTATACCCTTCTTGTTACACTTTTTATAATGTTATTTCATTTAGTGCAGCATGTCCCATCAATGCCCAAGTGTATACCTTCAGGTGCAGTAAAATACATTTCTGCAGTTCAATCTTCAGTTTTTTAAGATGAGAATTGCAGAAAAAACTTTTTGTGTTTTTTTTTTTTTTACAGTTTTGAATGGAAAGTTTAACACTTATAAGTTTATTGCATTAGTAATAATCCTGAACAAATACATCCATGAAACCCAACCATACTCAACATGGACCATAACCTCAATGTTACCCTAATATAAACTCAAGTTAACATAACCAGTTACCCATTTTCCTCTTCTAAGCACTGGTACCTACTGTAGATCCTAGATGCACATACCCATATCTGATCGCTGTGGTCTAAATCAATCCATAGTTTTATTTATTTCACCACACTTCTCTATCCCTACTGGATTTACATGTTTGGTTATCTTTCACTGATATGAATGAGCACCTCCAGTCTCAGGAGATGTTTTGCTTTTACCTCAATGGAAGATAAATGTGTAGAAAGGACAGAAAATGGACAGGAGGGATGTAAACAAAGTTGTAGTGTGTATATATGCATCTGTTATTTTCAGTCTGTATTAAAACTGTGTTTGGGAGGGTGAGAAGGGAGTAAAGGTGCACTCTACTTGTAAGTGCACCTACTATTTAAACATTCAGAACTTAAAAAAAAAAATATTTTTCTTTGTAAAAATGATAGTAGAAATGGGAGTTCTGAGGTTCTGCACAGTTAAAGGGGTTGTAAAGGTATTTTTTTTCACCTTAATGCATTCCATGCATTAAGGTGAAAAAACATCAGATGATGCTGCCCCCCCCCCCCCCAAGCCCCCATTCTACTTACCTGACCCTTCAAAAGTCCCACGATCACCCCCGTCATCCTCCTCGAGTCAAAGCCTGGCCATTGATTGGCTGCAGTGGATGGATTTAAAGCAGCCCAGCTATTGACTGGCGTCGCTGTCAATCACATCCAATGACGCGGCATGCCGGGGGGCAGGGCCGAGTGATACAGCGGCAGCTATGGCCGCCCGCAACAGCTCCACTCTATGCATATCTGTGTGGAGTTGTTGCAGGGAGGAGCCGAGACAGCCGCCGAGGGACCCCAGAAGACTAGGATCGGGCCACTGTGTGCAAAACGAACTGCACAGTGGAGGTAAGTATAACATGTTTGTTATAGAAAAAAAAATCATTTACTGACCCTTTAAGCATAAAGAGGAAAGCTTTTTCAGATTTTATTGCTGTTTTAAAAATAAAACATCATTTAAAAAAATATTTCAGTTTTAAAAAGGAAGTCAGCCATCATCCATGAAGACTGTGTGTAAAGATAATTTTTCCTTTGTGTTAAAGGTACACTTTGGTCAAACATGAAAATTACTCACTCATGAGACACAGACTAACTGCTTCACGATTCATCTTGTTATTCATGTTATGAGCCTGGCTTTCTAAATTGCTAATTGTCTGAGGTACTGCATGTTAATTGTCGCACCAGCCTCTGTAGTTCTCAGTGAGGGATATTTTACAGCACTGGCTTGTGTTTCAGGATTCTGAATTTCAAACTGAATGCAGTGTGAAAAGCATGCTGTGTATGCATACAAATAAGGGTTAATTTAGAAGGCTTTTGGACTTTAAAAAAAAATAAAAATTACAATACTTCCCATACAGTCTCGGATTTTAGATAATTTATTCTCTTTGTTACTTTGATTTGTTCTTTAAGATTTTTTAATACATGATGCATATGTGGAAAATTGTACATTAGTCATTTTCTTTCCATCAGGTTTGGGAATTAAAGCTGTCTATGGGATTTGTTGCATTAGAGGAGAACTTTATTCTGACATGTGCATGGCAGCACTAAAGAAGATTTCTTTATATGTATGTTCTTAACTTTTGTACACAGCTAATTCAATATACTACAGAACAGCCAAGCCTAGTGTACTTAACAAAATGTGTTATTTAGGTCAGTGGGCGTATATTAAATCAAGTCCCAGTGTGCTTGGTTATGGGCTTCCACTGAAGTTTAGAAAAGGTCTTTGAACAATTGATACATTCATCACTAAAATATAATTTCATGCTTGATTCACATTTCCTTGGACCAGTAGATGAAATTAAACTTTTCTAACAATAGAATAAATATCATGGGAACTCTGCAGCTTTATATGGAAAGTTGAACATTTGCGAATAGTGATAAATGTATCCATTTATCAGTTTTTGAATTGATAAACAGTTCAGTAGAGAGCTAAAGCCAGTTTGTCAATTTGGTAACTATATGCCCTTTACAAAGTGCTCAGTGTACTGTAATAATAGGAAAAGTACAGCTGTTTCCCATGTTCTCTCTGCTTGAGGGCCTGCACAAATCATTGAATTTTTTTTTTATCAAAGCAATCATTATATTGGATGATTGCATTGTTGTATGTCCAGTATAATTTTTTCACCACATAGTTTTTTTTTGTAGTGTCAGCTGTATTTGATAACCTAAACTCTCAGATGTTTGTCTCCAGATCTAAAGCATTACTTACGTTGATCTCCAATAAAACAGCTAAATCTAAAGTACAGTACATATTTATATCTATTTCCAAGTACCAATGTATCCCTATGTCTTCCCGATCTAAGTATGTAGGATGATTATAAGGTCCTCCTTCTTTATTCACAGATCATGTTTCATTCATAGAATGCGTAATACGGCTTCTATGAATGGAGCAGCTGGATGCAAAGGGCAAGCATAGTCGGGCACTCTTTTTTTATTTATTCTTTATTGGAAAATTATTCAAGTAGAAATCACGCCCATATTGGTGTAAAAAAAGAAAAAAAATTATAAAAAGATAAATAAACATACATATTTCCTAGATTTTCCATGGAAAATATAGTCGGACACTCTTAACCTCCCTGGCGGTATGATTCTTTCAGAAAAAACATGCTGAAAGCGGTACCATTATTTGCAAGGAAATTTGGCGTTTCATAGTGTAGGCCTGTAATTTTTAGAAATAACTCACTTAAATCTGACCAAACAAGATTCTAATAGGCATCCCTCGTATGACATTTTTTTAAAAACAAAATTATAAATTATAATATAATAAATAACTATAAATAATTATAACAAATAATAATATAATTATAATAAAAAGTATTCAATAATGTAATCAAATCAAAATCACTGAAATTTGCTCAGTTGCAGAATTGTCGTTGTCATTATTATTATTTTTTTATGACGAATTTCCCCACAAATCGCTATCGCACAATTCTGCAAGTGATCTAAAACTATTTTTGACATAAAGGGACACTTTTGGTTGCTATGGACAATCTACAGTTTGCAGGGAGAAAAAAAGTTTTTTATTATATAAAATGACATGCAGGACACTGGGCAGACCACTAGGGACAAGGGGGGTGTGTTTTTTTACATACAGTACTGTAATCTATAAGATTACAGTATACTGTATGTATTGTGTTTGTTTACTTTTTTTAATTTGGCGCCGTTCTCCGTCCCCGTGCGTCGTAACGTCGCAGGGAACGGAGATCGGCGGCACAGGAGGACGCTGTGTGAATCGAGCGAGGTCCCGCTCGCTCACACAGCGCGGTGGCATCGCTGGATCCAGGGACAAGGTAAGTAAACACTCCCTGTACATCCAGCGAGGCAAGCCCGAGTCTGAAATCTCACCCCGAGTCAGACTCGGGAACACCGCTCAGGAGGTTAATGAGAGTCTGCGAGAGACCTGTAGTTGTATTAAAGTATGTGAGACCTTACCTTGCAACCCATTCACTTTAAAATAGAAATGCAATAGAAAAGGCATAAGTGTGTGTGTATGTGTGTATTTATATATTTATACACCATTTTAAATACTTGTTTTTATTTACATGACCTCTGTTCTTAGCTGCATACAGGGCTTAGAGAATGGGGCTGGAGACTGTAGGGGATGTGCCAGCATGGAGGCAGAAAAACAGCAGCACACTGATCTTCCTAGTGAAGAGTGGTGCATGGGAGATGTCAGGAGAAGTGTGACCACTGGAGTACAGACAAACTGTGCTCCCAACTAGAATGCAAAAAAGAAGAAAAAAAAATATGGGTGTCTATGCCTAGCATGGTCAGTTTAAAATGGGAAAGCAGGGAAACTGGCAGGGTCATTTAACACAAAGGCAGCAATGCAAAGAGAACATAATTCTTTCTCATATAAGTATATGGAACAACAGATACATATTATAAATAAAAAACGTTGGGGTAACATACATAACATACTGTACATAATCCTCTCTGCACCTGGAGATTACAGAGGTTTCATGGATGGAAGAGGATTTCAACTAAAATAAGAGGCATTAGCGCAAGGGACACATCCTACTGACTGTTATCTCCCTCATGCTGATTTTTCAGATTTAAATTTTGGCTGCACTTGGGCTTTAATGTACAGTAGATTACAGGGGCTTATCTCAGGTCAACTACACTAGTTGCATTTAACCTCTTGCCGACCGCCCACCGTAGTTTTACAGCGGCAGGTCGGCTCGGCTTCACAAAATCACGTAATATCGCGTAATATCACGTAATATCAAAAAATAAAAACCGCAGAGGTGATCAAATACCACCAAAAGAAAGCTCTATTTGTGGGAAAAAATGGATGCCAATTTTGTTTGGGAGCCACATTGCACGACCGCGCAATTGTCAGTTAAAGCGACGCAGTGCCGAATCGCAAAAAGTGGCCCGGTCATTGACCAGCAAAATGATCCGGGGCTGAATTGGTTAAACATAAGCACATTAGTTTGTGTTTTTATATCTGCCTGAGTTCAGCTTTAAAGTAAACTTTCATAAGAGAAATGGAGGGGCTGCCATAACTGATCCCCTTAACCTTTGTGCTTATTGCTTTATCCCCCTTCAGTACCTTTCGATTCACTAACCTGCACAAAGTATGCAGTGGATCCCTGGAGGAGATTGTTTGATGGACTTTGTTCCCCCGCCACTCCCTGTTTTCCTTAGCTTTGAGTACCCCCAGCTTGCCACTCCATCCGTTCTCCCAGCCCTGTCCTCTCTTCCTTCCTTCTGCTTATGTGGCTCGAGCCTCCAGGGGGATTTAGGTGTGGGTCTCACTCCTCATACAGCCTGCTGTTTTTATGGGATTTCCCGTTATGAGTCGACCCTCCCCAAATTACCTGCCGTCCGGACTCTATTTATTGTTACATGTTTTCTGTCATGTATGTCCTTGTCATGTGTAAGTAATTGTGGATCTGCTTGGCACTCCCATCCAGATCGCATAACACTCTTTTTAGTCTCCCCACATTAGTCCACTTACCGTATAAATTATAAAATAAAATGTTCATACTTTTTTGATACATAACATATTTATTGTCGTTCTTTTAGCCCCCTTCTTTTTTCAATCATCTTGGATTGAAAGACTTTGTTTTTACAAAGTATGCAGTCTAAGAAAGTTGGAAAAAGTCAGAAATCCTTATGGGCATTCTTGTTTGAGGTCGGTGACCGGAAGCATCAAAACAAGAAAGTCACCATTTATTTATCACACTAGGGACTACCCTCATACATTCCTTGATTAGCAGCAGCTGAATGTGGGGGAATACAGTAAACATAAAATCAGAGCTAATTAAACGTCCTGGGAAGAAGTCCATTTGACGAAACACGTCAAAAGGGATGCCAGACAATGGAAGTGACATCATCACCCACCAGAAGTGCCGTGGTGGCCATCTTAACTGAGGTTTACATAAAATATACTGCTCCACTAAGGGTCCTTCTTACATGTATTACATCGGAAAGTCCTAGTGTTGAAGAATGGAGAACGGGAAGAAGTGCTGATGTTCAGCTTTACTTATGAGAGGAGTGTTTACTGAATAGCATTTTGGTAAGGTGCAGGGTGTGACCACAAGGTGATAAGTGGGTTGGAGACATTATTTTTACAATGGTTATGGCACTGGAATATGCATGATAATGTGAGTGGAATGTCACTCTTGCACAGTTCATAATTTAAAGTGGTATTACAATATGTATCCATTTTTACCTTTTGGAGGCTTTCATTTGTAATTCTGGATCTAGGAGGGAGGAATCCCCAACAGAGAGGATTTTTGATGGCGTAATGATAACTTTACATTTGGTAAAGTATATAGGGTGATTGATGCACCAATACTTGCACAACAGAGTCAGTACCGGACTTAAAGGAATATACGCATTCATGAACACACTTTTGTGAGTAGCATGAATTATAATTTGTGGTGATTAAGTTATTTGCAGTATAACACTGTGTGCTTATACTTCCTTTTTGGGAGATTCTGATGCTCATTTGGAGGAAGGGGAGAAAGGATTCTTCTGAAGGGGAGAGAAAAACACAGAGGAAAAGCTGCATTGGAGCTTTATGGAAGCTTTTGTCTAAGAAATAGGAGGGTAGTGGTATATATATATATAGATCTATCTCTCTCTCTCTCTCTCTCTCTCTCTCTCTCTCTCTCTCTATATATATATATATATATATATATATATATATATATATATATATATATATATATATTTATATATTTATATGTGAAAACATCTTGTTATTCAGTGGAGATTTAGTATGATTTTAATGTAAGTACAATTTCCTCTGTTAGCTAATGCTATGTGTCCCAGTGTCTGTGCTTTATACAAAAAATGCAGATTTCTACCTTATTTCAGAGCATCTTCTGGCACTCATAAGACTGCATGGCCCTCTCCTCTCCTAGGCTGACAACTACAGCGGGAGGGGCCGAGAACTCCCGTTGACCTCAGCCGGGAGGAGCAGGGCTGGTTCAAGGATTTTTGACATCCTAGGTGAAACCTCATTTTGCTGCCCCCTTGACTTCACCCCTTTCCCCAGCCCATGTAAACACCACCTTTTTAAAGAAGCACCCATCAAATGCAGCCCACCAGCATCCATCAAATGCAGCCTCACCATCGCACATCAAATGCAGCCTCACCAGCGCCCATAAAATGCAGCCTCACCATCGCCCATCAAATGCAGCCTCACCATCGCCCATCAAATGCACCCTCACAGCACCCATCAAATGCAGCTTCACCAGCGTGCATCAAATTCAGCCTACCAGCACCCATCAATGCAGCCTACCAGCACCCATCAAATGCAGCCTCACCAGCGCCCATCAAATGCAGTCTACCAGTGCCCATCAATGCAGTCCACCAGTGCCCATCAATGCAGCCTACCAGTGCCTATCAATTACAATTTGCTTGCTTCTATTCATTTGGGAGTAGGGACAGTTCTCCACCACCACTGCACCTCTGACACTATGTGTGAATGGAGCGTTGGCTGCCTGCTGATGCTGAGACTTAGTTGCTTGCTGCAGAGAGAAAAGAGTAGAAACATCAGTGGCCGGGCGCCCTAGGCAGCTGCCTAGTTTGCCTAGTGGTAGGACCAACTCTGGGGAGGAGGGGAGGAGAGTCAAGCAGTCACATGAGTGCTGGGAGATGCTGTGAAATAAGGTAGAAATTGGCATAGTTTTTTATAAAGCACAGATACTGGGACACATAATGTTAGCTAACAGAGGGGATGGTATGATTATGATACAGGTAAAAAAATAATAATTTTACAATCAGGTTAAAAAGGGGTCAAATTGCACAGCACAAGTACTGTGCTGTTATGCATGCTTTAACCACTTAAGGCCTGGAAAGATTTCCCCCCTTAAAGGGGTTGTAAAGGTTCATCTTTTATTTTCTAAATTGGTTCCTTTAAGCTAGTACATTGTTGGTTCACTTACCTTTTTCTTTGATTTCCCTTCTAAATGTTTTTCTTCTTTGTTTGAATTTATCACTTCCTGTTTCTCCTCGGTAAGCTTTCCACCATCATCTGAGCGGTGGAAAGTCATTTAGAACAGCTTACTGAACACCTTACTGAGGAGGAACAGGAAGTGAGAAATTCAGACAAAGAAAACATAGAAAAAAAACATTTAGAAGGGAAAATTGAAGGAAAGGGTCAGTGAACCAACAATGCACTAGCTTAAAGGAACTTATTTAGAGAATAAAAAATGAACCTTTACAACCCCTTTAATGACCAGGCTATTTTTTGCTATACGACACTGCGTTGCTTTAACTGACAATTGCGCGATCATGTAAAGAAATAAAAAAAAAAAATACAGGCAATTTTGAAAAAACAAACAAAAAAACAATATTTCTTACTTTCTGCTATAAAGCATATCAAATAAAAAAATGACTAAAATCAAATTTCTTCATAGATTTAGACCAATATATATTCTGCTACATAAGGGTATATTGATTGATTTGCGGAAACGTTTTAGTGTCTACAAACTATGGGATATATTTATGACATAATTTAAATTTTATTTTTATTAGTAATAGCGGAGATCAGTGACTTAAAGCAGGACTGCGACATTGCGGTGGACAAATTGGACACTAAGTGACCCTTTTTGGGGACCAGTGACACTAATGCCTAGTACACATGATCAAAATTTCCATTGGAAAAAGTCAGACAGACTTTTTTCATCAGATAGAGTTTAGATATAGATCATGTTCTATTTTACTCTGATAGAATTCCGTCAGAATTACGATGTGATTTGGCCAGGCAAAAGCCTTTCATGTGTACAAGGTATAATACAGTGATCAGTGCTAAAAATATGCACTAGCATTGTACTAATGACAGCAAGAGGTTAACATCAGGGGCAATCAAAGGGTTAAATGTGTTCCTAGGGAGTGCTTGCTAACTGAGTGGGGAATGCTTTTACTGTGGGAAGACAGAGATCCATATTCCTGCTTAGCAGCAACATAGGATCACTACCACCTCTTCTTACAGAATGGCGATCTGCCTTGTTTACATAGGTAGACCACCGTTCTGTCTTTCTCTCTCATCATCTTGTCCGCCGGACCCGCTCATTGGCTCACAGTGGGAGAAGGTTGCCGGTGGTGTGTGTGTGCGCCTCAGACCCAGGAGTGCAGGATCACATACAGGTACATGATCCTGCACAGAGGAACCACATTTTTACCGTCATATATATACAGTATACGCTCGGCAATCGGTTAAGTAACCTCATAGATGTAACTTTTTTTTAATAAATAATTTTTCTGCAGTATTTAACTCCAGTCCTCACTAACAATTTGTATTGTAATTTATAATTAGCTCCAATTAATTCATTCATGTCTTAATTTTTGTAGCAATGCAATAAAATAAAAAGACCACCTCCCAAAAAACAAAAAACAAACAAAACAAAAACGCTTTCTTTTTTAAATAAGCCTCTCCATGGCATATGGAAAAAAAAAAAATACTTTTTATATTGTCTAATAATTAGACCTGCAGCTAAGATGCAATATATGTTTTGGTCCATAGAGAGTTTACAGGCACAAGAGCTCAAGTGGGTAATCTTAGCTTGTAGATGTAGTGAGAGCATTCGATTTAGAAAGCATTTCTATGTATTTAACAAGCTTTGTGCAAGTTAAAGCCTTTAAAGTGTACTTCAGCAACAACTCAGGATTGTTCAATGCAAACCCTAGTAATTGGAATGTAGCTGAAATTTAAATCAACTTTAAGCACAATTCCTCAAGCTTCTGATCAAATGTATTAAAGCCTGCTGAAGACTGCTAAAAGTTACATGAAGTACTCCCATTAGGCTCTGCATCTAATACATAGAAAGCTGGATGTAAAGGAGATTTTGTGTTACTTCCTGGCCCGCTGATGCCACTGAAGAAAGGAAATGAGCTCAAGGTTCTCTCTGAACGCAAGTTTATACTACACTTTGTCTGGGCATTTGGACGATTGCCTGAACATTAATCCATTTGGCAGGAGCTGAACGGCAAGTATAATAGCAATAGTACTTCCGTTATTACACATAATAGCTTTCTGCTGTCAGTGGTTGTTAAGGATGTCAGTGAGTGTAGGAACAACCAGTGACATCACCAGCCCTATTCACTTACATGGCTGGGAATCCCTGGCCATGTAAGCAAAAAGACGGGAATAGTTTAATAAAAAAAGGAATGGGGATCCTCTTTTTTTTCATACAAGGCTCTTTAAGCTTGGTATTGATTTTAGGGGGGAACCCACAAACAAATAACTAAAATAAATGTGTGAGGTCCTACAGGAAATCTATATCAGACCTTTAATCTAAGCATGCAGCATTAAGAAAGGGGGGGGGCAAGTGTGACCCCTTTTACTTATACCAGGCTACATGCCCTCAACATAGGGGGGGTAACTTTCTCCCATGTTGATGAGAATAGGGACCCCCCAAATGCAGACCTCCACAACCACCAGCCAGGGTTGTGGGGAAGAGGCTCTTGTTTTCATCAATATGGGAATAAGGTGCTTTGTGAGGTAACCCCCCCATGTTGCGAGCATGTGGCCTAATATGCTTTGGGCGGGTTGCACACTTACCCCCCCCTGTGCTGACCACCCAGGCAGCTTGTTCAGATTAAGGATCTGATATGGATTTTTAGGTGAACCCCACACTTTTTTTTTTTTGCGTGAGGTCCCCCTTAAAATCCACATCAGGCCCAAGGGTTTGGTATGGATTTTCCTGGGTGACTGCATTTTTTTGCATGGGATACACCCTTAAAATTCATATCAGACGCAAAGGATCTGGCATGTGTTTTGAGGGGACTCTACACTTATTTTTATCATTCTTGCTGTAGCATATACTACAGCAAAGTGACATTTACTAAGAGAAAAATTATACAGTTTAAGTTGCTGTCAAATGATGTCTCATTAAAAAAAGACATGTAATTTGATGGCAATTTTAAACACTTTTTTTCCTCCTAAATGTTAGTGCTGCTTCATCATTTTGTGTACATGCAGGCATTATACTTAAACACTTCCCGCCCGGCCTATAGCAGAATGACGGCCGGGAAGTTGTTCAGTTATCCTGACTGGGCGTTATATGACGTCCAGCAGAATGAGCCACGATTGCATGCCCGCTGGGGTGCCCGGCGCAATGATCGGTTGTGTGGTGTGTCAAGCTGATCGGCTGCTCTCCTGACAGGGGGTTCTGCACTGATTGATTATCAGTGCAGCTGCCCCAGGTATGCCCACCCAGGACCACCAGGGATGTCCACCCATGGCCACCAGGGATGCCCCTCCATTGCCAGGAAGGATACCCACCCATGGCCCCCACAGATGCCCACTAGAGCCCACCAGGGATGGCAATCATTGTCCATTATGGATGGCACTCTGTGCCCATCAGTGATGCATGCCAGTGCCTCTGATCAGTGTTGCCTATCAGTGCCACCCATCAGTGCCCATAAGTGTCACCTATAAGTGCCCTCCAGTGCACCTGTCAGTGCCCATCAGTGCCGCATATGAGTGCCAATCAGTGCTTTATATCAGTGCCACCTATCAGTGCTGCTTATCAGTGCCACCTCATCAGTGCCAATGAGTACTGCCTCATTAGTGCAGCCTCATGGAAGCCCATTGATGAACGATAAAATGTACTCATTTACAACGTTTTGGAAAAGAAATGAAGAAAAACTATTTTTTTTTCAAAAATGACAATTTTTTTTTTATTTGTACCACAAAAATAAAAACCCCAAAGGTGATCAAATACCACCAAAAGAAAGCTCTGTTTGTGGGAAAAATATGATAAAAAAATTGTTTGGGTACAGTGTCACATGATAGCGCAATTGTCATTCAAAATGGTCTGGACAGGGAGGTGGTATAAGTGCCCTGTATTGAAGTGGTTAAAGAAATTGGGCATTTTTTCTAAATTTGATCTTAGCCAAAAAGCCGAGAAGCGATAATTGGGCATTTTAATGCATTTAAAAAATCACTGCTCCTGGCCAAGTGTATTTTTTTAAAAACATTTATTGCATTGGTACATGTTTCCCAGGACAGTGCAAAACCCTGGTCCTGTGCTATTTGTTTGACACCCCTTGCCTATAGTAAAAGCTATAGTATTGCACAGAATAGCCCAGATCCTTCTCTTCTTGGATGCCCAATGCCCTCCACTCTTCTTCTTCTGCGTGTGCCACCATAGCCAGCTACAATATGTGCTATGGAGTGCACATACTGTGGGTGTTCCAAAGCTGGGCTTTGTGCATCCATAGACACATGCAGGGCATCTCAGCCCTACCCCTCACTAACTCTTTACAGGATTTGACAGACAGCAGCGGGAGCCATCGGCTCCCACTTCTATCAGAGCAGCCTGTGTTAGCAGGGAGAGGGGAGAGAACACGTTGGGCACAGCACTGGATTGATGTAGGACTCATAAAATACATTAAAGCTGAGTTTTTGAAAGGTATCCTGTTCCCTCTTCCGGGAGTCCGCGTTGTGACTCATGATGTCACCGTGGGGCTCCCTCCTCCTCCCCCTTGTTGCCAGGCCAGTAGGAGAGAGAAGTGAGGCCTCATGCACGTGCAGTAGGGTTTCCGGTGTGAAGCCCTAAGGCTACACTGCCTGGTTCCCTTACCTGCATTGGTGGCGACAGCACCGGACAGCTGATGGAAATATCAGCTGCGGTGCCAACATCGCTGGACTCCAGGACAGGTAAGTGTCCTATTATTAAAAGCCAGCCGCTGCAGTATGTGTAGCTGCTGGCTTTTAATTAATTTATTTTTTTGGGCAGACCTCCGCTTTAAGGTACATTTTTTTTTATCTTTAGAACGACCTAATACAAATAATTAGAATGTTAAATAAAACACAATTTAAAATAAAAATACCAAACACCATTATGCTCTATCGTTCACAAATACAGATTTGCTTGCATATTATAAAAAAATAGAAATAGCTAAATTTTGAGTTTGCTAGATGATTAAAAACGTAGTAAATCTTCCAAATTTTGTAATAATTAATAAAGTAATCTAAGGCCGTACAGAATGTGAAGATTGGAGAAGTGGGCAATGAGTTTTTATGAATCAATAGCAGATGTTTCCCTTATTACGGTGTTTCCTGTTTTGTGTTTCCTTAGCATTGTTCACATTATGGCCTACTAGGAATAATTGTGCAACACATTTTATATTTCTTGACATGTTATTATCCCACTGTAATTTTCATGTATTAGTCATTTTTGGTGTTTTCAGATTATATAAAACAAGTACATTTAAGTTGTTTATTGTAGTACTTTAAATGTAAATCAAAAGATAGAAACAAAATAAATATGTAAGCAATCAAACATAATGCAAAGAAGGACAACTTCAAATAGAATATTTCCCATAATATTATATAGTATTAAAGCAATGGTTCACCCTAAAAAACAAGTTTCTAGCATGCCATTCAGCATACTAGCGCGAGCTACAGTATGCCTTTATATTTTTTTTTGGCGCCGTACTCACAGTTTAATCGCGTAGTAAAGTTTCAGACTCCCCACGGGGAATGGGCGTTCCTATGCAGAGGGGACGTGATTGACGGCCGGCTATGGCGCGTCACGCTTCTCGAGAAGAGCCGGAGTAGGACTCGGCTGTTCACAGCGCTATACGGCGCCTGCGCACAGACATCGGAGCTGACTGCGCAGGCGCCGTGAAGAGCAAAGTCCTATTCTCGGGAAGCGTGACGCGCCATAGCCGGCCGTCAATCACGTTCCCTCTGCATAGGAACGCCCATTCCCTGCGGGAGTCTGAAACTTTACTACGCGATTAAACTGTGAGTACGGCGCCAAAAAAATATATAAAGGCATACTGTAGCTCGCGCTAGTATGCTGAATGGCATGCTAGAAACTTGTTTTTCAGGGTGAACCACTGCTTTAATACTATATAATATTATGGGAAATATTCTATTTGAAGTTGTCCTTCTTTGCATTATGTTTGATTGCTTACATTTGCATTATGCTTGATGCTGAGGCCAAAATCATGCCTTTTTGTTGTCTTAACATGTGGTTCCTCACCATGTACACATTTGTGCACTCCATAAATGAATGGTACCCCAACACATTAAGGCAAGGCACATGTGTTGCAGTGCATTGTGTTTCAAAAAAGGAATTGGTGTAGTTTGGGTCATGCTGGGGTGCGTTGTCACACATTAATGTGCAATGTAACATGCATTACCAAGTTTTATTTAAAAAAAAAAACAATTGATTAAAGCTAAAATATGTCTATTTTGAATGTCTTATAGTAAAGGCAATTGCAGAACAGAAAAGTAAGTAACTGAAAACTGTCAGCGTCCCTCTAGATTTTAATTTCTTAGCATGGCTTTAGTGGTTACCTCGAGGTTCTCCATGTCTCTTTACCCACCATTAACTGCCAGTGAGGACTAGAGTTGTACTGGTTGTAAACCTCAGACACAAAATATGAACAAAGCATATCCCTGTATAATGTGTCTGTGTAAACCCAAATCACTAAGGCTGCATTCACACCTGAGCGTTTTGTCGCCTGAAGCATGAAGCTTCAAAATGCTAGAGAGGAAAAAATACATTATTCTCAAAGGAGATGGTTCACATCTCCACTCCAAAACGCCTGACGCCGAATGCCTGAAGCTCAAACAAGTTCTGGACCCTTTTTTGCCCCTCGAATTGAGCGTATTTGGGAGTTTTTCTGTTTTTAACATTGGTGACCCTAGACCTGTACAAAATCGCGGTAAAAAACACAGTGACAAATCGCAGAAAATCGCGGTAAAAAACACAGCAAATATCGCGGCAAAATGCGGTAAAAAACGCTGCAAAATCGCGGCAAAATGCTACGCTCAGGTGTGAATGCAGCCTCAGTGTAAGGCTGCATTCACACGGGCAAGAATCTCGTCAGGAAAAAAACGTTGTTTTCCCTGACGAGATTCTTGGCAAGAAACTCTTGCCGCCCGAGTGTACAGACTTTCGTTTCTCTTGAAAGGAAATAACGCGGTGACGTTATTGCATACGATGGGCATGCGCTCGTCACATTTGATGCCGTCGCCGCCATCTTGCTTCACCCTACCTATGCCGTGGAAGCTACTGTGCATGCATCAAAGTCATTTCGAGCATGTGCGGGTTTCCACGGCGACAGGTAAGTATACACACTTTCAGGTTTCTCGTCGGGAAACAGGCCGACAAGAATCTCAACGAGAAAAAAGAGAGCAGGTTCTCTTTTTTTCTCGTTAAGATTCTGGTCAAATTTCCTGACGAGCAACCTGAAAGCCTCGTACACATGAACGGGAATCTCGGCAAGAAGCAGTTTTCTTGCTGTTTTTTGCAGAGAAAACCGGTCGTGTGTACGAGGCTTAATACTAATTTCTAGCTTTGCCCAATCAGGACACAGAGCACTGTCAGAGCCATTATTAAACGCTGTCATGATGACTCTATCCAATCATAGCTAATGGTGATGATGCCAGATTTGTTAGCACTACCCACACTCCTCCTCCATGCCCTCCTCTGCTGAATTGTCCTATGAACCACAAGTCAGGCTAAAAGGTGGCATGCAGTGCTTCAGCTGGTGTGTCTAGGGGACAGGAACCACACTGAAGCAGAGATTATTGCAGATCTGCAGGGACAGGAACAGAGGTGGTTCACGCCATGCCACGCCAGGAATGGTGGTGTGTGATAATGGCACAAACCACCTGTTCGCCTTTCTGTAAGGGAAAGTTGACACATGTGCCATGCCTGGCACATGTCCTCCATTTGGTGGTGCAGCATTTCCTAAATAGGTTCCCAGGGTTGGAAGATCTGCTAAAGTGAGTTAGTGAAAAACTTATATAGCGCAACACATGTGAACCGAATCGCCTCTGGGCGCTTGGTATCAATTTCCTCCTACAGGTTGCCTTCAGAATAGATGGGTTTTGAGTTTTTTTTCTGAAGGCCTGGTGGTTCACTTCCGTTCGGATGCTGGTTGGTAAAGCGTTCCACAGTCTGGGTCCTTGGACTGCAAATCTTCGTTCACCTTTGGACTTGTATCTGGCCTTGGATATCTGGAGTAGATTTTGGTTGGTAGAACGGAGAACGCGATTGGGGTTGTGACATTTTAATTTGTTACATTGATTTTGGGGGGCACTTCCTTGTACACATTTGTGTGTTAGGCATAGGGCCTTAAAAGTTATTCTGTCTTTTACTGGCAGCCAATGAAGGGATCTCAGGGAAGGAGAGATTGATTCCCAAGGTTTTTTTCCTGTTACAAGTCGTGCCGTCGTGTTCTGGACGACTTAATTCATATTCAGAATTTTGTAATTTTCTAATTTACTGATCTTTTTTATTTGAAAACAATCAAATCGATACATTTTTGAATTGGTCGAAACAAAAATGTTATATTGTTTTTGATTTAAATGCAGCAAAGTGAATAAACAAAAGAAAAATCAAATGATTACGACTCTTTAAATCACCTTTGGCTTAACAAAAACAGCATTATTTCAAAATGGTACTCTAATAACACACACAGTCTTTGATTTCAGCAATATGTGTAGTGAGAATTCAACTTGAGTTTAATGTAAAAATTTGATTTGAATTTCAGTCTGAATTTCTGAAATTCGGATGAATTTCATTATGTTATTTGGAGAATTCAGTAAAATGTGTTTATAATGGTCTTCAAACTGCTCTGAATCTCGGGGTCACCCATTCATGTCACGGGTGGCCCGGCCCTGTTAACAATTCAAATAGGGGGGCCAGGGTCTGGAGGTCCCCTATGTTAAAGGGGGCTTCCAGATTCTCATAAGCCCCACGCCCACAGACCCCCACAACCACCGGGAAAGGGTTGTGGGAATGAGGCCCGGGACATCCTCCTCATGTTGAGGTCATGTGGCCTGGTACAGTTCAGGAGGGAGGGGGCACTTTCTCATCCCCCTCTTTTCCTGCGACCTGCCAGGTTGCATGCTCGGATAAGGGTCTGGTATGGATTTTCAGGGGAACCCCATGTCATTTTTTTTTCATTTTGGTGTGGGGTTCCCCTTAAAACCCACACCAGACCTGAAGGATCTGGTATGGATTTTTGGGGGGAACCCCACACCATTTTTTTCAATGTGGTGCATGGTTCCCCTTAATCTCCATACCAGAACTGAAGGGCCTGGTAATGGAATTTGGGGGACCCCCATGCATTTTTTGGGGGGTTTGGGGGTTCCCCTTAATATTCATACCAGACCCAAAGGGCCTGGTAATGGACTGGGGGGAAACCCATGTGTTTTTTTTTCAATGACTTTTATCTGTATTGCCGGGACCAGACAATTCATTATAGCCACAAGTAGTCCCACTGCTGCCAATCTCTAAGAAGTAGTTTTAAATTACTTTTTTTCCTTTAGAAATGTAATTTTGTGCAGGGACTGTTATAAACAGGGCAAACAGGCGCTACTTTACAGGCATACTATAGACACCCCACAGGTACGAAATTTAAAGGAATATTTCACTTTATTGTTTCACTTTAAGCATTATTAAAATCACTGCCGAAAAACTTCCATTTTTAAAACTTTTTTTGCATTGATACATGTCCCCTGGGGCAGGACCCAGGTCCCCAAACACTTTTTAGGACAATAACTTGCTCATTAACCTTTAAAATTAGCACTTTTTATTTCTCCCTTAGACTTTTAAAGGGTGTCCCGCGGCTTTCGAATTTGCTGTGAACACCCCAAATTGTTCGCTATTTGGCGAACGGGCGAACAGCCAATGTTTGAGTCGAACTCATGTTCATCCCAAACATAAAGCTCCTCCCTTACTTCCTACATTGGTTGCAATAAAAGTTAACCTCCTCATACATTGCTGAGTATAGTAGTGAAAGATTAACTCCTTAATAATCTCCCCCCACATTTCTAGGCATGGCAGTGACATTTTAAAACCCCCCCATAACCTCCTCCCAAATTGCTGGGCATGGCAGTGAATGTTTAACCCCCCAACAAAAATCCCCCTCCCCTACGTTGCTGGACATGACAGTGAAAGTTTGACCCCCCCCCCCATAATCTCCCCCCTCATTGTTGGGCATGTCCATGAAAGTTTAACCCTTCTTCCCATCCCTCCACATTGCTGGGCATTCCAGTAAAAGTTTAACTCATTTTCCTCATACATAGTTGCTCTTCTAATCTCTGTTGCTAATATTTACTATAATATCATTATCAATGTCTTCTTTTTTTTTTTTTTATTCTCATTTGTCAAAAAAATCACAAGGGAGCTATAATATAAACCTTTCACATAAAATCAAATGTAACAACCTATACGACATCATCATAAATCAATTTGTAGCAGCTAGAACATGGAAAGATAATTGTCAGTTTTCTGTTGTGAGCTGCACTTTGTGAAATCACTAGTTAGCTTTTAGAAAATACAAAATGTTATTTTACATTTAATTTCATAGCAAATACATTTATTTACTTATTGCAGGTATTTATATAATACTGAAATATATGTAGTGCTTTACATATTATATAATGCATTTACATCAGTCACTGTCCTCTAGGAGCTTAACATTCATTTATTTCAGGTACTTACATAGCGCTATCAATTTACACAGCACTTTACATATACTGTATAGTATATTGTAAATTCACATTAGTCCCTACCCTCAAGGAGCTTACAATCTAAGGTCTCTAACTCACATTCATACATACACATACTAGGGCCAATATAGATAGCAGCCAATTAACCTGTCTTTGTGTGGGAGGAAACCGTAGTACCCGGAGGACACCCATGAAGGTACAATGAGAACATGCAAACTCCATGCATGTAGTTCCATGGTTGGAATTCAAACCAATGACCCTAGTGCTGCTAGATGGATGTTTCACGTATGTCAGCTGTCAATTTAATTACATCAAATGTGCAGTTTCTATTTAGGACATTTTTTTCTTGTCTTGGATACCAAAATGTTGTGTGTCTAAAGGCAACAGCAATGAAAATTGGGCCCCGTAATTCCTAACTGAAAGGAGATCCACACCACGTTTACGTTTCACACTAAAGTTGGTTCTTGCAACATATGCAAGTTATATATTAACAGCCATTTCACAGTACTTGCCTGGTTATATAAACAACCTGGCTGTTTTCTCAGTTATTTGTTATCTGCAGACATTCAAGTGGTGTCTTAAATGTGCAGATAATGTGCATCTAAGGAAGGGTCCATGCACACTAGCATTTTTTATAAGCTCAAATAATGCTAGAAAAAGATGCTGTATGAAAAATGCTACTGACATCACGACTCCACCCACCGAGCTCCATACAACAGACCTACTCACAGAATCTTCCAATTTTTCGGGTCTCAAAACAGACACAGGGGAGACATTCGACAGGTAAGGATACATGCAGGAGGCATGCATATCCTTATAGATCAGCACTATGGCAGTAGTTTAGAAAGGATGAGAGTGGGTTTACATCCACTTTAAGGCTCCATGCACACTAACATGATTTTAATCTCTTAGAATCTGTTATTAGCATTTTTTTCTCCTCCTAGAAGCTAAATAATGTTATCCTATGTGTCCATGCACACTACTTTAGGCTATTAGTGTTTTTTTCAGCTTCAGCGTCTAGGAGCAGACATAGAAAATATTTGTTTTACTTTGTTTTAGTGTTTTTCCAACAGAAAAAAAAACACTGAATGCTCCTAAACTCTCCTAAATCTTTCTAAACGCTACTAAACAGCTTTTTTATTATTATTCTTTTTTCCTTTCTTCATGTACTTTAAAAACGCAAATAAAATGCTAATGCTTCTAAATGCTTCTAAAAGCTACTAAAAAACTACTACAAGCCAGCACAAAAATGCTATCATCAGCATTTTTCATCCAGAATTTTCTTCTATCATTTTTCTTGCTATTGTGCATTGAGCCTTAAGGAGGGTCAGCATTTTGTTAGCGGTTTTACGGTACACGAAGAAAAAAAACGATTGGAAAAAAAGCAGTTAGGAGCATTGTAGTAGCATTTAGGAGCGTTTAGAAGCCTTCAGGGGCATTTGGAATTTTCTTCTGCTAGATCCACGCTCCAAAAAACTCTACAAAAAAATGTTTTCTGCTCCTAGACAATGAAGCTCAAAAAATTAAAAATTGTATCAAATACTTGCCGTAATTTTCCTTTCCTGAAGCCAATACATGGAAGCATACATATTATATGGCTCCGCCCCTATATCGACCCACAGGACCTGTTTAGCTCTATAAAAGTCTGACTGAGAGCTACATCCTCATTCACAGTATAAACACAAAGATCAGAGGGAGGGTTCATATGCTGCCATGTATTGGTGTCAGGAACTGTAAGTATTTGATAAAATTTTCCTGATGCTAACATGGCAGCATACATACGATACATAATGAGCTTTTAAGAGGGAGGGTTTAATGCTGCAAAATTAATCTTTATTTGACAATAGACATAGAAGCTTGGATAGTATTCCTTCCAAACTCTACTGCAGTAAGAGCTGTTGGATCCACCCTGTGGTGTTTTAAGAAAGTAGATGTGATGACCAGCTAGCTGCTTTGCAGACTGTCTTTAGAGACAGTCCTGCCCGTGCCGCCCAAGAAGAAGACATCACCCTGGTTGAGTGAGCTCTAACCACCTCTAGAGGATCCTTCCCGGCCGCGATATATGCCCGGTGAATAGTTTTAACTATCCAGGCTGAGATGGTTCTGGCCAAGGCCTCTTTCCCTTAGACTTTTCATCATACCTAGCGAAAAATTTCGTCAGAAAGTCTGAATGTAGAAGTAGCCTGGAGATAGACTTTGAGGACTTTTGGAATGTCCAACCCGTGCAGATCAGTATCTGATTCCGTTGGGAAGGCTGGAAAAACCTATTCACTGGAGAGATGAAATATCATTGCCAGTTTTGGGACAAAATGATCCAATGGTCTCATCACAACCCTGTCTGGGAAGAACATGGAATAAGGTCTGACTGCCCCTAATTCTTGGAGTTCCGACACCCTTCCCCCTGAAGTTATGAAGCCGTTTTTAAGGTGATATCCCATAATAAACAGTCTTCTGTTAGAGCACAAGGTTTTCTAGAAAATTAAGGAGTACTGCCAAGTCCCATTGAGGGAACCCTTTCTCTTGGGAGGGCGTAGTCTAAGTACCGCTCTCATGAAGTGCTTCACCAGCAGGTTTGCTGCCCCTTTCTTTCAGCCGAAATGGCTGAATTTTGCACCCTAAGCGAACTTAGGCTTAGCCCCAATTCAGATTGCAGGACAGACAGGATTTGAGATACATTTGGGTCACTAGGGTCAAACTGATGTATTCAAGAGGCTGAGTTTGGGCCTCAGCCTATTGGAACTTCAAAGCGGTTGTTTCAGGACACACATGGTCAAGAAGGAGACATTGTGCATGATTCATAGGGGGCTCAGCCAGGCGACTGGCTTGGTTCCATAGACCTAAAGATGCTGACTTGCATGTGCCCATTGTAGAAGTTTTCCACAAGTTTCTTTGGTTCACCGTAGGTCAAGACCATCTCCAGCTTACTCGTCTACCATACAGGCTTTTAACATCGCCCAGCATGTTTTTCAAAGTCTTTTGGTTGATATAGTCTTTATCAAAACAAAGGACATACACCTGCATTGTTACCTGAATGGCCTTCTCCTACTATCCCAAGACCTGCTGGAGCCCAGAGCTCAGGTCTGTTCAATGCTCCTCAAATTTGGCTGGCTGCTGAATCTGGAAAAGAGCCACCTGGAGCCCACTCAGTCTCTTGTGTACCTCGGCGCTCAGTTTGATATAATCACGAGGACCCTTGCTTTGCCTCTGGATCCCGATGATCTGGGAAAGAATACGTCAGAATACGTCTGTTTTCTTCCCACCTGCGCTCCTAAAATTATCGGCACTATTGTGTCTATAGATCTGATGGTCAAGTGCATGCTCTGGAGAATGCAGCCCTTCTAGAAGGGGTTTCTCCAGCAGTGGGAGCCAGAAAACAGAATTCAGATCATCTACATAATCTCACCTGGTGGCTACAATGGAGAAACTCACTCATTTGCTATCCCATTGCCCTGTTTCCTGCTTCACAATCACATCCGATCACAGCAATGCGGAATGGGGGCTTACTGCCTGTCGGGGATAGCATAAGGCAGGTGGGGCTGTCAGATTCACAAGATTTTGCTGAACATGTGGAAACTATGGGCAGCATTCTGCACCCTATAAGCCAATTATGCCTTGGGCTCAGAGGAATCTAGCTGACATCTCAGTGGCTTATGTCCCCGGAGTCCAGAATATTCTAACAGACTATTCTCCCAGAGTCCAAGTGGACAACAACAAATGGTTTCTCCATGTGGAGGTTTTCAGGTGGATTTTGTCCCTGGGGATAAGTCCAGAAGTCGATTTGTTCCCCTCCCTTTACAACAAGAAGTTGGAGAAGTATTAAACGTCGGGCCAGTATCTCCAAGGTTTCAGGACAGATGCCCTGATGGATCATTGGAAATGCAGCGGGGCATGGGCATGTGTGGTTGTTACAGTTCAAGTCATCCTCGGGTTTCTATGAAGACTCCAAATAGGCCATGGTCCCCCTTGCTAGCACAGCTCAGCTACCAAAACCCAGAGCCCCTTACCCTTAGGCCAGAACTTCTGTCAATGGATGCAATTCTACATCCATGTCCAGCACAGTGGTGTCTGATGGTCTGGTTCTTGAGGTTGGGGGTCCTTGGCTGTTCCTCCAGAGTCATCTTCACTCTCATGAATACTTGGAGAATGAACACAACGTTTATGGGAGAATCTGGTCAAAGTTTGTGCAAAACATGTCTGCTGTAGGGATGAGCTTTATGTTCGGGTCGAACATGAGTAAGACTCGAACATTGGTTGTTCGCCCGTTTGCCGAATAGCGAACAATTTGGGGTGTTTTGTGGCAAATTCGAACGCCGTGGAACAACCTTTAAAGGCTATGGGAGAAATCAAAAATGCTAATTTTAAAGGTTAATATGCAAGTTATTGTCATAAAAAGTGTCTGGGGACCTGGGTTCTGCCTCAGGGGACATGTATCAATGCAAAAAAAAAATCTTAAAAATGGCTGTGTTTTCGGAAGCAGTGATTTTAATAATGCTTAAAGTGAAACAATAAAAGTGAAATATTCCTTTAAATTTCTTACCTGGGGGGTGTCTATAGCATGCCTGTAAAGTAGCGCATGTTTCCCGTGTTTATAACAGTCCCTGCACAAAATGACATTTCTAAAGGAAAAAAAGTAATTTAAAACTACTCGCGGCTATAAAGAATTGTTGGGTCCTGGCAATACAGATAAAAGTAATTAAAAAAAATGCATGGGGGTCCCCCTAAATTCCATATCAGGCCCTTTAGGTCTGGTATGGATATTAAGGGGAACCCTGCGCCAACTTTTTTTTTTTAAATGGCGTGGGGTCCCACTCAAAATCCATACCAGCGGTGGAGGACTTTTTACCCGTCCTGCTAGCGCACCGCACCAGTGTGAAAGCCCTCGGGCTTTCACACTGGAGAAACAGCAGCAGCTGTTTAGGGTCAGTTTGCAGGCGCTATTTTTAGTGCAATAGCAACTGCAAATCGCTCCAGTGTGAAAGGAGTCTAAATGACTTTTTTCCTTTAGAAATGTCATTTTGTGCAGGGACTGTTATAAACACGGGAAACATGCGCTACTTTACAGGCATACTATAGACACCCCCAGGTACGAAATTTAAAGGAATATTTCACTTTTATTGTTTCACTTTAAGCATTAATAAAATCACTGCTCCGTAAAAACAGACGTTTTTAAAACTTTTTTTGCATTGATACAGGTCCCCAAACACTTTTTATGACAATAAGACCCCTTTCACACTGAGGAATTTTTCAGGCGGTACAGCGCTAAAAATAGCGCCTAAATACCGCCTGAAAAACTTCTGCCCAGCCTTCTCAATGTGAAAGCCAGAGGGCTTTCACACTGAGGCGATGCGCTGGCAGGAGAGAAAAAAATCTCCTGCAAGCAGCATCTTTGGAGCGGTGAGAGGAGCGGTATGTATACCGCTCCTTCACCGCTCCTTCTTATTTAAAACAATGGGAAACCGCGGTATTAACCCTTTATCGGCCGCTAGTGGGGGTTAAAACCGCACCGCTAGCGTCCGAATTCCGTGGCAATTCCGACGGTATAGCGCCTCCCGCTCCAGTGTGAAACGGGCCTAACTTGCATATTAACCTTTAAAATTATCACTTTTGATTTTTCATAGGTAAAACGTATAGTACCTCGCTTAGGACAGAGGTTAGGTTGATGCCTCCCCTGAAGAGCTCCCACAAGGGAGTCTAGGAAATATGGTAAAAGAGAAAAGGGGGAAGTGGCGCTACCTATGTTACATAGGGGGGAGAAAGTGGGGTGTATTTCCGCGCCAACTGTGATAAGAAAAATTATTGTGTATAACAAAATTACTTATAATACTAAGCAGCTCCTCTGAAAACAAAATATATATGAATATATACTGTGCAATTGAATAGAAATGTAGAAGAGGGCGCTAGTGAGATAAATCACCTAATGTGAATGCTTCCTAGCAATTGAGACACCCTCACTAGGAGGATCCCAAATGGCAGGATGATACTAATAAATTAAACACTCAAATATATAAGAAACCAACATTCACCAAATCTCTCCCAAGAGATATCCGGTGGGTGCACAATTACAATAAATATAAATCCGCAAAGTAATGATATGCAACAAGCTAATATACAAAATAATAAATATAAAAAGTGAAAACAATTGCTGTGCAAAACAAGGGTGTGTGTCTCTTGATTGACACAATAGATAAACACAGTTCATAAGAGATCGCCTTCACAGGATTCTTCAATTAGTGTTCATGCAATCAATCCTGGTGATACTGCAGCCACCACCATCTAATAGAAACTTCACCCGATGTGCTCTTTACAGGGGATGCGCTTACCAGATTTTGTGGACCACTTTATTGAAAAAGTAGGTCTGCCAGGCTGAACAGGTTACAGTGCCTGTACACTATTCACCACATACTGCAACTGCCACGATATTTGTACCCATGGTATCCCAGAATTCCATCCACAAAAAACAAAAGATCTATAGTGCATTACCGCTTTAATAAAACATCATTAAAAACAAGCTGAATGACCCCTTACTTGTGTGCCCGGCACTAGGACTGCATGCGTAGCGTTGGGGACTGGGTCTGAATCTCACAGGTCACCGTGTGGTCAGATGTTCAAGTCGTAGCTGCAGAGACTGTGAGCGGGATCAGCTGGGGAACGCAAATGTCAGACTAAGCCGCCGACATATGTTTCGTGGAATCCACATCATCAGGGGGGCATGTCTGGTATATGTAGTCAGAAAGGGAGGAGCCAATGGAGGATGGTGGTGGGCGTATACTACCAACGTCTGCCGTACTAGCTTTGTGCAGCATCACATCATACAGACGCATGATGCTGCACGACGCTAGTACGGCAGACGTTGGTAGTATACGCCCACCACCATCCTCCATACCCCCAAAACGTTCGTAATTCGTCGTCGAACATACGATGTTCGAGTCGAACGTGAGTTTGACTCGAATACGAAGCTCATCCCTACTCACATACCTTACATATATCTTTTTACATAGATTGCATAGTGGGAGCCCAACCCTTATGTAACATCTCTTTTGATTTTTCATGTTCGTGTCCCATAGACTTTAACGGTGTTCGCATGTTCGAACAAAGTTTGCATGTTCTGTTGCAACCGGGGGATGTTCGGCTCATTCCAATCTGCTGCTGATGGATCATGTAATGACTCTGAAGTTAAAAATATTCACACTGTGTTAAGCATTTAAAAAAACGAGCAGTGTAAATACTGATTTTCAGCTGTCTTTAGGCCGGTCATATGACTCGCAGCCACTTTCCAGCTCCGATACATTGCTTCTGCCGGAGGGGACGTGATCTCCCTCTGACATCAGCCGGGGAGATCATGTGGTCGCTTGGCTCCACCTGCAGAAGTCCTGTTTCATAGCTATAAACTGGCTACGAGTCAAGTGACCAGCCTAAAGACAGCTGAAAATCTGTATTTACACTGCTCGTTTTTAAAAATGCTTAACACAGTGTGGTATGCCAGCCTCTAATAGAGGGGCTGGCAGTGACAATTGTATTTATTTTTTCAATAATAGTGTCGGGGGCAGGGCTTAGTGGAGACAGACAGAGAGAGGGAGCTGAAAGGCAGGAAGGAGGGGGTGAGGAGAGAGAGAGGAGAACTGAGAACAGGGCAGCATATGACAGAGGGACGCACTCTGACCACATTTTTTTTTACAGTTTAAAGGGGGGGCAGATTACACAGCACAAGCATGGTGCTGTTTAATCTGCTTTAAGGGACCAGGATATGTTTGTTTTTTTGGGTTAACAAACGCTTTGAGGGAGCAATTAGGCTCAGACCTCAGAGTAAGCAGAGGCTTCCCAAATGGAACCTCCCTCTTGTTCTCGACTCCCTCTCGGAAATTGGAGAGGAGTGTTCTAGGACTGTCTTTGCTTAAGACCTCTGTCAAGTTTGCCTTTCTCGTGGCGTCAGGTCAGCATAAAAAGCCTCAGAAACTGAAGCATCGGTCATGGAGAACCTTTTATTATTGTTCTATTCCGAGCGAGTGGTCCTGTTACCTATGCTTGACTCAATTCCCAAGGATATATTAGTCTTTCACGGGGGCCAAGAAATTGTTTTGTCAACTTTTAGAGTACTAACATGCATCCTTTAGATGTGGGAAAGGTTATGTGGGAGACACTTATGTGAGGTTGCTGTTTTACACCAATAGTGTTCCCACATTAACTATGTATAAGATTGTCTTTTCTTTAGTTCTAGGAATGTCTCAGATATTGTTAAGTTATATCTAAAAGCGACAGCTTTCTTCAGGCTTTTAGAATGCCTGTTAATTCATTTTGTCAGTAAGAACAAAGGGAAACATGCCCCATCTAGGACGATTGTGGCATGGGTTTTCCAGGCCTTCCGACAGGCTCAGAGTCTGCTTCTTTATCCTCTGTTTATTTTGGCTTGAAGGTCCTGCCTGTTGATGGTACAAATGAAAGCCTTTGGTTCAGCATAGGGTGTATAGCAGCTAGTTCCCATACGTATGCTGTCATGGGCAAAACAAAAGAACAGATTCTTCTGGACAACCGCACTCCAAATAAAAATTGCCTTTGATGTAAAATCCAAAACCACACTACAGGTCACAGCACACTGGTCAAACTGACGTGTTTCACACTGTACTTGTGTTTAATCAGGTGTGATTAAACAGTAGTACAGTGTGAAAAGTGTACTCATGGTTCTGGGAGAAGTGACTACTTTGAAGACACTCACACCTGAGCGGCTTCTTTTCTGTTACGTATGCTGTCATGAAGTCTGTCAGGAAAATTGAATATTTTCTATAAAATACTTACCGTAATTTTCCTTTTCTGATGGACTCCATGGCAGCAGAAGTTCCCTCCCAGTGTCATGAGTTTCAGAATGCGGACTCTGAGCAAACATTTATGGGAGTGGGGTCCTATAGGAGTGGAGAGGGGTTAACCATAGGAATGCTGCCATGGACTCTGGATTTTCAGTTTTATCCCTTCCCAACATTTCTTTGTAAATTGATGAGTGTCTTTATCCACTTCAGCCCTGGAAGGTTTACTGACAATTTCGGTCATGTAACGCTGTATACAAATACAATTGATGTCCTTTTTTTCCCACAAATAGAGCTTTCTTTTAGTGGTATTTGATCACCTCCGTGGTTTTTATTTTTGTGTGCTATAAACAAAAAAAAACTGACAATTTTGAAAAAATATATATTTTTTACTATATGCTAAAAACAAATCAAATACAAGAATGAACAAAATCTAATTTCTTCGCCAGTTTAGACCAATATGTATTCTGCAACATATTTTTGGTAAAAAAAATCCCAATAAGCGCTGTATATTGATTGGTTTGCACAAAACTTATAGGCCCAGATTCTCATACATTAGCGCTGCTCCTGGGCAGCGTAATGTATGAGCTCTACGTTTCACCGCCGCAGGTCTACAGGTTTAAATCCTGATTCTCAGAACACTTACCTGTAAACTTGCGGCGGTGTAGCGTTAGATTGCTCGGCGCAAGCCCGCCCAATTCAAATGGGGCGGGCACCATTTAAATTAGGCGCGTTCCCGCGCCGAGCGTACTGCTCATGCTCCGTCGGGTAAATTACCCGACGTGCATTGCGCAAAATGACGTCGCCCTGACGTCATTTGCCTAGATGTATACGTAAATGGCGTCCAGCGCCATTCACGCACGTCTTACGCAAACAACGTAATTTTTATTCAATTCGACGCGGGAACGACGGCCATAGTTAACATTGATTGCGCCTGCTAATTAGCAGGGGCAACCTTACGCGTCGGGTACGCTACGCAAACGACGTTAATTCGCTGCGTCGACCTCGCGTATGTTCGGGAATCGCCGTACTTACCTCATTTGCATAGACGACGGGGAAAAGCGACGATGCGACACCTAGCGGCGGGAAAAAAAATTACTTTTAAGATCTGACAGCGTAACAGCCTTACGCTTGTCAGATCTAATGGGTACCTATGCGCAACTGATTCTAAGAATCAGTCGCATAGATACCCGGGGCCAGATGAGGTGTTACGACGGCGCTAATGGTGTTGCGCCGTCGTAACGCCTTCGAGAATCTGGGCCACAGCGTCTACAAACAAGGGGATATTTTTATGGAATTTTTATTATATATTTTTTTCTAGTAATGGCAGCAATCAGCGATTTTTAGCAGGACTGAAACATTGCGGCGGACAAATTGAACACCTAACTCACTCTTTTGACACTTTTTGTAACTGTACTAATGAATGACACTGGTAGAGAAGGGGTTAACATCAGGGGTGATCAAAGTGTTAAGTGTGCTCCTATGGAGTGCTTTCTGACTGTGGGGGGAATGCTGTGACTGGAGGAAAACAGAGATCTGTGATTCTGCTTAGCAGAACCAAAATATCTCTATCTTCCGCCCTCGCAGAATGGCAGTTTACCTTGTTTACAAAGGCAGACCGGCATTCTGCCTCTCCTGTGAATGATCAGTGAGTCACGGTGGCCATCGCGGCCTGCTGATTGGCTCCCGCTGTATCCAATCACAGCGGGAGCGGGTCGCCCATGGCGTGTGCACGCACCCCAGACCCACTGCATGAAATTACATACCTGTACGTGATTTTGCCCAAGGCGTGCTGCCCTGATAAAGTATACAGTATCTGCTTGGGGCGGTCCTTAAGTGATTAAATAAAAAAGCAAGCTTTGTAAGCCAATAAGTTTAATTTTAAGTGCATACATGCAAGTTTTGGCCTTATAACAAACAAATAAAATGAGCTATGGTAAGTGTAAAGTTTTTTCTCTCTCTATAACAGAGACCAGTGACCCAAGGACTGACCTTTTAACAGTGATTAAGCTCCTGCTATGTGTCAATCGTTAACAGTTGTGCAATCAAGGTTAACTCCAACACAAATACATCCACTAATAAATTTTGTTTTCAGATTATAAAACGCTAAGGCAATATTTGGGCTTCAAGCACACAGGGTGTTTGCCCAGCTAATCTAAATACCTTTCCATCTGGCAGCAACTTTTGGAAGAAAAAAACGCTTGATATGTGTAAACATTTAGGCACATCAAGCACCCGGGCATTAGTTCCTTTCATTGGCCAGAATTATAATTTATTCTGGCCATTAAAATTAGATAATGCTCAAACACTTGATGTTAACACACAGACATGTTTAGACATGTTTACACATGTCAAGCATATTTTCTGACAAAACAATGCTGTTCCTGCACATACTGGCAGTTTTTTTCTTTTTTTCCTCTAAACACCCCTACTTCTAAATGCCTATGTGTGCATGGAAACATAGGCTAACATGGAGGGACATCTAGGGGCAAAAAAATAATGCCAGATGACACTAAAAGCAGCATTTTTATTGCTCAGTGTACATGAGGCCTTAAAGTGGTTGTAAACCCTCTCGTATACCCAGTGAAGTAAATAAATAGCCTCAGTTGATACACAAAAATGAAACAAGTCTCTGCTACATAGGTTTTACATATATATTTGCAGTCTTTGCCTTTCTACACTCTTTGGAAAGTGCAGATCATGTTACAAATCGTTCTTCCTGTTTCAGCAGTTGGTGGGGAGTCTGGGCTTACACTGTGTGAGAGCTGATAGGAGGAAAGGCACCCCCCCCCCTTCACATAGGAATGAAGGAACTTTCAGAGCTAGAGTGTGAATAGACAAGCTCTCTGCTTATCTACCTCTAAGCACCCTCCCTGACACAAATTGTTTTCAGCTGCTGTTATCTCATGTGTTAGAGAACTTGTCAGAAGTGACTCTGCTGATCACAGAGGAATGAAGCACTAGAAAGAAACTGTAATTATAGCTTTGGAGAGAGATAAGTAAACACTACAGATACATGTGCTTATGTCAAATGTCATGAATGGGGTTTACAACTACTTTAAGGCTGACCACAGTGTCTTTATGTAGGGAACAAAAATAATCTTAGTTTAAAAATGTTTTCTCTCTTCCAATTTTTTTTAATAAAATGTGACATTTCTGAGCCCCTAAGTTACACCAAAAGCACCTAAACCCTCCTATTTACTGTAAACATAAACATAATACCTGAATTCTTTGTGCAATCAAAAGTAAAAGTATTTTTACAACAGCACCGGATGCTATCCTAGTCATGGTGGGCTAGAAGATGACAAAGCAGCAATATAATTAACATAATAACCAAATTGCTTAACCTGAGTTTTGCAAGAGCTAAAGCATTCTTGGTCAAATGTAAGCAAAAATTAGACTTCTAGGCCGGGATTCAGAAAGGACTTACGACGACGTATCCCCAGATATGCCGTTGTAAGTCCAAATGTGCGCCGTCGTATCTTTAAGCGTATTCTGGAAACCAGATACGCCTGAATTTGGCCAAGATATGACCAACGTAAGTCTCCTACGCCGTCGTATCTTGGGTGCATATTTACACTGGCCGCTAGGGGCGCTTCCGTAGATTTACGCGTTGAATATGCAAATGACCTAGATACGCCGATTCACGAACATACTTGCGCCCGTCGAATTTAGCTACGCCGTTTACGTAAGGCTTACGTCTGGCGTAAAGTTACCCCTGCTATATGAGGCGCAGGTAATGCAAAGTATGCACGTCGGAACAAGCGTATATTTTTACGTCGTTTACGTAAGTCGTACGTGAATGGGGCTGGGCGTAGGTTACGTTCACGTCGTTGCCATTGAGCCGTCGTATCTTAGGGCGTAAATTCGAAGGTGATTCTGAGCATGCGCCGTTCGTACGGCGCTTCATTTACATGGGGTCACGATTCATTATAATACAACACGCCCACTACCAGCCTACTTTGAATTACGCGGGCTTACGCCGGCCCATTTACGTTATGCCGGCGTACATATGGGAGCAAGTGCTTTGTGATTACAGTACTTGCCTCTCTACATTACGTCGGCATAGCGCATATGAGATGCGCTACGCCCGCTCAAAGATACGCCAATGTATCTGAATCCCGACCATAATGTTTATTGATTAAAGCCTTATAAAGTGGTTGTAACCTGTTAGGGATCTAGGAACTTTCTGTGTTCAGCCCCCCCCAAACAAATACTTATCTGAGCCTTATCTTGATCCAGCGTTGTGCCTGAAAGCAGTGCTGTGCCTGTGCTGTCTGTCTTTTTTCACTGGATATGGAGGCAGCAGCAATTTGTATGCATGAATGTAATACAATCTTCTGAATGCAGCAGGAGCCCCCCCAAAAAATTTGTGCCGCATCTTGATCCAGCGATGTGCACGAGAGCCTCGGCTGTCCTGGGTCTCTCCCTCTTCATTGGCTGAGAAAACAGAGGGAATCATTGGCTCCTGCTACTGTCAATCAAGGCCAGTAAGCCAATGAGGGGAGAGCGAGGGCCAAGCCGTGGCTGTGTGTGAATGGACATCCAAAGCAGCTGCTCAGAAAGGGGGGCCTGCTTGGGTGCCCCCCACTGCAAGCTGCTTGCTGTATGGGGCACTTGGCAGGAGGGAGGGTGCAAAAACCAAGTACACAATGAGGTTTATTTGCTAAAGCTGGAAAGTGAATCATAGTTACATAGTTACATAGTTACATAGTTAGTCAGGTTGAAAAAAGACACAAGTCCATCCAGTTCAACCTCAAAAAAATAAACAAACAAAATAAAAAACACAATACAATCCCATACACCCAACTCCATACCCACAGTTGATCCAGAGGAAGGCAAAAAACCCCAGCAGAGCATGATCAGGCTCACTTCTGCATAAAAAACAATGAGCTTCCAGGTTCAAATCAATCATAACTCATGGGCTAGTACAGAGGTATTGAATAAGGAGACCAAACAACAATTTGATACAACATTTTTATTTAACTTTGGTAAAATTGGCCACGGTGTCATCCATAAAATGTGGGGGCGGGGTTACAAAAATTTTCTCAATAAATAAATTAAATTACAAAAGGCCAAATTGGCTAAACTTAAAACTTTAAAATCAAATTAATTTCTGTCCATCCAGCAAAAGCTGGACGACTACTCCCCCCATACAGACGACCCCATGACTTATTATGACAAACTGACAGGTAAGGGTGGGCGGGCGGGCGATGCTGCTTGTCAGGAGATGTGACTGAGCAAATCGCCTCAGCCTCTCCCTTATATAGGCTCGTCCAGTGCAGGTTTTACCTCACGCGAACGGACCTATCAGAGAAGGGGGCTGCCGCAGCTGACCAATCAGAGGCTGTTACTACCCCAGAGCGCGGCAGCCCACTTCTCCCTCTGCTCTATCCCATGCAGGCTCAGCATACTGCCGTAGCCTCACATGGGCTAGTACAGAGGTATTGAATAAGGAGACCAAACAACAATTTGATACAACATTTTTATTTAACTTTGGTAAAATTGGCCACGGTGTCATCCATAAAATGTGGGGGCGGGGTTACAAAAATTTTCTCAATAAATAAATTAAATTACAAAAGGCCAAATTGGCTAAACTTAAAACTTTAAAATCAAATAAATTTCTGTCCATCCAGCAAAAGCTGGACGACTACTCCCCACCGGCCGGGGCCAACCGCGAAGCTGTTGGCCGAGGCCCCCCCACCACCGTGGCTGATTCGATCATGGACTGGATACCCATATTAAAAATGTCCAGGCCAATGCCTGACAGATGAATTTGGTCAACCCGAAACAACCCAGGCAAAAAACCCTCTAACTCGGAATGACGAAAGGAAGAGCCACCAATTGAAGGCATAAAACTATGAATCGTCCTATTTAGCCGTCTGCGGATTCTATCCACGTAGAAAAGGGTGCCGTGCGGCGACCATAACAGCCTGGGAACCATCTCAGAATATACTAACACTGAACCTGGGAACATTTGAGTTATGGAATAGAGATCCCTTTTCATTTCACATAACAAGTCCCATGTGTTGAATTTACCCAAGTCATTAGCCCCCACGTGGATAACTATCACTTGGGGTTGAGGCCAGACAGAAGACAAATAAGCTAGGTGGTCTTTTAAATTGCGCCACCGCATACCTCTAACACCTGACCATAAAATTAAAAATAAATCAGGATCAAGCCCCAGGTTAGCAGAGTATGATCTGGATCCGGAGTGCTTGTAAGCCCAGAACACGTAGGAGTGACCTATGACCCAAGCGATATTCCTGGATAAATCTGAAAGAGAATCATAAAGTTAGAAGACTGGGACGAACATATAACTTATATCTATTGCTGCCCCACCTGCCCACTTTTTTAACCTTACTCTCTGAAAAACCTATAGAATCAGCTGTGGTGGCAGCGCCAATTCGGAAAGAATGGGAAGAAAATTGGTACCCAGATAAATTCAAACGCTTCAAACAGGAGGCCAAAACAGCTGAGAACTGGTACCTAGTTAGAGAGGACAAGTCTTCATGAATAAAAAAGGAATCGTTACTCAATGGTCTGACCAAAAGATAATTACGAACATGAAACACGGGACAGATAGCCTCATTAGGAGAACTGGATAAAGAAAACCACTGGCCAACCTGAGAGGACTTTGATCTGGACAAAAACAGACGGACAGAACCGACGTCAAACTGAACATGAGAAAAACGGAGAAATGAAAAAGCGTTTCTATTTGCTGCAGTAAACTCACCTAACCGAAGGGCTCCAAAGAATGCTATAGAGAAAGCAGCCTTAAAAAGCAAAGATTCGAAATTGGATGAGCAGACATCTTGAAGGATCTGAAGAAGATCGATCAAAATGGGGATAGATATGGGACGCCTATTATCTAAAGAGGGCCTAGACTTTTTGAGGCCCTTCAAAACCTGAGTGACCTGAAAGAAAGAGGTAAGAGCAGGAAGGCCTGCAAACTTAAGGAAAAAAGAAACTCCAGCCAATATTTTACCTATGGAAGCCGGGGACAGATTAGACTGAATGAGAAAGGACAAAAAAGACAAAGCCACGTAAGAAGATACATCTAGTG
The DNA here is from genome assembly GCF_905171775.1 of Rana temporaria. NCBI lineage: Eukaryota > Metazoa > Chordata > Amphibia > Anura > Ranidae > Rana > Rana temporaria. The sequence continues at coordinate 167,705,290 of NC_053491.1, forward strand.
GATCCAAACCCAATGGTTGACAGAAAGAGCACCATTTGTGCCATGAAAGCCTATAATCCCTCCAGGTGTTTTCCGCTACTGAAGCCTTGAGATTCCGGAATATTATTCCCAAATTAAGCCACAGAGGAAGTCTGGGCAAGGGGTGCCATGTTGATCCGCTGATGGCGCCAACTCTCGGAATCTCTTGAACTGTGAACGAGATAAAGAATCTGCTATGTTATTTTCTTTACCTGCAATATGCTCAGCTCTCAACCATATATTACAGTTCATACAATGAAGTACAAGGAAACGCAATAACCTCAGAACGGGATCAGACTTAGAGGACAGAGTATTGATGGCAAAAAAGACACCTTTATTATCCGTATGAACTAAGATTCTACGATTCCTAAAGATGTCTTCCCACACAACCACCGACACAATCACTGGAAAGAGCTCCAACAGAACTAGATTTTGAAGTATCTCCTTCTGGAGCCAATCAGGGTGCCAGGACTGGGCGCACCAGCGCCCATCCAAGAAAGCCCCGAACCCAGCAGAGCCAGCTGCATCGGTGAAGAATTCCAACTGAGAACTATTAATAAAGTCCATTTGCCAGGCCGAGGAACCATTAAACTCATTTAAAAAAGCATCCCAAATTCTTAGATCATCCTTGATGCTTTTTGAAATTCGGAAATGAGCGTACGGGTTCACCATACCTTTTATGGCTAACGAGAACCTGCGCGAAAATACCCTCACCATAGGGATGACTCTGGCTGCAAAAGCAAAAAGACCCAGCAAAGATTGTGCCTCCTTTAAGCACACCTTCTTACTGACAAGAAAGGTTGCAATCATAGACTTCATTTTATGTATCTTCTGTTGTGGCAATCTGAATTCCATTCGTTCGGAGTCAACCGTGATCCCCAAAAATTCAATAACTGTCGTGGGAAAAACTGTTTTCTCCTGGGCCAGAGGCACGCCAAAGTCATGACAAACGTCAAAGAAAACCTGTAAAGCTTCCATACACACTGATGACCCCCGGGGACCTAAAAACAAGAAGTCATCTAGATAATGTAGGATAAGGCCTTGAGGGATAACGACTGACACGACCCAATGTAAGAAGGAGGAAAAAAGCCTCGAAATAAAAGCATGACATAGAAAACCCCATTGGCATGCATTTATCAAAATAATATTTATTCAAAAATTGAAAACCCAAAGAATTGAAGCCTTGTGGATGCACGGGAAGAAGGCGGAAAGCCGACTCAATATCAGCCTTTGCTAGCACAGCCCCTTGCCCTGCTTGCCTCAAAAGACACAAAGCCTCATCAAATGAGGCGTAGCAGACTGGAGCCTCCACAGAGGCAACTTCGTCATTGAGTGACGAATGCGGTGGGTAAGATAGGTGGTGGATCAGTCTGAATGCACCCAGCTCTTTCTTGGGTACGATGCCCAAAGGGGACAACCGGAAATTAGAGAATGGCGGGTCATTAAAGGGGCCAGCCACCCTACCCTCAGCCAATTCTTTGCAAATTTTCTCAAGCACTAAGTTAGAGTGCATGGATACCGATAGTAAATTTTTAACTGGTGTACACCCTGAACCAGTAAAGGATGGCACTAAGAAACCATTGGCAAAACCTTCAGTTAGCAGAGCCGCCATCCTGTGGTCTGGATAGCGCTCGAGCCATGGGCGCATTCTTGCCAGGCTCACCGGAGTCGGGGCCTTTCCCATGTGTGTCCTTGGGTCCTGAATGAGAGGAACTAGCGGCAGCTTTACGAAAACATCTGCTCGCCGCGTGAGTACCGCCACAATAAGAACACTCATGTTTGTATCTACAATTCAATAAGAATTTACATTGACCCTCATTGAATGCAAAGCATACACCCTTCCTGACTGGACTCTGACCATTTGAAGCGGGGCGAGGGGTGAACTGGGGCCTAGGTGGCAGCATAAGGTTTAACCATAAACCAACGTCCTTAGCCCCCCAATGCAGCGATGGGTGCACAGCTAGTTTTTGACGGAAATTCTCGTCATATGAGAACCATGCGGAGCCGCCAAAGTGGCGAAAGGCCTCCGCAATAATATCCAGGTGTTGGAATAAACCTGAGCACTTCCCCGGGAAGCGTTCTCCCATAACTGCTGAATAGATACAGAACGCTTGCAGCCAGTTTTGAAATGTCTTAGGAACCGCTCTCCTCCTATCTTCCTCTGTTCTTTCGCTGGACTGCCTGTCAGATTTAGCCAAAAACTCCTTAGAAGCAGGGAGAAGTGATAATATATCGAGATATTCACCCCTCCAAATTTTTTCTTTGACTGACTTAGACAGATGAAAACCCAGCGGGGATAAACTGCAAGGGAGGGGTTCCTTAAAGGAAGACTCGCTGACCATAGCAGCCGAGGATCTGAGGGGTAAAGTATTATTAACAGCAGGACACCTCACACTCGATCTGACAGTAACATCCTTATTTAGCAGAGAGGGATGACCAGCCTCATGCCACACCACACCAACCTCCTCCATATCAATAGCATTATCGCTATTTCCAGCACCAGTCTCCTGTGCACTCTGACTTACTGTGCATGCCTGAGTACTCAGACTCTCACCTGGTTGCACATACATATTTACATTTTGTGAGGTAAAATCCGCATCATGTATACCTTTGAACTGCTGCACAATGACAGACAAAGATTCAATTAGACTAGAAAATGCAGATAACTGGTTAACATTACTGAAAACAACTTCAGGTAAAACATGCTCACCCAAGTCCCCAGGAGGGGGGGAAGAGGCAGCGCTGCTCCCTTGCTGGCAAGAAGCACCTCTTGTTGCAGCTCCCTCAGCTTGAGGAGCTAAATTATTGGTCTTACATTTCTTTTTTCTTCCAGGCTGTTTCCTGGGGGCGCCCACGCTCATCTCTGGTACTGCAGCTGGGCTGACAGATAAAACAGAGCCACTCTCCTCAGACAGGCAACGCTTCAGCCACTCTTCACCTCCCCTGCTCTCCGCCTTCTCTAGGAGTCTACATAAGAGCTCCTCACGGCTGTCCTGCACAGCGCGCTTCATCCTGAGAGAGAGGGAGAGGCGGGCGATGCTGCCTGTCAGGAGATGTGACTGAGCAAATCGCCTCAGCCTCTCCCTTATATAGGCTCGTCCAGTGCAGGTTTTACCTCACGCGAACGGACCTATCAGAGAAGGGGGCTGCCGCAGCTGACCAATCAGAGGCTGTTACTACCCCAGAGCGCGGCAGCCCACTTCTCCCTCTGCTCTATCCCATGCAGGCTCAGCATACTGCCGTAGCCTCACATTATGAGGGAGTATGTGACAATAAAGTAATAAAAAGGTATGACACTTCAGTTTCGATTTCAATTTGAAATCTTCCTTAGTGTGTAGTGTGTCTTGGTGATGAATAAAAAGGACACATAATTATCCTAAAAAAATTCAATTTGGCTATTGAATTGTAATAAATGTATTGTAATCATGAAGAAAATATGTAATGCAAGCACATAAAGCTAGGTCGCTGCTCTTACTATATACTGTGTTAAAGGAATTATTTCTCAAATATATTCTAAATATCTTGAGAACTAAATAATCTGTGTAGCATTTACAAAATTCTGGACTATGAGTCTAAAACAAAGACTGTATGAAAATGTAATGGGTCAGAACTCTTAATTGCAAAACAAAGATCAGTATCCTGCAGGAACTGGGAGGTAAATTGGTTTAAGGCAGGGGTCTCCAACTGGTGGCCCTCCAACTGTTGGAAACCACAGGTCCCATCATGCCTCTGCCTGTGAGAGTCAGGTTTGTAGCTGTCCGCCTTGCAATGTCTCATGGGACTTGTAGTTTTGCAACAGCTGGGTCCCCTGGTTTAAGGTGAAAGGGCTGGTTGACAGTTTCAGTCAAACTGCAGTGTGCCCTGTCTGTGTGCAGTATAGGATAAAGAGTGTTAGGGCTCTTTCGCACATGCGGACCGTATGTCCGCTTTTTCATCCATCCGTTTATGGATGAAAAAGGGACATACATTGATACCTATGAGCTGAGCAAGCAGAGGTTCACGGGGTGGTTCATCACGGATCCGTCCCGTCTGAAAGAGCCCTTACACTAGAAGAAGATATGATTTTTCCCACTTGGTTCCTAAATATCCTTTGCAAATAAGCATTATTGTGTGCACCAATTCAATGATTGTAACCTGCTAGCATTCTACCAGGAGGAAAATTAAATCCCCTACATAAAATATTCTGCATATTTCCTGGAAAGTTCTAAAAATAAGGTATGAAAAATCCTTAACCAAAACCTTTTTATTTTTCTCTTTTAAAGTGCATAGTCATGCCTTCCACGTAAGACACATTTTAGGAAATGCACATACCAGTCACTTCTCTTTTTCTCTCCCACTCTGAATCTCCCATACATTAGTACTCATAATGCCTGTAACACTGAGCCTACAACAGCAACACACTGTGAAACCATTGTCAAAATGGTAACCCTGCTGAAAATCCAGTCTTTCTCTGTAAGTACTTGAACTGTCATATGGTAAAACTAGTTTTTCTTACAGGTCAAATGATTCATTTAAGATTTACATATAGCTACTAGCCTAGATCATTTGGTTTCTCAGTACAATCGTTTTGTAATGTATGTAACATCGGAGAACACAAGATACATACTCATGTATAAATGAATGCAATGTTAAGGGTATGGGCTTCACCTTGGTACAAGTTATTTAGTAATTTTTTGTATTAATAGTTTGTTCTACACATTTTGTATGAATGATTCCTCTGATACTCAAGGAATGGTTTTATTGAAGTTTTTTCAGGCCAGTGAGTGTCAGTTCGCATTCAAATAAAAACAAAGAAATTACTCCTTTGCCTAGTTTGTTGTTTTAAGAGAGTTTCACTGAAGGGTGAAAACTTAAATAAATGACACTTGTTTTTTAAACTGAAAGTAATATAATCCCTCCGAGCAAAGCTATCAATGTTTAATACATTTTAATATATTTAATATTTATGCTTTGAAGTTACATGCAGCAGCCCACTAATTACTAACATTACCGAGTCTGCCTCTGTGTTACGGGGTATTTACTAAAATGGGTGCACACAGAATCTGGTGCAGCTGTGCATAGTAACCAATCAGTTTCTAGCTTCAGCTTGTTCGATTACGTTTTGACAATTAGGCCGGGTTCACACTTGTCCGACAAACGCTCCGACATTGGGAGCTCATGTCGCATGACGTGTGAAAAACAATGTTTCCCTATGAGAGCTGTCTTAACTGGTCCGACACATGTCAGAGCGACTTTGAAAACGCTCCCTGTACTACTTTGGTCCGACATTGATCCTACTTCAGCCCACTGAATATCATTGAAGTCGGGCCAAAGTAGGACCCTTGTCCTTACCATCCGACTTTTGACATCCGACATTGTGATTACAGCAGCAGTAAAAGGAATTTATCTCACTCTGGGATTGTTTTGATTAGTCAAAGAACAAGTCAGACTATCACAAAGTCAGATCAAAGTAGTATCCTGTTCATGAAAGTCGGATGGATGTAGGACCAATGTAGGACAGATGTTGCAGAGAAAAGTAGGATGAAAGTCGTACTGCTGTTGTGTAGTATAGTGTGAACCCAGCCTTAGACCTGCAAGCTGATTGGTTACTATGCACAACTGCACCAGATTTTGTGTGCACCAATTTAAGTAAATCTCCCCCCTTATAATATTGTAAAATTACTCTGGTGCAGACATCATTTAGAGTTTCCATTGTGCTACAGATTTGTGCAATAAGGTTAAATATTTAAATAGAAGACACTAAAATTGTTCATTTTATATTGCTGATTACTTGACAATAGTAGCCTTAAACTAAAATGTAAATGCAATTTATATCTTGATCAGTACTCTGATCCTGTTTGATATTTGACAGATCACTCTACTATGTCTCTTCTTCTCTGAGCCTACTCTCTGGCCATGCTCTATCTCTGCATATACTGTACTCACCCTTTAATAAAAAATAAAATAAAAATATATTAGAAAAAATATATATATTTTTTATAAAAAATAAATAAATAAAGGGGGGGGGGGGGTTCCATCCGGGGCTCTGAGGACCTCTGGACCTCTAAAAAAAATTGTCCCTTTAATAAAAAAGAAAATTTAAAATATATTAAATGTTTTATTTATTTTTTTATAAAAAAAAATAAAAAAAGGGGAGTTGCCATCTGGAGCCCTGTGGGCCTCCGGGCCCCTGGGGACCTCCGGACCCCTAAAAAATAAAAGAATATTTTTTTTTAAAGGGGGTTGCCATCTGGGCCCCTGGGGACCTCCGGGCCCCTTACAGGTGTACTGCCTGTACCCCCCTGATGGCGGCCCTGCTCAGTACCACTGTGCCCCCCCAGCTGTTTCTCTTTTCTGAGCTATTCCCACCACTGTGCCCCCTTTCCCATCATTCACCCCTCAGTTTTATAAACAAAACTGTCCCCACCACTGTAGCCACCTTAGGTAGTGCCATGCATGGTGATAATCCAACTTTTGCTATTAGAAGTATGTACTGTATATGACCTGCACTCCACGTCTTGCTGTAGAGAGTATGTAAGCAAATAGATGGTGAAATTATTAGAAAAGAAGAATTTCAGCCAATTTTTTTCCCTGTGCAGTGGAGTTGTGCCTGCACTGCATGGGTTAACTGTTCATTTTGTTCTAAGGAAGACATATACTTACCTGACCGTCAATCTTCCACAAGACCAGTCCGACACCCCTGCGCTCCAGTGAGTGCACTCACTTAGCTCAGCTAACCCAGCAAAGTTGCAGATGCAATGCGCTGTACCCACAGTGCAGGTGTGAAAGCAGCCTTATAGGCCCCATGGTTAAGATATGCTTTTATCACCCCGCCCCAACTGCACCCCCTTTAGCTGCAGTGGCCAGGGGAGTACACATGTCGCAGCCACAGCCTGAGTTTTACACCTTATCATGGTTCGTGGGTGTAGTATATGCCAAATATGACCCATTCAAGTGAATGAGGCCACTCTACAAGTGACTTGCAACCTTCTGCTGTACAGTAAACAAGGGGTTAAAGCAGGCAGAATTGTGTTGCTTTCTCACCATCTGCTTTAACCCCTTGGACCTCGCAGTAGCATGCAGTTGCAGAGTGGCCCCTTTTTCCTGAATGGGTCATAATTGTCAGGCATTAGCACCCACCAAAAGTAGTAGGGGGCTTAATCAAACTAGGGAAGAAGGGGAACAAAAAAGCACTCACATTTGCCAACATCTGAAAATATAGGAATAGAAAAAAATTATTGCTGAAGGACAACAATTGGGCGGAATTTAGTGGCAATACGGGAACAACAGGATTAGAAAAAATATATATTTATTACAAAAAATACAATATATATATATATATATATATATATATATATATATATATATTATAAAAAACCATTTGGAATATGCAATAGTGTTGAAATTATCCTCTCGTCTACGCGTTTTGCCTTTGGGCTTCCTCAGGACGAGGTAGGAGAATTTTAGCAGTAGAAAATTAAATATTTAATTTATCAAGATGGTTGTCAGCCTTCCTTATCTTTTTTTTTTTTCTTTTTCTGCTTGGCCTCCTCTGCCAGTTGATGGTTTTTCTATCTGCTGATTATCTCCATTTGTCCCATGGGTCACAAATTTGCACATCGGGCCTGGGCTTTGACTTAAGCGGGGGACCTTTGGAATTGCCCCACCTTTCACTACTTTTCCCCTTGTGGTCATCCTCGCGCCTGAGTTGTAACTGCGACACTTTACAAAGATTTTATAGGAAGACCGTTTTGCACTTGTGAGAGGTGTATACTGCACAAGACAATACCTTTTGGTGTTTCTTATATCACAGTTTAAAGTTGCTATAGTATTTCTACTCTTTGGCTTTGGCTTGAAGATATTCGGGGCGCCAAACACGTATACTGACCCCCCTCTTCTGTCAGTCTCCAGTGCCCTGTCTATCTCAAAGACTTTGACAGGTTTTCAGGGCGCTGTAGTATAATTAACTATACTATATGCTGTACTTTTACCATTATATCTGCCAGTTTTTAGTCCCGTTCTCTGCCAACTCATATCTATACTGTAGATGCTGAAATATAATGCGAAAAGAGTTCCATATGTCCTGCGCATAAAAAAAAAAATTCTCACTGTATTTTTAATTACTCCCCATAGGAAGAGAAAAAATGTCAAGGGGGAGCCACCAGAGAAACTATGAAATTACCGACATCTTTACAGCCACAAAATGACAGTGATGAGCTCATATCCCTTATATCACATTATTTCCTGCTTTCATGTCAGTCACATCCATTTGCCATTCTCCTCAGAAAAAAAAAAAAAAAAAAAAAAAAAAAATGTCCCATTGATATATTTATTTTTCTTAGTTCTTATTTCTTTAAAAGGACGTTTGTACTCACCACTCTGATGGATGAAGTGCGCTCAAAAATGTACTCACCAGTCTAATGGCTTTCTAGATAGAAAGAACATATGAGCTGCTGCGATGGGTTTCAAGATGTTTCTGTACCTACTATTGATGGCATTGGTGGTGGGGCCAGCCACAGACTCGGTCTTCTTAGTTTAAATCCAAAATGTGACACCTCACTTCGCCTGGGCAGCAGGGTTGCAGAGCTGCCTGGCGCCGCGTCACCCCCTCCCCCTGGCCCCTCTCCCGGAGCGGCGCGGCACACCTCCACAGCACAGCCGCCCGCACGCTCCGGGGAACCAGGAAGACGCAGCGCAGCCTGACACCACGCCGCACCGCCAGCCAGTGGGGCCAGGGAAGCCGGGGAAGCCGCCCAACCCACGTGGCAAGGTAACAGTTCGGGGAGACCCGATCGCAGATCACGCAAAGGTATTGCAAGTCCGCTCCGACCAGGGGCTTCGGTCCGGGGGGGGGGGGAAGGGGGGATGCCTTAGCGGAGGGAGCGGGGGATCCGGCTCCCGTTCATATCAGCGTGAGTTCGGAGCAGGGCTGGAGAGCGGGCGTCCCGTCTAGCTACCCCTCCACACTGACCGCGCCATCTCCAGACTCCTCCCTTCCTGTAGATGGTTGTCAGCCTTCCATCGCAGATGCCACATCAATCGTTTAGTGATTTATACGTAGTTTAGAAAGGGGTTTGGAATGCCAAACACAAGGAAGGGATTTCATCTATGTTGAGATCATGGTTGCATTAAATCCTTTATCGGGAGTAAATCTGATAAGTAACCAGAGAACCATGTATAACCGGGGCAGGAGGAGAGCTCCAAAGCCACAGTAGGAAATATATCCATATAGAGTAGCCACAGTCTACCAGTGTGGATTGTCCAATGCGAAGTGGCCACTGAGTGTTGGTAATGGAGACCTAAAGATGAAAAACGGAGTCTCGAACCCCAGGGGATAGCCTGTGCTATACGAAATAGGCAATCCCCTGGGGTTCGAGACGCCGCTTTTCATCTTTAGGTCTTCATTACCAACACTCATTGACGAGAGGTTAATTTCAACACTATTGCATATTCCAAATTGTTTTTATATATCAATTGTATTTTTTGTAATAAATATATATTTTTTCTAATCCTGTTGTTCCCGTCTTGCCTCTAAAGTCTGCCCAATTGTTGCCCTTCAGCAATAATTTTTTTCTATTCCTAGTAGGGGGCTTAATTCCTCCTGTGGCATGTGTACACCTTTGTTGCTGTCCCAGCAGCTAAAGGGGGTAGGGACTGGGGGCGGTTAAACCGTGTCTTAACCGCAGGGTTTTGCCACCCCCAACTTTATGTGTTAATGATTCCTAAAGGTGCCACTGCCAAATGCAAATAAAGGCTCATTCACAAGTGCAACAGGCACTGACAGGTGGCGAGGAGGTGAGGAGGTGATATGTTGCCTCCTCCCTACCGAATTTAAACCCATGATTTAAACCCCACGCAATTGTGAAATGGTAGTATGGCAATTTAGAGGTTTATATCAGGTGTAAAGAAGTGATACTGTGCCCAGTGATCTTTGACTTTTCCCATGCTGTTCAGGTAGCTCTCCACCTCTTTAAGGTTGCCTACCCCTGCTGTACTTTAATTTAGGAGTTAAATGAGGACTGTCTAGTACTTCCTATATTGTGCAATGTAGCAGCAGGCTTCTCTGACTCTGGCCTTGTATTGACTGGCAGTAAGAACCAGCCAATCAGAGGCCATAATGGGGTACAGTAGGGTAAGATGCAATTATAACAAATGGGAAAAAACTCAGAAAACAGGCTGCACTGAAACATTGACAGGGACTGGCTTAGAATGCTTAATAAAATAATATGACCCTGGTCACATGAGATACTGAACATAATTCTGTTACTTGAAAAAAAAACAATGGCAGCTAAATACTGTTTTCATATAATATGATGCATTTAAAATATTTAGAAAAAAAATATTTCAAAGTAACCTCTGTTATGATTGTATAAAATACAGTAAATATGTCATACAATCATTTTAATGGATAGATGACTAGGACAAGAAATACATATTTTCCAGGGAGTCTGAAAAATAATTACCCTGAAAAACAATACTATTGCTATCCCACCTGAAGAAGTCAAAAACAGCAATACATTTCATAGCTTTGACCTAGGTCAACCACAAACTATCTCCTGTCTGCTAATATGCAACTCCTTTTCCTGTGTCCTGCAGATTTCTTCATGAAATGAAAGAAGTATTTTGTATCTTACTAAAATTGTATTGCACTTCAAGCTATGATGGATATCTAATAATTCAGTACACTGTTTAGTAGCCATAGCCCTATACTATACTCGTAGATCTCACTACTTCTTTATACGTCATACAATTATCTATGTATTATTATACCTACCTCTGATTTTATATCTGTGTTCTTTGTCCCACACTAATCGTTTAGTTTTTCAGTTTGTAGTAATCCCATCCAACAATCACCTTTTTAAATTATACACAGCTGAAGTGTGTCCAATCAATAACACCAGATACCAGAAAACTCTATTCAAATTAGAAGCTCAGTTTAACAGACCTGTTGAAAGGAAAAGCAGGAGGACCAGAGCTTATGGGCCCGAGCCTTACAGGGGGATGCCAGTCAGTGTTGGTAGTCTGTGCCTCCAGAGCTTGAAAACTCACTAGATTAGTGCTAGTCAGTGTGGAGAAGTACCAGAAACCAGAGTCCAAAACAAAGACCAGAGCCCTTGAGTGCCCACATGCCAACAAAAATCCACTAGTTCAAGATAGACCTGACACAATCAGTTGGAAATGAGTGTGTGGGGGCATGTCAAGACATAAGCCAGCTCAGTTCATAATTATCACTGAAGGGAAAGGGTATCAAAGACACAACGGTGGTGGTCTTACTGTAACTTTATTCTTCAAATTTAAACATGTAAATTGGCTTTTACAGAAGATAGTAGCCTTGACCCCACAGTAGACTATGTGTGGGTGATTTACTAAAACTGGAGAGTGCAAAATCTGGTGCAGCTCTGCATGGAAACCAATCAGCCTCCAGGTTTTATTGCCAAAGCTTAATTGAACAAGCTGACGTTGGAAGCTCGTTGGCTACCATGCACAGCTGCACCAGATTCAGAGTGCACATGTTTTACTTAATTCACACCAGTGTGTGGGATCTTGCAGCAGTAGGTTGCAATTTGTCAAATTTAGTAGGTAATGCAGTGCAGTGCATTGTGCCAAATTCATAAATTAATAATACTCTATGTTACCTAATCTTTACCTTATCCTTTAAATATATATAAATATGTGCTTGATTTCAAAAGTGATAAAAACAAAATTTTCCAATATGCCCAGTGCTTTCCTAACTCTTTATGCTAGGTAATAATAAGCACACAAAACAATAAATCATGCCTGATATGCCCCACTCCTAAACACATAAATCTACAGGTGCCTGAAATAATTAATTAAATATATATATATATATATATATATATATATATATATATATATATATATATATATTAAATAACACTTAAAAAAATCAAGACTTGACAGTGTGGTTAGGTGGAGCTCCAAAGGCTTGACTACCTTTGCATCCTTTAAATCTGGCACACAATTTAAATCATCCACCCAACTCCAAGCCGAACACAAAATATCTTCCTCTGAATATTATAGCTATCTCCAGATACGACACTCAATTTGAACTTATCTGTGAATACACTTCTAGAGATAGAGTAGTAATCTCACGCATATACAGGTTTCTTAACAAGGCATTTCTGGACTAAAAAACTAGACCAGTTGGGAGTTGGAGACTGATCTCACATTTTCATCTCCTGAATGGGAAGAGATGTTAGAAAACATGTATAAAAATACAAGATCTCTGTCTACTTGTGAAACTGCAATTAAATTAAATACCAGATGGTACTTGGCACCTGCCAAGCTCCACACCATATTACCAGCTGTATCCCCATTGCTTTCACGGCTGCCCTCAGATTCCTTCCTCCACATTTGTTACAAACACCTTAAACTGATTTGGCAACAGGCAGTTTTGTGGGCATCCAAGATAGCTGGTCACCTTTTTACGTTGACAGCACAGATGTGCATATTCAGACGTTCTTGTTTCATGTCAGAGATTGATACACACAGCTTTTGTAGCCATTCATTGGGTGACTGCCTAGAATTAGCATTCCTCCTCTGTATCCTGGTCACAGGTTTTGGCCGGGATGGAGATGATCAAACTCTCTGAACATATTCATCACACTCTGCATGATACAATCCACCTCTTTGACAGTGGGAACGCTGAGACGTCCCATTTTAATAAACTTTCCTGTCTTCCAAAGTTGAATTGGTAGAGATATTCTGTATGAGCTAACCGGTTTGTTTAACTTTTTTCAGTTCTTATTTACATACCATAATCGTCTCCACTGTGTATTTTACACCAAGCTGCATACAATGGGCCAGATCCACAAAGAGAATACGCTGGCGTACTTTCAAATTTCCCACGTCGTATTTTGGTTTGAATCCTCAAATCAAGATCATCTGGGTTAGATCCGACAGGCGTACAGCTTCGTACGCCTTCGGATCTTAGATGCAATACTTCGGCGTCCGCTGGGTGGAGTTCTCGTCGTTTTCCGCGTTGGGTATGCAAATTAGCTATTTCCGACGATCCACTAATGTACGTGCGGCCATCGCATTCTCTTACGTCGTCTCTAGTCGGCTTTTTCCGGCGTATAGTTAAAGCTGCTGTTTTGTGGCGTATAGATAGACTTGCCATGTTAAGTATGGGCGTCGTTCCCGCGTTTCATTTGAATATTTTTTTTTGCGTAAGTCGTTCGTGAATCGGGATGGACGTAATTTACGTCCAGGTCAAAACCAATGACGTCCTTGCAACGTCATTTAGCGCAATGCACGGCGGGAAATTTAGGGATGGCGCATGCGCAGTTCGTTCGGTGCGGGGACGTGCTTCATTTAAATGAAACACGCCCCCTACCCGCCCAATTTGAATTCCGCGCCCTTACGCCGCTTGAGATACACTACGCCGCCGTAGCTTACGGCGCAAAATCTTTATGGATTCGAACCAAAGCCAGGTAAGGTACGGCGGCGTAGCGTATCTCAGATACGATGCGCCGGGGGAGATCCGTGTTGATTACACAATTTTTTTATTGAAATATATTTGCTTTTACCTCTGACCAATCACAGCAGATCACATGACAATTGTACACAATGGATGGCTTCCATTCATGCCATTCATTGTGTACTATTGTGTTGATCTCTGTGATTGGTGACAGTAATTGCATGGTACAGACAATGCCAATCAGAGCCCATCTGTACCATGTGATTAGATGTGGCCAATTACAGATAATCACAATAGAAAACACTAAATTAATAGATTTAATTTCTGAAAAAATGGTTGCATATAATAGTGGAATTTACTGTTATCAGCAATCATTGGTTGTTAAAAAAACATTACAATCACATCCCCAGCTCTGGCTCCAGTATTTTTTTTTTTAAATAAAATAAAAAATAAAAAAAAATGTAAATATATATATATTTACATACTGTCACAAGTTAGTATCCCTGATCACCACCAAACCAGTTATATGATGATTTTGAACTGCACTAATGACAGTATCTAAAAAAATAAAATAAGAAAATTGTGACAAAAATCGTTTTTTAATTTCTTAACTTTCCAAAAATTGGGACTAAAAAATTACAATTTTAGAAAACTTGCCATGTCGCTTACTAAATACCTTGGACTGTGTGTGGATTCTATAACTTACCTACACACTTGGAATTTGGATAATTTTCACCAAAGAAATGTAGCAGTAAAGATGTTGACCTAAATGTATGAAAAAATTATTATTTATTTGCAACATTTTATAAAAAGGAATGAAAAAATACCTTTAAAAAATAAAGACCTAGTGGTTATTAAATAACACCAAAAGAAAGCTCTTTTTGTGTGAAAAAAGAGTTGAAAATTGGCCCCCAACATTCTAAAATACCACACAGCCACTACTCAGTTAAAAAACATAGTAAGGTGTCTTGGGTACCAAAATCACAGAAAAACTGTGGTCAAGTGCCTTTTTTTACTCAAAGAATCTCATGAGAATCACCACACACAATTTTACACAGAGGGTTCTATATCCCAAGGTCATGGAGATAAAGGCACACTATTACACATATGGTGGACATGTCCCAGTTTGACACATTTTTGGCTGCAAACTTTTTTATTTATCTCCTTTGTGGTAGGGTATGATGTTCCTATAAGAACTGGCCTTTTTGGGGCTGGGTGCAAAGGTGAAAAATCGGAAAGATTGTTCATAGCTTAACAGCACCCAGGCATTGTATTACTAGACTGTGGAAGCATCTAAACCTTCCTGTATTTTTATTTCTGACTCTGTTAACCATTCATAACCTAACAACGCACTTTGAATTCATGTTCATGTAAAAAGACCAGTCCCTGCCAAAATTCTATTCTTTATGGGCACCAGGGCTTCATTACTCATAATGTACTTTACCTTTGTATGTTATCTGTTCAGTAACCTTTATTTATTATACTATATATGCTGGTACCTTAACCACGTGGATATACGTCGGCAGAATGGCACGGACAGGCAAATCAACGTATATTTACGTCACTTTGAATTTGCCGCCCCGCGCCTGCCGCGAGCTTCGTGACCATGCCCATGGGACCCACGGACTCGATGTCCACCGGTGTCCCGCGATTGAGTCACATAACGGGGAGAGGCAAGTGTAAACAAGCATCTCCCAGCCTGTTCTGCCTAGTGACACTGACACTGATTGTATGCTCCCTCTCATCAGTGATGTGCCACTCGTAGCCACACCCCCTAACCATTAGCATCACTCCCTAGGACACATTAGCCCCCTCGTGGTTAACCCCTTCACTGCCAGACACATTTACACAGTAATCAATGCTATTTTATAGCACTGATTGCTGTATAAATGTGAATGGTCCCAAAATAGCGCCAAAAGTGTCCGATATGTCCACCATAATGTCGCAGTCATGATACAAATCACTGATCCCCTCATTACTAGTAAAAAAAATATTATTAATAAAAATGCCATAAAACTATCCCCTATTTTGTAGATGCTATAACTTTTGCGCAAACCAATCAATAAACGCGTATTGCAATTTTTTACCAAAAATATGTAGAAGAATACGTATCAGCCTAAACTGAGGAAAAAATGTGTGTTTTTATATATTTTTGGGGGATATTTATTATAGCAAAAAATAAAAAATATTGAATATTTTCAAAATGTACACTCTATTTTTGTTTATAGCAAAAAAAATAAAAACCGCAGAGGTGATCAAATACCACTAAAAGAAATCTCTATTTGTGGGGAAAAAAAGATGTCAATTTTGTTTGGGAGCCATGTCGCACGACTGTGCAATTGTCAGTTAAAGCGACGCAGTGCCGAATCGCAAAAAGTGGCCTGGTCATGTGGCAGCCAAATGGTCTGGGGCTGAAGTGGTTAAAGAGAGTCCATTATGCAGATATTTTCCCTAGGAGGGTCTATTTATGGCCTAGAGCTATGTCTTAGTGCTGATGAACTAGACCATGTTTCGCATTACATTTTGTTTGTTTTTTTCTATGTTTTGACTTTGCTGAATCTTTATTATGAAGATTTTGCTCCAGGGAAATGTATGGCTGTCATAAATTTTGCTTTATGATCCCTCCCTTTGAAAATATAATACAGTAAAACCTTTGGATTGCGAGCATAATTCGTTCCAGAAATGCTTGTAATCCAAAGCACTTGTATATCGAAGCAAACTTTCCCATAAGAAATAATGTAAACTCAAATGATTCATTCCACATAGGTTCTTCAGTTTATAGTCCATATAAAAAGATTATAGCAATGTGATAAGGTTGTGCAATCATAAAATGTCCATCCACAAATGGCAGCCTCCACAAGGGGATTAGAAGCAAAATCTAGCAGGAGCTACAGAGTATTAAAGAGAAGAGAGGCACCTCTAAGAGCCGGTTCACACTGGGGCAACCTGGGATCCGACTTCAAGTCACCCCAAGTTGCCCCAAGTCATGCGGTCGAGAAAATTAATGGAAGTGAATGGGAGCCGTCTTAATGTACACTACTAAAGTCGCTCCGACTTCAGAAAAGGTTCCTGTACTACTTCATTCCGACTTCTAGGCGACTTGTACCCATTGATTTCAATGGAAGTCGCCTCAGAAGTGGGATCACTGTCTTAACTGAAGCAACAATACAGGAAGAGAACATACATTTCTCAGGCAACCCCCTTCCTCCCCCCTCCCTCCCACAGAGCTGATTGTTGTTTGATTGGCCACTGGAAAGCCTCCTGTCCTGGAGGTGACTTGAAGTTGCCTGATGATTCATACTCAAGTCGTGTCCAAGTTGCCTCCCAAAGTCGTGCTAGAAGTCGTGTTGCCCCTGTGTGAATGGGCTCTAAGTGTAGCAATATGTTGCTAAATGTTGTACCTTCATTAAATGTAACCATATTGCTACACTTATTGGCGCCTCGCTTCTCTTTTATACTCAGTTGTGACATAATGCTACTTGTTTATCAATACATCGCTTGTATATCAAGTCAAAAATAATTAAACAGTTTTGCTTGTCTTGCAAAACGCTCTCAAACCAATTTACTCTCAAACCAAGTTTTTACTGTATATGCTACTCTATGTTGATATTCGCTGTTTATTTTTCTACAATACGTCTGTAACTACAACATGTAACTAATTGTAAATTTGAAATTTTTTCAGTACTGTATTATTCTAAACTTTTCTATAAAATGAAAGTTAAAAAAAATACATTGGTGTTTTACCTGTACTGATACAGATGTGAATCTCTCATTTACTCTCCTGATCTCCTGAGGGGATACAGTCTATTTCAAGTAAGCCGTACCCTATGTGTTTCATTGGACCCATGGGACCTACTCAGACACTGTGCTAAATTATTGACCCTGTGTTTTCTGCCTGGTTTAGTGAGCCACAGTGATTGATAGGCCTGATTGTATATAAAATATGTTCCTGTATCTAGAAAGGCTTCAAGCAAATTGCTGAAAAGTCTAATTTTATTGTTGTCCAGGAGTGCAAATTCAATTACTGTATGCTGAAAAATACAGCATACAGTCAGTTTTTGTTCATTTAGGTATAACTGGCTTCTAATTATGTGCTATTATAATGCATACATTTAATACCATCACAAATTAAACAACACCCCCACTTAATGTTTTGGACATAAATCTGGGAAGCAAAGATATACAGTAAGGACATAGCTGCAAGGGAGCAAAACAAAAGATTGACAGGTGTAGACTTTTCCATTCAAGTTGTTTATATTGCACTGGATATTAGTAGAAGCCAGAATACAATCGATTCCTTAGTGAATTCTGTTATTAGATGGTGATAAAGCTGTTCCTATTAACACTGTCATGAACATGACTAAAGTCTTGTACACATGATTGGTTCGTCTGATGAAAACGGACCGATGGACCGTTTTTATCGGATGAAACGATCGTGTGTGGGCCCCATCGGTTTTTTATCCATCGATGAAAAAAAAATAGAACCTGTTTTAAATTTTTCCTATGGATAAAAAAATGATAGAAACAAACGATCATCTGTGGGGAAGTCCATCAGTCAAAAATCCCTGCATGTTCAGAAACAAGTCGACGCATGCTCGGAAGCATTGAACTTCTATCGGATATCTGATGAAAAAATCCATCGGATTAGATTCCATCAGATATCCAATGGAACGTTTAATAACAGAACATTCTTCATTTGTTGATGTATGGGGGGGGGGGCTGTTTGGAAAGGTCAAAACCAGGCAAAAAAATGTGAATGCAAGTTTACAGCACACACCATAAGTGGAAGAAATTGCACAACATGGTTCCTGAACATGAAAACAGCATCAAATCTACAAAAAAATGCTTGTTTTAGTGGCAGCATTTAAAAGGAAGCCTGCAGTGTTACTTCACAGTTATGGTAACTAGTTCCTAATAAAGAACATTACATGTAAGCATAGGAGTTAAAATCAATAGCATAGCTACAGCCTTGCTTAAAAGACAGAGGGGGTCCCATTAGGGTAAATTAGACATAGAAAATCTGTACATGTAAAGATAACATAGATTCAGTACAGTCTTTCATCTAGTGGGGTCACAGTCTCCCTGGATCTCTCTGTGCAGAAAGCAACTGTACAGACCAGTTCCCCTCCTGATCTAGAAGACGATTTATTGTCCTCATTGCCTTTCATGCAGTGCAACCACTCAAAAATTAACCTCAGTCTTCCTGAGGTTTTATAAAGTTCCAGAGTGTCTCCTCAGCTAAAAACTGACAAAAACAGCTGAGGTATGTACTTCTGTTAAAAAGTATGTAAAAGTGTACACGAGCACATATAATTATGTCATAATATAGTTCAATTATGATGATGATGATTATTATTAATAATATTATTGCTGCTACTACTAGTAAAAAAAAATAACTACTAAACCACAACACTCATCATTAATTTCTTGTGCTGGTGTAATGGGTGGGAGAATTTAGAATTTACACCAAGGCCTGGAGTTACTATACAGCTTTAAAAATCAGCTGATGTTGAAAAAAGCATGTGATAAGCTTATAAGAACAGGTAGCTGAAAAAAATAATACATTGGGAACCCCATGCAAAAACTAAGGAATAAAAAAGATTGAGGTCCCTCGTAAAAAAAAAAAAATACCATCACTTATCCAACATGCAATCTGGCTGGTCAGAAAAAGGGTGGGGGGCAAGCATGCATTCTTAGGTGTCTGTAGATGGGGGGCATATCTGAATCAGGCAGCCCCCTTTAAAAATAAGTGGGGACCTAGAAAATGGTATACCTGTGTAAATGAGTAAGGGTTACATAATCATTCACAAAAGATGTAAGTGCAAAAAAAAAAAAAGACACAGTTTTTAAGAAGCCCTTTAATTAGACAAAAAAAGGGGGTGCAATGTACACATACCATCAATCACATCCTTCAGAGATGTAGATCATATCAATCAAGATGACCAACCCTGCTGATCCCCCAAAAGACACATATCTTGTTCTGTTGCTTCTCTTGTGCCAAGGCAGATGCCAGCTGTTATATAAAAAGGGGCAAGGCCTCCTGGGTAATGTCACTTTGGATATGATCATATTTGGTAAATTACATTACTGAAAGCCCACGATGTCAGTGGCTAAATATGGTCATGTTCATATATGGTCAATAATATCAACTGGGAGACCCCATATCTTTGTATATACCAGCTGTCATTCACTTGCTTCATGCTATTTTTTGACAACCCTTTGCCTGTTACCCCAGAAAATGGGCATTTTTGATTTGACAGATTCAGCTCTAATTGATTTCAGTGGGGCTCTGGTTCAGCATCCAAACTTCTAATGCTGCGTACACACGATCTGGCTTTTGCCCGGCCAAATCACATCGGAATTCCGACAGAATTTCATCGGAAAAATATAGAACATGTTCTATATCTAAACTCTCATGGAATTCATCGGAATTTCCGATGAAAAAACTCCAATGGGGCTTCATCAAATCTCCATTCCCAGATGATATCTTTTACGGTGAAACCGCGTCGGTAGGAGACAGGAGTTGTGACGTCACCAAGGTCTGAACCTGCCAGTGTGCCCTGTGGTCAGATGTTCTCTCTATCGCTTAATTATATGTTTTTTTTATCTGTAAGTGCAATTGTTTTATTTTAATTATGGACATGACCAAAAAACACTACAGCGCTGACACTGTGCCCATCTTATAGTAATAAAATATCGTGTACCAGGTTAAAAAATAAGTTTTGAAAGATACTTATTCCTGGAGGTAAAGGAATACAAATTTCAGTTGGTAGAAAATGGCTGACACTGTGGTGCTGGCAAGGCTGCTTTCATATGTGGGCTGGAAATACACAATCTGTAAAATAGGAAGGGAAGAAAGTGCCAAACCGGCATAGTGTAGCACAATTTATTAATTAAAATACCATATAAAACAAATGGAGCTCACAAGCGGGCGAGGGGGAGAGAGAGGATGACAGTCTGCAGTGGATGAAGAAGAAGTCAGCTGTGGTGGGGAGCAAGATGAGCTTGGAGTCCGTGCAGGGAGATCGTCTTCAGGCTGCCCTGTGTTTTGCAGTGATAATATATCCAGAAATCGGATGTCTGCCCAAAGATGATGTGCCCAGCTAGGAGTAGTGAGAGGAGCTGTCAGTCCAACCGCTGTGTGAGCCAATCGGGATGTATTTCGGAAGCTTAATTAATCCTCCTTCATTAGCCTAAATGACATCCGGTATCTGAATATACCATCACGGCCACACATGGCAGCTTGATGCCGGTCTGCCTGCATGGACTCCAGGCAAATCTTGCCCCCAACAGGGCTAATAAAAAATATTAAATATTGAAAAGGTTAAATTGTAAAATTAATAATAATAAAAAAATACACTGACAAAAAAAGAAAGCATTGTAACAAAAATAAAATAAAAAGTAAAAAATTATAATAAAAAAAATGTAAAAAAATAAAATTATAAAAAAATAAAAACTACATTGGGCATACGATCCTTCTCTGAGGAGTGCTGAGTGCTGAGAACAAGATTAGGTTGTTCACAGGATACCCCCTTATCTTATGCTTGTCATGATCTCCTATAATTTCAGGATCATGACTATCTCGTAAGAGGCAAATTTTTCTTTGATTCTATATATGTTTTATTTAAAAAGAAAGATACTTTACAATTACTTTAACCTGAAGCTTTTTTTTATTATGCAAAAACATAAACAAATATATTCTCATCTCAACCTTCGCCAATTATAATATATATATGTATTATTATAATTAATTAAAAATGTCAAATTTTGAAGCTAACTTTGATGCTGTGAATATAAGTCAGTAACATGCATTTCAGTTTGGATAGAATAGGGAAAGGGTAACACCCTGCTGGGTTTTCTTTTTACTACAATTGGGGAGATTTTACATCACTTTTTCGGTCCTGCGGACTCTCTCTAAAATATGGAAAGTAACTGCTTGGATAATTGTCACTGGAACAAGTGTCTTCATTGGAAGTTTCTTCCCATTATTCTTATTCTTGTGACAACTCAACTCATTTTCTATGCTGGTAACAATGGTCACAAGTACAAATAGAGAGAGAGCGAATCTCCGAAGCATGGACACAGTCAGCTATAAAACTCTAACAAAGGTTCTAACCAATGCAAAACTACAATAAAAAACTCTTTGGGTTTTAGAAATGCTTTAATATATATCTAAGATACATTTTTCTTTTAAAACAGGGGAGGGTTATAACCACTGTCAGTTTTTTCATTGATGTTTCGTTAGGGAGAATTCCCTTAATTTGCTGTCTTTTAGATTCACCAGGAAGTGAAATGATATATTTTCAATGTGAGAGAAATCCCTCTTCAAATGTTATCATGGGAATAAGTGTTCCCAGTGAAGCTTACCCCTTATTGTTGTGCTGGAAACTCCAAAATGTGGCTTTACCCTCACTTTCATTCCCTGTGACAATTATTAGGACAATAAGAAAGTGACTCTTCCTAATGCCGCGTACACACGATCGGTCGAACCGATGAGAACGGTCTGATGGACCGTTTTCATCGGACCAAACCGATCGTGTGTGGGCCCCATCGGTTATTTATCCATAGGTTAAAAAAAAGCAATCTTGTTTTAAATTTAATCGATGGATACCTAACCGATAGAAAAAAAAAACGATCGTTTGTTGGCACGTCCATTGGTTAAAAATCCACGCATGCTCAGAATCACGTCGACGCATGCTTGGAAGCATTGAACTTAGTTTTTTTCAGCACGTCGTTGTGTTTTACGTCACCGCGTTCTGACACGATAGTTTTTTTAACCGATGGTGTGTAGGCACGACTGACCATCAGTCAGCTTCATCGGTTAACCGATGAAAACGGTCCATCAGACCGTTCTCATCGGATGGACCGATCGTGTGTACAGGGCTTAACAGACAGCAATATTTTTGTAATTATTGCTCTTCAAATAATATTTTTTTTACAAGTGCAGTACACAAATTTCACATTTTTATATATGCTGATTCAGTGGACAAGAACAAAAAAACTCCTTAGGCCCCTTTCACACAGTCCGTGTTCATCCGATCCCCCATAGGGGAGAGCGGAGAAAAGACAGGGCGGTCCTTGCACAGTGTGCAGGGACCTCCCTGTCAGCCGCCGGCTCAGCGGGATATACGGAGCGATCCCCGCTGAGCTTACGGACACACGGAGGTGTATCATTACTGATCCGCCCAGTGTGAAAGGGCTCTTAGGCCCCTTTCACATGTGCGGACCGTATGTCCGCTTTTTCATCCATCCGTTTGCGGATGAAAAAGGGACATACATTGGTCCCTATGTGATTGCGGGTGTCAGCGGATAAACATCCGCTGACACCCGTAATCATCCGCCTCCGCAAAGATCCGATTTTGCGGACGTAAGAAAACCCTATTTTTTCTTCCATCTGCAGATCGGATGAACACGGACACACAGTCCGTGTTCATACAATCTCCCATAGGGGAGAGCGGAGTAAAGACAGGGCGGTCCCTGCACAGTGTGCGGGGACCGCCCTGTCAGCCGCCGGCTTAGCAGGGATATATACGGAGCGATCCCTGCTGAGCTTACGGACACACGGAGGCGGATCATTACTGATCTGCCCCGTGTGAAAGGGTCCTTATACATGCAAAAAAAAAAATGACTGTGGTTCTATTGCCTTACCATTTTTTCAAAATCATAAACAAAATAATAATAAGTTTTGCCTTTAGTTATTCTTTAAGCATCATTTTATTATAGGTCAAGATGACATTTGAGGATACAGAAACCATTCACAAAACAAAGAACTAAAACTGCTTATGTTTACCAGTTTTTTAACCTAAAGTTTGTTGTGCTCTGAAGCAATCAATGCACACTTTGTGTTTCAAAATGTGTCATTTGGAAAGCAGAAGCCAATAAAAAAATGTTGTCTATGTACAAAATCGATATGGGATGGTGGGGTTGCGTGATATGATATAATATTTAGTGGTTTGTTCATGATCTAATATAATGCAATATAGTGTTTTTCATAAATTTCAACATTTAATATAAAAAAAATGAAAGTGTGTGTATGGGACCACAACATGTATTGTAAACTTTTATCTCTTTTTTTTTTTTTTGCAATCATATGATAACAGTGTCGTTTTGCAGTAAAACTTTGGGCAAAATAAAAAATACATTTATGATATAGTTTGCCATTAGCATTACCACAACAACCGGGTTGGGAAAACACATATAACAGTACATTTCTTGTATGGCCTTAATCTTTTCCAATAGAAAAAAAATAAGTTTCAGTAACTGCTTAACCACTTCAGCCTCTGACTATTTCGCTGGCCAAAGACCAGACCACTTTTTGCAAAACGGCAACTGCGTCGCTTTAACTGACAATTGCGCGGTCTTGCAACATGGCTCCCAAACAAAATTGATGTTTTTTCCCACAGATAGAGATTTCTTTTGGTGGTATTTGATCACCTCTGCAGTTTAAATTTTTTGCGCTATAGACGAAAATAGAGCAACAATTTTGTAAAAAATTAAATATTTTTTACTTTTTGCTATAATAAATATCCCCCAAAAAAATATAAATATGTTTTCCTCAGTTTAGGCCAATACGTATTCTTCTACATATTTTTGGTAAAAAAAAACGCAATAAGCATTTATTAATTGGTTTGTGCGAAACTTATAGCGTCTATAAAATAGGGGATAGTTTTATGGCATTTTTATAAAAAAAATGTTTTACTAGTAATAGCGGCGATCAGTGATGTTTGTTGTGACTGCGACATTATGGCGGACACATGGGACACTTTTGACACCATTTTGGGACCATTGTCATTTTTACAGCGAGCAGTGCTATAAAAATGCACTGATTACTGTTAAAATGACACTGGCATGAAGGGGTTAACCTGTAGGGTTTAAGGCTGACCTAGGGAGTGCTTCTAACTGTAGGGGGGATGGGCTGTGTGTGACACATCACTGATCACTGTTCCCGATGACAGGGAACATTCGATCAGTGACAGTGTCACTAGGCAGAATGGGGAGATGCATGTTTACACTTGCCTCTCCCCGTTCTGCAGATCTGTGACCCGGCAGACACCGTGGGTCCGTGGGTCCCGCGGGCATGGTCACGGAGCTCGCATAAGGGGCGCGCAGGTGACCACACGGCTGGCAAATTAAAGAGGACATGCCCATTTGCCCAGCCATGCCATTCTGTCAACGTAAAAGTGCGCATGGCGGTTGGCAAACAGTTAAAGTGGTTGCAAACCCACAAGAAAAACTGCAAGACAAAGGCATAATCAGCTAGTATGCATATCACACTAGCTCATTATGAATTACTTACCTTAGATCGAAGCCCCGCAGCGGTCCTTGTACCCTGCTCTGGCCCGCGACATTGTTTCAGGAGTTTACTACTACTTTAAAATGTGTTAACTGCAAGTTGGATTTTAATGTGTTTGAACTAAAAGTCCATTTAAAACTACATGTCCTTCTAAAACTACTCTGTCCACATAGTGACAATGCTGCTGTGTGATTTAGAAATTTACAGGATTGTCACCCCATAACAGGAAGTTGGGAAATAATGGATTTATTGGTAGGATGAGTAGGTAATAAAATTGTTGCTGGAAGGACTGAGAAAACAAATACTGGGGTTTATTTACTAAAGCTGGAGAATGCAAAATCATCACTTCTGCATGGAAACCAATCAGATTCTAAGCTCAGCGTGTTCGATTAAGCTGATTGGTTTCTCTACAGAAGTAAATACACTGAAATAGGAATTTTAGGTACAAAATAAAATCTAAATAGAAGTACGGTACTAAGGGTATACTGAAAGGGTTCATAGAACCTTAGCAAGAAATATGACACAATACTATGACATGAGCAAAAAAGATATCAATGTACACATAGCATAATGTAGTTGGAATGAACCATGAATGAATAGTCAGTAAAGAGTCATTAATGAGAACTAAACTAGTGATCTGTAATTTGAAGAATAGCCTCAGAATGTTCAAATCATGGATTTGGTTTTATAAAAAGGCATTGAATTATAGAGGGAATTAAATATTTTTGTTCATAGGACAAATGGAGTTTACTCTCGCCTTCAAATGGGTAATAGGAGCTGAAACAGATTTCCAATGATTGGCTATAAGCCAGTGTATAGCAACACAGATGGTATGGATGAGTCTTATATGGGGGAGTAGAAATCTCTGGAGAATGGAAATAAAGAATTCTGGACAGCCACACTCCAAACGATCTTTGCCTTTATTCCTAAAATCAGGAAAAGCACTACAAGCCACAGCAAACTGAACAGCTGACACGTTTCACACTATACTTAGCGTTTAATCATAAGCTATGATTTAACGCTAAATATAGTGTGAAACGCGTCAGCTGTTCAGTTTGCTGTGGCTTGTAGTACTTTTCCTGATTTTACCACTCAA
Organism: Rana temporaria; assembly: GCF_905171775.1. Classification (NCBI taxonomy): domain Eukaryota; kingdom Metazoa; phylum Chordata; class Amphibia; order Anura; family Ranidae; genus Rana; species Rana temporaria. The sequence goes on from NC_053491.1 coordinate 167,731,117, forward strand.
GGCAAAGATTGTTTGGAGTGCGGCTGTCCAGAATTCTTTACTTCTAGTCTGCTATATGCATTGCCTGCACCTGTGGTTGCTGAGTGAAGGATAATCACACAACGGATCTGCCTGGAGCGGCAACTCCCCTTTTCCCTAGAAATCTCTGGAATAGGAGAGAACAGCAAACAATTGGCTGAGGTAAGGTGAATAGGGTTACCTGTTAGGCCTCGTACACACGGCCGAGGAACTCGACGTGCCAAACACGTCGAGTTCCTCGGCCAGTTCAGCCCTGAAGCCGCCGAGGACCTCGGCGGGCCGAGAGCTCCCATAGAACAACGAGGAAATAGAGAACATGTTCTCTATTTCCTCGCCGAGGTCCTCGTCGGGTTCCTCGGCCGAAAGTGTACACACGACCAGTTTCCTCGGCAGAATTCAGCCAGAAACTCGGTCGGAAGCTGAATTCTGCCGAGGAAACTGGTCGTGTGTACGGGGCCTCAGGCCTTGTACACACGACCGAGAAACTCGACAGAATCCATCAAGAAACTTGGTGGGATAGCTTTTTTGCCGAGTAAACCGGTCGTGTGTACGTTTTTCATCGAGGAAACCGTCAAGGAACTCGACGAGGAAAAAAGAGAACAAGTTCTCTTTTTCCTCGTCATGTTCCTCGTCGGGCTGGTTTTCGACGAGAAACACAATGGTGTGTATGCTTAGAAATGCTTAGAAACCCGTGCATGCTCAGAATAAAGTATGAGACGGGAGCGCACCTTAGGTAAAAGTAGCGTTTGTAATGGAGACAACCCATTTTTCACGCTGTAACAGACTGAAAAGTGCAAATCGTCTACCAAACTTTTACTTAACACGCAGTAACATGAGATTAGCAAAAGCAGCCCCAAGGGTTGTGACAGTGGAATCGAACTTCCCCTGCCATTGTATGTGTTGTACGTCACCGCATTTGAGAACGAGGAGATTTTATCTTGACCATGTGTATGCAAAGCAAGATTGTCGAGTTCCTTGACAAGCCTAACAAGGAACTCGTTGAGGAAAACTATGTGTCTTTTCCAACGAGTTTCTCGGTCGTGTGTACGAGGCCTTATAGTTGTAGCAAACAATTCTAGTTGACCAAATATGTGATATTTTCTCACATTTCCAAAAAATATGGGGAAGGAGCATCTAAAACAGACAAGGGAAACTGATGGACATGTGGCATGCAGTTTGGTGGGTGTAAAATAACACTGGTAAAAAGGTTAATAGCAGTTTCTTGAATGGTAAGTGATCTAGTACATTTACGAAGGTTTACTATGCAATCTTCCCAGTCATCAGAGGTACAGACAGGTTACAGTCTGATTCCCATTTGTGCATATATGGTAGCTTTTCTTGGGGGTTCATAATCACCAGATGACCGTAAATCACTGATATAAGGCCTTTTCCCCTTGGGGTTCTGTGACAAAGAGTTTTATAAAAAGAGGGGGATCCAATGTCAGACGTTCTGAAGTGTGTGGTATAGTAGTGTCTAATTTGAAGGAACCAGAATTTTTTCCTATTTGGAATATAATATGATGCTTGAAGGGTGGAGAAGGAGGTGAATGCAGAGCTGTCTATAAATTTTGTCAAAAATAAAAACTATCATTTTTTTATCATACAATGTTATGGTTAGCGTTTGGTTACTTAAGATGTAAGACTTAAGTTTTAAAGGTTCGGGACACATTTTGGGAGAATAATTTCCCAGTTATGTTTCCATGTTAGATTTAAGTATTAGGCCGCGTACACACGATCAGTCAAAACCGATGAAAACAGACTGAAGGACCGTTTCATCGGTCCAAACCGATCATGTGTGGGCCCCATCGGTCAGTTATCCTTTCGGTCAAAAAAAAGAGAACTTGCTTTAAAATTGAAGCGATGGATGCATAACCGATAGGTCAAAACCGTTAGTATGCAAAGGCATCGGTCAAAAGAATCAAGTCGACGCATGCTTGGAAGCATTGAACTTCATTTTTTTCAGCACGTTGTGTGTTTTACATCACCGCGTTCTGACACGATCGTTTTTTTAACCGATGGTGTGTAGGCACATCAGACCATCAGTCAGCTTCATCGGTTAACCGATGAAATGGTCCTTCAGTCCGTTTTCATCGGTTATGACCGATCGTGTGTACGCGGCCTTAAAGAGATAACTTGCAAAAAAGCAATATATTGTTCATGACTATGTTGTAAATATGTGCAGTGGCTTGCATTGTTAGTCTGGCCTATTATGCCATAAATGTCTGGTGTAGATGAATTCTGTAATTTTTGTTTATTTTTCACAATAGTAGATACATTGTGGTAGTGTGAAGTATCACGGAATGTTGAAAGCACCACAGACATGGAACATAATTAGGAATTCTCCACTTAACTCATGAGAGAAATTCAGTAGGTAGCCATTCAAGATTTCTACAAAATAAATATCAGATTTGTGTTAAAGTTGAAATAGATTTTTATAAGAGTACATAAAGTAATTAAATTTGAAAAACAGAGTTCATAGCACACTCACTGAGTTCCAACTTGTTGAGGCATCTTGCATAACATCCTAAAATGTTTCTGTTACAGTCTGAGATTTGTATGTGCCCCAGTGTATACAAGACATGTAGGAAGACCACTCTTACTAACTATGGGCATTCAAAAATCTCAGACAATGTAACATGCTAAAAATTGTTAGTCAGCTAACAGGAATTGTAAATAAAAGGCATCAACCAAAAGTACAACATGCCGTTAATTATATATAAGATGCAATTTTGTTACTAAATAAACATTTCAAATGAACTTCCCAGCATGGAGTAGTTACCATTAAATGCCGTATTAGTCTCAATTGATGTGGTATCCTTATATAGCATGATTCCCCTCAAAGCCAGCGTAAAATCATCCACAACATTTTTGGCATTTTTCTTGACCCACAACATCCATTAGAAATAATATTCCAACGTAAGCGCTTGAACTCATGTGTGCTCAGTATCTAAGGCAATATTTGGTTAGCTTGATATTGGAGTACCATGTAAAATAGTACAGCAACCTGTAAACGAGCATTCAGCACAATACGACACAAATCAGTGATCAGTTTTGGAATTGGTGAACCTTGAAAGACAATCTTTAAACAATCAAATACATTCCATCCTGCATGCAGTTAAAATGGGATTCCCTACAGTTACTATCAATTTGTGAATGTAGCCATATCCTTGAAATAAACCTGAAATGACAGGGATACACATGCTGCAGTTGCTGACCTCTGCTTCTAAAATTGTTTCTTGCTTCTCTGCCATGTTAAAGTTTTGATTTTAATACTTTTTCAGTCACTGAGGCCTCGTACACATGACCGAGAAACTCGACAGAATCCATCAAGAAACTTGGTGGGAGAGCTTTTTTGCAGAGGAAACCGGTCGTGTGTATGTTTTTCATCGAGGAAACCGTCAAGGAACATTTTTCCTCAACGGGAGTCTCAATTTCCTCGCCGTGTTCCTCGTCAGGCTGGTTTTCGACGAGAAACACAATGGTGTGTATGCTAAGAAACCCTTGCATGCTCAGAATAAAGTATGAGACGGGAGTAAAAGTAGCATTTGTAATAGAGATAACACATTTTTCACGCTGTAACAGACTGAAAAGTGCAAATCATCTCCGACCAAACTTTTTCTTAACACGCAGTAACATGAGATTAGCAAAAGCAGCCCCAAGGGTTGTGCCAGTGAAATCGAACTTCCCCTGCCATTGTATGTGTTGTACGTCGCCGCGTTTGAGAATGAGGAGATTTTTTCTTGACAGTGTGTACGCAAAGCAAGCTTGTCGAGTTCCTCGACAAGCCTAACAAGGAACTCGTTGAGGAAAACGATGTGTCTTTTCTGACGAGTTCCTCGGTCGTATGTACGAGGCCTCACAGGAACATGGAGAGAGATTCTGAATTTTTGGTTGCTTCTGTATGCTTGTTCTGGTCTGGCCTGTTACTCAAATGTTTTGAAGTCAGATACAGTCAGCAATGGTAGCCAACAAATATCTATTATGACAGTTACACTTTGAGCCACCACAAGTAGCAGATGTCAAGAAGTTTTCATCTCTCTTTGAATGGTGGGGTACAATGCCTTTGTTTTTATTGCTTCTCAGTATCACTACTTTTCTTGACCTACCTTATTGTTTATGAACAACACAGTAAAAAAGGCACTTACTGTATATACTCAAGTATAAGCCGACCCGAGTATAAGCCAAGGTACCTCATTTTACCACAAAAAAAATGGGAAAACGTATTGACTCGAGTGTAAGCCTAGGGTGAGAATGCAGCAGCTACTGTAAGTGGAAAAGAGGGCCAACAATGCCCATTTGTATGACTCACTGTGCCCATTGCAACCTCAATGTGCCCAACCTCACTGTGCCCACTGCAATCTGGAGGTAGGCAGTTGACTACTCCTGTTCCATTATATAGAGGCAGGGTCTGTTTATTTAAAGCTACATTTATCTTTTGAATACAATTGACTATGCATTCAATGGGCCCCAGTAGGTTACAGTTCAATTTTGAAAAAGATTTGTTAATGTAAATTCTATACCTGTAGGCCCTTTGTGGCACCCCAGAAGTTTTGCAGAGAAACACATCACAGATGCGAGCACCCTTTGTTGTTCAAATGTCCCTCATACACAATTCAATATCTCCTGAAACAGGAGCAACTTCGGTCAGAATTGCTGTCAGAGGGGAAGAGGGAGGCCTCGTACACACGACCGTTTTCCTCGACAGAATCCATCAAGAAACTTGGTGGCAGAGCTTTTTTTGCAGAGGAAAATGGGCATGTGTATGTTTTTCATCGAGAAACCTTTCGTGGAACTCGATGAGAAAAAAAGAGAACAAGTTCTCTTTTTCCTCGTCGGGAGTCTCAATTTCCTTGTCGTGTTCCTCATCGGGCTGGTTTTCGTAGAGAAACACGTTCGTGTGTATGCTTAGAAACCCTGCACATGCTCAGAAGGGTGGCAACAGTGGAATCAAACTTCCCCTTTATAGTGCCGTCGTACGTGTTTTACATCACTGCGTTTGAGAACGATGAGATTTTGTCTTGATAGTGTGTACGCTAAAAAAGCTTGTCATGGTTCTCGACATGCCAACCAAGGAACTCGTCGAGGAAAACGATGTTTCATGTGTACGAGGCCGGACATATTTTTTTTCTCCACCCGACACTTGTTGCATTGACCTTGAGTTTCTCTAATGGCGTGTACACACGATCGGAAACTCCGACAAGAAAACCGTGGATTTTTTCTGGCGGAATGTTGGCTCAAACTTGTGTTGCATACACATGGTCACACAAATCTTGTCGGAAATTCCGACCGTCAAGAACGTGGTGACTTACAACACGTACGATGAGCTGAGATCAATGAAGTTCAATAGGCATGTTGGAATTGCATATAGACGAGCAAATTTTCCGATTGGAACTTTTTCATTCGGAAAAATAGAGAACCAGCTCTCAATCTTTTGTTGGCGGAAATTCCAACAGCAAAAGTCCGATGGAGCATACACACGGCCGGAATTTCCGAACCAAAGGCTCACATCGGACTTTTCTTGTTGGAATTTGCGATCGTCTGTACGCGGCATAATTCTCCACTTAGTCTCATCTTTAGGAGTCATTCAATACTTTTGTGTCACCACTGCATTTTGGTTGTAATCTTTTTTTAAATTAACAATTTTTATTGTTTTTTTTAAGAAAAGCAAAAAGATACATGCACTATACACATGGCAGATATTTTGTATACACAGCACACTGAAAAAACAATTCAATAGACATTGTCACAGTAGATGAAGTTGGTTGTAATCTTAAAGTGATACTAAAGACTATTTTTTTCTTCTTTAAAAAACAAACATGTTATACTTACCAGCAGTGGTTTTGCAGAGAGCAGCCCAGATCCTCCTCTTCTTGAGTCCCTCTTCAGCGCTCCTGGCCCTCCCTCCTGTTCAGTGCCCCCACAGCAAGCAGCTTGCCATTGGGGCACCTAAGCGGATTTTCAGCTCTGTGTGCCCATTCAGACACAGAGCCTCAGTTTGGCCCCTCCCCCTCTCTCTCCTGATTGGCTAACTGACTTTGAATGTACAGCTAATGGCATTGCTGCTGTATCTAAGCCAATCAGGAGGGAGAGTCCTGGATGGCTGAAGCACCCGTGCAACATTGCTGGATAGAGATGAGCTCAGGTAAGTATTAGGGGGGCTGATGCAAAGAATGGGTTAAGATAAAAAACCTTCTGCCTACAATAACTTTAAGGCTATTATGTTGGGTTACATCCAAATATTGTGACCAGTGCTGTCACTACCATAAGACAGCTTAAGCAGCTGCCTTTGTGTGCTAGGATAGGCAGGGCAGTAAAATCAGAATCCCCAGCCACTTGCTAGGGATTCAGCTTTTCAACTGTCGGCTTTTTATGTGAAAGTGAGACAAGTGTCACTGCCACCACTGCGGTGATGAGCCACCCCCCCACCCCAGCCATGTTCACCGGGCTTGGCTGTCCCACCTGCAGGCTCGGTGTTGTCATGGCATGTGTCACTGGGAAGAGTGGCAGGGGATGGGGAGCTCAGTGTACCTCCATCTGCTCAGCCTCCCTCCTATACACAGACCAGGAAATGACATGTATGATATCACTTCCTGGACTGGAGCTGTCATTCTCCAGGATCAGTGCTGGGGGAAGCAGCTGATGGAACATGGTCTGCATCTTTGCCTAAGCAGACAAAAATCCTTGCAACGGCCCTGATTGTGACAGCATAATTAACTTCTGATTAATACTAAGGCTACTTTCACACTGAGGCGCTTTAGAGGCGCTAAAGCACTAAAAAAAGCGCCTGTAAAGTGCCTTTCCTGTCACTCCAGTCTGAAACCCTGAGTGCTTTCACACTGGAGTGGTGTGCTTAGAGGACGTTAAAAAAAATCCTGCAGGCAGCATCTTTGAGGTACTTTAAGAGTGGTGTATACACCACTCCTGAAGCGCCCTTGCCCTTTGAAATCAATGGGGAGTGCCGCCAAAGCACCTGCAAAGCGTCGTGGAAGCGGTGCTTTGCGGGCGCTTGTAACCCTTTATTCGGCCGCTGGGGGGTTAGAAGTGCCCCGCTAGTGCTCAAAAGCTCCTCTAAAACGACGGTTTTAAAAAAAATAAAACTAGTGGCGCTTTACTGCCAACGCTCCCACACCTCAGTGTGAAAGTGGCCTAATGTGTGTGAGTGCTTGTTTCACTACAGTCGTGACGTTAAATTGTTAAGTCTGCTAGGGCAGAAACTGTTTTTGTGTGTTAGTATTCTCTGTAGACTTCAAAGTATCATACAAGTAGTATATAAATACAGAACATCAATTAAAAATGGAAAATGTACCTAAAAAAATTGTTTCCTAAACAAAAATTCTGAGTATTGGGCAACTTTTAAACTTCCTGCCAAATGATTATAGCAAAAGAACAAACCATACATTTTGAGGTCTAACACTGATGCAGGATGGAAACTATTTCTACATCCTGCTGTATAATGTGTATGAATTAGCTTACTGCACCAGTATTCAGTACAACACATTCAAAAATGCATGTTAAATTGTTTAAACCAGCTAAAAATGACAGACCAGATGGAATGTGCAAAGATATACTGCCACATATCCCGAACAGGAAACTCATTGCATGCTTGTGGGTCATCACGTTTCTGAACTCGGCTATAACACACAAAACCTTGAAATCACTATTTTAACACAGCATGGCAAAACACAGAGGGAAAACTGTAATGCTGGTAATGGAATGATTTAACTCAAAAGCAGTACACTTAATAAGGACATTGGTTTTCTAAGATACCGTCGTTGCTAATAAGAATAGATTGCCTTTAATCTATCCGAAAATCAGACTTTGTTTCTTTATTTGTGTACAGTACGTATCAATTATTTTTGCATTTTTTTTTGGTTTGGCACTATACTGTAGTTTTTTTTTATATTTGAACATAACACAATAGTTGTTTCATTGTGGCATAGCTTGACTACTGCTTTTTGTTTCTTTTAGAATGTAAGTTTTATGCAATATAAACTAATAGTCCTATTATCAACTGTTTTAACATCATCTGTTACACCCAATGTAAATATTGGCAGATTGGTACAGGATCAGGGACAAATATATTGAATCAAATCAGAGAGAAAATTAATTCAGCAATACTTTTACTCCTATACCTCGGTGGCGGTTCGTCCAAGAGTGCATGGGCGCAGCCACCCTCTGTCACGCCACTCCCCCTGTGTGTAGTATGGATAGATTCATATACATTAATTTTACTTTTTGCTATAATAAACATCCCCCAAAAATATATATAAAAAAATGTTTTCCTCAGTTTAGGTCGATACGTATTCTTCTACATATTTTTGGTAAAAAAAATAAGCGTTTATTGATTGGTTTGTGCAAAAGTTATAGCGTCTACAATTAATTAATACTGTTCAGACACTTTTGACACCATTTTGGGACCATTGTCATTTATACAGCGATCAGTGCTATAAAAATGCATTGATTACTGTGTAAATGACACTGGCAGTGAAGGGGTTAACCAGTAGGGGGCGCTGAATTGGTTAAGGGTGTCCTAGGGATGTGTTCTAATTGTAGGGGGGATGAGCTACCTGTGACACAACATTGATGACCGCTCCCAATCACAGGGAGCTGTGATCAGTGTCCTGTCACTATGCAGAACGGGGAAATGCTTGTTTACATCAGTATTTCCCTGTTCTTCCTCTTCGTGAGACGATCGCAGGACTCCCGGCAGACATCGAGTCTGCGGGACCCGCGGTCACACTCACTGAGCTTGCGGCACGCGGGTGCCAACAATGCCACACCTTAAAGGGGAGGTACCTGTACGCCCATATGCCCAGTCGAGACATTGTGCCGACGTATATTAATTGCTTGAATTTATTCACATAAATCATACATATGATGCCACAGTATTTTTTTTTTAATCCTTTAAGTACCTTATTCCTGCAGCACTGTTGTGTGATCCCTGTTTTTTGGCATATGCGGGGAAAGATCCTTGGGAGGGGCTTCTATTACTCTGCTGATGCATGCTCTCTACAGTGTTAGTCTGTTTCTGGCCAGCCTAATTGAATTATACATATCAAAATCTATTTTATAACTCCCTATAAATCTATATTGAACATCAAATGTGTATTTTTGTGCATTAATATGGTGTAGGAGGAGTCAAACATGACTGACACTAGCTTTCATTTTGTTCCTACATCAGGTTCTTTTTTACTTTATAGGCATTAGTATTACATTTGAATACATTTAATATTTATTTTTACTTAAACTAAGCTTTTTTGTGAGTCTCTTGGTGAATGTAATCAATCAGCATACTATATCCCACCCCTATGGTGTTTAGCAATAGGAGGACGTGGAGGAGGAAGGAGGGAGGAGAGTATCATTTACCACTGTGTATACACCCACATGTGTGACTCTATAGTCACATGGGCTGCACAGATAAGAGGAAATTAAGAGCTTAGAAGGGAACTGCAATATGAGCATGCTAAGTAGAGGACACCAGCTGGTCTACACAATCTCAGCCGGCAGTGGGGACACAGTAAGAATGGGAGGGTCAACTGATAGCAGGATCAACCAGGTATAGTTCACTCTACAGAAAATGAATGCTTTAGTGGCTTTGAGAGTGTTAACACTCTGTTACATAGTAGGTAATGAGCGTTGTTCAAAGTCTGGGTTTAATGACACGTTAAGGCTGCATGGACCCCTAGAGGCTAAGCTCATGATCAATAACTAATAACTCTGTCTGAGCTGATGGAGTTAGGTAAAGCTGACAGGTAACATTTTTTTTTTTTATAATCTTGACAATAACATTGTTATATGACAGTTTTTAAATGCTTGTTATCAGCACTGAGGTAAGCTAGGGGACAAGATGTTCCTATAACTTGGCACTATGGGCCAGATTCACGTAGGGGAGCGGCGGCGTAACGTATCTTAGATACGTTACACCGCCGCAAGTTTTCATCGCAAGTGCCTGATTCACAAAGCACTTGCGATGAAAACTACGCTGGCAGCCTCCGGCGCAAGGCGGGCCAATTCAAATGTGCGTGTGCCATTTAAATTAGGCGCGCTCCCGCGCCGGACCTACTGCACATGCTCCGTTTCGCAATTCCAGTCGTGCTTTGCGTGCCGTGATGTCATTTTTTCGAACGGCGACGCAAGTAGCGTACTTCCGTATTCCCGGACGTGTTACGCAAACGACGTTAAATTTTAAATTTCAACGTGGGAACGACGACCATACTTTATACAGCAATACAATAGCTGTGTAAAGTTAAGGCACCAAAAAAAACGACTAACTTTGCGACGGGAAACTAGACTAGCGGCGACGTAGCGAACGCGAAAAACCGTCGTGGATCGCCGTAACTCCTAATTTGCATACCCGACGCTGGTTTACGACGCAAACTCCCCCCAGTGGCGGCCGCGGTATTGCATCTTAAGATCCGACAGTGTAAAACAATTACACCTGTCGGATCTTATGGCTATCTATGCGTAACTGATTCTATGAATCAGTCGCATAGATAGAACAACAGATACAACGGCGTATCAGGAGATACGCCGTCGTATCTGCTCTGTGAATCTGGCACTTTGTCTCTGGAAAGAATACAGAAAAATCGGTAGAGGAAATGCTGCACTATAATAACAGACTAAAGCCTCATACACACGATCGGACTTTTCTGTGGATTTCTGTCCGAAGGGCATTGTCTGTGAACTTTGTATAAAAAGAATGATTGCTGCGCTGCTAATATGGTAGGCGTGTGTAAATCATTACTGACATGATAAAGTGAACAATTATACACATCACAAGAAAAGTGCTTATGTGCTAATAAATACAAAAGTGAAATAGTGCACAGAAATATATAGAGTCCATATAGCTGTGGTTAGCTAGAGGTTGATTGAACGTGACAAATCTTCATATAAGCACCGAGTTGTGTTGGAAAGAAAATCCACAATAAGTGAAAAACAGCTGATTGAAGCACCTCCACCTTAGGTAAAATTTCCTGCTTACCGAACACCAATTAATAAATCACATGTAGTACTGATAGGTAACCTGTGAGTGTAACATTTTTCCTGTAGCGCCCATCCATACCAGCAAACAGGTTTAACGCATGAGTGCGTTCTGGCTAAGGACTACCCATTGTTTTCATCTGGTGTGGAAGAACCTAGCTGGGGAACGGAGGTTACCTATCAGTACTACATGTGATTTATTAATTGGTGTTCGGTAAGCAGGAAATTTTACCTAAGGTGGAGGTGCTTCAATCAGCTGTTTTTCACTTATTGTGGATTTTCTTTCCAACACAACTCGGTGCTTATATGAAGATTTGTCACGTTCAATCAACCTCTAGCTAACCACAGCTATATGGACTCTATATATTTCTGTGCACTATTTCACTTTTGTATTTATTAGCACATAAGCACTTTTCTTGTGATGTGTATAATTGTTCACTTTATCATGTCAGTAATGATTTACACACGCCTACCATATTAGCAGCGCAGCAATCATTCTTTTTATACTTTATACCATTTGTTCATCTAACATTTTTTTGCTGCAGCAGCTATACACTAATAGATTTTGACATTACGTCATCATTTATTATATTTATAGACCTGCGCTGTATTTTTCACATATACTGTGAACTTTGTATGCATACAAACGGCAGGACTTTTTCAGCCAACGTTCACCAAATCACATGGTTTTTCAGCTCTTTACCGCCACCCTTTGGGCAACTTCTGCTATTGTTGTCTGATCTTTAGCATTGGTTCTGAGCATGCGTGCTTGTACTTTGGACTTAAGTCCGATGGAGTTGTGTACACACGATCGGATTATCCTCCATCGGTCATTTGTTACCAGAAAGTTTGTCTGTTTTCACAGCGAACATTTGTCCGATGAAAAAGAGCCAACATTTGTCCCATGGAGCGTACACACGGTCTGATTGTCCGATAGTGTGTATGGGCCTTAAGAGTGGAGATTTAGATTACTACATCTGTTCATTGGTGACTTTACCTGTCTGAAGATAAAATTATTAGATAATGTCATGGAAATTTAAGGTTTCGCAATGAGATTTGATCAGTTGAACCCAATTTATAATCAATGGAATATCTACAAGGGAACAGATCATACACAGGCACCAGTGTGATTTAATCTGACCATACACTGTTAACAGATGACTCCATCCACATAACTAGGTGGATGGGAAAATCCCTCCTGCTGTAGCATTGTATTCTGACATCATGGTCTTCTGTTCTCTTTTGTTGTTCTCTGAATACACTGATCAGCAGGTCAAGATGATTGGCTGCAGACACTGATTAGGACCCCTTTCACATTGGGGCCACCCATGCATTTGTGGTAAAGCGCTGCTTGTTTTAGCAGGACTTTACCATTGTTAAAGCAGCGCTTTTCAGCCGATAGCGGGGTGCTTTTAACTCAAAAAAAGGGGTTAAAAACTCCTGTGTTGCAGTGCTTCGAAACCGCTTTGCCCAATGGGCAGGGGCATTTTGGGAGCACTGTATACAGCACTCCCAAACCACCCCTAAGATGCTACTTGCAGGACTTTTTCTAACGTTCCGCAAGTGCAGGCACTTTACATGCACTATTTCTAGTGCTAAAATGCCTGAAAACTGCCTCAGTGTAAAAGGAGTCAGAACATTTTACCATTTAACAGAAATTGATCAAATGATCAACCTCTGTCTGGAGGGGATGGATACACATTGATTGAAATTCAGCTAGTCCCTGTTGTACTGCAAAATTCCAATACTGTAAGTGTATGGCCAGCTTTATTGAGCAAAAAGACACAGCTTAAATACTCTACACAAACAAGGACAAAATATTTTATTTTGGTCATTCTTTGACCACACAAATCTACTACAATAACTAATGTTGATAATAGATTTTAGTTTTGCAAAGTTAGATACATTTGGGATATTTTACACAATAGTTATATGAATTAGAAAATATGTATATTTTAAAAGGGGGAATTCTTGTGAATGTACATTTGTGTGTATGTTAAACATTGTATTACTGACTTCACCAGAATTCTCTACCAGGGAGCCTCCTTGCTTAGCAAATCGGTTCCTGTACATCTCTGTTTCTATCCAGTATCCACTACTTCTACTAATTCTTTCTACTGAGAAATGTTAGACTTTGAACCAAAAATAGATTTCTTTTTATCTTATTCATCCTTGAAAAATTGAATGCAGTACAGTGTGAATACATCTGACATGAATATAAATTAAGAGAGTTAATATATAAATATAGAATCTAAAAATACACATGAGTCTGCTGGTGGGAAAACCTATAAATACATATATAATATGTTTTAATATGCCTGACAGGCATGACTGATATTGTAAGATTTTATGTCATATTTCATCATTTATAGTTGCTGGAATTATTTTAGGTCGTTCATATTCAGAAATAGATGAGGCACCAGCATAGATGCAAGATATTTTAAGTTTGACCTTTGTTGAGAAAAACATAGAACAGCTGCTTCTTTAGTCAAGCTATTCTTAAAAGGGCTGAACTTTAATGTTATGGGGTTAAATAATATCTCAATAGAACATGCAAAACATACATAGACTTAGTATTTATGCACTCATATGAATGACTGAAAGTTTTGTTTACAGATCCAGCCTGCGTAAGCAAGCTACTGTATTTGCTCATGTGAAAAATCTCATTATGCATCTGTGATCACATACGTATTATCTGCATTCATAAATAACTTTGAAGACTCACATTTCTATGCACAGAGAAATATTTTGAATGAAACTAGAAAACATGTGTATAGACTAATTTATTAGGTTCCAGAAGTACCAAATTTCTATTGCATCAGTATGCTATATTACCAGTAGACTGAAATCTATAGCTATACACATTAAACTAGCACAAGCAGCAGTAAAGGAAGAAAATATCTATCTATCTATCTATCTATCTATCTATCTATCTATCTATCTATCTATCTATCTATCTGTCTGTCTGTCTGTCTGTCTGTCTGTCTGTCTGTCTGTCTGTCTGTCTATCTATCTATCTATCTATCTATCTATCTATCTATCTATCTATCTATCTATCTTCTTTTCTCTTGCAAAGGAAACTCAGCAGATATCCTTCTTCAATACTTCTTAAATAATTGTCTTAAGTAGTGAGGAGTGAAATTAGGAGGTTTTATTTCCCTGAAAGTCCAAAACAAAATGGTAGGTTTAGATAAAACTTAGTCATTTTGATGAAAGACAATGGAATCATACAGGTGATGAAATTAAGATGTTTTCTGCTGGGGTTTTATAACCTCCCTGCCAGTATGATTATGTCTGGAATTTTGTACCAAAAGCGGTCCAATTCTTTTGCATGGAAATTTGGTGATATATATTGTAGGCCTGCAATTCTTAGGAATAACTCACTTAAATCTGTCCAAACAAGAGTCTAGTAGACATCCCAAATATGATAAAGTTTAAAACACAAAATCATAAATTATAATATAATAAATAACTATAAATAATTATAACAAATAATAATGTAATTATGATAAAAATTATTCAATAATGTAATCAAATCAAAAACACTGAAATTTGCTCAGTTGCAGAATTGTCGCTGTCATTATTTTTATTGTTTGATGACGAATTTCCCCACAAATCGCTATCGCTCAATTCTGCAAGTGATTCTAATTTATTTAATACAAAAAAAACAGCGCTAACCTTAACAAATAAACACAGGCAATGATAAACCAGAAGGCTGCAATTAAGTGGTATAAACACAAATAATATAAATAAAGAGAAAACTGCGCCAAAAAAATATACTAGCAACCAAAGGCTATATATAATGAATGTGGATATTAAACACATAAATAAATAGTGTCCAAAATTGTGCTGATTAAATTGCGTTGGTGTACGCAAGACAAACAACACCACAGTGAGCTTCAAAACATCCGTGAGGGACCGCCACCACATGGAAAGCCGCTTACCGAAATGGCAGGTTTAAACAGCAATGAAAAGTGCAGTCTCCGTCCACAGGTAGAACCACTGGTCGACAGGAGCCCCAACAGTGTAACCTCAGATCATATAGTTGCTAAATCTCTCCGTAGCTCAGTAACAAGAAAATGGACCATAGTGTGATATTGTTTAGGCCAATTTATTAAAAAAAGGAATATTGCACTTACAAACAGAGATGGTAAAAAGCATAAAAAAATACCAGCCGGCACTATAGGAGCCCTTCCTCCTTCACATCGAGTGCAGTGACGTCACTGTCCGCCGTCCCAGACGCGTTTCGTCATACGTAGACATTTTCAATGGGGATGGGCAGTACACTGACTCACTGCAATAAATAACCAAACCTTGTTCTGACATGCAAGGAAGTGGCAAACGAAAAACGCCATATTGACTATGGGAAAGAGGTCCATTCCAGCCCACACTGATAATGGAACCGCTCACCAATGGGAGTTAGCTATGCGCCCTTCACCCAAAGGGACAGTATTTAATAGGAGATGGCAGTTATTTGGCAGATTACCACCAACAAACCTGACTAATATATGACCAAAAACATATTTTGTTTAAACCCGAGCACAGCAAAGCTGACCTAATGCTGCGCTGTTGACTAGCGACCCCTAGTGGGAAAACTAATTGATACCTCATATTAAATGGGTGTAAGTGACCATAAACCAGGGTCTATACATTATAGACCTAGTGTGTATATTGCCATGTCAATGATGGACCAAAGACCATACAGTGTATTATACAAAAAAAAATGTATCTATATATATAAATAATACATATAAAAATGAAATATAAAAAACAATGCCTATAATAGGCTAATACTTAATTTACCCATATTACTGGAATGATAATTTTTTTGTGTTACCAAGTCTAATCTTTTTCAATACCCCCTCTGTTTTCTGTAATGTCTTCTTTTCACCTTGAGACAGTTTTCATATATTGCCCATAACAGTATCATCCTGATTTAGGCCCCATTCATAGTAGGCATAGTGGGATTTTCCATTCCTGCGTTTTTTTTCCTAATTTTTCCTGTGTCGCATATGAATGGGTTGGCCTACACGAGAAAAACGCACCAAAGAAGCTCCCACACCTTTTAAGGCAGTGAGCTTTGCATGTTTTTTTTACTACATGTTTTAGCACATTTTTCGAGTGCCAAAACATGTGACTGCTAGCCATGTTTAGGGTGCCATTAATGGCACTGCAAGCACATCATGCGTTTTGGTGTGTTTTTCGCATGTTCTAGGGAATATGTACAGAAACATATATTTATTTTCTGGAATTCATTTCTGGAATGCACAGGTGTAAATTAAAGGAGTTGTCAAGGATTTTTTTCCCTAAATAGCTTCCTTTACCTTAGTGCAGTCCTCCTTCACTTACCTCATCCTTAAATTTTGCTTTTAAATGTCCTTATTTCTTCTGAGAAATCCTCACTTCCTGTTCTTCTGTCTGTACCTACACACCATAATGCAAGGCTTTCTTCCTGGTGTGGAGAAAGCCTCTTGAGGGGGGAGGGGGCGAGCAGGGGTGTCAGGGCGCCCACTAACACACAGCTCCTTTCTCTATCTGCAAAGTAGAGAGCATCCTGACTTGCCTGCTCGCCCCCTCCCCCCTCAAGAGGCTTTCTCCACACCAGGGGGAAAGCCTCGCATTACGTTGTGTGTAGTTACAGATAGAAGAACAGGAAGCAAGGATTTCTCAGAAAAAATAAGGACATTTAAAAGCAAAATCGAAGGATGAGATAAGTGAAGGAGGACTGCACTAAGGTAAAGGAAGCTATTTAGGGAAAAACATTGTTTTCCTTTACAACCCCTTTAAGCCTTAGTGTAAAAGATGTTTGAACAATAAAAAAATGTCCAACCACACTATTCCCATATTAGATGTGCCAGTAACACTATGCTTGCCACTGTAACAGCCACAACTATTTTTAAATCTATCTTCATTGCTTTCAGCTATAACCTGACTATATATGAAGGGAAACATTAAGCCACCACCTCAAGTGCTGCTCATTGCACTTAGAGGAACATTGGTTGCAAGGAGGACTGAATGGCAGCATGGTTCTAAAAAAAAAGGCACAGGTTAATCACCTTGCTGCCCCTATAGCAATAATAGACAACAAGGCATTCAGCCACTTTTCATGTTTTTATTGTGGGATGGGATGACAATGTAATGTTTTGAAATAATTACACCATTTGTACAGGTGGCAGGCTTTGTCTCAGCCATGGTATGCATATGTATTTGTGTATGTATGTTTTAATGCACATAAACAACTACTATATGTGGATATACAGTATATATATATATATATATATATATATATATATATATATATATGTATATATATATATATGTATATATATATATATGTATATATATATATATATATATATATATATATATATATATATATATATATATATATATATATATATATATATATATATATATATATATGTGATTTTTTTTTTTTTTTTGAGTGACATGCCTGTAACATACTGTATTTAAAATACTGAAACGTGGCTTTGACTAACAAACACTGAAATAAATACCATGTGCTCAGTATTTCTCTGCACAATTTATCATAATGGAAGAAGACATCTAAAGCATGGGCTGTGTACAGAGGTTATTGGAAGCCTTCATGTATAGCCTTCCCTATAACAGAACATGTACATAATACAAATTTGATTTAGGTAACAAAAAATTAGGATTTGTTTGTTTTTTTTGTTAAAAGACAGCTTAATTATCCTTAAATTATTCTATGAAGTGTGAATTTAATGAACTGAGAAAAAATGTTCTAAATGTTACAGAAATAAGAATCAAAGCCAGCTTAGAATTATGCTCTAGCTAAGAGTAGGACATTGTCTCAGCCACTGATCTACCTGGTAGATAAAAGACATTCCTTTTAGATGTGAACTGTTGGTGACAAGGATTTAGACTAATTCAAAAGTGTAATGCTAAGTCTTCAGTGGATAGCATGAGACAGCTAATTTGCAGCTGACATTGAAAGAATTTAAGAAATGTGAATTTTTTGAACTTTTTTTAGATATATATGGTAATAAGAAATGCATATGTCACCTTGGTTTAAATGACCAAAATAATCATTTATAATATTTAATTTCCTTTATCTATTTATTTTGTTTGATCAAACTGCTTCGTTAGATTATGTGATGCTGTAGGAAGCCACTTTGACAACACTGCATTTTCTTTTCTTTGCATTTGTTTTTTTAATGATGATCCATATCTTTGTAAACTAATCACTAGAATGCACACATTAATCATTGTAACCTTTTTTATTTATAATGAGATACTGCACTTCAATATAAATGAATGGCAAATGCAATAGTTAATACTAAACATATAAATAGGAGATTGCTTCTAAAATTCTAAAAACTCATTATGAGTTCCAAAATAAATAAAGGCAATAAACCCATAGAAATAATCAGATTATTACTATTTATCATAGTACTAAACACTTTGCTTTACTATATCAAACAATAGATATAAGACCCTGTCCAAAGGAGCTTATAATCTAAAGCAGTGTTGCCAACCCCCCCAAAACAAAATTTACTGGCAGGATGCCAAAATTTACAAACGGCATAAATTTTTTTCAGACAAAAATCCTGACATTTATTGACAGAACCACATTTTTTACTGACACTGCAAAAAAGTTCCTAAAATTACAGTTTTCTGTGCCAAACAGTTCAAATATCAATATTTAAACTATAAACAAATAGCTAGTGCTATTAGCAATGTGTTTAAGTTTTCATGCAGGTCAAACCTTAAAGCCTCGTACACACGATCAGTCCATCCGATGAGAACGGTCCGATGAAGCTGACTGATGGTCCATCGTGCGTACACACCATCAGTTAAAAAACCGATCGTGTCAGAACGCGGTGACGTAAAACACAACGACACTATCGATTACCAGTCCATTGGTTACATTTTAAAGCAAGTTCTAATTTTTTTGACCGAAGGTTAAATAACCTATGGGGCCTACACATGATTGGTTTGAACTGATGAAAACAGTCCTTCAGACCGTTGTCCTCTGGCTATCCTATCGTGTGTACGAGGCCTAAAAGTTAAAATTTGTATGCAATCAGGCAGGCCCTTGCACTACATGGTTTTGGTAAACCTGAAGAGAAAAACCTGCAGGAAAACTGTGTGTATGGGGCTTTATGTTGAGGGGAATGCTGCAGATCATGATCTAAGGGGGAACTCTAATGTAGAGGGTGGCTCTGGTGAACAGAGACCAACTTATATCAGAGTCCACTGCTTTCTCTTTACATCAGAGTTACCACTTACATCAAGGTCCGCAGACTGTGTTCCCCCTTGCACTGTAAGGGGGAATGCTGCAGACTCTGATGAAAAGGGGAACACCAGGAACTATGATGTGGGGGGCACTCTGGTGACCAATGACCACCTTCCACAGAGTAAATACACTAAGGTAAAGGGGGAGGGGTCACTAATATCTAAGATAGGGGGAGAACCTTTATACCAGTGCCCACTTACATTATTGTATTCACTCCCCCGTACATCAGCCAACCCCCCCAGAATGGCCTGGCGGAGCTGTAACTGGCCTCCTCTCAGGTGCACCGTGCTGGGCTCATTCAGATGGCTCCAGCTTGGTGCCTTTGGTTTTATCCTATAGTCTCTTCTCCACAGGCCACACATGTCTGACTTCTTCCGTGACAGCGCTCCCACTCTTGACTCCTCTCCAGACTCACCTTCAGAGACTGTAAACATGATACAGGAGATGATTGGAGGCTGTAGACATGTTACAGGAGATGGTCAGAGACTGCGGACAGAATACAGGAGGAGGAAACATCATCATCACGGGGCACCGGCGGGCAGAGGCAGCACTCGTGGATCTGATCTTCTTGGCAATTCCTGGAACTGCGCATGCCACTTTTCTCCTGCTATTGACATTTGCGAGCAGGAGAAAAGTGCCCTTTACGGGCAGTTGGCAGCACTGATCTAAAGGAACAAAGTCATTCTCATTCTGGAAACTCATCCTTAAAGTGGAATTAAAGCCCAATACTAACTATTGTTTAAAAAAATCCCTGCCCCCTTCTCCTACCTATTTTGCCTACCCAGTGTAACAAAGGCTCTGTATACTTGCTCAATAATGGTTGGGAATTCCAAGTGCCCTGACAACACCCATGGTCTGCCCACTGACACGGGGCAGACGGAGCTGAAGGATCACATGACCTGACTGGAGCAAACTTTAGTGAACATTTTGTACACAGTATGGGGGATAGGTATAAGAAGGGGGAATAAAGTATTTCTAAGAATAGTTAGTGTTAGGTTTTAATTCCACTTTAAAGTGGTTCTAAAGGCAGAAGGATTTTCTATGCATTAAGATAAAAAACCTTGCAGCAGTCCCCCTAATAATTTACCTGAGCTCCATCTCGATCCAGCAATGTTGCATGAGAGACTTGGCTGTCTGGGATTCTTTCTGCTTTTTGGCTGAGACACAGCAGTGGGACCATTGGCTACCGCTGCTGTCAATCAAAGTCAGTGAGCCAATGAGAAGAGAGAGGGGGTGGGCCGAGCTGTGGCTCTATGTCTGAATGGACAAACAGAGCAGCAGATTGACCTGGGTGCCCCATAGCAAGCTGCTTGCTGTGGGGGCACTCGGAAGGAGGGAGGGGTCAGGAAGGCCAGAGAGGGACCTAAGAAAAGGAGGATCTGGGCTGCTCTGTGCAAAACCACTGCACAGAGCAGGTAAGCATAACATATTTGTTATTTTTAAACAAAAAAGTAAGTTTAGAATCACTTTAATTGTAGATATCATGTAAGTATACAAACTTAAGCAGTTCTTGGATGTAACCTAACTTTGAATATCTTTTAGATAATTGTTTCAGATATTATTTATGTCTACTGAAAAGGTATTAGATTGTAAGCTATCAGAAGCAGGGCCCTCCTAACCCTCTGGTTTTAAATTGTATTGCAATTGTACTGTGTCCCTTTAATATGGAAAGCCATGTGCTAATTATAATCTCGTATTATAATAATATCAATGATATAATAATAATAATGTAAACCAAATTCTATTTTCAGTATGTTTTGCATTATGTCTTACTGTATACAGTATTCATAAAAAAAAATGAATCTTTTGCAAAGTTTTTTTACCTGGAGATCCTGCCAGTAACACCACTTTCTGTTGCAAACTCACAACATTATAGCGTTGCCTCACAATTAGCAATATCATTATTATCCTGCTATGCACTCTCCTCTAATGCCGTGTACACACGATCGGATTTCTGATGGAATAAAATCCGATGGATACTTTTGTCAGATATCTGATGAAGCTGACTTTTATCAGTCTTGCATACACACTATCAGACTACATTCCGACCGTGCCAAAACACGGTTACGTACAACACTCTGACGAGCCAAAAATAAATCAAGTTCAATGCTTCCGAGCATGCGTCAACTTGATTCTGAGCATGCATGGATTTTTCTCCGATGGAGTTTCACACAGACGATCGTATTTTCCTATCGATTTTTTAAAATTTAAAACATGTTCTATTTTTTACACCGATGGAAAAAAGACCGATGGGGTCTACACACGATCGGTTTGTCAGATGAAAAAAGTCCGTCAGACTGTTTTCATCGGATAAACTGATCGTGTGTACACGGCATTAGTAAGTTGGCTGCCCATCTGATAGGCCTGATAGCAGCCCAACAGACAACTGAAACAGCTGTATTATAGGCTATCAATGCTGCTGCCAATTTGGAAGCAGCAATTTAGCATTATCAGCCTGCAGCATGAAGTGATGTTACTGGGAGGATGTCCAGTTAAGAAAATTTACAACAGATTCACATAAATATATATTTTTTTACAAAAACTGCATACAGTGAGGCATGAATACAAACAACCAAAAGATAGTTATCCATGACTAAGCTCCAAGGGGCAGAGCGAAATGCGTTGGGGACATGGCCTGGTTGGAGTCCAGGCTGAGGTTGCCATTCACATAGCCAGCATAGGGACAGCATAGATGTGTGGCTCCAGGGAGTCCTTCCTTCATTTTTAGTGATCATAGTAACTGGGATGAGCTCCTTCCCTTGTCAGTACTCCCAGTGGCGGATTTGGGGATTTACACCCCGCCAGTGAGCTTGAGTGGCACACAAAGCAGTCCAGGGTTGCAGACAAAAAAGATATTGGGTTTACATACACTTTAAATCCAATACTTTGTTTATTTGCAATATTCTGGAAGGATGTTCAGTAACAATTTACCATTTTTAAAACAAATCTAGGGCTCTACAGTTTAAAGGGGTTGTAAAGGTACAATTTTTTTCCTAAATAGCTTCCTTTACCTTAATGCAGTCCTCCTTCACTTACCTCATCCTTCGATTTTGCTTCTAAATGTCCTTATTTCTTCTGAGAAATCCTAACTTCCTGTTCTTCTGTCTGTAACTCCACACAGTAATGCAAGTCTTTCTCCCTGGTGTGGAGTGTTGTGCTCTCCCTCTCCCTTGGACTACAGGAGAGTCAGGACGCCCACTAACATACAGCTCCTGCAACGTAAAGAGCGTCCTGACTCTCCTGTAGTCCAAGGGAGGGGGCGAGCACGACACTCCACACCAGGGAGAAAGCCTTGCATTACTGTGTGGAGTTACAGACAGAAGAACAGGAAGTGAGGATTTCTCAGAAGAAATAAGGACATTTAAAAACAAAATCGAAGGATGAGGTAAGTGAAGGAGGACTGCACTAAGGTAAAGGAAGCTATTTAGGGAAAAAATGGTACCTTTACAATCCCTTTAAGCTTATCTAACAACAAGAAAAGTTGCTCATACTGTATGTGTGCAATTCCTATGCAGAATTCTGATCTTACTGTCAGTAAGAAACTTGGTACACTTAATGCTCACTCACTGACAACCATTGGAGATTATGTAGACATAACCAGAACTGTCAGCAGCAGATATTGCAGTCAGATGTCTCCGAATCTGACTAAGGAAGACAGTGCTCATTATATGTATCACACCATTGTCTTGCAGACTCAGCTTTCTCAATGTTACCATGTAGAATTCCCATTGCCCTAACTGTTTTAACACTTACACTAGAAATGACAGTGAAAAATGTTTCATAACAACACAAATCTAATGTGATGAGAAATAACTTGCTGGTTTAATTAAGTTCTTAATTTTTTTTTTTATCATTTGAAAAATAAATTGCTTGAAAAGTGGGAAAGGTCAACCTACTTATACTACTACTACTAATAAAAATAACATTCAAAACTCCTCTCATTTGAAATGATTGTAAATTATCTTATCAGGCCAATTTGACAAGTGAACATAAATTGTACAGATTCTATATTTTGAAAAAGGAAGTCTTGCAATTGAATAAGCACTAAATAATTTTGCTGACTGGAAAAAAAGTATAGACTTTGCAATACAGTACAAGTTACAGGTGTCTGTGCAATTGCTGAAGTTCTTATTGAGAGGAAATGAGAAACCAGACAGGAACAAATGAGCAATATGCTTGCTCAGTTTTTCTACTTCAGCAGTATTCAGGGCTGGCCAGGAACTGTGTAAAAGTACAATTTGAAACAAAGAGGATAGATGATACAGGATGTTTTTTTGTAATAAATAAACATCATTCATATAATCAACATATGCATATATTATTCAAACACTGTACACAATATATATTTAGTCTGAAAAATGCTCGAAGCAGAGAGTTTTATAGGACATAAAGCCTCTCTAAAACTTAAAACATTAAATAATATATTGCAGATGATGGGGCTGCATTTGTTTTCTCGTTTTCTCATTATTTTTCATTTCACCTTCCAGTAACACACCTTGGGGTTGATTTATTAAAGGCAAAAACGTCCAGTGCTCTCTACCTGTCCTGCATTACGGTATTTTAACCACTGCTGCCCCGGAAGATTTGGCTGGCCATTTTTTGCGATACGGCACTGCATCGCTTTAACTGACAATTGTGCAGTCGTGCGACACTGATCCCAAACAAAATTTACATCCTTTTTTCGACACAAATAGAGCTTTCTTATGGTGGTATTTGATCATCTCTGCGGGTTTTATTTTTTGCGCTATAAGCAAAAAAAAAAGAACATTTTGAATTACAGTACTGAAAATTCTTACAGATTACAGTACTGTATATAATAATTACCCTTTGTCCCTAGTGGTCTGCCCAGTGTCCTGCATGCACGTTTATATAATAAAGACTGTTTTTTCTGCCTGGAAACTGGAGATTGTCCATAGCAACCAAAAAGTGTCCCTTTAAATCAAAAGTGCTTTTAGAGCAGCTAGAAAACAGCGATAATAAATTAGAATCACTTTCAGAATTGAGCGATAGCGATTTGTGGGGAAATTCGTCATCAAACACTGAAAGTAATGATAGCGACAATTCTGCAACTGAGCAAATTTCAGTGTTCTTGATTTGATTACATTATTGATTAATTTTTATTATTATTATATTATTATTTGTTAGAATTATTTATCGTTATTTATTATATTATAACTTATGATTTTGTGTTTCAAACGTTATCATACCCGGGATGTCTACTAGGCTCTTGTTTGGACAGATTTAAGTGAGTTATTCCTAAGAATTACAGGCCTACAATATAAAACGCCATATAATGGTAAAATCTGACATAATCATACCACGAGGGAGGTTAAAGTGTAAATTAAGGTGAAATTAACCTGTTTTTACCTAAAACAATCAGACATATCAAGTGCAAAGAAAGTCTGGGGACATAAGGGGAAGAAATTGTCAAACAGATCTAGAGAAAAGATAATGTCCTTTATCTATGCATTGTAAAAACAAATGTGCAAGCAAAGAAAACAATTGCAGTGGTATAAGAGGATTATTCCTCATTTTAAGACAGTGGACAAAGCCATGCATAACATTTCTTTATGCCCCATCAGCCAGATGTACATCCAAAACCACTGGAATGCAGCCTCATATTATAGAACTATTCATTCCAAACTGCAAATAACTGTCTCAGAATTTTTTAGCCATCATCAGTGCAGCGTTGGGGACCACATCTTCTGTAAAGTAGGACATGGGACTCAGCGAGACAGCATAACTATAAAAGTTATAATGAGAAGGAACTAAAACATTTGAACAGTCCTCCAACTGAATTAGTGCATAGCACACTAAAGTCTTTTAGAAGCATTCATGGCTCATACCTTCACATATCCAAAAAATAACAGAATCACAGAATCATTTTAATGATAGGGGATATAATTAGACAAGTGAATCTGTCACCGTATTTACACACACACTCACTATATTTTGTTTGTTTGGTCAAATTTACACAACAATTTTTTTTACATATATTTATTATTATTATTATTATTATTATTATTATTATTATACAGGATTTATAAAGCGCCAACAGTTTACGCAGAGCTTTACAACATATATATATATATATATATATATATATATATATATATATATATATATATATATATATATATATATATATATATATCAGGCTCACTTCTGCACAGAAACCAATGAGCTTCCATTGAGCTTGGTTTTATTACCAGGCTTAATTGAACAAGCTGGGGTTAGAAGCTCATTGCTTTTCAGCTTTAGTAAATAAGCCCAAATGGGTACTTAAAAGTGGGGTACGCCTGTACAAATGTGAGCTGTGGACCTTAGATTGTAAGCTCCATGAAGGGTAGGAACTGATGTAAATGTACAACATATATTCAAAGCGCTGCATAAATTGACTGCATTATACTGTAGATTATATATAGTGTGCAACAGCCTCTAAATTAGTTAGCTGAAAAGTGGTATGCTTAAAATTTTAAGTAGTGTAAGCATAAACACATTTAATACTTATTAGGGAACTTAGCTTTTTCATGGATCTTTGTAATTCATTTTCTAAGGAAGAATTAAAATAACAGTAAAGATGTCAAGCACCTAGTAAGTGAATAACTGAGTAACTATTACAAAGCGATGACAAAATGAGCTTCATTAATATGCAGAGTGCTTCATGTGTATTATTTATGCATGTTAATGTATGTTAAGGGAATTCTAAATAGTTTGTGTAATTAGGTAGCAATGAAATAAATACATGTTGTAAATCAAGCATTGCTACTTCTGATCATTAAAAGCGTATTAAAAATACTTACACTTGGGGTATTTAAGGAGAATTTATTACTACAACTTTTCAATTAACCATCAGTAAGCCCACTGGACTAAAGATGCAAGAATCAATTGACAATACAGTTTATGTTGGATATAGTATCCCTGTCGTGGTTAAATTAAAGGAATGTGACATCTACAGAAGCAGATCTATTTGAAGTAACTGTCAATCTTTGCAATCAAAGGATTGCTTCGTCGTAGCCAATTAGATCCTTTATCATGCTTAGTAAGATTATAAAGTCCTACTGAGTTCAAACATTGTCCCTATTGAACTGCAACCTCTAGAGGACTGTGTAGTTGGTGCTTCCAATGCTAGGACCTAACTGAGATCTTTTCTGTCAAAATTGTTGAAAAAATGCCTCATTTAACTGACTGTTCCTACTATGAGGTAAGAAATGCTGGTTTCTGTTATTTCTAATTTGTTTTAAAATGTACCCTATCGTATATGCATATATGCAAAAGTATATATAAATTACATATCATTGACTGTCATGCAAATAGTATTGAACATGTTAGCAATGTGTAATTAGTTATGCGCTTTTTTCCCTTCCTATTGAATTATTATGTGTTTTTGAACTGTATGTATATTTTACATAAACCATTAACACATAAAAAACATGCCAAAAAATGTTTACCATAGATATAATTGTATTACTAAACTAGAAAAACTTGTATTTTGTGTTTAAAAAAAAAAAACACAGAACGAACTTTCCTTTTTATTGCTTTTTTCCCTTTAATATATACTATCTTCAATTTGTATGAACCGCTGGCATTGATCGATACTCTTAATTTACTTAGGGTGCTTGAAATGTTTTGAACTGAGCTATGCGTTTGTAATTTTTTTTTACACTTTTTGTAAAACCTTTTGTCATCTGACTCATGTGTAATCTTTCCAATAAAGTTTAGAATATAGTGTGCTGCTATATTTTAAGATAAAGCTGGGTTTCATATCCATTAGTCAAATGAAAGCCCAAGCCTTTTTTTAAATGTATTTATTTAAGGTAACACAACTTTATGTAATTCAGTATATTAAGTCAATATACACTTTGAAAATTGAACACTCAGTTTATTAGGTGAACAGCTTCTACTCCTTTGGTAAATCAATTCTAAAGCTTACCTAGTATCAGTCTCCAGATCAAAATCTTAGCCATATATTTGTCAAATGATAAAAATGAAACAATAATCCTGCATCATATTTTATACTGTGTATGAAAGTAATTGTTACATAAATTTACCTATTTTTATTACAGGTTCAAACACACCTGGAAAACCCAGCAAAGTATCATCTGCAACAAGCACAAAGGCAACAAGTAAAACAGTACCTAACACTTGGGACCAAATTTTCTGCGCAGACTCTATCATATTCACGCTCACACAGTATTCAGCCAGTAGGAATTACACCACCTGTAAGGAATGGAAATATGTCTCCTGTGGCTGAAAGTTGCACAGCAAATGATACTGTGTCAAAGCTATTAACTTTGGATTCCTGTCACGGAAACGAGGTATTCTGTCTAAACTACTAGTAGTGCTGCATGAAAAGAGGTACAACTCTCTTTTTGCTGTATTGGGTCTCAGAAGAAAGGAAAGTTTATCTAGACGGACAAAACATTTCCTCTATACACGTAAACAAATTAGGCTTTTAACACCATAACAATGTGGTAGCTATAATTTGAAGAACAATACACAGTGGTAATCTATAGTTTGCCGCACAATACACCTTTGTATCCTCCAAACACCAATTCTAGATCCAGTTAAGGTTCTAGTTCATTCCTATGTCCATTGATCTGATTGGACATGGATGAACTGTTATGTAGTATATATTTAGCTTTGTTTTCACCACTGGTCTGTTAAAGCATGATGACTCCTGTTTATTATATTGCTGAATCATTTGGTGAGTCTAATAACATTGCTTGTTAAGATTTTTTTTTTTTAGGCTAGTAAAAATGAAACTCTAACTATATTAACATTTATTTAGATTTAAAAGTAATTGAAAACTATTTAATAATGTAAGTTTCAACAGGATATTGGCATTTACATTACCACGATAAGTGTTTTGTACAATTAAAATTCCAGACGTAGTTTATGATTTGTTTTTTACTAACTGCTTCTTTGTTAACCATTTGTATTTAATCCCCCTAAATGGAATAACAAAATAACAAATACCTCTAAACAAGCTGGATGAAAAGCTGCATGTACATAGCCCTACATAGCCCTAAATAAATATGCAATTTTTGAAGTAAACGTTGATAGTCTAGTTGGTAGTTATATAGACTTCGGCTTTGATTCACAGACTTTAATTTATAATATTCCTATGTTGTATGGTGGCATCACAGGAGAAGGCCAAATGAAAACCTATCAGGAATACTGTTTGATAGAAATATAACTTATGTTGCCATACTTTGGGCAACTTTGTCACTTTGAATCAGCTTTCAATCACAAATACTGTATGTCCTGATCTCAAGTGTTGGGACAGCAATAACTGGGTACAAATTAATCCACAATGTCTTATGAGTGACTTGGGTTGTTTCTTTTGTTTTTTACCTAAGTTTTGATTGTTTTGTTGGTGAAACCTGTTTGCCACCACCTGCCAAATGTAGGATCAGCATTAAGGTTAGGCTGGTTAGCAATGAAATAAACAATGGCTTTCATTTATTTTCCTTTTTTAAGAACATTTTATTAGAATTGCGGGATCCAAAAAACAAACCTACTGTAAATTTCTGTCCCCAGCCAGCCCTACACCAAGAACTAAGCGATCAAAGACCAGTTCTCAGGTGCACTCTGAGCACAGAGCAGTGACTGTCAGTTGCCGGCTCTGTGCTCTGGCCCTCCAGTGCTCACTGAAACGATGGGCAAGGAAAGGGGCAGGAGCGGCTGGCTCAGGGTCTCAGCAGTGCGCTGCCAGTCAGGCATCGAGATGGATCCAGACATTATTGTTTGGAACGGTTCTGTAACGTCATCCAAAAGTGAACTTTAGCCCGCTGTCAGCTAAATTTGGGTCACAGGAGTGCAGAACTAAGTGCTGTCCCACAGGACCCACAGAAGAAATGTGGCCAAAATAGCCTGGCCATGCTTCTCCTTAATGTTTTATACAAAGTAAATGGATTTAAACTGCATTTTAAAATAATGTGCATGAGTGGTATTGTGATAAGTTGGAATTGAATATATTTAGAAGTCTTTAGACTAGTATATCTATTATTATAAGATTCTTCTTAGAGCCGGTTCACACTGGGGCTGAGCCGCCTGACGAGTCGCGTCCCATTCAATGCAATGGAACCGTTCTAATAGGAGCGACGCAAGTCGCTCCGACTTAGAAAAAGGTTCTTGCACGACTTCGGGGACGGCTCGGGGTGACCTGCATTGACTTCTATACAGAAGTCGTTTTGCAGGTCACCTCTGAAATCGTCTTCAGGACAACTTGCAGAGTCGCCCTCGAAGTCGTGCCGCGGAAGTGTGAACCGGCTCTTATATTCCATTGTTTACCTTTTAAACAAAAACAATTGCTGCCAAAATGCCGTACTTGTTTCTAGCTCAGAAAATGTGATTGCCCCAGGCCCAATAACAAAAGGAATTCCAGCAGACATATTTTTTTAGAAATTGGGCCTGACAGTTGATGTTCTAAAATGACTAATTTCTCAGCCCATTGGTATTCTTGATCACTTCAAGTGATACTAAAGTCTTTTTTTTGTTTGTTTTTGGTAAAATTAACAAACATGTTATACTTACCAGTTGCAGTGGTTTTGCACAGAGCAGTCCCTCCTTGGCACTCCTGGCCCCTACCTCCTGTTGTGTCCCCCCATAGCAAGCAGATTGCTATGGGGTACCTGAGCCGACCCTGACCCGGCCCCCCTCTCCACACTTTACTACTTTCTTAACCAATGAGGAGGGAGAACCCTGGACAGCCGAGTCTCTCGTGCAACATATTTGGATAGAGATGTGGCTCAGGTGAGTATTAGGGGGGCCGAGGGGAGCTGCTGCACATGGAAGGCTTTTTATGTCAGTCACTAGCTCTCTGCTCTGCCCCCCCCATGCTCAATAGATTGCTGGCCTGTGGAGGGGCTTGACCAGCTCAGCCTCTCCGTAGGTCACTGAGAGGCTGAGCCAGATGCCGATTCAGGCATTTAGGTGGATTCTGACCATATGGTTGTGATATTTCCTTAGCCTGGACTGGCTCTGTGATGTCAGCCAACAGCAGGCTTCAGCTGTCTGCTGAAAATGGGTCACAGGATTGCAGATTGAACGGCACTCCTGTGATCAATAGAAGTACAGTCAAACAAGCTTTGGCTGTACTTCTCGTTTAATGTTAGTCTTATGTTATTAGTGAAAACAAATTTTTTGATAAGTCTGTTCTGCGTTTGCAATTGCATGTGCTTAGTATTAACTCCTCAGGAGAGTTTACTTAAAGAGTGCCCTCTTATGTGTAATTCTCTTCAAGAGTACATAAGAAACATGTCAAACTAAGGCTGATTTCTGATGTTGCAATTTGAAAATTCCACATAATTTCTTCTGCCTGCCCACTGTGACTTAGCAGAGAATGACTTTGAGCCCTCATTTACACTTGACAATCTTTCAGCCTGACTACACTCATCATGCAAAATCCCATTCTTTCTAATTGTCTCTGTTCCTTCTTGTTTGCTCAGTCATCCTACTTTCCATGCCCTA
This sequence comes from Rana temporaria, assembly GCF_905171775.1. NCBI lineage: Eukaryota > Metazoa > Chordata > Amphibia > Anura > Ranidae > Rana > Rana temporaria. The sequence continues at coordinate 167,761,868 of NC_053491.1, forward strand.
CTCTCCAAAAAGTACATAAGCTTTTTATTCAGCCAATTTTGGGCAAATAGACTTTAATTGGATTTCCTGTAAATGGGAATATGCACATTTCTGCATCCAAAGAACTCCTCTCCTCCTCTAGAAATGCTCTCCTCCCCTTGAACAGCCCAGAAAACAAACACCTGAAGCTTTATACACGTGCAAAAGCGCTTGCACAAAGCTTATAAAAATCCTGTAAAATGCCTGAAAAAAGGCTTCAAAATCACCCTAAATACACTCTTTGCAGGTGTGAATGCAGGCTAATGGGGGCTAAGTCCTGCTCTGTCCCTGTTTAGTCAAAGCAGGTGAAAAGCAGACATGAATGGCACCGCTCTTTCATTGCAGCAAGCTTACACCACAGGAAATTTATAGTAAAATTTACTTTTTCATATTCTATATTTAGTTCCTAATTAGTAATTGCTAAGGAACACTGGGGTTTTTCATATGATGCAAGCTATGAATATATTTTAGCCTAAACAATCACACTAATTACTAATTGTATTTACTTTTTAACAGATGGATGATGTTATTGATGACATAATTAGTCTAGAAACAAGTTTCAATGATGATGGCGTGACCTGCACCGAATCTACAATGCTAATGCCAAATAATGTAAGCTATCAAATCTATACCATCATTATTTTTGTATAAATTCTAGTATTTCTCAGATACATCATATCTTCTCCTACAGCTCAATGAACTGAAGCCTCGTACACACGACCAAGGAACTTGACGGGCGAAACACATTGTTTTCCTCGTCGAGTTCCTTGTTAGGCTGTTGAGGAACTCGACAAGCCAATTTTCTCCATTCCCGTCGAGGAAATAGAGAACTTGCTCTCTTTTTGGCTCGTCGAGTTTCTTGACAGTTTCCTCGACGAAAATGTACACACGACCGTTTTCCTCGGCAAAAAAATATCTCCCAGCAAGTTTCTTGCTGTTTTTGCTGAGAAACTCGGTCATGTGTACGAGGCCTGAGTGAGAAAAACACATGGAGGCTACATTTTTAATTTGTAATAGTTGTGCAGCTTTATTTTACCATGAAGTGTAAAAAGCTAATTTATCCAGTAATCCATGGCAACCAAGCAGGTTAAAGCCATCTCGGAGCTCCTGCCCCCTGTGCCCACAGCTACACCCAGAGGTTTCCCAGTTAGTATTTTATGATTTTTATTATATTTACTTTTCCAAATGTCTTCAGTCTGGTCACATGAAGCCACAGGCTGCTCTTCCCCTTTGCCAATTCTATGGACTGGGCAGTCCTCAATAATGTAGAGAGCGTAATGACATCAGAAATGTGCTATTTTACTGTGAGTGCAGGGCACTGTGCTGACTTCAATTTTCCCAGCTGAATAATTCAGGGTGTCATTCAATCCTGAAAAATAAAGTCATCTAGTGGAAAACAGATATTACTGTGGAGGACAGCACTTTAATTTTTAACATATGATGGGGGGGGGGGGGGGTTTAAAGTTGGCCCAGAATTTGGACTTTAATTACTCTTGGAATTCAAAATGACTGAAACTTGAATTGTTATTGGTTTCTGTGGGTTGCTTATGTTTGTGCTATTAAATAGTCCTTTGTGTGCTAAAAGCTATACACATTCAATAGTAAGGGCTCATTCACATCAGTCCCAATGCAGGCTGGAGTCCATTCTGTACTGGAGGTTGGGATTTTTTACTTAGCAGAGCTGTGGTGCATAGATGTATGGAGACTTTAGGTCATGGGTGTCCAATCTGCAGCCCTCCAGCTGTTGCCTCTGCCTTTGGGAGCCATGCTTGCAAGTGTTACCCTTGCAATTCCTCAAAGGGACTTTTAGTTCAACAACAGCTGGAGGGCCGTAGGTTGGACACCATGCTTTAGGTGGCCATGGTGCTGAAAAATGCAGACACACAGTGTTTTCTTGTACCTCTCCACTCTGTTGTGTGAAGAACTGTTTTCTACGTGCAATTGCAAAGACCTGACCTAATCAGGTGCAGCACAATGTAGGTCTCGGAGTTGTAAAAATATTTTAATGCATCATAAAAACTCATAATCAAATGAGGTACTCATAATCAAATGAGCATACAGTGATAAACTAACCTGTAAATATAAACATTTTAACTTTATAATTTAAGTAATGTCCCAAAAAATATTATATGGATCATTGTTGGAAAGAGTTCTGCTCACTTCTTGCCAGAACAGGAAGTGATGTGAAATCCCATAGAAGAAAACAAAAATGCATTCATAGGAAGGAACGGTTAAATCCTCTAGCAACTTTTTTTTCCTGCTATTTCTGTCTTTCTGTCCCATGCATTGCTATAGGTATATGCACTTGTTAGACTCTTAAGTACAGCACACCTTAATGCATAAACAAAAAAACAAAAACCTGACATGATCCTATTTGTAATGCATCTCACCACAACATACATATGCATTGTTATGCATATCTAATCATCCTAAGATACTAATAGGAAGGGATAGTATATTTCTATTTTCTAGGCAAGTTGGAGAGTCTACCTTTATTATAACCCACAAACCATCTGTATTCTTTAGAAATATAGGGGTTGATTTACTAAAGGCAAATACACTTTGCAAAGTGCAGTTGATTCTGCAAGAGTAAAAACAGAGCAGAGAAGTGCAGTAATAAAACACTTGAATGACAATGAAGGGTTAAAAATGCTTACAAGATGGAATTGAAAAACAGTCGTGTAAATGAATTCATTGGGGGTTATGTATGAAAGGCAAATCCACTTTGCACTACAAGTGCACTGGAAGTGCAGTCACTGTAAATATGAAAGGTAGATTTGAAATGAGGGGAAGCTCTGCTGATTTTATCATCCAATCATGTGCAAGCTAAAATGTTGTTTTTTATCTTCCCTGCATGTCCCCCTCTGATCTACAGTGACTGCACTTCCAAGTGCACTTGCAATGCACTTGTAGTGCAAAGTGGATTTTCCTTTAGTAAATAACCCCCATAGAGTCCAGCAGGATGCCTCCGGGGAGTAAAGACAGCTGTAGGTGGAAGTTCCAGCTGACCAGCAGTGGGAAACTGGGGGTTATTTACGAAAGGCAAATCCACTTTGCACTACAAGTGCAAACTGCATTTGAAATCGCACTGAAAGTGCACTTGAAAGTGCAGTCACTGTAAATCTGAGGGTTAGATCTGAAATGAGGGGAAGCTCTGCTGCATTTATCATCCTTGCATGTCCCCCTCGGATTTACAGCGACTGCACTTCCAAGTGCACTTTGCACTTGTAGTTTGCACTTGTAGTGCAAAGTGGATTTGCCTTTTGTAAATAACCCCCACTGTGTCTCTGATCCAAAATGGAGAGTCGTGCTGTCAGGGCCAGCATGGAATACAGGCAACTGAAAGTGATGTCAGGGTGGATAGGACATGTTTCGAATCATGCCCAGTCGCTCCTTCCTCAAACCAATCTGCAAGAGATTGGGCAAGAGTAGTTGCTCCAGAGCTTAGTAAATGAGCAAAAGCCCTGCCGACTTCCATCATCCTTGCACGTGATTGGGTATTCTTTGCAAAGTGAAGCTCTACCTCATTTACTAAGCATTTACTAACCTCTGGAGCAACTGCACTTGCAGAGAGTAACAAAGTTCACAGTCTATTTACCTTTAGTAAATCAACCGCATACACTCTTAGAATGTATGAAACCTCTAAGACCCCTTTCGCGAGGCGTTTTAGTGCTTCAGATAGCCTCTAAAAGCACCTGAAAACTGCCTCTAATCTAGTTTAAGCGTAAGCTTTTCAAAAAAGTACCAAGGTAATCATGGATGCTTGAACAAGATATGTGGTGGTAATGGAGGTATACAAACAGGGGGAAAGTAAACAAGTTAATATATATATATATATATATATATATATATATATATATATATATATATATATATATATATATATATATACATACTTTTTTAGGCATTTAAGTAGATCATAATATCCACATTGAGATGGTACTTGTGTATCAATTGTATACAGTATGTTATAACAGTTTTCAGTAGTTGGATCCATAGGCATGCGCAGGGGGTGTGCCAGGTGTGCCTGGGCACACCCTAATCACTATGTATGGTGGCGATTTCCCCTACTGCCCAGGCTTCCCCCCCTCTTGTTGGCCCTGCAGTCCTGCTGGCTTCCCTCCTCTACTCTCCCCCCAGATGCTGTGGGGGATGTTTCAAGATGGAGAGAAGGGGAAGGGGTTACCCTTTTCTTTTCTAAATGAACACATTTGCTCACTGTGGCCATTCATAACCGAAGCATGGTAAACTGTGTTTACTATGCTTCAGTTTGTGAATGAACAGGAAGCCACTCAGAAGCAGAGCACTTCTCATTTATTCACTGCCCCATGCAGCTGAGGATACAGAGAAAGACATGTGTGTATGAGTTTTGGGGTGCACATCCTAATGCCATAGGCTGCACACACCTATGGCTGGATCTTTGATCGCACTCTCTCTAATTCTATTTGCCATTTTTTTATGTTTAACTGTGTTTTCCTATATATTGTATATGAATAATTCTACATGAGCTATTGGTAGGTGTATATTGTTAGGGCCAACATTTTTTTCTGGATCTAAGAATGGTAGTTGCACCTTTTATTCCTTTTAGGTTGCGTTTATTGTTATTCTCTGGAGTTATTAGTGTGGTTTCAGGGATTAATGCAGATATCATTTTATTTGTTCTAGCCATGATGTTAGCTGATCCTCTGTGTTATTCAAGGGTTAATCTACTTCTTTAAAACAAAACTGTAGTGTGGTTGCAAGGCTGTGCATAATGTTGAAAAATGTACAGCATACTTGTATATTATGGCAAAATAACCTCTTGGGATGCCACAGTGCTGAAAGCTTTCCTCCCTTGTTACTCCATCCCTAATGTTGTCATCGTCACTGTTGCTTCTTTCAGCTCCTCATCTTCTCTCTTTGGTAATTGGGTGGCCACTGATAACATAATTCCTCGAGTTGCACCCTCCTGGAACTTTGCCTTATTCTTGGTATCTTACAAAATGTACACTGCACTACTCAGACAGACAGTGTACTTTGCAACTCAGGCCTTGTACACACGACCGAGGAACTCGACGGGCGAAACACATCGTTTTCCTCGTCGAGTTCCTTGTTAGGCTGTCAAGGAACTCGACAAGGCAAGTTTCTCCATTCCCGTTGAGGAAAAAGAAGACATGCTCTCTTTTTGGCTCGACGGGATCCTCGACAGTTTCCTTGTCGAAAAATGTACACACGACCGGTTTCCTCGGCAAAAAAAAATCCCAGCAAGTTTCTTGCTGGTTTTTGCCGAGAAACTCGGTCGTGTGTACGAGGCTTGAGGCTTTTTCCCCATAGATCCTTATGGATGAGCTGTCCACTTGCAATCTTGCATTACATGGAGAAAAGCCTCTTGTGTGCTGTATACAATGGAACATTGGTCACCAGAGCAAGCATAAGCTACAGCCATTGGTGTAGGTTGCTAGTTGGTCTGAGGTCAGCAGTGTGTGTTTATAGAATGGTGGTAATAATGACAGCTGTCCCCAACTTAGCAAAATGTTTTATTATCCTTTAAAATATACTTATTGACAGAATTTAAATTATTTTTCATATGACTGATGTGATTTAAGCAATAAGGTGTATATATGGTTTAAGTGAGGCTTCAAGTTTTGTTATCAGAACAGAGGGGCCAGTTTTCATATATGTAGGATCACAATTGTATTTGATTTTGAGACCATTGAAGGATTGCAAACAAAGTGTGTAATATACTAATGTATTCTACAAGCAGAATTATAACATAATGGTACTAAAGTATTGCAATTAAATTGTTTTTGAAAAATGAAGGACAAATATTTATAAAAGTACATTAAATGAGATGATGCTGAGAGATTTCTGTGCTTGCCTGGTGAAATGAACATGGCTTGTTTTTCATGTTATTACTTGTATGCATCATGTTTACTGATTGTAAGTCAGTGCAGGGCTTCCTTGCTGCATGGTTAAGTCATTAGTAATGTCATTGCAGTACTGTTATTCTTATGTTGGGAGTCTATTGACTGTATCTTTTGGATCAAGGTTTCAATTGCAGAAATTAGTGGGAATACTGTAGCTATCCTTAGATTACTACTGAAAATAACCCTAAACTAAAGCCTGGTACACGCCACTTGGTTTTTTTTTTCCATTCAACCCAGCGGGCTGAACAAAAAAAACCTGATAGCTAAGGAAGAGCCACTGTACTAACTGTGCCATGGTAGAACATCAATCTCCCCTGCTGTGCTATGGTGTTCTAACAGGAGGACAGCCCCCATGCCAGAACACTCTGGTCAATGCTCTCAACCATTGATCGATATGTAGAGAGACTATTGAATTATTATTATTATTATTATTGTTTTCTCATACCATGCACCAGTCCAAATCCAAGTCTTGCCACCAATAACTATTTTAGTGTAGGGATGAGCTTCTGGTTGGGGTTGACCCAAACCATAGCTGTTTGCAAAGTGGTGAACTAAATTACCAAATTGTCAGCATGGATCATCGTGTTTGTATCAGTCGGTCGGTAGGTCGGCCATTCATGTAATTTGTGATAGATCTTCATCACTGATTGATGTAATGGACCTTGGTACTTTTTTTAATATAGTACTTTTTCCCTGTATCTCTGTGTGTTTATTTACTTTGTTTACTTTTTTTGGTTACTAAGTAAAAATAATTACTATGCAACTCATGCAGAGCTGGCTATATAGGGGCAAACTTATTCTAAAGAGGGTTTCCAGATTCTGATAAGTTCCACCCATGATTCCTAATGTCCATCAGGCCAGAGGTGTGGTGATGAGGTCCTTGTCCCCATTAACATGAAGACAAGATGTCTTTCCCTAGCAGGGCACGATCCCAATGCTGAGGATATGTGGAATGGTATAGTTCATAGGGGAAGGGGGTACATGTATGATTTTTGGTCCCCCTTAAAAATCCCAGACGTATTTTAGATATGGCTCTGGTATGGATTTTTAAGGGGCCGACCCAATGCAAGAAAAAAAAAAAATCTTTTGAGGTGACCCCAAAATCTATACCAGACCCTTATCCAGGTATACAGCTTTGGTAGCTAGGAAAAGAAGGGGCAGTGAGAAGTGTGCTGAACCTCCTAAACCATACTAGGCCAGATGTCCTCAACATTCAGAGGGTACTTTGTTAGGCCTGGCAAGGCACCTTGTTCCCACACTGATCGGGACAAGGGCTTTGTACTCACATCCCTGACTTAGTAGATGTGAGGGTCTACAGGGGGTACTTATTAGATTATGGAGGCTACTTTAGGATAAAGTGGGCCAGATATTCCCCATAGACACACAGACACTGTAGAAAAGTATTGTAATAATAATAATAAAAAAACACACACAAAAAAAACTTGTCCCATGATGTAAATCCTCTGTCATTCATGGCATTCAGTGATGTAGATCTATTTTCAATCATGATGAGTGACACCCGATGACCCAGGAAACACAAACGTTTCTCTTCTGTAACACTCCCACCACAAAAACATTCATAACCATATGTGGTCAACAACATCACCCAGATATTGCCAACCACTCTGCTTATAAACAGGCGCAGGCCAGGGATCTGAATTGTTATTTTATTTATTTTTTCACTTTGCTGGAGTACATTCTACAAGTGCACCACTTAATATGCAGGTTTTAGTCGTCCACAAAGCATGGTATTTAAAAGATTTGTATATTGTTGATGTTGCCCTTTAAACAGAAAAGACCCATGCCCGTGGAACAGTATTATAATACAGTAATACAAATTTTTGTATTGCTATGTCTCACATGGCAGTGCCCAGATCTATCTTTTTACCAAAAGCGTACAAATTGGCCTTGAAAAGGCCAAAAATAAATATAAGATTTGACTCCCATATACTTAAACGGGGTTAAGACACTATATTTAGGGTTTGGGATTTTCTCAAGTTTTCTATAAAAATCCAGTGAATTGGTTTGTTCATCACTATTCCAGTGTATTGCACTGTGGCCAGCCTTTCCTCAGAATATGTTCACATGAGAGGTGATGCAATTGCTCAATATTTATTTCATGTTTGATACTAATTTTAGAAAAGTGTATTTATATCCATTTTAGATGATTTCTGACATGTTTTCACAGACCCAATTTATTTAAACTGTATGATCAAAATCAGCACATAAAGCAAAATTCTGTGCCATTATACATAGGAGAAATTATGGAACATACTATGAACTTTTTATTGACAGGAACACTTGGGGGTCTATAGATATGAATAATTACCTGTGAGAATGTCTCAACCATTCACACAGCCAACATGAACAATTACTGTAATTTGCCTAATATGTTTATTTCCTATGTTTTTGTTTTAAATTGAACGTTGCTCAAACTAGAAAAAAAAAAAATATATTTTTTTTCATTTTGTTGCATATTTTGTCTATTGATTGCATAGAAAATAAAATATGTTTTCAAGATAATGCTGACAAGATAAAGCTTTTTTTGTACCGAAAAAAAATATGCTTTAGTACCTAAGGGATACATAGGCGGGAGAGCTGATCTAGTTAAAATTAGAGCCATTTTGGCATTGTAATAGTAATCTGCGGTGCATTTCTGTGCTATTTATTTTGAATAGAGGACAAACCACTATTACCCCAATGTACCCATACAACACCATGCAGATGCATTAAAAAAGAAAGGGCCAGGTCCATTGTTTACTGTGTTAAGGTGCGTTGTCAGCCGCTCATCTTATTGCACAATAATTACAGTAGCTGCCCATATTTATTTATTTTCTAAAAAATGTTTTTGGAAAATAATATATGTAACAGAAATGTTGAAAAGAACAAAGAGCAAAAACAGTTGACATAAGTATGAATGAATAAAGACATTTCATAGAAATTGTGTTTGATGGGAACAATGAGGCATATAGATATAGGCCCGGATTCACAAAGCACTTGCGCTGACGTATCTTGAGATACGACGCGTAAGTGCAAATATGCGCCGTCGTATCTATGTGCTGGACTCAGAAACTAAGATACGCCTGAAAATAGGCTTCATCCGACCGACGTAACTTGCCTAAGCCGGCGTAGAGTGGGTGCATATTTACGCTAGACATATTTGGCGCTCCTATTGATTTTCTATTCACATATGCAAATGAGGGAGATACGCCGGTTCACGAACGTACGTCCATCCGATGCAGTGTGCGTAAAGTCATACGTCCGGCATAAAGTTATGCCTCATAAATGAGGTGTAACTCAGCAGCATCCATGCAAAGGGCTGCACCAGGGAACACAAGCCGACGTATATTACGTAGTTTATGTAGGATGTGAATATGACTAGGCATAGGTTACGTTCACGCCGTAGGCAGTGATCCGACGTATCTTAGGCAGTTGTTCCGACGTGATTGTGAGAATACCACTGAGATGTGCCCACAGGACGGCGCATGCACAGTTGGCGATACGTATCTGTCTGGCGCTCGGCCCATCATCTGCATGGGGTCACGCCTCATTAGCATGGCTCACGCCCACTTCCACTTACGCCGACTTACGCCTGAGAAACCCAGCGCAGATTCGGGAGGAAGTGCTTTGTGAATTCAGTGCTTGCCTTTCTGCGCTGCGTCGGCGTAGCGTAAAGGAGATACGCCAGTGTCTGTGAATCCGGGCCATTGAATAATCGGTGAACATATCAAATTCCAAGGTAGAACAACTTTTTTAAGTAGTTTTTTTTTTGAGGTGTGTCAATAATAAACATATATTAAGTATGTCTAATGTGAATAGTTCCAGGTTAACAGTTTGTTAAAGATCAATAATGAGTTTAAGGAGTGTATAGTCACAGCTTAGATACATTCCTTAGTCTAATCGTTTAATGCAAGTATACAAATTAATTATTAAAGCCAGATTTGTTGCTATTGATGCAGAGGGGCATGATACTCTTGTTTATGTGTGTGGCCAGCACACCCAGAAAGAGAAATGAAAAAGAAAAGCAAAAAAATAAATAAGGGGGTGGGGGGAGTAGGATAGTGGATAGTGAGCAGGAATTAGAGGCATCTGTGGGCTTGGAGTTTTTTGGTTGTGTGTAACGACCGCTGCCTTGTTGAAAAGGTGATGTGATATGTTTGTGATAATTTATTTGTTTTAAGGGTTGTTTCCCATAGATTTGTGATATGCATCAGAGAGTTTGAACTGAGACCAATCTGCCCACGTTGTCGCATATTTAAAGGGGGGGGGGTTACGTGCTACAGCAATGAGTCGTTCCATTTCCACAATTTTTTTTTTATTTGTTTGTACCATTCAAATATAGAACGGACTTTGGGGTATACCAGGATCTCGGGGTGCACATTTTGGCTGAATTTATCATAATCATGGGCAAGAGATTTGTAATACAGTTGAGAATGGGAAAATTGAAGATGGAGGAGAAATTGATCTGACTTGAGATCTAGGTGTTGCTTGGTAATTTTGGTGATTTGGTTGTATACCTCTTTTAAAAAATTGCCCATATTGTTTTAAATGGCTTTTTCAGGAGATAACCTTTTAAAGTTTACTGTATCTTTACCTTTGAAATGTTCTGCTTTAGTTTACTTTATTATTCTAACCAAACTTGTACAACTTTTTTCTTTATTACAAATCCGAAAAACGAAATATCAGTTCACTCAGGTGCAGCCAGATTCTCTCATTGGAAAAAGTTATTCTATACCTCCTACATTTATCCACACTGGCATTTCATTTTTAATACAGTTTTTGTCTACATTATAATACTAATTCCAATGAAATTGAAGACTTCTGAAAAGTTATTACAGACATTAGAAAAGTCTTTACTAGGGCACCACTCTGTAACATTTAGGGATGGAAAAAAAACATCCACAAGAAAGTAGTTTGTGGCCTAACCTGATTGCATACAAATTGAAACTCTTGAGGTTTGACCTCATATTAGATGGTTTTGATAAACCTGAAGAGAAAAAGCTGCAGGAAAACTGATAGTGTGTATGGGGCTTAACACTCCATCATCCAGTTCACCCAAGCAACAACTCCCCCCAGCAGGCTGACCATGGTTATATGTAGGAGGCCTGCCCCCTGCCAATCCTAGTTGGGGATTGATCAGGGCTCCCACATGCACCCCATGTCACTTAAACTCTTTGCCCTACCCCTTTTCCAGAACCTTCTCCCTGGAAACAGAGGAGGCGCCCAAGAACTGAGGCACATGTCAGTCAACTACTGTTATATTAAACCACTCTCATGCCCCAAGATCAAAACAAACAGGCCTAGTTCACAGCATATGCCTGCTTAAATTTACCTGTTCTGGCAGCTTAAGCAAAAAAAAACTACACTTGGCACCTACCTACCTACCTAACTACCTAAGATAGAGGATGCTACACTATGAAAGACCAATGTTTGCTAGAGTAATTAAAATCTCAATAAATGTACGTTTAGATAGAAGGGATATAAGATGCAAGACTTGGAATTGCAAGACTCAAACTTGGAGACTGCATTGCATTCTGGTCTTAGTCTAATACTAGGAACTCGCTAACAAGAGGCAAACTCAGACTGATGATCGCTTTATTGTAGCACTGCTCCTTTATTGTCCAGGCAGCAGGTTGTTAATAGATCACTGACCAATATGTACTACGCAAAACCATTAAAGGTCAATGAACTGGGAATGCCAATCAAATTTAAGCATGGTCTTTCTGCTTTTATTAACAACCAGTTTAAAGTGGGGCTCCACCCAAAAGAGGAATTTTCACTTTAAGTACTCCTCCCCCTCCCCTGCCACTTTTGGCATGTAATTTTTGTCAGCCTAGGCCAAGGGTGTCAAACTCAATTTCATTGTGGGCCGCATCAGCATTATGATTGCCCTCAAAAGGGCCGGTTGTATCTGTAAGATTAGATGTCCAGCGCATCCTGCAACTCACACATGTGAAGCTGCAAGGTGTCACAGCCGAGTGCCCACATTTGAAAAGCCAGTCAGAGACAGAAGAGAGAGACAAGCGGTGGCTCAGGTGAGCACATTGCTGGATCATGGGACAGGTGAGTGCGTGTTTGTTAAAAGACAGCAGCTACACTTTTTGTTAACAGCTTGCCGACCAGCCGCCATCGTTATACTGCGGCCACTTTAGGTGCAATAGCCGGCAGCTACGATGTCCGCTGGCCAGCTGCAATTGCTCCACAAAGAGCTAGAATGGGAATCTGTCAATGTAAACAAACAGATCCTCATTCTGACAGGGGAGTAGAGAGAGATTGTCTGTTCCTAGTGATCAGAACAGCAATCTCTCTCTTCTCCAGTCAGTCCACTCCCCCCACAGTTAGAAACACCTAGGGAACACTTAACCCCTTGAACACCCCCTAGTGTTAACCCCTTCCCTGCCAGTGTCATTTATACAGTACAGGCATACCCTACTTTTAAGTACACAATGGGGTTTATTTACTAAAGCTGAAAAGTGCAAAATCAGGCTCACTTATGCATAGAAACCAATGAGTTTCTAACCCCAGCTTGTTCTATTAAGCCTGGTAATAAAACCTAGAAGCTCATTGATTCTTATGTAGAAGTGAGCCTGATTTTGCGCTTTCCAGCTTTAGTAAATAAACCCCATTGTGTACCTAAAAGTTGGGTATGCCTGTAATCAGTGGCTATTTTTAGCACTGATCGCTGTATAAATGTCACTGGTCCCAAAAAAATGTCCAACCTGTCCGCCGGAATGTTTCAGTACCGCTAAAAATCACTGATCACCACCATTACTACAATATATATAACAAAACTGCCATAAATAGATCCCCTATTTTGTAGACAGTATAACTTTTGTGTAAATTAAACAATATACGCTTATTGCTATTTTTTGCCAAAAATATGTAGAAGAATATATATTGGCCTAAACTGTTTTTTTTTTTCAATTTTTTGGGGGGATATTTTTAATATATATATATATATATATATATATATATATATATATATATATATTAGAAATCGCACCTCGAAGTTGCCAAAGTAGTACAGAAACGACTTTTGGGGCAAATGCGGCATCGCACCAATTCGTACGGTGCCATTGTTGCCAATTTGGAATGCAATTTGACATGTCAAATCACATGCCAAATCGCTCCAATGTAAACCAGGGCTTAAGTGGGCACTGGTTTATTGAGCTAACTTTTCACTCCTTTAACCCCCCTGGCGGTATTCCCGAGTCTGACTTTTTGTGCTAGGATCGGTAACCCCGAGTCAGACTCAGGCTTGCCTCGCTGGATCCACAGACAGTGTTTACTTACCTTGTCCCTGGATCCAGTGATGCCACCGCGCTGTGTGAGCAAGCAGGACCTCGCTCGATTCACACAGCGTCCTCCTGTGCCGCCGATCTCCGTTCCCTGCGACGTTACGACGCACGGGAGCGGAGAAGGGCGCTAAATTCAAAAACGTAAACAAACACATTACATACAGTATACTGTAATCTTATAGATTACAGTACTGTATGTAAAAATTACATACCCCCCTTGTCCCTAGTGGTCTGCCCAGTGTCCTACATGTACTTTTATATAATAAAAACGGTTCTTTCTCCCTGCAAACTGTAGATTGTCCATAGCAACCAAAAGTGTCTTTTTATGTCAAAAATGGTTTTAGAGCAGCTAGAAAACAGCGATAATAAATTATAATCACTTGCAGAATTGTGCGATAGCGATATGTGGGGAAATTCGTCATAAAAAAATAAAAGTAATGACAGCGACAATTCTGCAACTGAGCAAATTTCAGTGATTTTGAGTTGATTACATTATTGAATAATTTTTATTATAATTATATTATTATTTGTTATAATTATTTATAATTATTTATTATATTATAATTTATAATTTTATTTTTAAAAAAATGTCATACCCGGGATGCCTACAAGACTCTTGTTTGGTCAGATTTAAGTGAGTTATTCCTAAGAATTACAGGCCTACAGTACAAATCACCAAATTTCCTTGCAAATAATTGTACCGCTTTCAGCACCTTTTTTCTGAAAGAATCATACCACCAGGGAGGTTAATAAACCAACCCCATATTCTGTAAATACCGTAATTTTAATTCATCCATGAAGATTATTTTGTATACAGCAACTTTGGGTAAATGTTCTAAAAGTCTGGGGCATAACAGTGTAACATGGTTCCTTAACTTCATTTATCTGCAATAAGCACTGTATGTCTTAGACTAATGAACAGCCATTTACAAAATAATGTTTTTTTTTTTACATTTTTCGCAAAATATCTTTTTGTTATTTATAACTATAAACTATTTATAAAATGTAGGAAAATATATGCATATCAGATAATTCTCAGCATGTCTCAGCATGTGAAATTAGCATACAATGATGTATACACATTGCCTTGAGAGTACTTGCACACAGAAGAGGAACTGGACAAATATTAACATGACAATTTGCCTAGCAAGTAAGTTTGAAAAACAAGAATCTAAAGTTACAAGAGGTAGCAAAGTTCATCTAGCTGCAGAGAACAAAACCATTTTCTAACATATTGAAGGCACCAAAGACATCACAGTTGTAACAAACTTCAGGTAAGAAAACAATGTATTAGTTTTTATTGTAGATATAAAATAATAAATAGCCTTTCTAATCTGTACTAGTACTAAAAAAATTGGATATATGAAATTCAAATAATATAGTCATGTACTTGGAGAGATCAGAGTCTGCTATTGTTATCAATGAATTCTGAACAGCAAGCTAGTACATAGGGGAAAGGAGATGTTTTGCACAAACTGTAAAAAAGCTTTAAATGCCCATTACTGAAAAATTTCCAAATTCATTTGTTTAATTTATATATTTTCTTTGCTTCTTGACCTTGATAGATTATATATATATATATATATATATATATATATATATATATATATATATATATATATATATATATATATATATATATATAAATATTTTAGAAAATTATATAGCTACAAGGATGTTCACCATTGGCTCATTGTTGGCTCATTTTTTTTATATTTTTTAAATATGAAGAACTGCAGTCAGTCAATTTGAAGGCCTGATTAACACAGTCTCCTCTTAACAGTTCTAGAGATGTGTCTGCTGCAAAAGGTGGCTACTTTGAAGAACCTAGAATATGAAATATATTTTCAGTTGTTTCACACTTTTTTGTTATGTATAATTCCACATGTGTTAGTTCATAGTTTTGATGCCTTCAGTGTGAATCTACAATTTTCATAGTCATGAAAATGAAAAAAAACTCTTTGAATGAGAAGGTGTGTCCAAACTTTTGGTCTGTACTGTATGTATTGTACATTCACATCAGACCCTGCCCTCAAAGAGTTTACAGTCTAACCACTTGGTGTCCACGCTATAGCTGAATGACAGCTACAGCGCAGACCTGAATTGCCGGGAGGCCGTCAATAGACATCCTCTCAGTGCAGCCTATCAGTTCCCATCAGTGCCACCTCATCGGCGCATATCAATGAAGGAGAAAAATTACCCGTTTGCAAAATGTTATAACAAAATATAAAACATGATTTTTTTTTCTAAATTTTACATCTTTTTTTGTTTGTTTAGCAAAAAATAAAAACCACAGAGGTGATCAAATACCACCAAAAGAAAGCTCTATTTGTGTGAAAAAAATGACAAAAACGTAATTTTAGTACAGTGTTGTATGACCGCGCAATTGTCATTCAAATTGCATCAGCGCTGAAAGCTGAAAAGTGGTCTGGGCAGGAGGGGGGTTTAAGTGCCCAGTAAGCAAGTGGCTAAGGTCCCTAACTCACTGTTCAAATATGTTGAAAAATCCAACAGTTCCCATGGGGTGTAGTTACTTTTTCACATGACCGTACAACTCTATAATCTCATAATGACTTATAATTCATTTTTACAGAACATTCAGGTTGATGGAAATGTTCTGTACACACTGACTATAGGCAAGTTTTTAAATTTATAGATTTGTATAGTCATGTGAAAAAGTAACAATCAATTTTACTGTAGTGGAAAGGGCTTGCTTCCCCTTGGCACTGCCTGCAGTGGTTCCTGGGCTCATTCCTCAAGGGAGTCCGATACCACAGCAAAATGTCAGTAATAATTGATACAGAGGATATCAATGAACATCCCTTCCCCAATCCCCTCTGCAATGAACCCAGAAGTGATGAGGATTTCATCACTTTCAGTTTCAGAGCTGTCGTTCTCCAACTATTGTAGTCAAATGATCAAGCATGATCTGTGCTGGATTACCGGCAGTGGAAAGCAGGGATACCATTAGGAGTAGCTTGCTGTATTAATGGGAGAAGCTCACTGTACTAACTATTTGATGTTAGTACAGCTGCCTCCCCGCTGAGCTATTATGTTTGGACAGGGGGACTGTGCCCTGCGCCAGAACACAACAGTCAGCTATCACAGCCATTGGCTGCTAGCGCTGCTCAGATGCTGGTTTTCCAACATGCCTGTTCAAAAGAAACCGTGGTGTACACACCGGCCGAATGTCAGATGGTTTCTGTTGAACCACCCGATATCGGCTGAGATTCTGCCCATGTATACCAGGCTTTAGATAGACTAATGCCTTGTACACACGAGCGGAATTTCCAACGGAAAAAGTGAGACGGAAGCTTTTCATTGGATATTCTATCCGTATGTATACCCCATCAGACTTTTTACGTTGGAAATTCCGACAGAATTAGATAGAGAACATGTTCTCGGAATATCCGTTTGTCTGGATGCAATTCCGACAGATTAAAAACCATGCATGCTCAGAATCAAGTCAACACATGCTCAGAAGCATTGAACTTCATTTTTCTCGGCTCGTCGTAGTGTTTTATGTCGCCGCGTTCTTGACGGTCGGAATTTGGTGTGACCGTGTGTATGCAAGACAGCTTGAGCAGAATTCCATCTGAAAAATCCTCTGAGTTTATTTCGACAGGAAAACCAGTCGTGTGTACAGGGCATAATAGATTTTGATGGACTTTATATGTGACTAACAAATTTAAACCTAACTCCAGCTAACATTTAAGCAGTTACAGAAACATTTTTCTACTTTTGGGATAAAGGTCTTACAGCAATGAATCACCTCTGTCAGTGTGCACTAGTTTGTCTCATCCCTCTAACTTCCACTTTTCCTGCACAATTTGGTCTGTTAAATGAAGTTGAAAAATTACAGCAGGATAAACAGGTAAAAAAATAAGTTACTCAGAAAAAGAAAAATAATTTGGTCTGGTAAAGGAAGTTGAAAAATAACAGCAGGATAAACAGGTAAAAAAATAAGTTACTCAAGAAAAACAAAAACTGCCTTTTTAGTGCTAGTGGCAGACGTCATTGTTGTTTTTTGCTTTAGTACCACTTTAAACCTTGGAAGACTCCCCTTATCCTATATCCCATATAAAATGTACAATTTAACACAGCAATCCCCTATAGCTCCTATAAAGCAGAGTTCAGACTGGAAAAGAAAAAAGAAACACAAGAAGCCAATTCGTTTGCTATAGTGCAAGGAGCATGTCAAAAAGAGGAGACAGCATTGAGTGATAGCGTGAAAAGATCATCTGTTTGCTGTTTTTCCTTTTCCTGTCCAGTCACAAAGTGAAGAGAAGATTTGTTTGTGTTACTGACTTGCACTGGGGAAAAACTAGGTCTTCTGCCGTGCCAGGGAGGTCTTTGCAGTGGGGAAGAGCTGTGTAATTCTCTGAATTAGATTGGCAGAAATTGGCATGTAAACATATACCCAAATGTTTAGAAAAGCGGTAAGAATGAGTTATCAAAAAATCAGACACCACATCCCAATAAAGGAGACAACATTGGAGGAGCTAGAGGTCACTGGCCTTGGGACTTTAAAGGTGTCAAGTTGGCAATAATGGGGTCAATGGTAGATTCAAAATAGAAATTTGAAAAAAAAAACGATATTACAAAATTCATTAAAAAACATGAGACAATAGAATAAAGACATAATTTGTTCCCTAGAAAATACATTTGAATAGACAATACCACTTTCTCGACATGTTTCGCTCAGCTGAGCTTCTTCAGGAGATTAGATTGTGGTGTCTATTATGCTAGGGATAACAAAGAAAAGGGATAATTTTGTCATATACCCAAATGTGTTTTATATGTGTATTCTGTTTGGCTGGAGTTCTTTTTCAGTCCCTTTACAAACTTCTTTAATTTCCCAAAACTCTGTGAGGGCTTATTTAATCTGTACCCAATCATACGCACTTATACTACATACTGTACTGTAATTATGTTGTCCCCCCCAATACATTGTAAAGTGCTGCGTAAACAGTTGGCGCTATATAAATTGTGTATAATAATAATAATAATAATAATAATACTGTGGTTACTGATAGATTTAAAATGATTATGCAATTTTGTTTATAAGGAGCTTACAAAGGCAAAGTAAAATTCCCTCAACTGGTATAAACAATAATATATATTTTTCATGTTGTGATGACTCTTCAGATAACTAAAGGTACAAATAGATTGCTACAGGTTATTGCACATTGCCCATCATTGCACTTTTTCTTTACATTAGCCAATGTCCTGGTATTGGGTTTTATAAAAAATCCCCTAACCACTTGTGTAACAGCTTGCGATACTCCTTTATTACGATGCAATTTTTTTAGTTTCCAGTTCTGTGGTAGTTTGACTGACCATTACTCCATCATGCAACATTGTACCCAAAATAATTTTATATAATTTTTGAGACAGATAGAGCTTTCTTTTGGTGGCTTTGATGGTTTAAGTAACCACTGAGTTGTACTATAAAAATTGTTAAAACAATGTTTCACTTACGTTTTGGTAACATAAAAATACCAAGACTATACAAAGACCCCAAAATGACCCCTTTTTGGAAAATAGACACGAAAGTGTTCTAACACTGCTGCCTTTTTGGAACATGTTGGCATTTAGGGAGGTTAAACATGGAGCTTGGTAATGGCACACTAGATACAGTGCATATAGGTCAAACAAAGAGAAAGAGGAGATGAAAGGGTTAATGTAAAGGTTGCATACACGTGTCGAGTGACGTAACGCGTGGGGGAGGAGCCTAGTGTCGCGATCGACGGGAGATCCGTCCGAATGAGGAGATCGCAGACACTGAGCAGCAGTTTTTGAATTCTGAAGCTGAGCTTTGATCTGGGGTTTCGTGAGTGCAATCACTGTATTGCCTATCTTGTTTGATCCTGCTTATACGTTTTTGCACTATGTTTGTTTCCTCTCTCCTTGCATGAGCTGACCTACCCTGGATGAATAGGAGATCAGGGGGTGAAGTATACTTCACACTGATAACAGCAAAGGACTAGTTCCCTTGTTCCATATGCAAAATCAAATGTGGGGTTTTTCTTCTGCTGAAGGATTCATGCTGCAAATTAGCGTGACACTATTGGTTTATGTCTAGGAACCTGACACTGTTTTTCCTAATTTTATTTTATTTTGTTCTTTCACTATTGTTGCACATTGATTGATACCTCCTAATTAATTAGGGTGTGTACTAGGTATCATTGGCACTATTGTATTCACAGTAACAAATGTTGATGTAAGCGCAACACCTAATGTTATAATTATGGAGATGGGTTAATGTGCAGATATGCAGGGTGAGAGAGCTGAAAGATTATTATACATTTTACTAAAGAGACAGGCTGGAGGTTATATGTATTAGAGAGAAGGGGTTAAAAGGGTTAAACTTTACTTGAATCTACAACTGCCACTTTTTTGTGTTCAGAAAATGATGAATAGCTTATTGATTCATTGTGAAAAAGATAATGCGCTAAATCAACTGATTAAATAAGGTGTCAACACATAAAAATTACTGGAGGAAAAAGACAAATTGATACAAAGAATATAGTTCCAAATTCTATATGTATATTGTCCCTTGTTGCTGTAATCCTGAAGGCAACTCAGAAACACTTTGCCAAACCACACGCGCACATTGTGTGAGATATCACCAGCTTGATGAAATGATCAAACTTGTCAGGTCAAAAAAGTGCTTTCCACCAGGTATTCACGTATTCAGATATGCAAAGAAAGGGAGACAGAGAAAAGACCGATAGTGTGATACCGTTAATGAAACATCAGCGTCTCACAACACTCAGAACATCACTCACGAATCCCCGGTAATAGTTAGGCTTCAGCGTGTGTGCATGTAAGCTGCTCAGCTTGTCAGGCTCCTCATCCGGCACCTCCGTGCGTCCCGTCACTCAAGCTCCTCCCCCACGCGTATCGTCACTAGACACGTGACTTAATCATGGGTCAATGTGTGACTGGGGCTTACTATGGCTATAAATAGCCAATCACACACTCGCATCAGCGCGAGCGGACCAATGGGGAGGCACCAATGACTACATCATTGCAGATACACCACAACATTTTCAGCCAGTTGCGGTTTACATAAATGTCTAATAATAAGTTTTAATATGATACAAATTGAGACAAAATAACTTTTAAAACCGCTGTCTTGATACAAACAACAAAAACAAATGTAGTCTATATCAGAATCTGCTACAGACACATCCATGCAGCTCAGACTCATCAATTTAACATATGCAGACAGCATCCCATGGTTTTCATATGGTATTTCTACCACATAAAACTTCAAACGTCACCAAGAAGGAGTACAACATTGATGACCTTATTACCTGCAGAACTGAGGGTGTTGTGTATGTTCTTGAGTGCCCATGTTCCTTACAATACATAGGTCGCACAAAACGACCCTTATGGAAAAGATTAAGAGAGCATGTACAGAATATCCTAAAAGCATACCCGAAACACAATGTCTCCCGTCATTTCGAGCTATGTCATCAAGGGAACCCAAAGGGTTTGAAATTTTGGGGCATACAAAAATATAGCCCCCACTGGAGAGGAAGCCATAGGGTGAGAGAGATCAGTAAAGCAGAATCGAGATGGATCCATGAGATGGGATCTCTCTCTCCAAATGGTTTAAATATTGACTTTGATCTTAACTGTTTTATATCTGATTTTTAATCTCTCCTTTTTAAATCTTTTTTAAACTTTTTTAAAGTTTTTATAAAGTTTTTATTTATATATATATACACATTTCACACATCTCTCAAATTGTTAATTTATTACTATTTCATTGTGAGCATGTACCCACTTGTTGGCTAGTGGTGTGGTGCTCCTATACCTAGTGTTTGTTGCAGATATTGGAATGTAACTTATGATTGTGATGCTATTTATCTCTTGGTGTAGTTTGGGACATGTGACCGATAGTTTTGTTCTGATCTATATGTAACATTCATATGGTGGAATATTTTGCATATATGTGTTTCAGTAACCTTATATATTTATATTTATTTCTTAAATTTTAATTTTGGTTTATGTGGTAGAAATACCATATGAAAACCACGGGATGCTGTCTGCATATGTTAAATTGATGAGTCTGAGCTGCATGGATGTGTCTGTAGCAGATTCTGATATAGACTACATTTGTTTTTGTTGTTTGTATCAAGACAGCGGTTTTAAAAGTTATTTTGTCTCAATTTGTATCATATTAAAACTTATTATTAGACATTTATGTAAACCGCAACTGGCTGAAAATGTTGTGGTGTATCTGCAATGATGTAGTCATTGGTGCCTCCCCATTGGTCCGCTCGCGCTGATGCGAGTGTGTGATTGGCTATTTATAGCCATAGTAAGCCCCAGTCACACATTGACCCATGATTAAGTCACGTGTCTAGTGACGATACGCGTGGGGGAGGAGCTTGAGTGACGGGACGCACGGAGGTGCCGGATGAGGAGCCTGACAAGCTGAGCAGCTTACATGCACACACGCTGAAGCCTAACTATTACCGGGGATTCGTGAGTGATGTTCTGAGTGTTGTGAGACGCTGATGTTTCATTAACGGTATCACACTATCGGTCTTTTCTCTGTCTCCCTTTCTTTGCATATCTGAATACGTGAATACCTGGTGGAAAGCACTTTTTTGACCTGACAAGTTTGATCATTTCATCAAGCTGGTGATATCTCACACAATGTGCGCGTGTGGTTTGGCAAAGTGTTTCTGAGTTGCCTTCAGGATTACAGCAACAAGGGACAATATACATATAGAATTTGGAACTATATTCTTTGTATCAATTTGTCTTTTTCCTCCAGTAATTTTTATGTGTTGACACCTTATTTAATCAGTTGATTTAGCGCATTATCTTTTTCACAATTTTGCTTGGTTTTAGTTCACCGTTATAATTGCTGCTTTTTCATTTATTTATTGATTAAGTGATATAATTAATTTTCACTATAGTAGCGCTGTAGATCTTTCACATATATATTATTGATTCATTAGTTTTGCTTTCCCCATTTCCTCTGTTGTAAAAGGAAGGGACCGGCTCACAGATGTAAACACACACTGTCTCTCTTTGACAAATCACAGCAATGCTGTTCACAGTGACTGTGAACGGAGTCTTCCGATGATGGACTAGTTTACTGACATTAACTATGGACTTGCTCCCTGGAGGCTATTTTTGCAGTAGTGTAGTGGTTAATAGTAGGGTTGTCCCGATACCACTTTTTTGAGACCGAGTACAAGTACCGATACTTTTTTTCAAGTACTCGCCGATACCGAATACCGATACTTTTTTAATGTCATGTGACAGTGGCAGTATTTTTTTTTTTTTTACTATTTTTTTTTTTTTACAGTGATTTTTTTTTTTTTTTTTTTTTTTTTAGGGGGGGTGAATTGTCAGTGTGTTTTTTTATTTTATTTATTTTTTTACATTTTATTTATTTTTTAATATTTATTGCAAATTTTTATTTTAATTTTTATCAGCCCTGTTGGGGGGCTTTGGTGACATTTCAGGGGTCTTAACAGACCTCTGACATCTCCCCTTTAAGACAGAGAAAGGGACTAGGGAAACAGATTCCCCAGTCCCTTTCTCAGCAGCTTCAGCTGAAATGAATGGAGGGAAGCTCCTCCATTCATAAACTGAAGCATCGTAAACACAGGAGGTTACGATGCTGAGTTATATGAATGAACAGAGTCGGTGACCACCGACTCTGTTCATTCGGAAAAGGTAGGAGCCGGGCTTAGCGGCTCCTACCTCCGCTCTCCCCCTGACAGATTGAGGGGGGAGAGCGGCACGGACGGGGGGAAAAGAGAAAGGGAACTGCATGGACGGGGGGAAAGAGAGAACGGGACGGACGTATGGGGAAAGGGGATGAGAGAGAACGGGACGGACGGGGGGGGGGAGGAAAGAGCACTGCATGGACGGGGGAAGGGGAGGAGAGAACGTCACGGACGGACGGGGGAAGGGGAGGAGAGAGAACGGGACGGACGGGGGAAGGGGAGGAAAGAGCACTGCATGGACAGGGGAAGGGGAGGAGAGAACGGCACGGACGGACGGGGGGAGGTGAGAGAGCAGCACGGAGAAGGGGAAGTGAACAGCAGGGGGGGAGACAACACTGACCATGGGGGAGAGAAGATTTGCAACTCCCCTGCCCGCTCAAGTATCGGGTGAAGCATCGGGAGCATTTCCGTACTTGTACTCGGGGAAATGCTTGGTATCGGTCCCGATACCGATACTAGTATCGGTATCGGGACATCCCTAGTTAATAGTATACATGATATATCTTATACTGTGACTAAATACAATTTATGTAAGCAAAGTAGCTACCTCATCAGGTAAATAAACTCACAAAAATAAACACAACATGCCTGCCTAGGTATACTGTACATACAGTGCATTGAAAAAGTATTCATACAAGTCTGGAGGGAGGTTACTAATAGAATTGAAGAATCCTCTAAACAAAAAATCTCCCTCACCCCTCAGATTTGCCTTCTGTACAGTGATGTCCCTGACATCCCACTCCCCTGTACCAGACTCCTTCACTCGCTGTGCAGTTCAGTACAGTAGATGATAGCACTGAATTGGAGATATGGGGAAATAATATGGTCACAGGTGCTAGATAGAATGGAACTTTTGAAACTTTCAGAGAGAATATACCATACAATCAATGATAGCCTACATATATTTGAGACCAAATATATGTCTTGTGGTTGCTCTATTCACTCTTACAACACTTCGACCTTTTACGACGTATCGTCATGTACCTTTTTTACTTTCACCTCCATAGGTTTCAATCACTGTAAAGTATTCCTTTATTACCTTGCATGTTACTTTAATCATTGTATACCGTTGAAAAGATTGTATGCTCTTTGCAAATTATCTGTATACCAATTTACGTACTTCAATAAAAAACTTTTGTAAACAAAAAAGAAAAAGTATTCATACCCCTTGAAATTTGCCATTAGAAGTCATCTAATTAGCAAATAGAGTCCACCTGTGTGTAATTTAATCTCAATATAAATACAGCTGTTCTGTGAAGCCCTCATAGGTTTGTTAAATAATCTTAGTGAACAAACATCATCATGAAGGCCAAGGAACACACCACACAGGTCAGGGATAAAGTTGTGGTTCAATCCATCATCTGAAAATGGAAAGAGAATGGCACAACTGAAAACCTACCAAGAATTGGCCATCCACCTAAACTGACAGGCTGATCAAAGAGAGCATAAATCAGAGAAGCAGCCAAGAGGTCCATGGCTCTGAAGGAGCTGCAGAGATCCACAGTTCAGATGGGAGAATCTGTCCACAGGACAACTATTAGTCAAGCACTCCACAAATCTGGCCTTTATGGAAGAGTGGAAAGAAGAAAGCCATTGTTGAAAGAAAGCCATAAGAAGTCCAGTTTGCAACTTGTAAGAAGACACATGGAGGACACAGCAAACATGTGGAAAAAGGGTGCTCTGGTCAGATGAGATCAAAATTATCTTAAAAGCAAAATGCTATATGTGGTGCAAAACTGACACTGCACATCGCCCTGAACACACCATTCCCACCGTGAAACATGGTGGTGGCAGCATCATGTTGTGGGGATGCTTTTCTTCAGCAGGGACAGGGTTGATGGGAAGATAGATGGAGCCAGTTACAGGGCAATCTCAGAAGAAAACCTGCTAGTCTGCAAAAGACTTGTGACTGGGGCGGAGGTTCACCTTCCACCAGGACAACGACCCTAAACATACAGCCAGAGCTACAATGGAATGATTTAGATCAAAGCATATTCATGTGTTAGAATGGACCAGTCATGGCCCAGACATAAATCCAATTGAGAATCTATTGCAAGACTTGAAAACTGCTGTTCACAGATGCTCTCCGTCCAATTTGACAGAGCTTGAGCTATTTTGCAACATTTTGAAAACCATTTATCATTTTTCTTCCACTTGACAATTATGCGCCACTTTGTGTTGGTTTATCACATAAAATCCCAATAAAATACAAAATATATTTACATTTTTGGTTGTAACATGACAAAATGTGGAAAATTTCAAGGGGTATGAATTATTTTTTCAAGGCACTGTAGTATGGCATTTATAAATACTGTAAATATTGTAACATGTTACAGCATCTGCAGTTCCCTCCCTGCTGTTCCCCTTCACTGTGACATTGGGCCAGGGTTCTGCTCCCCACACTCAGTGTCACCTTTTCAAAACAGCTTGGCCGTGCAGGGCTCCGCCCACATGGTCGTGTCAATTATTCTTAAGTTCTCGTGAATGAATGCTACTGCGGCTGATGGCTTGTAGTTTTCAATGAGTTGCAAGAGCACTGAGGGCCCTTGTACTCAATTGACCTTCCTGCTCTCGGATAACTGTCTGCCCGTACGAGATACTGACAGACAGCTATGCTGATAGTCTGCAGGAGCTGGACATTGCACCCGCCATCTGCTGATCGCAGGTGCAATGCTCTGCAGGCACCTTAGAAGCAAAAATAATAAAAGTAACATTTTTTAACTGCAATCCTGTATCCTTTAACTTGTTTTTGTTCCTACTGTCACAGGAACGGGAAGTGAGATGAGATCTTTGCAATTGGGTCTTGGCCATGAAAACTTGACAAAAATATATATTCTTCCCAAGTGTAATTAAAACTAAAAAAGAAATTGGGCTTTAGAAGGGAGGTATTTTTTTGCAGGTTCCCGTTTAACAATCCACTTCCCCCACAATATATGCTATGCATATGTGTAACCACACTTTTGTTATATTTGCAATATTACATCTAGCTAAGAACAAAATACAGAGGTGTTTTTTTAACTGACGAGGAAATAAATCTCACAACTAGGTTGCATTATTTTTCAGCAAGAAATCAAAATTTCCCTTTACAGAATGGAAGAGTAAAATAGAAATTCAGATTTTGGTAGAACTTTCTGTTTGTGACAAATTTTCTCTCAAATGTTCATAACTGAGATCTGCTTATCTGGTATTTCCCTCACCAAATTGCATTTAACCACCATTGGAAGAACATTTTCAATGCTGATATAACCACATTTGTTAATTTCCTATGGAAATTATTATAACATCTTTTACATTCTTTCTCTTTGTTCTCTTTCAGCATTCCCTATCTAATAATATTTTGGATGTTTACAATACTGATCAAGACATTTCAGGATCCAGTATGGTGCTGTCCAATACATCTTGCACAGGCAGTAATGGTGTAAAGAGAGAAGTACCAGGTAATGTATTTGTACTGACTCAAAAGCAGATTTATCCAACATGGCAAAAAGTGATGTGAAAAATCCAGTAAATCCTAGCAACCTTTAAGAGTAAATTTTCTCTTCACCTTATTTTAGGGATTTCAAATCTCTGATGGTGCTTCGCGCTAGTGCTTTCTGCACACCATTATTACTATTTGCACTCGACCAGAAAATATGTGAAAGAGTTTTATGTACATCTACCAATACAATTATTGGTAATTAAATATAAGGAATAGTTTACACCACTTTGTGAATATGTCAAAGGCTAACTAAAGGGGATAATGGAAAATGAAAAATGCACTTCAGTCACACCGCATTGTAACTAATAAACATTTGTTGGACAAAGCACGAACCAAGCTCGATATCATTTGCTGAGTCTTCTGAAAAGCTACTTTGCAGATCCAAAAACTATGTCAAAGCACATAAACTGAATACTCTCTATGTACATAAAGTCCATAAACTCAACCACACAAACAAACAGATCAGACTGAAAATGGCTAAAGACACTCCACGAGTAACTTTGCCCTGTTAAAATATTACAGGTGTTTCAGAAACACATATCTGAATTATACATAAGAGCTGGGGACTTCTCTTTCAATTTGGCTGAGTATGTAATTTTTCCCACTTTAACAAATGTTTTTTTTTACACCTCTGTACTCAGCGCTGCTGTACTGATCTTTACTCAGGAGTTTGCAAGATGCCATAGACAGAAAAGCATTTTATTAGAGAACAGTAAAAAAAATTGCATTTTTTACTCCCATGTGCAAGGGGCCTTAGACAGCCCTATGACCATGCAGGAAGTTATGCAAGCCATCAAAATCCTAAACCCACATAAGCTTACCCACTATGTATTACAAAAGATTTGCTGATACACTAGCTCTGCTTTTGACAAAGGTGCTTAACAGACACTTGAAACAGGATATTTTTTGACAAGAATTCCTAATGGCAATCATCAACATGATTCCAAAACCAAACACATGTGAACAACTTGGTCAAATTATAGACCAATTTCCCATATTGAATTTGGATGCCTGTCTCCTGGCTCTATTTGCACTGTATAATGAGACACTGGAGATTTGGCCCTCACTCCACAAGGTGAATCTCATTACTTTATTCTCACCTGAAGGCTTACCTGAAATACTTGGGGTACAAATTGTACTAAAATACTTCCCAATAGCCAGAGGCACAAGGCGTGGATTCCAACTACTGCCCCTTCACCATAGAGCCATTGACGTGACCTATTAGGTCTAACATCTTACTTTTTCTCTCTTCTTCCCACATCTCCATACCAAATCTCTTCAACATCCTTGACGGATTTGTCAATATATCTGCATTATCCCCACTTTCTACAACAATCTTTTCCCTTTATTTGGGAATGCCACCGCTTGCTATTTATCAGCATATACCAAAAAAGTTAAACAGTTGTCACCAGAACAAATGTTCCTATTGAAAAAACCCTTTAAGATCCAAGTGTTTTGTAGAAAAGCTGTTGTCCTCCTGTGACAAATTAGGCTGTTGTAATTTGTGTTTGGTGGATGAAACAAAATTTTAGCTATAACAGTAACCCGTTGTAAACACTTTACATACATGCATGTAAACAATATGGCAGTTGTAATATTATTGGAATTGTACTAATACAGATTATTGGTTCCTACAATGGTGGACAACATTTTAATTTCAAATAAAATGCAAACAATAGCCTACAATAGAGCAGGGGAGGGTTGATCCAACATTTTGGATAGAGCAGGGGAGGGTTGTAACCCTTGTCAGATATTTTTTTCCCTATCTGTTTCCCATTGCAGAGATTTACCTTTACTTCCCGTCCTATAGCCAAATAGGAAATAAGAGGAAATCCCTGCAAATTAAGGGAGTTTTAGGGGAACCCCCAGGTCACCAGAACTAGTGCGCCCATTGGAAGATATCCCCTCTATTACTTTTCTGGGGACATCCCACAATTTGGTATTTTCGTTTACTTTCACTTTCAATGATAATGGTAAACAGGACTAATAAATAGGCACAGACAGCAATAAAAAAGTGTTTTAATCCCTCTCTCAGGCCTGGACTGGGATAAAAATTTAGCCTTGGACTTCATCCAGACCAGCCCACTTTAATTGTGTAAACATGCACAAAAACAAGTGAAGTGGGAGGGCTAACAACATTCAGGAAAATTGCTACAGCCTCATTGGCTGGAATTTCAGAAATTGGCATTGCTGCACAGCCATTGGCTGCCTTTCAGCAATGAAGCGATACCTGGGTTAGGCACTATGAAGTGAGGTGATGGGCAGTGCGGATGACAGGTCAATCCTATAACGGCCGGCCGGAAGAACCCCCCCCCCCCCCGGCCAGCCAACCTCACTGGCCACCCAAGCCCCCCATTCACTGGCCATTATCCGTTCTATTTTATTTCTCCTATAGGCAGTACAGCTGTGCTCAAATTAATGGGCCGCTCAGCCATAACTTTGACAGGCTGTCACCAAAACTGGCCAGCTGAGCCATCGGCCCACCGGGAAACTCCCTGTAGTCCCAATGGCCAGTACATTCCTGCCCTCTCCACTCTAGCCAAAAACTAAGAAATGTTTTGCCTTTAGTTATACTTTAAGACCTGCAAGTTTATGAGATGTTATTCTCATCTTCTAGCTTCATTAATTAGTTCATAGTTACTACTTCAGTACTTGTCAGAACTCACAACCAAAACACTTGTTCTGAGCAGAAATCAGGAAACTAGAGTATGAAATTAATGTCCTGGAAACTTGTAGGTTTTAAAACAAGTTAGCAATGGTAGCTTTCATATGTAATATCCACTTGCCAATCAACAAACTGGGAAAATACTTCATTACTTTGACGTTAAATGCTGGAGTTATGGCTGCAACTATATGCCATATCCCCGATATAATTTTTTTCCTCAGGCCGCAGACTTTCTCAAAAACGTGGCCCGAGCGTCGGATTCACAACTGGGTCACTTGTAGAAGTGGTGGGAGGGGTCACCCGCTGCTTTCTGGTCGTGGCTGGGCATAGAGATGAGCGAAGGAAAGATGGCCTCTCTATAGCCTAGGAGGACCAGAGCATCCTAATGCTGTCACTTCTGGTTCCGATCACATTTTTTGCTTTTAAGGGTAGAGGAGAGATGTGGGGTCTTTTAGACCCCAGATCTTTACATAAAGAGGACCTGTCATGCTATATTGTTATCGCAAGGGATGTTTACATCCCTACATTCTTTACAAAGGAATATCAATAAAAGTGGTCAAAATTTAAATAAAAAATAAGAATAAAAAAAATTAAAGTGCCCCATCCCTGTGTGCTTGTGCGTAGTGGTGAATGCATATGTAGGTCATGCCGACGTATGCAAATGGTGTGAGGTATCGCTGCAAAACCTCTGAGTGAAGGCAATAATTCTAGCACTAGACCTCCTTTGTAACTGTAAACCTGTAGACATTTTTAAAGCGTCACCTATGGATATTTATAAGTACCGTAGTTTGGCACCATTCCACGAGCAGGCACACATTTAAAGCATGACATGTTAGGTATTATCTTTCATATTATACAAAAAAATTGGAGTATATATTATGCTTTTTTTTTTTTTTTTTTATTAAAGTGTATTTTTTTTATTGCGTTTGAAAAAACACTGTGCAAAAATTGTGTGACATTAAAAAAATACAATGACCGCCATTTTATTCTCTATGGTCTCTGCTGAAAATATATATATAATGTTTAGGGGGTTCCAAGTCATTAAAAAAATGATCCTAGTAAATGTTTGTGCAGATTCCCCCAGGAGAATTTTTTTTAAACCCATAACAGGGGCTAAGTGGTTATCACTTTTGCCTAGAAGCACTAGGGTCATCCGTTAAAATACCTGCCTGGAGTTTGCATGTTCCCGTGCCTGCGTGGGTTTCCTCCCACAAAAGACATGATGGTAGGCTAATTGGTTACTGTCTAAATTGGGCATAGTATGTGTATGCTTGAATGTGAGTTAGAGACCTTAGGTTGTAAACTCCTTGATGGCAGGGACTGATGTGAGTGTACAATATGTATATGTAAAGCGCTGCATAAATTTACAGCGCTATATAAGTTATAATAATGTGCTGCAAGTCCTTAAAATTATGGCCAACAGGAATAGGAAGTTCAATAATCCACCCATGTAAAATGGGGGAGTTGCATAGAGCAGTCATAATATCACTGAATTGAAAGTTGTTGAACGTAAAACATTGGGAAATTTTAGGGTCAGTTGCTTTTCTTTTATCTTTTCATTTGGAGGTTGATTTGAGTTCAGTGGTCAATTTTATCACAAAGAAAACTTTTGTTCTGCAAGCCTTCCCTTTGGAAAAAAAAGGGGGGTGATATTTTGGGGTTTTCATTTCTTTTGTGGATTTTTATATTTGTATTTGATGTTGACTTTTTGTTATGTTTTGAGTGCTTATTGTGCAATCCATATGTTACTGTACTATAGCAGCCACTAGCGATAATCGAAGGTAAAACCTGGCATGATAGTTGTACCCAAGTTTTGATTGATCCTGCTGAACCGGCTGAGATTGGAACTGTGTATGGCCTGCTTTAGTGAAGGGATGTAAATTCAATTTGCAAATTTTGTCCAATCACATGCAAGGAAAACAAAAAGATTTATTTTTGCTTGTGCATGATTGGATAGTGGAAGTCATCAGAGCTTCAATTTATTCACTAAGCCAAGGAAACATTTTCTTGCCTATAGTACCTTTTGGTCTATTATCCCTGATTAAAACTATCTTGCTACTGGCCAAGTTTACATTAGTGTATCCTTTGCATTATCGTAAATCCTATAGTAAAGCCTCAACCTTTTTTCTTTTTCTCCTTAAAATATCCCTGCTGCTGGTCAATTTTACACCACTATATAGTATGCAATTTCTTGAGAGATTTTGAGAGATAGAAATTGGTTAGCGGCAGGATGGTTTTGCATCAATAAAAACAAGTATAGCAACTTTGAACTACAGTTCAACCAATGAAGTTAAGTTGAATTGGTAAAACAGAACCAAAAAGCCCACCTCTATACTACTCAGAACATAGCATTATACAGCATCACATTTTTATAACAGCCCAAAACTCCAAAACAAGGAACTCAGGCCATGCCTATGGGTACGTGAGTAGGTTCATGCAAATTTGTTTTTTCTGCCCCTTTCATCAGCCAGTCATAACACTATTACGATTTGATGAAAAATCATGTGTTGCCATTAAAACTACCTGAAAAATATTTTTTCAAAACTGAAAGGATACAGATTGGAGTGTTTCTCTATGTAAGAAAGATAATTGTGAAAGAAAAAAATCAATTCCACAGTCAAATATGGCCTGCTAGTGTATGCTGTCCCTGTGATTATTCAAAAAAAATTTACTTCAACATGATGTCCCATACAGATTTAAGGTTTGTGTATGTATGTATGTTGCCATCCAAGCCACATGAAAAAACCCTCTCCACACTGTATAGAAAAATGTATACAATTCTCTATTTTTTATTTTGCATTAGTACATGTCCCCTATGGCAGTTTCAAGCATCCCTTGCATTTTTTGCTAGCTTGCCATTTAGCCCTAAAAATATCCAGCTCTATGTTTGGGTTCACCAAAATTCAACATACCATTGTGGAATTGAACCCGAGCATATCTCCCTATAACTATACAGCACCATCAAAATAGTGCTTTTTGCTCATGAATGATACTAATAATCTATAAAATGACAGCTGCTCATTTTTAAAGCCAGCTATTTTAGTAAAGACAGATCAAAGATCAACAAGCATGTTTACTCGGTGCTCTTAGTTTAGAAACTTATGAACAATAGCTCCCTTGTGCTCATTATGAACATCATGCATTTTTCAAATCAAATTATTTTGGGAAACACAAGATTCTTTCAAATGTTGGCTTCAGATCAACTGCATAAATTAATTATCTCCTATTAAATGCGTTTCATGATAGAACAAATGGCTTTTTAGAGCTTACAAAAAATCCATTCAATAAGTATCTATATTAGCGGATTAACAGCTTGAAAAGTTACATTCAATTAGTACTCAGCATTCTCAAAACCCTTTACTGTTTATTAATGTCATGGAATTGAAACACGAGTTCCTTCAGTAAAAATATGTAAGAAATCTGATTAGAATTGAACTAGGGAATGCAAGAAGCCAGAGCTATGGCGGGATGATTAAATACACTTTGTGTAAGGAAACAAACTATAAATCTGACTATCTGCCAAGAAAAGCTATTTTTTCCCCCTTCCAATAGTTTTTGCATTTAGATTAAATGGAAATGTTAACCAAGAGAAGTTGTGTTATTTTAGGGTTGCTTTTTAGGGAATGAAGAAGAAACGCAAACCACTACTATAGTCATATTTTGTGCATATTTCTGCCTTATTAATGGTTTATTCATACTGAACCATCACAGTTTTAATGCCATCTTGATTCTAAAGCTGGTCATATATGGATTTTTGGATGGTTCAACAAGGATCAGCTGAATTTTGATCCATGTGTGGCCACTGTGGTTGAACAGAAGTTTATCTATCGAGTTCAACCACCCTGTCTGTATATTTTTACTCAATCAGCACTGCACGCAATAGGCAACTCCCTGCCATCAGAATACAATGACACAGTGGAGGATTCCCACTTCTACATTGAACTGATCCACATATGGCTTGCTTAAACTGGTACTAAAGGTTCATTTTTTTTAAAATAACAAACATGTCATACTTACCTCCACTGTGCAATTTGTTTTGCACAGAGTGGCCCCAATCCGTCTGTTCTGGGTTCCCACGGCGGCTCTCGCAGCTCCTCCTCGCATTAGCTAACCCCCTCTGGGAAGCTCTCTCCCGATGGGGTTACCTTGCAGGCACGCTCCTGTGTCATACACTCGGTGTCCATAAACGCAGAGTATATGACTCGGCCCCGCCCCCCCGGGGGCCCACGTCATTGGATTTGATTGACAGCAGCGGGAGCCAATGGCTGCACTGCTATTAATCTATCCAGTCAAAGCCAGGACTCTATGGAGAAGAGGATGCCGGGTACGTGCTGAGCAAGTGAACTGGCTCAGGTACGTATAACGGGGGGGGGCTGGGGGGCCCATTATTGCCAGGTATTTTTTCACCTTAATGTATAGGATGCATTAAGGTGAAAAAACATGAACCTTTACAACCCCTTTAACCCTTTTAAAAAAAACAAAGATATTTTATTTCGGTCAGCCAGTCATTACAGGATTTTCTTCAATATTATCAGAATTTACTTATAGTAGTACTCCTAGCCACTCGTTGCTTGCTTTACAATTTCAGCAGGACTCCTGAATGTCATATTTCTTCTGTAGGTGGCAAATGAAACGTCTCTGCTGTAACACTTGCTTGTTGGCAGTTCCATTACTGTAATGTGAAGGGAGGAAGCTGGGCAAAGCCAGGAGTAAACCAGCAGCTTTACTTGTACACCAAATTGATTTTAGATTGCACAAAGAAAAGTTTTTTCCATATTTTACTATTCGGCAAATCATTCCTTATTTCTCTTCAATAAGATCAACTGGGAAATTAATGTAATAATAAAAAAAATATATATATAATTTTTTGGCCAGGCACAGCTGCGTTGACAAATTAGCAAGCTTATTCAAAAAGAGGAAAGCTCAGAAACCAAAAGTAGCCAATACAATTTACCTTTCACTAAACTCAGTTCTGACTGTTTGGTCAAATACATTTGGAGGACCACTGTTAAGCAAAATCTGAGATAATATTTGATATACCAATCATATTGTGTATTTTATTTGTTACACATGCGTAAGCTTCCTGTATTAATGCTGACATTTTTGTTAGAAACAGATACAAGAACAATGGCCAAAGAGAGGCAGAAAAAAGACAATCATAATCTTAGTAAGTATTGCATGTCTATCTCCAATTGCAGGAATAATTCAGTGACAATCATAACTTGTTGATAGCTCATCTGAAAATATAATGATTATGCATTAATATTTAAACTGCTTATAGTTAAACAGAAATATGTTTATGACTTGAAACTATCAAATCTTTTATCTGGCCTTTGGGCTTTTAAAAAAGGTCAACAGAATTTGTCATAAGGAATAGTTAATGTCATCTGACAAGAGAGTTTGAGCTAGATTGCAGCAGATGAGTGGCAGAGATAGAAAGGACCAACTTCTATGGTGACAGAGACAAATGTCAGAAACAGGTATCAGTCATAAACCCTGTGGCAAATTACTTGTCTCTGTTCACCATATCTTTGTTATAAAATGTAGAATGTACTGAAATAAGGGGTTAATCTGGTATCTGTATTATGGAATACATTTGGTTATTATGCGGTTTGTGTTTTAAAAATCTAACAGGTTTAGTTAGTGCATGAACCCACAGACTAAGGGTGAAATATTTGAACAAATCAATGTACATATTTGGCAGAACACCAGGGATCTTTGAATAACATCCAAAAGTTTTTATTCAAGGATCACATGCCTGAGGAAGTGGTCCTGCGTGGCCTTTAAACATTGCACTCCTTGAGTAAAAACTTTTGGAGGTTACTTGAAGATCCTTTTGGAAAATATTAGGGTTTTCCCCGATACCACTTTTTTAGGACCGAGTACAAGTACCGGTACTTTTTTTCATGTACTCGCCAATACCGATTACCGATACTTTTTTAAAAAAATGTAGCCATGTGTCCCCAAATGCAGCCTTGTCCCTAAATGCAGCCATGTCCCTAAATGCAGCCTTGTGTCCCCCAATGCAGCCTTGTCCCTAAATGCAGCCTTGTGTCCCCAAATGCAGCCATGTCCCTAAATGCAGCCTTGTCCCTAAATGCAGCCATGTCCCTAAATGCAGCATTTTCCCTAAATGCAACCATGTCCCTAAATGCAGCCATGTCCCGAAATGCAGCCTTGTGTCCCCAAATGCAGCCATGTGCCTAAATGCAGCCATGTCCCTAAATGCAGCCTTGTCCCTAAATGCAGCCATGTCCCTAAATGCAGCCATGTTCCTAGATGCAACCATGTCCCTAAAAGCAGCCATGTCTCTAAATGCAGCCATGTCCCTAAATGCAGCCTTGTGTCCCCAAATTCAGCCATGTCCCTAAATGCAGCCATGTCCCTAAATGAAGCCCTGTGTCCCTAAATGCAGCCTTCTGTCCCCAAAGAGAAAGCCAAGCCCCCTGCCCCCGCCGCTGCCGTCTAGTTGATCGGCGCTCGGGGAACATAACAGCTTTCATTTGAATAGCTGTGTGTTCCTCGCCGCGCCTCGTCATATATAGACACTCCCCTTTGCTCGGGCACTTTGATAGACAGATCACCCATCCAATCCTGGGAAGGGTGATCTGTCTATCAAAGTGCCCGGACAAGGGGGAGGGGCTATATATGATGAGGTGCGGCGGGGAACACACAGCTATTCAAATGAAAGCTGTTATGTTCCCCGAGCGCCATTCAACTAGACGACAGCGGCGGGGGGGCTTGGCTTTCTCTTTGGGGACTAGGTGGCAGCGGCAGCAGCTCTCCTCTCCTCCATACCCGAGGACTGCTCTTCTCCGCTCTCCGCCCGCTCTTCACCCACTCTCCACCCCCTCTCCACCCGCTCTCGGGGGGGAAAGCATCGGGAGCATTTGCGCGAGTACAAGTACTCACGCAAATGCTCAGTATCGGTCCCGATACCGATACTAGTATCGGTATCAGGACAACCCTAGAAAATATGTATGCTGGTCTCAGTAGTGTATTTAGGTTTTGTGCTGCCCTAGGCCTGACTAAACTCATGCACTCCCTAATTTAAATATGACCCACCCCTTTCTGTCAAGGCCACACCCCTTGATTTTTAAGACCCACCCTAAAAAGTTTTGAGTGTAAAACGGGAGTATTCCTGCACTATTATGGGTAAAAAGAGTTTCTCAAGGGTGCCGCAAACACAGTAAGGGTCAAACACTACCCACGAAACAATCACAAAAAAAAACAAATCGTGGTGTTGCGCTCCCTCATGAAATAACATATAAACCTAGATATATGAATGCAGAGAGAATAAATTATATAAAATTATATAAATAAATATATAAAGTGCTGCTGTGCTGCAAACAAGTGACTACAGGTGCAATGATATAAAGTGCAATGATAATAAATATTCAAAAATTGATAATAATTCGAATAAAAAACAATGCGTGTAGAATTAGAAACACATGGAAATAAAGTCCATTGTGAGTGTAGTGCTGGTGAATCTCAGAAGGGGAAAATCAATTCCTCTGGATCCAGGGTGCAGAGTGTAGTGTTGCTGGTACTCTGTAACAGTGAGGCCTCGTACACACGACCGAGGAACTCGGCGGGGGAAACACATCGTTTTCCTCGTCGAGTTCTTGTTAGGCTTGTCGAGAAACTCGACGAACCAATTTTCTCCATTCCCGTCGAGGAAAAAGAGAACATGCTCTCTTTTTGGCAAGACGAGTTCCTCGACAGTTTCCTCGCTGAAAAATGTACACACGACCGGTTTCCTCCTTCTGCCGAGGAAACTGGTCGTGTGTACGAGGCCTCACAGATGGCACTGTGACTTCTGTGAGAGGTGGCTCTTCGGTGTAAGTAACACCCGTGGGTGTACTACCTTCTTACCTTACTGCTGTAAGGTAAGCAGCATTGAAAGATATGGTGGAATGCTAGGTCCTTCGAAGTGGGGGAGGGTCCTTCCTTCTCCAGCATTTCCAGTAATATGTGGATGCGGGATGGGGGGGCCTCTTGGTGTAGTACGTTTGGCGTTTTAAAATTCACAATTTGATTTGTTTGAGAGTGGGTACACTAGTTCTGAGGGCTTGGGGGGGCAATGAATTCCCTTAATTTGCATAGATTTCCTCTCACTTCCTGTTTGGCTATGGGGCAGGAAGTGAAGAGAAATCTCTGCAATTGGACAGGGATGGTAAAAAATAAACCGACAGGGGCTATAACCCTCCCTTACTCTATCCAAAATGAAAAAAAAAGTGTTGCCTATAGTTCTACTTTAAGCACACATTTCTGATAATTTGATGGAGCGGACTAAGAAGATATAACCATGCCATTGGTGCAGCAGAAAACATATAGCACAGTGAGGAAGGTTTGTGGTCCAGGATGATAGAACAGTCAAAATCAGAAGCAGAGGGTTGTGGAATTATGGCTGCCCGCATACCGGAAGCAGTGAAGCCACTTTATGGGGGCACTAAACTAATTTGCCCCTCTCAGCCCAGTCCGCCCCATATGACTGGCGCTACACTAACAGTGTATCACAAGCCGGCGGGTACTCTTTCCGTGCTGCCCACTGCAAAGTGCTGCTCTAGGCCTGGGCCTTGTTGGCCTAGGCCAGGTTACAGCGTTGGCTGGTTTGTGATGTTACCAGTTTCCAGGTGGCTGTTGCTGCAGAACACATCTCCAGTCCACCATCACACTGCAAAAGTTTCCTGTGGGAAGACATTTTTTATAGTGTGGGGTGGGACTATGAGCACTGAGCCATGATTGGGCAAAGTCATCATGACAGTGCTCTGTGTCCTGATTGAGCAAAGCCCAGAGGCCAGGTTCATTGCTTCATCCATTTAGGGCCATAGAATGCACTGTGAAGTGCGCAGTGCATTGTGGGGCGCTCAATGGGCAAACATCCCTCCGAGTGCCCCGCAAATGTGGGTGTTTGCCAAATGGGTGAACAGGCGATGTTTGGGAGGACTCGAGCCCGAGCCAAATCATTTGCCCAACTCTCTTCAACAGAAACTGATCTAACGATTGGCTTCTGTTTAACAGAGAGGGCTATACACAGATCAAAATTCAGCTGGTTCCTGCTGAACTGGACAAAACCATATTCATAGATAGATAAATGCTCAATGTACTAATATCGATTAACAAACCATTATTAAAATGTATTGTTTCAACAGTTGAACGACGACGACGCTATAACATTAACTACAGGATTAAAGAACTTGGAACAATGATCCCAAAGTCAAATGATCCGTGAGTACAAAGTTTTAATGTGTCTGCAGCTGAAGAAAATAGAAGATACATGTTTTAATTTATAACTTGTATTCTTAGCATGGAGGTTATACATTTTCTAGAAGTTTTGTCTAAGCAAATTGTAAAGATTGCAAACTTAGAACCTTCAATTATTTTAATTTTTTCCTTGCTCTTACCTACTGAATCAATTTAATAAAGAAATAGAGTCTGGTCACTTTGCAAGGGAATTTTCCCCAGAGCTTAGTTAATGTGGTGAGATTTCAGTTTTGCAAAGAATACCCAAACGCATTGAAGAAAAAAACAACAACGAATGTTTGCTTGCACTGATTGGAAGATGGAAGTCAGCAGAGTTTCACCTCGTTCACTAAGCTCTAGGGCACACTCCCTTGC
Source organism: Rana temporaria (assembly GCF_905171775.1). Classification (NCBI taxonomy): domain Eukaryota; kingdom Metazoa; phylum Chordata; class Amphibia; order Anura; family Ranidae; genus Rana; species Rana temporaria. The sequence goes on from NC_053491.1 coordinate 167,800,618, forward strand.
AAAGTTCAACATCCCTTGTAAAAATATGTTTGCCTTTAACCACTTAAGCCCCGACCAATATGCAGCTAAATGCCCAGAGGTGTTTTTACAATTTGGCACTGCGCTGCTTTAACTGGTAATTGCGCGGTCATGCAATGTTGTACCGAAACGAAATTTGCGTCCTTTTCTTCCCACAAATAGAGCTTTCTTTTGGTGGTATTTGATCACCTCTGCGGTATTTATTTTGTTGTGCTGTAAACAAAAATAGAGCGACAATTTAGAAAAAAATACAATATTTTTTACTTTTTTCTATAATAAATATCCCCCAAAAATATATATAAAAAAAAAATTTTTCCTCAGTTTAGGCCGATACGTATTTTTCTACATATTTTTGGTAAAAAAAAATCGCAATAAGCGTTTATCGGTTGGTTTGCGCAAAATTTATAGCGTTTACAAAATAGGGGATTGTTTTATTGCATTTTTATTAACTATTCTTTTTTTACTACTAATGGCGGCGATCAGCGATTTTTTTCCGTGACTGCGACATTATGGCGGACACTTCGGACAATTTTGACAAATTTTTGGGACCATTGTCATTTTCACAGCAAAAAATGCATTTAAATTGCATTGTTTATTGTGAAAATGACAGTTGCAGGAGTTATGTTTCACCTAGTGTGTGTTTACAACTGTAGGGGGGTGTGGCTGTAGCTCTGACGTCATCGATTGTGTCTCCCTATAAAAGGGATGACACGATCGATGCAGCCGCCACAGTGAAGCACAGGGAAGCCGTGTTTACATACAGCTCTCCCCGTTCTTCAGCTCTGGGGAGCGATCGCGAGGGGGTGGCTAGAAACCAATAGCCGCCCCCTCATCCCGGATCGCTTCCCGACGATTTCCGACCGCCGCATGTACTGGGGGTGTCCCGATCGGACCTCCGACCCACGTCTGCGGGCACGTCATTCTGCCTGTCCGTGCCATTTTGCCGACGTATATGTACATGCGGCGGTCGTTAAACGGTTAATAAATCAACCCCCTTTATCTGCCATCACACGTCGACCCTGATTTACTGAAGAAAGAAAGCATGTTCACCTTGCAAGGAAATTTTCTCCTTGTGGTGATAATCAGTGCCGATCCTGACCTCCCTGGGGCCCTAAGCAAAATGACATGGCACATTAAAAATGAGAAGCAGGGGGCGCTGACGACAGTGACATGTCACATTAAAGAAAGTTGAGAAGCGGGGGAGGGGGTGTTCTGCTGTCGGAAATGACTCAGCCAGCGAGTTTAGAAACGGGGTGAGGGGGCAAAAATGACTTCTCACCAGGCGGGGCCTCTAGTAATTTGGGGGGCCCTTTGCAGATTTGCGGGGCCCTAAGCGGCTTGCATAGTGAGCCTATAGGGAGGATCAGCCATGGTGATAATTGACTTTCAAAACAATACCCAACTAAAGCAGACTTTTTGCTTGCATGTTATTAGATGTTTCTCTTTATTAATTAAGCTATTGTAAGTTAAAATTTCCTTGCAAAGTAAAAATTTACTGTGCAAAGTAAACTTGCTCAATTTTATTTGTAAATGAGAGTCTATAAAACTTCAGGATATTTGCTTATCTGCCCAGCTAGCTTCAGTGACTCAAGTAAAGGTTGTTTCTGTTTCTTCATTGCATTTTGCAGTGAGCTTTGCCAGGAAGATAGAGGTACGATATTATGTAGTTTAAAACCCAATACATACAGGATACTACAAGCCCATACCCACATCTCGCTCGGTCCAGTGGGGGAGCGCAGGAGGAGAGTAAAGAGTTCCCAATATTGTGTTCCGAGGTATTGATACCCTAAATAGAGCACATTTATGGGAACTCACTATTTATCCATAGACATCTGCAATCTCATCTCTGTTACAGTCACTGTATAATTTCAAAGGATGCCTTAAATCACTAAATCAATGATATGTCTGTTGGTGGTCATAAGCAAGTAGAGTATAATATAAATTAATTAATAGTGCTTCTTTATTCTAAGCTGTCTCTCTTCCTTAGTCCACCTCAAAAAGGTGTGTTAAAAGGGTTGTAAAGGTAAAAATGTTTTCCCTAAATAGCTTCCTTTACCTTAGTGCAGTCCTCCTTTACTTACCTCATCCTTTGATTTTGCTTTTAAATGTTCTTATTTTTCTTCTGAGAAATCCTCACTTCCTGTTCTTCTGTCTGTAACAAAACACGGTAATGCAACACTTTCTCCCTGGTGTGGAGAAAGCCTCTTGAGAGGGTGAGCAGGAGTGTCAGGACACCCACTAACACACAGCTCCTTTCTCTATCTGCAAAGTAGATAGCGTCCTGACAATCCTGCTTGCCCCCTCCCTCCTCAAGAGGCTTTCCCCACACCAGGGAGAAAGTGCCGCATTACTGTGTGTAGTTACAGACAAAAGGACAGGAAGTGAGGATTTCTCAGAAGAAATAAGGACATTTAAAAGCAAAATCGAAGGATGAGGTAAGTGAAGGAGGACTGCATTAAGGTAAAGGAAGCTATTTAGGGATTTTTTTTTTACCTTTACAACCCCTTTAATCCATAGCAGAGAAATGTGCTGGGGAGGTCTCAAGAAGTTAGGCAAATTGGAACAAGAACTGGGTACATTCAGAAGCTTGATCTGGTTGTGATACTATACATACAAGACAGGTACCTTGGAATATAATATTGAGGATGCTTTACTCTCTCCCTGAGGTTCTCCACTGGACTGAGGCAGCTGTAGGTATGGACCTGCAGTCTTCTGTATGTATTTGGCCCTAAAATACATAACATATTTCCTATATTTTCTTGCCAAAGCTTACTGTGAAACATAGGGGAAATAAACATCATCCCTACTTTAGTCGCTCAAGTGAACTGTGTATATGTATATACAGTATATAATTATCGAAAGTATTTTTATATCTTTAGCCCTGGTTCACATTGGAGAGATTTGGCATGTAATTTGACATGTCAAAACGCATGTCAAATCTGCGGCAATTGCCTGCAATGGCACGTCCGAATCGGTGCGACACTGCATTTGCGATTCCCAAAAGTAGTTTGGGGTGCGATTTACATTGACATCTGTGCAGCAACCCACAGAGATGTCTCTGAAATCGCCCAGAAGTCGGGACTGACAGCTGAACTCAAACAATTTCATTCCCTGCTTTAAGCCCAGCTGAACCCTATAATTGAATAAACAAAAAGGCCCGGATTCACATACATCGGCGCATATTTATGCCGCCGTAGCGTATCTTTTTTATGCTACGCTGGCGCAGTGCAGAGAGGCAAGCACTGGATTCACAAAGCCAGTACTGCCAAATCTGCGCTGGGTTTCTTAGGCGTAAGTCGTCATAAGTGGAAGTGGGCGTGAGCCATGCTAATGAGGCGTGACCCCATGCAAATGATGGGCCAAGCGCCAGATAGCTACGAATAACGAACGGCGCATGCGTCGTCCCGTGGACGCATCCCAGTGCGCATGCTCAGAATCACGTCGGAACGAATGCCTAAGATACAACGGATCACTGCCTACGGTGTGAACGTAACCTACGCCCAGCCATATTTACGTACAATGTAAACAATGTAAAATACGACGGCTTGTGTTCCCTGGTCCATACCTTTGCGCCTCATATATGGGGAATAACTTAACGTCGGAAGTACGACTTACGCAAACCGCGTATATTATGCACCAGGCGCAAGTACGTTCGTGAATTGCCGTATCTCCCTCATTTGCATATGTGCCTAGAAAATCAATGGGAGCGGCAAATACGCCCAGCCTAAATATGCGCCCACGATACGCCGGCGTAGGCAAGTTACGTCGGACGGATGAAGCCTATTTTCTGGCGTATCTTAGTTTGTGGGCACGGCGCACAGATACGACGGCGCATATTTGCACTTATGCGGCGTATCTCGAGATACGTCGGCGTAAGTGCTTTGTGAATCCGGGCCAAAGTGTGTAACTTAGGGGAGTTTTTCAGAGGTTAGTTTACTCTCTGAAACAGAGGATGCTCTATCTACAAATGTATGATATTAATTGTTGTTTTGCTTTATTTTGACAACTTAAAGTGCTTGTAAACCCTTACAACACACTTTCACCTTCAGGTAAGCCTAGATTAAGGCTTACATGTAGGTGCTGCAAATATCTCCTAAACCTACACGGTTTAGGAGATATTTACAATTGCCCATACAAGGATTTCTTCTGCGCATGCGCCGATGTACGATATACTTGGATCACATTTCCTGCATTCTTTGGAGGTCTGCCAAGTAGAGAAAGAAATGTTTCCTTGAAAATAGCTCAGTTTCTCCTAGGTCCTTCAAACATGTCATATAAAATTAAAGTAACTCCTACTTAGTCACAACTGTCTTTCACTGAAACCTCTGATTGAGCCATCTACTAAACAAAGCAATAAGTTATTTCTCCGATTCATTGAGTTCTGTGTGCATTTTTTTACATTGATCACAAATTGTATTTTATTTATTTATTGCAGGTACTAATATAGAGCCATCAATTTACACAGCACTTGACTTTACACATATTGTACATTCACATCAGACCACGCTCTTAAGGAGCTTACAATCTGAGGGCCCTAACTCACATTCATACATACACATACTAGGGCCAATTTAGACAGGAGCCAATTAACCTACCAGCAAACCAGAGTACCCGGAGGAAACTCATGCAGGCACAGTGAGAACATACAAACTCCAGGCAGGTAGTGCTGTGCATGGTATTGCTTCGTCAGTGATCTACTAGGACCCCCAGATCCCTTTCTATCCTCAAATCCCCCAGAGTATCTCGCCCTAGTGAGTAACTTGCATGTATATTTAAAAAAAATTTAACATTAAACCTGGTTTGCCATATAGCTGCCCACACCTTCTTGTAAAGTTGTTACATCCTGTTGTGAAGTTATTGTGCTGCCTAGTTTTATATCATCAGCAAACACTGAGATAAAACTATTTATACAAACATTAAAATTATTTATGAACGATTTGAACAGAATTGGTCCCGGGACAGAGACCTGGGGTTCCCTAATCACAACTACATCCACATTCCTTTCTCTATCCAAATTACAGCTTACCTCCTCATAGAATGTTAAATATTGGTCTGGCAAGAATGATCTTTCATAAATCCATGTTGGTTACTTCTAATGTTATTTCATCATCACATTTTTGAATACAGTCCCTTATCATTCCTTCAAGTGGTTTTCATACTATATTCTTTTTTAATCCATAAATGTTTTAAACTCTTGAAAACAAGAATTTTCAAACCACCATGCATTATCTTTAATTGATGGACTTTGTGTTTTGTTTACAAGATGTCCTTTTAAACTGCTCACACTTTCCTCCAGGAAAAAATCTGTACCCCTCACACAAAAAACTGGCTGCCCCAACTTAAAAGGGTAACTCCAATACTTGTATCTTTTTTTTTTAAACCTGCTTAAGAGCATACAGGCAAGCAGTAATAGAGCAGGTTGTTGGCTGAGTCATTCATAGCCATTTTGATATGGAAATACCAGCCTGCATGCCTAATGTGCCAGGTTGGTATCAATGTGTGTATAAATGGTGAATGTATGCCATTTTTCGCAGAATTAAAAATAGACTTGAAAAACGTAACATTAATAAATCACCTGGACCAGATGGCTTGCACCCGAGGGTCCTTATTTTTACGAACAGCCTAATGACTGGAATGGTACCGGCTGATTGGAGAAAAGCCAATGTAGCACCAATATTTAAAAAAGCGCAAAATGTAGAAACTGAAAGGATCAACAGCCGCGCCTCCAAAAAAAACCTTAGGTTGTCTTTAGTTTAAAAAAATTGGATAAAAAAGCACTACAAATAACACCAAAGGGTGGAATACAGCCTATGCGTTTCACACTGCGATCAGTGTCAGCCATGACTAAGCACTGATCGCAGTGCAAAACGCGTAGGCTGTATTTCACCCTTTGCTGTTATTTGTAGTGCATTTTTCATCCAATTTTTTAAAATAAAGACAACCTAAGGTTTTTTTTGGAGGTGTGGCTGTCCATCATTTCAGTTTCTAAATTTTGCCTTGTGCATTGCCGGCACTCCTGGTCTCCTGAGCAGCTACTGATTGTCCAGCAGACCCACCTGGAGTGGTAATTTCTCTTTCCCTTATTTAAAAAAGGGCCAAGATACATCCCTGGCAATTACAAACCAGTTACCCTAACATCAATAATATGCAAGCTCTTGGAGGGGATGATAAGGAACTATACTGTATACAAGATTTTTTTTTGTATAAACTTTTTTTATTAGACACGGTCACAGCTTTATGAACATGGAACATTATGTGCTCAACGGTGACAACATTTTCATTGTTCAGCAACAATAATAGAAGGCGAAACATATGGAAACAGAGTAGAATATAACATTATGAAGGTTATGCATATATTCAGAGTACAGGGCCCTAGCGCTCCTGTCATCTAATTGTTGCTGGCATAAGGACTTGGTTACCTATGGCGCAGTAGCCAACTAGGCCCACTGTCCCTTTATTTAACCCATCACCTACACTGTGTCCATCCCACCCACTGGGGGAGAATGTGGTGCAGGGTCTGCCCTAGAACACCCCTGCCCGGGCTCCACACCGGAAGAGGGGGGCAACCAGAGCCTCCTGCTAACCTCCTCCAGCGCTTTACCCGACCTCATGCTGCACCCAAGCTCCCGGGGCCCCATGTGACGGACATGCTGGTCAATGACCTTTACCGCTTCACGTTATCCTAGTCATCTTAGGGTGCCTGGCATCAGGCCTTTTAATGTCAAAACCCTCTAGCGGCAACAACTAATAAGCAGAAAAGGAGGAGAAGGAGAAAGAGTGTGAGGGAGAAGAAGAGAAAAAAAAAAGGGAGGATGGGGCAGAGGATTGGAGGAAAAAAGACAGGATCTCACCTTGAGTTTATGAGGATTTGACATGGCCCGCTCCGGACCATCAGCCGCCAGGCAGCCACCCCTCCTGTAAAAAGTGAATGTGCAATGCACGCAGTCTATGCTCCGGTCTGGGGGTGCATATTGTTGACTATCGCCTAGGTTGGTCTGAGTGAATCAGTGTTGGGTTTGGAGGCCGGGGCCGAGGACCCCAGCAGCAGGTAGAGCTCCAAAATCATTAGCAGGATTGGTTCCTCCGCTGTGAACAGCCCCTCAAAAGGTGTAAGCAGTTTAATATCTCTTATGGGGCTACCATGTACCTCAAAATAGTGGTGCAACTGTCTGTATCACCATAAGTTCAACTGAGGTCTCCCAGTCCTACCCTCCAGAGATTCAAAGGGTATCATTTTGCCATCTCTCAGCAGTTTACCACAGCTGGAATTATTATTATTATTATTATTAAACAGGATTTTATTATACAGCGCCAACAGTTATTCCTGTCATCTGCCCAAGCTCCAAAGAAGCTCGCTTGTTCTCCCAGTTTTGGAACCAGAGGAACCCTCCTAGCGATGCCAGTGGGGACAAAGGGGGGGGGCAGGCTCATATACAAGATTTTAGTAATGAAAATGGTATCATTAGCAGTAACAAGCATGGATTCAGATACACCATGTCTACGGGCCTCCCTTTATCTAGATGGCAGCTCACCTCCTCACAGAAGGTTAATAGATTGGTTTGGCAAGAATGATTCTTCATGAATCCATGATGATTACTGCTAATGATACAGTTTGTATTACTAAAATCTTATATAGAGTATAGTCTCTTATCATCCCCTCCAAGAGCTTGCATACTATTGATATTAGGCTAACTGGTCTGTAATTCTTAGGGATATATTTTGGCCCTTTTTTAAATATTGGTGCTACGTTGGCTTTTCTCCAATCAGCTGGTACCATTCCAGTCAGTAGACTGTCAGTAAAAATTAGGAACAATGGTCTGGCAATTACTTGACTGAGTTACCTAAGGACTCTCGAGTGCAAGCCATCTGGTCCCAGTTACTTATTGATGTTAAGTTTTTCAAGTCTCTTTTCCTGTGATGTGGCATAAGGATAAACACTGCAATTTTGGTTACTGAAGCCCCCCGATTCCCTTGTGAAGATTAAGGAGAAGAATAAATTAATTACCTTTGCCATCTCACCAACCTTTGTAACCAAATTCCCTTCCTCATTCTTTATGAGGCCAATATGGTTTGTCCTCCCTCTTTTACTGTTTATAAACTTAAAGAATTTCTTGAATTTTTTTAGCTCTCCTCTGTTAGGTGTCTTTCCTGTTCTATCTTAGCCACCCTAATTGTACCCTTACATTTATTGTTGCATTCTTTGTAAAGATTGAATGTTGATGATGATCCTTCAGCCTTGTATTTTTTGAAGGCCTTTTCCTTTGCCTTTATATGCATTTTTACATTGGCGTTAAGCCACCCAGAACTTTTGTTCGCTCTTTTAAATTTATTTTCCGGTGGGATGCACTGGCTAATGCCCTTTTTTAATATGCTCTTAAATCAAAACCATCTCTCCTCCATGTTCTTTGTTCCTACGATTTTATCCCACTTAATATCTTCTAGCAAGGTTTGTAGTTTAGGGAAGTTGGCTCTTTTGAAATTCAGTGTCTTTGAATTCCCCTTATGTTTCCCATTTGTGTGATTTATACTGAAACTAATTGACCTGTGATCACTGTTTCCCAAATTGCCCAGTATTTCCACAACCGTGATCAGGTCTGTAAAAATGTGTAGAGAAAAACCGGGATGACCGCACTCCAAAAATAAAAATGTGTTCCTTTTAATAAAAACTGGTCACAACATGAATATGTCACAGCAAAAAATCAGGAAAAGAGCTAACACATTTCACACTACCATACAGTGCTTATTCATAGCTTCATCAGGTCTGATGATCAGGTCTGTATTGTTGGTAATCAGTAGATCTAGTGATGCTTTCTTTCTAGTTGGTGCATCTGTCATCTGACGCATTAAATTGTCCAGCAAGACATTTAAGAACTGGCGAGTCTTAGACAAATCCACGGTTCCTTCCACCCAGTCTATGTCTTGCTAATAACAATCCCCCATTATGATGACACTTCCCATCCTTGCCACTAATTCAAACTGTGGAAATTGCTATGCAAGCAGATTTAAAGGGATACTAAGACATTAGTGTTAGGGAGCGCGGCACCACTTTTTGAATATAATTTTGCACATTGATATACATTTAAAGAGTGTGTATAGGTTTGAGTGATCCACTGAGTATGTTTTGTAGTCTCATAGCACTTAACAGCATAACATAGCAGCCTGCAAGTACACCCATTTTTAACTGCGTGATGCTCTCATGTCAATATAGACCAAAATCTCTGAGGAATGTTTCCACCTTGTAGAATCTATGCCATGAAGAATTAAGGCAGTTTTGAAGGCAAAAGGTGGTCCCATCAGGTATTAGCAAAATGTGCCTAATAAAGTGGCCGGTGAGTGTATAAAGAAAACAAGTATCAAACCAGGTAGTAAGGGAAAACTATATATATAATATTATATTATTATTATTATATATATCAGGGAAAAAAAAAGATGCATCAGCAAGCACCAGTTTTTGCTTTTATTTTATTGAAACAGATGTGAGATATATTCATACTAGGTGTTTCTTTAATTTTACAGATACAATTAAACACAGCCAAACAGGTTTGGTAATCCCTGGTGAAAAATAAAATAGACAGACAAGATTTTAATTTCATATAATGTAATAATTTAAATAACAATCACTATTCCTAACTTAGTTTATTTTATTCCGAACAAAGGAACCATCTCCTCTTCCTGAAAAGAGCCACATATAAAGAATATTATTCTTGAAATGATCTTTAAAATGTAATCTGAAGTCCTTGGCAATGTACATTTTCTTCTCCATTAATGTATAAGTACTGAACATAGATTTTAATCTGAGAGTTAATAATAAAAGCAATTTTCACTTAAAATTTAAAAACTGTAATGGTGGAATCATGATAATACATTTAGCTTTCTCACAAAAAAGTCTCTCTATTAGTTTCTTTTGACACATATTTTCATTCCAGGATCAATTTTACTATATAAGGACTTCTTAACTATTCTATTAAAATTTCCATTCAGAAGCAATAATATCTAACAGTGAATAATAGTCATGTAAATCATTATTTCAGGTTAATGTAAAAGATTTTGTAAGTTCTTAGGAATTCTGCTGATGTGCACAGTTGTGAAAAGGTTATTTCTCCATTTTGCAGTGATATGCGCTGGAACAAAGGAACTATTTTAAAGGCTTCAGTGGAATACATCAAATGGCTACAAAAAGAACAACAAAGAGGCAGAGAATTAGAACACAGACAGAAAAAATTAGAGCAGGCCAACAGGAGACTGCTGCTTCGTATTCAGGTTGGTTAAATATTTAAAAAAAAAGTTCCAGAAATCATCCCCATCAATTCTATCAGATGATATTTTATTTATTATTCTCATCGCGCACTGGAGCCATTTTGCAACTCCAAAATGTGCTTAACCTTTTAAAAAGATCAGTTAGATGAATATATTCGCAAATGATTTAAGGTGTGGAGGATTATGGTATAAAAACTTGCAGTACTTAGTGTTTTCTTAAATTTCATGTGACACTTTCTTCAATGACATAGTTCTGAAGGTAAAGCCATAAGCATATGGCATATGGGGTAGCTTACATACTAAAATGTAATATAAATTCATTACAATAGTTGGAGTTTAAGCAAATACCAAGTATTATACAAAATGTATGTGAGTAAATATGTTCAGTTATTTAAAACTGTTAATGAATTATTTGGTAACCCTTACTCAAAATCAAAGCTACCGGTATTGAGTTAATAAAAATATCTAAGGGCTCTTGAGATAATGTGACCCACACCAGGGGGTGCACTTTAAATATTTGCACTTATAAACATATTTTAAAGAGGACCTGTATTGTGGAGGGTGTGCCCAATTTCAAGAAAAGGACAAACAGCTAGTTACCAAGTTGCTTATCTTATGCCCATGATGGTCCTATTATGTCTTTGTTCCACACTGTGTCAATGTGGAGACAGCCATCTTGATAGAGGAACAGGGATTTGCATCCTTATGTCAGAGCTTCTGTCCTGACTCCTGGTGGCTGGGGATCTATTAAATTGAGGGGGGCTGAATTTAAGAAGCGGCAGGAAAGGTATAGGAAGCACAAATAAACGAAGCAGAAGCAGGTCCTCAGGTGCAGTTTTTTTGTGAAGCAAGGAAAAAAGTGAGCAATACAGTAATGATATCATGTCTCCAAATCGTGTGAGACCAGCAGTCAGAGGAAGCAGTGTTTCTCACACAGCCCATATGAAGCTTTGGCACATGAGTACCTAGGCACAGTCACGTGCCAGAAATTTCATTGCTTTTTTTTAGGGGAGACTAAAGACAAGTTTTTAGGATACTTCTTGAGTTGAAAAATGCTGCCCTAGGGTATTATGAAACACTGAATCTGAAAATTGAAAACCACATTTGTCAGGACCACACATTTGATAAATAATTACATAATTATTATCATGGGAAACAATTTACTTAAGGTTGTTCAGAAATGATCATACAAAAGTACATTAGCTAAAACTTTTTCATACCTTAGCTGTCACCTTGTAGTTGTAAAAACGTGACTAGCTAGATAGACATCTGTCTATCTCTATTTCTATTAAATGGTTTGTTTTTAACTTATAATTCTAGCCTTGGCATATAGATATTATTTGCATTGAGAAAAAGTAAATAATTTTTGCAATCTTCTTTATTTGTCAATTGTTATGTGTAAACAATGATAGCAATTTTAGTATATATACATACATTTATTTTAGCCAATATGCAGATTAGCATTATGTTGCTTTGATTTTACAGTAATAATTCTAGCAACAATAATGTTTTGGATGGACATTACACATCGGACCCACACTCAGCGCCAATGGCCTATGGATGTTGAAGTAAATGCTGGAAAAAGTGGTAAAAGATTCACACCACTAACTGGCTGCAAACAGGATGGCACATCTTAGGCCCCGTACACACGACCGAGTTTCTCGGCAGAATTCAGCCAGAAACTCGATCGGAGCTGAATTCTGCCGAGAAACCCGGCGTGTGTACACTTTCGGCCGAGGAAGCCGACGAGTTCCTCGTTGAGCCAAATAGAGAACATGTTCTCTATTTCCTCGTTGTTCAATGAGGAAAGTTGGCTCGCCGAGAACCTCGGCGGCTTCACACAGAACTCGACGAGCAAAACGATGAGTTTTGCCCGTCGAGTTCCTCGGACGTGTGTACGGGGGCCTAACATTTATTTTATTACAAGCACTGATGTTATCTCCCCTTTCTGGAAGTTAAAAGGGAATACATGTAGAATTCAAAATGGGGCAGATAACATAGTTTTTTGCAGTGCCAGACAGGAATAAAAAGAATCTTTAGCATATAAAATAAAAATACCTTTGTCCATTTTTATTTGTCCCCAAAGTCTGCTATGCTCATTTAAACTATTCAGTGTAAACAGATGGCAATTTAATACATATACAGTCATTAATATTGAAAATGTATTTAAAGTGGTAGTAAACTCTTTACTACCACTTTTACCTACAGGTAAGCCTATAATAAGGCTTACCTGTAGGTATAAAAAAATATCTCCTAAACCTGTACGGTTTAGGAGATATTCCCCTCACAATGCGCCGCTGATTGCAGCGGCGCATGTGCAGCGTGGATCCTCAGCTAAAGGGCCGGCAGCCGCCGGACCTTGTCGGAATAAAGTCACCCACGCGCTTGCGCGGGAGTGACGACATCGCCGCTCCAGCCAATCACAGCGCTGGAGCGGCGATACCCGGAAGACACGCCGAGGCAAGATGACATCTTGCTCGGCGTGGACCAGGTAAGTTCTCTACACCTCGTTCCAAGGTAAGTATTTCATAATGAGCTAGTATGCAGTACATACTAGCTCATTATGCCTTTTGCCTTGCAGGTGTAAAAGAAAAAAAAAATATTGCGGGTATACAACTGCTTTAAGGATAGTAATCACTTGAAGCCAGTTATCCTTTTTAAATCATAATGATAACAGAAATCACACACAGGTTAAAATGGCAATTAAAGGATACCTTGATGTAGTGTCCTACTCTAGTTGGGACGCTAGGCGAAATGTTGTTTTTGGTTTCACTTCAGTCAGTGGAGCAGTGACCTATTATTCTTGTCTGGTCAAGCTTGCCCAACTGGGTGTTTGATTTCGCTCAACTCATTCTGGGAGAAGATTCCAAAATATAGGGCAGGGAAAGTCAAATATCAAGTGTGAATATTCATCATGCCCCAGCCAATCTCTGGAAGGAGGAGTCTAGAAGGTGGCTGGAGAGGTGATAAATGTTTGGGAGACCTGTACAGGGTGCTTTTTCCACTCCAAGGAGGTTCCAATTCTTCTGGAATTACTTCCCTGGGAGATAGCTACTGAGACAAGAAATTGCAGTCTGGGATAAGGGCCTGGAAAAGATTGCTAAATGATTATTTACAGGAGGGCATCATCCATGAGTCCTGGTCTGGTGAAGGATATTTTGTCTCCCTAGCTGGAGACAGACAGCTGTGGATGCTGGGTGTCAGACAGCTACAGGGACATTATCTTTGAAGACCTTGCTGTGGACTTTTGGGTGTGCATGTACTGGAAGTGTACTAATTGTCAGAGGATGCTATATGGACTGGAACTGCTCCTACAGAGTATTAGGTATACTAGCCATCCCCTGTTACCTCCAGGAAACATTACTTAGAGAAGATTAGTGAGAATCTGTTCTCTTGTTATTATTTGCTATCGTTTGAAGTATCCTGATCCCCGAGCCGCTCTTCTTTTCAAATTATTCAGCAATAATTTTTGATTTGATACACAGAAGTCTGAAAAATGTTTATTTTACGACTGTTTACTACTATAGTGTATATGTGAGTTATTATTGCACTTCAATTCCCTGCAAACTTGCATCTCCACAATATAACACTTTGAAGCTAAAGAAGCTATTTTGCGCCCACCTTAATTTCTTGTCTGAACAACTTCATTCATTCATCAATCACTTGTCTGCGTGATCCATGTGTCATCGCCCTCCTTTGAAAGCTATTATCTTTATTTGCCATCAATAATTTTGTTCTGGAGCTTTATGTGAAAAAAAAAACACATCCCAGCATCCATTTAAATGTGCATGTTCAAAAGCAACCAATTAGCAGACTGCACAGCACCCAGTTGCCAGCGGGCAGATCCAAGGGATGTGTTCTTTCATATGATGCTTTTGAAAAATATCTGGGGCACGATGCTGTGACCTGTTTAAAAGCCCCTTCCACCATACTAGATGCAACATACCCGTTTTGCCTTGAAGACAATTGGTTATTTAAAGTGAAAACAGTGCTACCGTTTTTACTAAGCTAAATAAACATTCATTTTGATAAATGAACAGCATATTTTCCTGATCAAATTCAGTACATCCCTGCTGGTTCAGTGACATATGAGGACAAATCCTGCTAGAGCATAGGCACTAACTGTGTATATGATCTTTGAGGGTCCATTACAGGCCTTTACTTAAAAAAAAAAAAAAAAAAAAAAAAGATTAAGTGCAGTGTTGCTAATTTAAATGCAGCAGTTTATTTAAAAGGTAATATTTATTTATTTATTTATTTTACTCCCATTATTCTATTGTAGGAACTTGAAATACAGGCCCGAGCACACGGCCTGCCAATGCCAACAATGTGCACCGTGGAATTAGCCTCACAAGTTATTAAACAGCAGGCATATGGAGAAAATATGCCAGAAGATTATGCTCACCAGTTTCCTCTGTCTGTTGGGAAAACAAATGACCTGTGTGATGGATCAACGGGATTTTCAGATCCACTCTCACACTTTACAGATTTATCATTTAGTGCTGCTTTAAAAGAACAGATGCTAGAAGAGATGTCTCCATTTGGAACAGACCCCTTCCTGTCGGCGACATCACCAGATTTTTCCAAAGGAAGCAGCAGAAGGAGCAGTTTCAGCACAGATGATGACGATGATCTATAAGTACAATGACTGGTTTCTAAGAGACATTAATCTGTTGTGTTTTTTGCTTCCTCACTAAAAGACTATGGACAGTTTTGACCAGTGATTTTCGAACACGCGCTGAACCACTCCAGTTAAAGAAAGCATCTGTTTTATAATAGCAGGTTTGATAACATATATCATATACCCATTCCGTTAAAGGGACCCTAAGTGCTTTTATCTAATTAGTGAATAGTGATCACACTGTTTACCGGCCTCTAAAATCACATGGCATGCTAAAAAAATCTCAATTACTCTTTGTATATTATAATAGACATCTCTATTTCACATTTGTATTAAATGTGCTCCTATTCCTGAAATGTTTTATTTTAATTTTGGATAGAAAGGGTAAAGGTTAGAAACCCAGGCAGATTTTATTGCCACCCATGGCTCCATTCGAGATATTTATTCACACTTTCTGTTTTGTGAGGGAAAAAGTAAGGGGAAATCAGGGAAACAAAATAATTATATATATAGATGGGAAGTGAAGTAGTCTCTACAATGGAGCTTCAGGTGGCAGTAAAGCCTGACAATCCTTACCCTTATCCAAAAAAAATAAAAAAGGTTTTGGGTATAGATACACTTTAAATTTTCTTTTCTCTACTTCGGCAAATGTGTCTTACCTTTACAAAAAAAAAAAAAAATAGTTTAGCTAATCAAGCATGTACACAGTAGACACGTGCTGCTTTTAAATAGAGAATACATTGCAATTTATTGCAGCATTTAAAATGCTAAAATAATTTCACATGTGTTTTAAGGAACAATTTTTATTTCTGAAATGTTGTGAGCAATCATGTGTTTTTCAGTAGCCATGTAATTGTTTGGTTCAAGAAAAGAGAACTTAAATACAGTATATGTTCATACCGAAATCAAAAAGAAAGTTTATAAGATACAGGAAAAGAATATATTTAATTTTAAATATTTTTTTTTAATAAGCACTTCACAGAATAATGTATAGCATATAAACCAGAACAGAGATATGAAATTGGCTACATTTATATTTTCAACAAAAAACATATATTTCTTTCTAATTTTGGATAGAATAGTAAGAGTTATCATGTCTATCATGTTTTTTTTTACTGTCTGTGACACCAACACTTTTCATCAAGAACACATGACAGCATCCCATGGGAAGAAATCTCACATTTAACAGTTATTACTGGAAAATGTGTGCCCATTGGAAGATTTCCTCTCAATTCACATACTGATGATAACGACCAAATTTAGAATTTTTTGGGACAGAGACAGTAAAAAAAGCTGACAGAGGTTCCTAACCTCTTCCCACTCAAGCCAAAACTACAAAAAGCAGGAATGGTCCAGCATTACACTTTAATATTAATTAATTATTAATAAAAAAACAATACTGCATAGTTTTGATATTCATACAATACAAGATCTCAGTGTTTCATTGTTCTGGTTTCTCTATATAACCAGTGAAATGTGTTTAAGTTGCCTAGCTAACAATATTCAAAAAGCTCATCTCCTAAACCAAGAAAAAGAAAAAGTATGGTAAATAAAATTTGCCTTCACATGATTGGGTGTTTGGCATGAACACATGTTCTTTTCAAAAGGATCATAAAACAATCCTTTAGTAAATCAATCACTATGACTGCTGTTTCACCATAATAAGTAATTGGTTTGTGGCTATGGCCCCCAGTGGCAGTAGACACAAATCCTGTTAATGACTGTCAGGAACCCATTTCTGTGTAAATAAAATACTATCTATTTATGTATAAATTGTTGGATATATTTGTTTATTGAATAGTATACTGTATATTAGTATACAATCTTACCACTTTGAATCTATGCATTTGGAAACAAATGCTTAATGAGTAGGGTGGCTGTTTCTCCCCTTTTCTAGGTGTACCGACACGAGAATGGTAAATTAGTGCTTTCAATCTCACAAAATTGAACTTACCTGTGACTTTAGTGGCTAAGATACCCAATTATGTTACTGTGATAATAAAGGTGGCCATAAGCCAGTAGTATTTGGTTTGAATGTTCAAATGCAAATTATGAATAATCCTTTGTCAGAGCATTAAAAAACAAATGGTTTCAAATGAAGTTTTACTGGTGTATGGCCATATTAGGGGCTAGTTATTCAGTTGGGGTAAGACCACGGGGAAGGGCAGGCAGCATTGGGGGCTGGAGGTAAAAAATATAGCCTTGAAACTGGAAATCCTAATATCAATCCCATTAGGGGTCTGCTCAAGAAGAAGATTTTTAACCTGAGATTTAAACCCCTTTCACACTGAGTTTTCAGGCATTTTAGCGCTAGAAATAGCGCCTGTAAACTGCATCCTATTCATTTCAATGGGTGCCTTCGCACCTGGGTAGTGTGTTTGCGGAGGACATTAGAAAAAGTCCTGCAAGCAGCATCTTTGGGGCGGTTCGGGAGTGATTTATACAACAATCACAAAACTTCCCTGCCCATTGCAATGAATGGACAGTGCTTCCAAAGCGCATAAAATGTGCTTCTTAAGCGGCGCAATACGGAAGTTATTGACCACTTTTTTGGGGTTAAAAGTGCCCCGCTAGCGGCCAAAAAGCTGCATGAAAGTGTCACTTAAACAGCAGTAAATTGCCGCTAAAACGAGTGCCACTTTACCATGATTGCACGCACGGCCCCAGTGTGAAAGGGGTCTTAGAGACAGCCTACAGAAAAATTAGGATTCCATTTTTTTTTATATAATATGAAAACTTATGTGACCTAAACATATTCATGAACACCTATATTTTTTTTTTTCTGCTCAGAGAATTAAATGAAGCAGCAGTACATATTATGTAATTTTCAGTAAAAGTTTGACAAGTTCAATTACCTATATTCAGTTATCCATCACATCCAAAGTACGAATTTAAATATGTATCTACAAATTAGAATATAGCCCAGAAGCAAGGGTAACTTACAGCTTAGTAAACACTTGTACTGTTACAATACTTTTTCATAGGTCATCATGAGTGCTTATTTGAATGTTTCATCATTAATTAAATTACAATTCTTTTCTGAGATGATCTAATTCAGTGAAGGTCTAATTTATCCGTCCTTTTTTCAAGGTCAGCATGTAGAATTAAAAGAAAAAAGCATGGAATTATATAGAGAACAAAAGACATCATTTCAACAATCATGAACATTTGCATTCAACACTAAACTTTGAGCACATCAATGGATAGTCCATGTTTGTAGTTTTGCTTCTTTTATCTCATTATTTTCAATTAACCAATATCAAACATGTCATGTTTTCTATTATTGAAAACAATTAATCATGCTTTTGACACACAATGGCACTTACTTATAATGACAAGCTAAATGCAGCAACCAGAATTAACCTTACTAAACTTACAAAAGATGGACCTTAATACATTAGCTTTCACATATTTAACCCTCTTATGGACCAGAGAAGTTTTTACATTCCCACTGTGGGCTTTTTTTTTCTGCAATAGCTTTGTCAATATCTAAAATTATATTAAACCCAAAGCCAAAATGTAATATATTGCAGCTTACCACTCATTAGATGTAAGGGCTGTGTTAGCTTTTTTCCAGGGTTTTCTTCCCTCTATTTTCCCCTGGTGATCTGGCCAGTAACACTCCTACTGTATTAAACAGATACCACTCTGGATAAAGGAGAATAGGAGGCAGAATATGACAACAGCATTGTCAGTCTGGGGGAGGGGAGTGTTAGAAGTACTATCAGATATAAATACAGTAACAAATTGAAGCTCAACCCCAGCTAATAAGCTAATACTTTATAATCAGTTTTCCCTTTTGAGATAAATGTTTTAAGCATCACTGTCAGTGTTAAAGGGTCTGTCTGTTTCATCCCTCTAATTGCAAGAGAGCTTTTCTCTTTAACCACTTCAGCCCCAGAAGGATTTAACTGACAATTGCGCGGTCGTGCCACGTTGCACCCAAACAAAATTTACATCCTTTTTCCCACAGATAGAGCTTTCTTTTGGTGGTATTTGATCACCTCTGCGGTTTTTAGTTTGTGTGCTATAAACAAAAAAAGAGCAACCATTTTGAAAAAAAACAATATTTTATTTGCTATAATAAATATCCTCCAAAAAATATAAAAAACATAATTTTTCCTCCGTTTAGGCTGATATATATTCTTCTACATTTTTTTGGTAAAAAAATTGCAATAAGTGTATGATTGATTGGTTTGCACAAAAGTTATAGCATCTACAATATAGGGGATAGATTTATGG
The DNA here is from genome assembly GCF_905171775.1 of Rana temporaria. Classification (NCBI taxonomy): domain Eukaryota; kingdom Metazoa; phylum Chordata; class Amphibia; order Anura; family Ranidae; genus Rana; species Rana temporaria. Next base: position 167,819,756 of record NC_053491.1, read on the forward strand.
CATTTTTTTATTATCATTAGTAATGGCGGCAATCTGCAATTTTCATTGTGACTGCGACATTATGGCGGACACATCAGACACTTTTGACACTATTTTGGGACCATAGTCATTTATAGAGCGCTCAGAGCTACAACTAGCGATTGATTACTGTGTAAATGACACTGGCAGAAAAGGGGGGGCGATCAAAGGGTTAAGTTTGTCCTAGGGAGTGATTCTAACTGTAAGGGGGATGGTCTCACTAGAACATGACATAGATCACTGCTCCTGATGACAGGGAGCAGTAGCTCCCTGTCATGTTGCTAGGCAGAACAGAGACATGCCTTTTTACATAGACATCTCCCTGTTCTGCCTCTCCTCGCTGCAATCCCAAGCCGCTGACGAACATCGAATGGTTAACTTATTAAGTTAACCTTGTTACATGTACTGGCAAGAGTGCTTTGTTTATGTGTTTCCAAAAAGCTCAAGATAACATCAAGACATTAATCAGAAGTTAAAAGAATTTATTAGAACTTATAGTGAAGCAAGAAAGCTCTTGCACAGTAATAACATGAATCCACAAAGGCTAAAAAAAACTTGTGGGATGAAAATGGAGATCAGTAAACCTGATGTAAAATAGTGTTTATGAGTATAACTGCCAAAAAGGTACCAAAAATCCATTGGAGCAGAATACGGTTAAAGAAGAATTTTAGGCATAACTTTTTTTATTTTGGCAAAATCTTTCAGATTTTTTTTCAACATCTGTGTTTCTATTGTGGAGACTTCCCTTCACATCCTGTCCCATCGCCAAACAGGAAGTGAGAAGAAATCCCTGCAAATCAGGGAAATCCTTGGCGACTCCCAGGTCACCAGAACTAGTGTCCCATTGGAAGATTTTCCCTCTACTATTTTATTGGGGACCACCCACAATTTGTGATTTTCTTTTCTTTTCACTTCCAGTGATAATGGTGCCTTTAGTTATACTTTAATCATTGTAAAAGGAATTAAAGTAAAATCTTTCAAACTGTCGAAAACAGAAATGTTGTAGACATTATGTGTGAGGATGTGCTATAAGCCATATTATGCATGTACTGTTCAGTAAGGATGAGCTCCTGTGTGTTCACAGAGCCCACCTAGAGGTCGGCACTACGCTAATCACAGGCAGTGAGACATTTCCCGATCTCTGCAGTCACGCATCGGGATAATGTCTCACTGCCTGTGATTAGCGCAGTGCCGACTTCCTGCCGGAGCTCATCCTTACTGTTAAGTAAGTAAAACACTTTTTAGAAATTAGATGTATTCAAGCAATAATTAACCCTTATAATCATTATGCTTCATATATGCAATTGCTATTAAGTTATGCTGTTACAGTAGACTGTTTTTAAGAAATAGGTGTGTCTTCTTTTATGATGTCAAGGATTGCAGTAAATATGTTTTAGTATTTATTGGTTTTCTTTACTTAAAAATGTTATAATAAATACTAAATCTGAACAAAGGGTTGTAAAATCTATTTAGATACATTGTGAACAAGTTTACATCTGGAGTGGTACAAAATGTTTTGATGTTCAACTTTTAATGACCAGATACTTGGTCATCATTATTATTTTTCATCCTATGGCATGTGCAGAGTGCTACATGCTTGAGAAGTGGTACATAAACCTAACTCAAAAATCTGATTAAAGTGCTTTGAGGTTTTTGTATGACTTTCTTACAACCTGTTTGTGAAATGTATTTCTAGATTTTCCAATAAATACACATGAACTAATTGCCTTAAATACTGATTTACAAACCATAAATCATTACAATGTACATATATGATCAGATTTTCTCTAAAATTATAATTTGATTATTCCATGCAGTTTTATATTTCTTCAGTTTTATTTTAATTATATATGTACTTTATTGTTATGTTGTTTTTTTTAATGCCTTTGTGCTTTGTTTATTTTTTTCTTTTAAAGGGGCTCATTTTATTTTTTGTTTTGTTTTGTACAGTAAATATATGATGTTGCTTGTAAATAAAAAAAAGCTAATGCAAAGGTTGCTTTAGAAATTAGGTAAAAACTTTTACCATAGACCTTTATGTGAAAATATTCATTGCAATGTTTTTTTATTTTTTTAAGGCGACATCTGTATTGTCTATATTGTCCATTGATCTATTACATTTTTTAAATCTAAACCAAACTTTTTTTTACACTGTCTATGTAAACTGATGATTTGGCATTGGTATTAAAATGATTGTAAGAAAACATTATTTTATTGTGTTTTGTTTTATAATCAAAGTATGCAGAAAGTAGCTCACCCCAGGTCTCTGAGTTACGACCCTCAAAGCTTGATCGTTTTTATTTTTATGTTCATGGCAGGTCCTAATATATATATATATATATATATATATATATATATATATATATATATATATATATATTAAAATGGATAAGAAAGGATAACAAAAGAGTTGAGAGGGAGGCATACAAATTGAGGGTGCATCAAGGCCATGCAAAATTAAGCATTTAAATATTCAGTAAATGAGTTTTAAAACAAGCCCTGTGAGAAATCAAAGTCAGTGCCTCTGCTATGAAATTTTAAAATGTACTGCTCCACAGTGCCTGCAACTACAGAGGTCCGTGAGCTTTAATATTCATTTACGACTTTTTGAGAATATGAAAATAAAGCAACAGGTTTACTCTATGATGGTTTGAGCTGTAAGGAATTGATCATTCTTTTGAACAGCTGAATCAGTTTTGCGAAGATGGCATTCTTTAAGCATGTTCTAATTAAGCATGTTCTAATGTACATTGGATTGCTATAAGATTTTTTTTTTAGATGTCTTGCTTAGGTTAGTAGTTAACTACTTGCCGACCTGCTCATGTACATATACGTCAGCAGAATGGCACGGACAGGCACATGTACGTACCTGTACGTCCTCTGCTTGACGGCGGTGGGGGGTCCGATCGGGACCCCCCCCGGTACATGGCGCGGGTCGGTAATCTTCAGGAGCGATCCGGGATGCGGGGGCGGCAGTTCGTTTTTGTCCGCCCCCTCCGGATCGCTCCCCAGCCAATCAGCTTCCTCCCCCGCCCTCCTCTGCCTGCATTGTAAACACAGGCAGAGGAGGAAGTGATGTCACCGCTCCTCCCGCCGGTATTTTCGTCCGGCGGAGGAGCGGAGACATCACACAGTGAGTACACAAGCACTACACTGACACCTGTACACATAGGCTTACGATCCCCCCCCGGTCACCCCCCGATTGCCCCCACCAGCCCCCCCCCTGTCACACTGTCACTAAATTGCAGTGATCATTTACTGATCACTGCATTTAGTTTCAGTGTGACAGGCAGTTAGTGTCAGGCAGTTAGTGTTAGGTCCAGGATAGCCCCCCCCCCCCCAATAAAGGTTTTAACCCCTTGATCACCCCCTAGTTAACCCTTTCACCCCCCTTTTTCCAGCGTCACTAAGCGATCGTTTTTCTGATCGCTGTATTAGTGTCGCTCGTGCCACTAGGTAGCTAGTTTTTTTTTGAGGTTCGCCGCCATGTTTTTATAGCGTTAGAAAATTTATGGGGGTACCTAACGCTATAAAAACATGGCGGCGAACCTCAAAAAAAACTAGCTACCTAGCGGCACGAGCGACACTAATACAGCGATCAGAAAAACGATCGCTTAGTGACGCTGGCAAAAGGGGGGTGAAAGGGTTAACTAGGGGGTGATCAAGGGGTTAAAACCTTTATTGGGGGGGGGGTAGGGGGCTACACTGGACCTAACACTTTTAACCCCTTGATCACCCCCTAGTTAACCCTTTCACCCCCCTTTTGCCAGCGTCACTAAGCGATCGTTTTTCTGATCGCTGTACTAGTGTCGCTCGTGCCGCTAGGTAGCTAGTTTTTGTTTAGGTTCGCCGCCATGTTTTTTTTAGCGTTAGAAAATTTATGGGGGTACCTAACGCTATAAAAACATGGCGGCGAACCTCAAAAAAAACTAGCTACCTAGCGGCACGAGCGACACTAATACAGCGATCAGAAAAACGATCGCTTAGTGACGCTGGCAAAAGGGGGGTGAAAGGGTTAACTAGGGGGGTGATCAAGGGGTTAAAACCTTTATTGGGGGGGGGGGTAGGGGGCTACCCTGGACCTAACACTTTTAACCCCTTGATCACCCCCTAGTTAACCCTTTCACCCCCCTTTTGCCAGCGTCACTAAGCGATTGTTTTTCTGATCGCTGTATTAGTGTCGCTCGTGCCACTAGGTAGCTAGTTTTTTTTTGAGGTTCGCCGCCATGTTTTTATAGCGTTAGAAAATTTATGGGGGTACCTAACGCTATAAAAACATGGCGGCGAACCTCAAAAAAAAAACTAGCTACCTAGTGGCACGAGCGACACTAATACAGCGATCAGAAAAACGATCGCTTAGTGACGCTGGCAAAAGGGGGGTGAAAGGGTTAACTAGGGGGTGATCAAGAGGTTAAAACCTTTATTGGGGGGGGGTAGGGGGCTACACTGGACCTAACACTTTTAACCCCTTGATCACCCCCTAGTTAACCCTTTCACCCCCCTTTTGCCAGCGTCACTAAGCGATCGTTTTTCTGATCGCTGTATTAGTGTCGCTCGTGCCGCTAGGTAGCTAGTTTTTTTTTGAGGTTCGCCGCCATGTTTTTATAGCGTTAGAAAATTTATGGGGGTACCTAACGCTATAAAAACATGGCGGCGAACCTCAAAAAAAACTAGCTACCTAGCGGCACGAGCGACACTAATACAGCGATCAGAAAAACGATCGCTTAGTGACGCTGGCAAAAGGGGGGTGAAAGGGTTAACTAGGGGGTGATCAAGGGGTTAAAACCTTTATTGGGGGGGGGGTAGGGGGCTACACTGGACCTAACACTTTTAACCCCTTGATCACCCCCTAGTTAACCCTTTCACCCCCCTTTTGCCAGCGTCACTAAGCGATCGTTTTTCTGATCGCTGTACTAGTGTCGCTCGTGCCGCTAGGTAGCTAGTTTTTGTTTAGGTTCGCCGCCATGTTTTTTTTAGCGTTAGAAAATTTATGGGGGTACCTAACGCTATAAAAACATGGCGGCGAACCTCAAAAAAAACTAGCTACCTAGCGGCACGAGCGACACTAATACAGCGATCAGAAAAACGATCGCTTAGTGACGCTGGCAAAAGGGGGGTGAAAGGGTTAACTAGGGGGGTGATCAAGGGGTTAAAACCTTTATTGGGGGGGGGGGTAGGGGGCTACCCTGGACCTAACACTTTTAACCCCTTGATCACCCCCTAGTTAACCCTTTCACCCCCCTTTTGCCAGCGTCACTAAGCGATTGTTTTTCTGATCGCTGTATTAGTGTCGCTCGTGCCACTAGGTAGCTAGTTTTTTTTTGAGGTTCGCCGCCATGTTTTTATAGCGTTAGAAAATTTATGGGGGTACCTAACGCTATAAAAACATGGCGGCGAACCTCAAAAAAAAAACTAGCTACCTAGTGGCACGAGCGACACTAATACAGCGATCAGAAAAACGATCGCTTAGTGACGCTGGCAAAAGGGGGGTGAAAGGGTTAACTAGGGGGTGATCAAGAGGTTAAAACCTTTATTGGGGGGGGGTAGGGGGCTACACTGGACCTAACACTTTTAACCCCTTGATCACCCCCTAGTTAACCCTTTCACCCCCCTTTTGCCAGCGTCACTAAGCGATCGTTTTTCTGATCGCTGTATTAGTGTCGCTCGTGCCGCTAGGTAGCTAGTTAGTTTTTGAGGTTCGCCCGCCAGGTTTTTATAGCGTTAGGTACCCCCATACATTTTCTAATAAAGGTTTTAACCCCTGATTGCCCCTAGAGTTAACCCTTTCACCCCCCTATTGCCAGCGTCACTAAGCGATCGTTTTTCTGATCGCTGTATTAGTGCCGCTGGTGCCGCTAGGTAGCTAGTTATTTTTTGAGGTTCGCCCGCCAGGTTTTTATAGCGTTAGGTACCCCCATACATTTTCTAATAAAGGTTTTAACCCCTGATTGCCCCTAGAGTTAACTCTTTCACCCCCTACTGCCAGCGTCACTAAGCGAACGTTTTTCTGATCGCTGTATTAGTGTCGCTGGTGCCGCTAGGTAGCTAGTTATTTTTTGAGGTTCGCCCGCCAGGTTTTTATAGCGTTAGGTACCCCCATACATTTTCTAATAAAGGTTTTTAACCCCTGATTGCCCCTAGAGTTAACCCTTTCACCCCCTATTGCCAGCGTCACTAAGCGATCGTTTTTTTCTGATCGCTGTATTAGTGTCGCTGGTGCCGCTAGGTAGCTAGTTATTTTTTGAGGTTCGCCCGCCAGGTTTTTATAGCGTTAGGTACCCCCATACATTTTCTAATAAAGGTTTTAACCCCTGATTGCCCCTAGAGTTAACCCTTTTACCCCCTATTACCAGCGTCACTAAGCAATCATTTTTCTGATCGCTGTATTAGTGCCGCTAGGTAGCTAGTTATTTTTTGAGGTTCGCCCGCTAGGTTTTTATAGCGTTAGGTACCCCCCATACATTTTCTAATAAAGGTTTTAACCCCTGATTGCCCCTAGAGTTAACCCTTTCACCCCCCTATTGCCAGCATCACTAAGCGATCATTTTTCTGATCGCTGTATTAGTGTCGCTGGTGCCGCTAGGTAGCTAGTTAGTGCCAGTAACGCTTACACCTACGCGCAAAACATACTCCCCCCATATGTGGAATTACACCCCAAAATACATTCTGCTGCTTCTCCTGAGTACGGGGCTACCACATGTGTGAGACTTTTTGGGAGCCTAGCCGCATACGGGACCCCAAAAAACAATCACCGCCTTCAGGCTTTCTAAGGGTGTAAATTTTTGATTTCACTCCTCACTACCTATCACAGTTTCGAAGGCCATAAAATGCCAAAATAGCACAAAAACCCCCCAAATGACCCCATTTTGGAAAGTAGACACCCCAAGCTATTTTCTGAGAGGGATGTCGAGTCCATGGAATATTTTATATTTTGACACAAGTTGCGGGAATATGATAAACTGATTTTTTTTTGCACAAAGTTGTCACTAAATGATATATTTCTCACACATGCCATGGTTATATGTGGAATTGCACCCCAAAATACATTCTGCTGCTTCTCCTGAGTACGGGGATACCACATGTGTGGGACTTTTTGGGAGCCTAGCCACGTACGGGGCCCCGAAAACCAATCACCATCTTCAAGATTTCTAAGGGCATACATTTTTGATTTCACTCCTCACTACCTATCATAGTTTTGAAGGCCATAAAATGCCAAGATGGCACACAACCCCCCCAAATGACCCCATTTTGTAAAGAAGACACCCCAAGCTATTTGCTGAGAGGCATGTTAAGTCCATGGAATATTACATTTTTTTGCCCCAAGTGATTGAATATTGACCAAAAAAAAAAAAAAAATTACAAAACGTTGTCACTAAATGATATATTTCTCACACATGCCATGGTTATATGTGGAATTGCACCCCAAAATACATTCTGCTGCTTCTCCTGAGTACGGAGATACCACATGTGTGGGACTTTTTGGGAGCCTAGCCAAGTACGGGACCCCGAAAACCAATCACCGCCTTCAAGATTTGTGTGAGTGAAATCAAAAATGTATGTCCTTAGAAATCTTGAAGGTGGTGATTGGTTTTCGGGGTCCCGTACGCGGCTAAGCTCCCAAAAAGTCCCACACATGTGGTATCCCCGTACTCAGGAGAAGCAGCAGAATGTATTTTGGGGTGCAATACCACATATAACCATGGCATGTGTGAGAAATATATCATTTAGTGACAACGTTTTGTAATTTATTTTTTATTTATTTTTTTGGTCAATATTCAATCACTTGGGGCAAAAAAAATTAAATATTCCATGGACTCAACATGCCTCTCAGCAAATAGCTTGGGGTGTCTTCTTTCCAAAATGGGGTCATTTGGGGGGGTTGTGTGCCATCTTGGCATTGTATGGCCTTCAAAACTATGATAGGTAGTGAGGAGTGAAATCAAAAATTTATGCCCTTAGAAATCTTGAAGGTGGTGATTGGTTTTCGGGGTCCCGTACGCGGCTAGGCTCCCAAAAAGTCCCACACATGTGGTATCCCCGTACTCAGGAGAAGCAGCAGAATGTATTTTGGGGTGCAATTCCACATATAACCATGGCATGTGTGAGAAATATATCATTTAGTGACAACTTTGTGCAAAAAAAAATCAGTTTGTCATATTCCCGCAACTTGTGTCAAAATATAAAATATTCCATGGACTCGACATGCCTCTCAGCAAATAGCTTGGGGTGTCTACTTTCCAAAATGGGGTCATTTGGGGGGGTTTTGTGCTATTTTGGCATTTTATGGCCTTCGAAACTGTGATAGGTAGTGAGGAGTGAAATCAAAAATTTGCGCCCTTAGAAATGCTGAAGGCGGTGCTTGGTTTTCGGGGTCCCGTACGTGGCTAGGCTCCCAAAAAGTCCCACACATGTGGTATCCCCGTACTCAGAAGAAGCAGCAGAATGTATTTTGGGGTGCAATTCCACATATAACCATGGCATGTGTGAGCAATATATCATTTAGTGACAACTTTTTGTAATTTTTTTTTTATTTTTATTTTTTTGTCATTATTCAATCACTTGGGACAAAAAAAAAAATATTCAATGGACTCAACATGCCTCTCAGCAGTTTCCCTGGGGTGTCTACTTTCCAAAATGGGGTCATTTGGGGGGGTTTTGTACTGCCTTGACATTTTAGCACCTCAAGAAATGCGATAGGCAGTCATAAAATAAAAGTTGTGTAAATTCCAGAAAATGTACCCTAGTTTGTAGACGCTATAATTTTTGCGAAAACCAATAAATATACGCTTATTGCGATTTTTTTTACAAAAGACATGTGGCTGAATACATTTTGGCCTAAATGTTTGACTAAAATTTAGTTTATTCGATATTTTTTACTTTTTGTTATAAGAAAAATCTTTTGTTTTCTAAATTTTCGGTCTTTTTCCGTTTATATCGCAAAAAATAAAAATCGCATAGGCAATCAAATACCATCAAAAGAAAGCTCTATTTGTGGGAAGAAAAGGACGCAAATTTCGTTTCGGTACAACATTGCATGACCGCGCAATTACCAGTTAAAGCAGCACAGTGACAAATTGTAAAAACACCTTGGGTCTTTAGACAGCGTATTGGTCCGGGGCTTAAGTGGTTAAACATGCTCCAGCAAGTGCAGTTGGGTAGGATGGTGAAGGGGACAAAATCCTATTATATGTACTTATCTGTAATACCGTACTACCAGGAGGAGGAACTCAGCTCCATTGAGGCTCATAGTGCCAAAGAGCTCCACAAACAAAATACACAATCCATGATGCTAGTACATCCTAACTAGACTCCGCCAATGGCTACATATGGTGATTTCTTGACTATCAAAGGATACAGCCTAAGGCTCATGTGTTTAATATTTTATGCTTTGTATTTAATACATTGGCTCTGTCTCTTTACTAATAGCGATGACACAGTAGACCACTCCCTCCTCCTCAAACAACTCCACTCCTTTTGTCCCCATGACTGTACTCTGCTCTGGTTCTCTAATTATCCCACCGCACCCTCAGCATCACTTACAATTCTAGTTTCTCTTCTCCTCTTCCTTTCTTAATTAGGGTCCCCCTAGGTTCTGTTCTTGGACCTCTTTTATTCTTGATATACACTTCCACTCTGGATCAGTTGATAGTCTCCCATGACTTCCAATAGAAATTCTATGCAGATGACACCCAAATCTCTCCCTTTACCTGTCAGCTCACTCAATTAGTCTCCACATGTATCACTAATTTACTAAAAGAACTATCAGCCTGGATATCACACCGTTTCCTCAAACTCAATCTATCCAAAACTAAGCTCTTAATATTTCCTTGCCCGTGCTGACTTTTCTGTCAAGATCAATGGCACAACTATCAACCCATCCCCGCATGCCAAGATGCTAAGTGTTATCCTAAGCTACGAGTAAGCATCACATGATGTGAAACATGTCAGCCACCTTTTTCCTGTTGTTCACTTCATTTTGACTGTATCGCTTTGGTTATTTTTTGGATTTTATTTATACAATAAAGACATTGTTTTAAGGAGTGCGGCAGTCCAGGATTTTCTTCTCTATCCAAGTGTTATCCTAGACTCTGAACTATCATTATGGCCCCACATCTAATCACTGTCAAAAGCTTGCCGCCTCAACCTACACAACATCTATAAAAAATGTTCCTAACCAATGATACTACAAAGCATCTAATTCACTCCCTGGTCAATTCATCCTGCAATTTACTTCTCATTGGCATACCTTTACATAGGCTAGTTCTCCCTTCAGTCCACCATGAATTCTGTTGTCAGATTCATCCACCTTACCAGCCGTTCAGTGTCTGCTACTTCTCTCTGCCAATCCATCCACTGACTTCCGCCTCACCCAACAAATGTAATTCAAAATACTAACAGCAACTTACAAAGCCATCCACAACTCAGTCCCCAGCTACATCACTAACTTAGTTTCAAAATACCAACCAAATATTTCACTTTGTTCCGCTCCCAAGACCTTCTGCCCTCTATCTCCATTGTTACCTCCTCCCATACTATCAAACTTCCTGCCCACATTTGTCTGACTATCTCCTACTCTGTCTACATTTAGACAATACCTGCAAACCCTACTCATTAGAGAAATCTATCCTGCCTCCACTTAACAACTGTACTTTTATTTTCTGCATCAGCTCATCCTCCACAGCTACTACCTTTTGACCCTCCTTTTAGATTGTAAGCTCATGTTGTAAAGCAGGGCACAAGCTGTTGGCTCTATAAAAATCCTGAATAATAATAAATATCTTCTTAAAGGCCAAGTTCACCTTTAGTAAGCATTGCACTCGCTATCAGTAGATCTTGTGTGGAATTTTAGGCATTTTTTAGGAATTTTAGGGTGTTGGGAAAAGAACTCCCACTCACTGTCACAGTGAAGTGGGGGTGAGGTGGGGGATGCTTAACATGTTACATGTTACACCCTAAATACAAATGACATGTGTAACACATCCAGAAGGTGAACCTATTCCTTAAACCAGAATTCTTAGAAGCCAAGAATATTTTGGATGGAGCAGATGATGGCATGCTTATTTGTCCCCTGCCACTACAATTTTCATCCTTTTATTTCAAAGTATATATTTGTTGTGTTATCATCTGGCCTCCTCATTGTCTCTAGCATCAACTCTAGCCCAGAAAACACATTTCCTATTACTGAATGCTCATATAAAGCATCAGAGTGCAGGAATGGGTGCCGTTAAATTTGTTGTGAATAAGGAGATGGTTTGTGTAAAATGTTAGTTCACAAAGTGGACAAACTCCTAATGTAAAGACCCCTTCTTAAACTGATGGAAACATTCTTCTCAACACAACTAACATTTCCTTGTCCCTTGTAAAGTCATTTGAATATAAAAGGTTAATTTGCCCAGTCTTTATACTGGCCTTGGATATATTTAGACATATTAGTTAAGTACACTTTTTAAGTACCCCATTTATTAATTTAGTTGCCTACATCTAAAGCTGCTTTAAAACTCTGTTAACCTTTTTTTTAAATATATTTAAAACAGGTCCCTATATTCTAGATGGAACCTTACACATTTTTGATACAGAGTACACTTTAAACTATAATCACACTGTTCTATTTCTATTGTTATACTTATATCTGATATTTTCTTTGATTTTGCAGCTGCCACATGGCATTGAGTGATGCCGTTAAGCTTATTGTTAAAAAGTATTTATATGTCTATCTCTACATCTGTTTTGATTGTCTGAATTGCATTTATGATATAGTGATTATGCTATTCCCCAGACCTAGATGTATAATGTTATAATTTTCAATATTACATGTAAAAATATTACTGTCTGTGTTGCCATTTTGTCAACATCTTCCTGTAATATTTCACAAGTCTTCAGATTTTTTTTCAATTCTACATAACTGTGTACTTTTACAAAACATGGCATTAACACTATTTCAGACCCAGGATTTGGTCTTGTATTTTTTTTTTATATGAAATACTACCCATCATATAATATTACAAGGACTAAACTGATCATCTTTTATCATCAAAATAGAATACCCTGTAAGCAGTAACATTTAATAGACATTTGGTAGAGACAATTATAAATAACAATATGTGTCACCTGATTATAATGATGCAGTTCAGGTTCAGAGTTTTACTACTATTCATAAAGTGCTTCAGCAGACCTTTCCTGATTTATGACGCCAATAGATCCCTTAAATTACCTCTAATATTAAACTGTATGCAGTGTATTGTCCTATGAAACAAAATGTGACTGTAACATGAACATTAAACACTGAATGTATAATCCATTGTGAGACATTTTTTTTCCCTGAAGGTCAAGGTTAAATGTTACTAGACAATGCAGTGGATAATAGCATACTTTAAAAACAGTTAATATGGTACATCCAATTCAATCACACAGACATTCTAGCTTTCAAGGACATCCACTTTTATGTGAAAATGACTCTTCATTTTATTTGATCTTGCTTACAGAGCTTTGTTGTAAATGGTGACACATGCATTGGTTTATAGAATATATGCTTTGTTGATATTTATGCTATGGATAAATGTTTGTAGGTTGAATAGCATATTGGCATTGCATGTCTTTTTAAGGCTTCAGTGATGAGATCCCCTTCCTGTTGTTCTTGGATGCCCCAGCATGGATTCTTTCCATTTTGCAAGAAGAGTTTTCAAAAGGATTGTATGCAATAAATTGTGACAATCACATTTTTACAAGCTTGCTCTTCTATAGTTATGTTATTGTATTTCACGTAGAGATTTGTAGATTAAAGTGGATGTAAACCCTCACATATCCAGTGAACAGCCTCAGATGATACACATGGATGAAAAAAATCCTCCTACATAAGTTGTACATCTATATCTGCCATCTTCACATTTATATACTGTTTAGAAAGTGAATCTCCTGTTAGAATTTTCACTTACTCATTCCCCCATTGGAGTGGATTATTGTTAGACACTGTAAGACAGCTGATTGGATGAAAGGCACACACCCCCTCCACACACATGCAGAACTTGCCTCCAATTTGTGCAGCAGTCTGCTAATCTATTTATAGCAACCTCCCCCAACATACACTTCGATCTCCCTTCTCGGAGAGCTTATCAAAAGTTATCAGGCTGATAACAGAGGAACGTAACGGGACAAAGCAACAAGACTAAGTGCTTTGAAGAGAGATAACAAAACACAGCAAATAGATGTGCCCCACTCAAATTTCATGAATCAGGTTTACATCCACTTTAACAACTACATTGAGCGGACACTAAATTAGCAATCAGTTTTCCTCCTATCTTAAAGTGTATGTCTTTGAAGAAATAAAAAACATATTCCATACATCTCATTATTTGCATATATTCCAATTTTGTGCTTACAGAAATTCTGTACGTTCAGAAAAATAGCAGTTGATCTGTCATAAATCCAGTGCCTCTGCTGCACTAAAGAGTGCTGTCAACCCCGCTCAGTCTTCCTTTTATAACAATATAGGTGCACACTCTCCATAACATACTGTAAAATGGATGTGTTTGTAGTACATCAGGAGAGAACTGGGCTGGGCTGGGCTGACAACACTGCGTGGCATTTCAGTGTAGCACAGGCAATTATATTTTTTTCAAATGGTTAGCAGAGCGATATCCTATGCCAAGTTTAAAAAAAAAACACTAAGGCTGGGTACTCACGAACAAACATGTACGGTGAAAGCGGTCCGTCGGACCGTTTTCACCTTACATGTCTGCCAGAGGGCTTCTGTACGATGGTTGTACACACCATCGTACAGAAGTCCGCGCGTAAACAATACGCGGGGCGTGTCCGCGTCGTCGCCGCGACGATGACGCGGCGATGACGCGGAGACGTGGGCGGGCCTGCCATTTAAAGGCTTCCACGCATGCGTCAAAGTCATTCGACGCATGCGAGGGACGGCGGGCGCCTGGACATGTACGGTAGGTCTGTACTGACGACCGTACATGTCCGAGCGGGCAGGATTCCAGGGAACGGTTTTAAAACACGTCCAGGAATATTTGTCCGCTGGGAAAAGGCCCGGCGGGCAAATGTTTGCTGGAATTCGGCCCGCTCGCGCCCACACACGACCGAACATGTATGCTGAAACTGGCCCGCGGACCAGTTTCAGCATACATGTTTGGTCGTGTGTACGGGGCCTTACCAAAGGGGTCTACCATGGATTCGAGAATTGCAGTTGCCCTACACTGACCCGTTCAAATCCCTCGGCTGTCATCCGCTGAGAAATATCTTTATACACCTTTTTTAATTTCTCACTGATCCATCAAGCTTACTCTGAATAACGCTATCACCAATTATTGCTAAGAAAGTAGATAGTTCCTGAGATAACCAGACCCTGCTGTTGTTTGCCGGCATCCTTCTCCTTTATATGGACTGAAAGGCGACATGGTGTTTGTTTGGCGCTTTGCTTTGACGTCAGCATTGATGTTTTCTGTCCACCAATCAGTGGAAGGTACCGTGTGATGCCAGTAGCTCCGCTCTAACCATACTGTTCCATTTTCTATGGCCCCACATCTGAAGCAGGACCCTGAATGGTGCCGTACGGTTTGGTTTTATGGCACGCTTTCATAATGGAAACACCCAAAATAGCGTACCGTACCGAACCGTACCGAACCGAACCGATCCGCTCAGTGGAAACGAGGCATAAGTATAGCAAAAGCTATACTAATGAAGCTCAATGAAAGTGTACAAAAAGTGTATATCCAGGGGGTGACATAGCAGGTTAAAATATTTTCATGTCAAGTTCTTCTTTACTGCATTTACTTTGCTTAGTTTTATTTTTTAGGTTTATTTTTCCTTTTATTTTCAAATAGTGATCTGGGCAGTAACACACTCCATATTTTAGGGTATCTCCACTCTGAATGGAGGAGAAACCTGTGGAGACGGTAGTATTAGATGCACTAGAAGATTTAAATGGACTTGACTATAACATTAAAGCTTAAAACTTATAAGCAGTTATAGGGGTTAAGGTGTTACATAAATAAATAAAAACTGTCCGTTGTCAGTGCCCCTGTTAGTGATTAAAGTGATTGTAAAGTCTCCTTTAAAAAATAAAAAATATATAACAAACATATTCGTGCAGTGGTTTTGTACTGAGCAGTCTGGATCCTCCTCTTCTCAGGTCCTTCTCCTGGCCCCTCCCTCCTACCTAGTGCACCCACAGCCAGCAGCTTTCTATGGGGGCACCTGCGCCAGGTCAGACCTCCGTGTATCCATTCAGACATTGAGCTCTGACCTGCCCCGCCCCTTTTCCCCCTGATGGACTCACTGACTTTGATTGACATCCACGGGAGCCAATGGGGACCGCTGCTGCCAAGCAGGGGGAAATCGCCGGCGATGGAGTAAGTGCTACCGACTGACAAACCGACGGGGGAGGTTTTTGGGGTGGCATACTGTTTTTTTCCAGCCATTGGAAGTCAAATTTATTAAATACAGTCTTCAACTCTGTGTATAGAATGGAGCATGGGGGAGCTCCTTCCACAATGGGGATGATATTGGCACAGCCCCAAATGAACAATTATGGCTCAAAACTGATAGAAATATTTAGACAGAATAAAGGTGAGTAAAGCACCTGGACCAAATGGCATACAACCACAGATCCTAAAGGGATTGAGCTCTATCATTTCAATGCCATTGTTTCTATTTCCATTTTTAGGGACTGGTACTATAGACCTATTAGTTTAACTTCTATAGTTGAGAATATACTGTAGAAGATACTGGAGAGTTTATTAAAAGACCACATAGATGATTTTTTGCAGGAATTTTTTTTTAACCACTTGACCTCTGTAAGGTTTACCCTCCTTCCTGCCATTTTTGCTATACAGTACTGTGTTAATATAACTGACAATTGCATGGTTATGCAACGCTTTACCTGAACAAAATGTATGTATTTTTTCCCCACAAATAGAGCTTTCTTTTGATGGTATTTGATCACCTCTGAGGTTTTTATTCTTTACGCTATAAACAAAAAAGTCTGACAATTTAGAAAAAAATATATATTTTTTACTTTCTGCTACAAAACATAACCAATAAATAAATTGAAAAAATTCAATTTCTTCATGATTTTTTTAGCACTGATCACTGTATTGGCGTCACTAGTGCCCAAAAAGTGTCACAATGTGAGATTTGTACGCCGCAATGTCGCAGTCATGTTAAAAATTGCTGATTGCCACCATTACCAGTAAAAACAATAAAAAATGTAAAAGTCCATTAATATATCCCATAGTTGAATGAATGAGTAACTTGTATAGCACTACAAACATGAACTAAATCCCCTCAAGGCGCTTTTGTAGCCAGTGTCCGCCTGTGTCTTCAGAAAATATGGGTCTTAAGCTTCTTGCTGAAGGCCAGATGGTTTTCTTCCAAACATTCCACAGCTGGAGTCTTTGGACTGCAAATCTTTGTTCGCCTTTTGATTTGTAGTGGGTCTTGGGAATGTGGAGGAGGTTCTGGTTAGTTAACCAGAGAGGGCGACTTGGGGTGTAGTGCTTTATTTTTTTGCAGAGGTATTGCAGGGCTTTTCCTTGTGTACATTTGTGAGTGAGGCAAAGAGTCTTAAATGTAACATGATCCTTCATGGCTAGCCAATGGAAGGTCCTCAGGGATGGGGTGATTGTATTGATTGCATGTAATTTTACGTGCTTCTAAAGTGAAAGCTCCTAGTTTCACTTTCTGGGATTGGTTCTCTAGGAAGGATGTGAGCCAGAGTAGATCTGAGTCTGCGACTCCGGCTACTTCTGCGAGACAAGTGAGCAGGGCTTTGTGGTCTACTGTGTTGAAAGCTGCGCTGAGGTCCAGAAGCACCATGAGACACGATTCTCCTTCATCTGCTGTTTCGAGGGCATCCCAGATTTTGAGAAGTGCAGTTTCTTTCCCGTGGCCAAGGTGGTAACCATATTGTAGTGGGTCCAGGAGTTTGTGGGTGTCCAAATAGGGTTGTAGCTGTTGTACTACTGCTTTCTCAATGATCTTGGAGATGGTGTTAAGGCTTGTGACAGGTCTGCGGCAGTTTGGGTCTTTGGGATCGAGGTTGGACTTCTTTAGGGGGGGTTTGATTATGTCTTGCTTAAGGGAGATCGGAACGATTCCTTCTTTAAATGATAGGTTTAATGAGGTGTGTAATGGTGGGTGCCAAAATGTCGGTACATTCTTTCAGAAGTTTTGTGGTAATAATGTTGTTTGCCGATGTGCTGTCTCGGAGGCCTCTTTCTCTGGCCAAGTGGGGTTGCTTGCTATGTTCTGCTGAATTATTTGATGATTGTTTGTGATTTTATCAATGAAAAAATCAGATTGCTCATTGCAGAATTCTTGTGTTTCGTTTGCTGGAGGCTCTAGACAGGTGGGGTTCATAGTCTGAGCGACTGGTTTGTAGTTTGAAGAGTTCGCATGGGGCGGTTTATGTCTTTTGAGATGGTGTTGGAAAAGTGTTCTTTTTTTGCTATGAAGATGGCTTTGTGGTATTTTGTGGTGAGTGATTTATAGTTTGTGTGGTTTTCCGTTGTTGAATTCCTTCTCCAGGCTCCTTCAGCTCTTCTGCGTCCTTGTTTCAGTAATGTAAGAGAGTCGTTGAACCAGCCCGAATTGTTTTTGCAGGTGTGTGCTCTGCGTATTGTGTGACTGTGTCTGCTGTCTGTAATAGTGCTGTGTTAAGGGAGTTCAGTGTGTCTTCAGTTGAGTAGTTTTAAGTTAGCATCGTTATTTTGTTGGATAGTGTGGTTTTGAAGAGTTGTGAGTGTAGTTTCTTCCGTGATCTTGTCCAGTGTGTTGCTGTTAAGAGTGTTGGTTTTTGGCAAATGATGTTGGTAGTTATTTTGAATTTGATGGCATGGTGGTCAGTCCATGGCAGTGGCGTGTTGTCTAGTGTTAATGTCAATGTTTTGTTTAAAAATGAGGTCGAGGGTGTGGCCCAAAACATGCATGGAAGCATTTATCAGTTGGTGCAGACCTAGTTCTTCCAATAGGTTGATGCAGGCGGTGGCGATGGGGTCCTGGGAGGAGTTAGCCCAGAGGTTGAAGTCCCCGAGTAGCAGGAGGTTTTTGGTTTTCAAGGTGTGTGTAGAGATACATTTGGTGAAAGGTGTGAGGAGGTGTGTCTTTGGTTCCTGTGGTCTGTAGCATAATAGTATGTGTATGGTGTCCTGGGGTGTTGTTTGAAATAGTTTGTAGATGCTATAACTTTTGAGCAAACCAATCAATATACGTTTATTGCATTTTTTTATACCAAAAATATGTGGAGGAATACATATTGGCCTAAATTGATGAGGACATTTTATTTTATTTTTTTGATATATATTATAGCAAAAAAAAAAAAAAAAAAAAAATATATATATATATATATATATATATATATATATATTAAATTGTCTGTCTTTTTTTGTTTATAGCGCAAAAAATAAAAAACACAGATGTGATCAAATACCACCAAATTAAAGCTCTATTTGTGAGAAAAAGGGACATCACTTTTATTTTGGGTACAGAGTCGCACAATTGTCAGTTAAAGTAATGCAGTGCTGTATCGCAAAAAATGGCATGGTCGTTAAAGGGGTAAAACTTTCCAGGGCTGAAGTGGTTAAAAAAGGTATGGATTCTTTCCTAGATGCACATAATATAACTGGAAACTAATATTTCTAGGTAAAGTTCATCCAGGGAATATCTGATTGCCTCTTGGGGGATCAGGAACCTCTTGGGAGATCAGGAAGGCATTTTCCTGGAGCAAATTTTAACAGTAGCAGCCAATATAAATAGGCACTCAGACTCTAGAAGAGTAGCCATATGTTTCATATGTGAATAGCTTAGTAATGAGGTATCTATGTAACATCATTGCATCAGCAGCTTTCCTTAGAGAGTAGCTCCACGTTTGTGTGAAAAAATATAGCAAATAAACAATGTAGCATATAACATTTCTACACAAGCAATATTTTTGTCAGAATTCAGCAGCAGAGAGGACCAGATCTGTGTGGCTACACCCAGAAAACTGGGACCAGGCAGCATATGCTTTAGGTGAGATTTATTTACAATGAAATAAAATCCATCAGCAAACATAAAAATAATGTGCACAAAAACCCCAGTAACAGAATACCTGACTAGTTAACCTAACAAACAGGAATCCTAAGCGAATATCAAAGAACTTTTCTTTCAGGACCTGTCTGAAGTCGATTCGATATCTAGGGATTAATATCCCAGCCTCAACATCACAATTATACTCTCTAAATTTTCTCCCGATGCTCCAAAAATTCAAATGACTTTGACATCTTATGCATTTAAGAGACTTTCATGGTTTGGTAGAATTAATACCCTTAAGATGAATATACTCCCTTGTCTTTTATACTTGTTTCAAACAATCCCAATTCATCTCCCGGCCGTGTACTTCCGTAAAATACACCGGTTATTTTCTAAGTTTATATGGAACTCAACCCAGTCTAGAATTAGCTTTGGGACATTACCCCTTCCGAAAAACAAAGGTGGAGTAAGGGTACCAGATGTTTCTATCTATCATAAAGCAACCATATTAACACGTATTATTGATTGGTTTCACCACTCCTCATCCAAGTTATGGGTACAATTGGAAGGTCACATAAATCCTATAGATCTCTGTGCCCTTCCGTGGACTTTGTCTATTCTACGAAAGGGCCTTTCAATTCCAGCAGATCTCACTAGGCAAACACTATACATATGGGATCGTATGATACCCATCTATAGAATATCAAAACAATTGAGCCCCATGACTTCCTTCTTTGGAACGCCAGACTTTTTACCAGCCTTACACTCAACTATGTTTGGTCCCTGGTACAAACAGTAACATAGAAGAATTGCTCAAGTTCTCCAGTCAGATTCATTTTAATGGTAGACTCTTCATCTACAACGATCTCTCATAACCCTGCGCAGTGGCTACAGAGACATCAAGCTTTATGTTATATACGATCGATCCCATCAAAACAAGATATCTATGCTAAACCAACTGCATTTGAATCTTTGCTCCTGCAAGAGGAACCAATATCACACTCGGTCCCTGTATTATACTCTATTCTTTTGCTATCATATCATTCAGATCTCCTCCCGTATACACGGAAATGGGAAAAAGACCTCCAAGAGACTGTAACTTTATCGGACTGGCAAAAAAGCTTCATTTTGACCCATAAAATGTCAATAGCTACAAGAACGCAAGAGAAGGCATATATATAAACTGGTGAGTAGATGGTACAGGTGTCCCTCTACCATCCATCAAATTAGTGATGGATGCTCAGCGACATGCCTGGAGCCTGCCGAGGAACTACAGGGCACAGAAAGCCTGTTTTTTCGTGAAAAGGTTTATTTTATACTGGAAAGCTGGAGGCCACTGTAGAGACCTATTTAAGGTCTGTGAGGAGCTGGTGTGCATGTCTGGGGACCAGATTTCTGGAGGACTACAAGGCTCAGTACTTGATGAATGTAACATTTGAGGGTCGAAACCTCTCATTTAGCGAAGATGGATACCAGATGCATCCAAAATTGGTCGTTATTTTACTGAACCAGGAAAGGAAGTGGGAAAAGTGGATTTGATTAGGATCTTGTCCTTTGGAGTTCTTGTGCTGGTGTAGTAGCAGTATCTGGAGTAGTCTTTTCAGGGAAGACTTTAAACATCCTTACATCTTATAAGACCGTTGAAAGCCCGGTCTTTTTCTCTGGTAAGGAGATTTCAATTCCCACACATTGGGTGTCTTTCTTCTTCATTTCCGGTGGAGGATCTTTTTAAACGCAGATACTGGTGGTTACTTAGATGGACTCAATTCACTGATTTTTTTATGGACTATTCTATATACTATACTCATTTATTTATTTGGATGGGTCTTACATTCTGAATTTTATAACTCACTTATTACGTTCACAATTAATATTTGTTTCACACACAAATTTGTCACAGGTCAAGTTAGTAGCGCTGTATTATTTAGTTTTTTTTGCTTTCTTGTTTACTATGGTATTTAGTAATTAATACTGGCAGCTTCTTATTTTCATTTCACATGGTTTGACATTTAACTGATCTTACACGTTAGCGCAGTGTTTTTTTCTGTTTACACAGAGAAATCCCTTTCCATCCATCAAATTAACCAGGATATATCTGATATCTGTTGGCGTTGTCATGAGTCAAAGGAAAATATGATCCATATCTGGTGGGACTGTCCCCCTGTGAGAAGGTTTTGGAAATATATCTTTGACCTATATGGAAAACTAGTGGATATAACAATCCACGCATCACCCAGAGTGGCTCTCTTAACCATGATTCCAGGATCTTTAAAGAAAGCAAAGGAGGATGTGCTTAGACACTTCCTCGCTGCAGCCAGAGCAGTTATCCCATGACACTGGAAATCAACAACAGTACCCTCCCTGGGGGAATGGACAATTGAAATGGACTTTACTAGAGATCTAGAAGGTCTGCTGGCACAGGTAATGGGAAGAGAAGAACAGTTCTCCCATACTTGGTCCGTTTGGTCCAAGTTTCGACAGTCAGCTGAGTTTCTAATCTGAGTTAAAGGAAATCTTACCAGTGTTTAGCTACGTTGGAGTGATTATAATTATTAATGTTTTTACAATTTTTCCCCTGTTTTTTTTTTCCTCTCTCTTGCTTGGAATGTTACCCGATCGGTATTATAAGCTAAAGTGGAGTACCCCTTTCTTTTTTCCCTCTCTTTCTCTGCCATTTTTTCACTTTTCTTTTCATAGATATGCATTGGTGATATGTAAGAATATATACTGTATTCTACTAGTATATGTAGATGGTCTTCATATATATATATATATATATATATATATATATATATATATATATATATGTTGTGTATAGGGTGAATCCCTGTAATACCTATATAAAATAATATGGTAAACGAACAGGAATCCTAACCAATCACTAAATATATATACAATACATACAACATGGGGAACAGAAAGAAACAGGGAACATTGGAGGTGGAGGGAGCAGATGGGAAAGAGGAACCAAAACTAGGGTCCAGGAAAAAAGGAGAGAAGGTACAAGGCAGCAGGATACAAGGTACAGGGCATGAGCAAGATCAGGATTACTGGCAACAGCAAAATCAGGCTATTAGACGAGAAAAATCAAAACACTGACTCACAGTTTAATAGCAGAGGAGGACATATATACCCTCCCAGCAACCAGCATCAGCTGGAGACTACTGGCTGCTGTGAGACACCTGCTGATAGAAACTGGAACTGCAACTTCCCACAACCTTTCCCTTTCAGGCTGGGTTCACACCATTGCTTATTAATTTGCAATAACAGGAGATTTTGAACGGCTCCCTATGGAGCCAGTTCACACATCTCCACAGCGGGTCCGGTGCGATTTGCACAAAATGGTGTCTTTTAGTGCATTTCAGGTTCGAATTCAGCCCAAGATTCTGGCTGAAATTGGACCTGAAATGGTGAACCAGGACGCTCCCTGCTGTGAGCCACATGCGGATCATGAACCCAGCCTCAAGCTGCAGAGTTGTAAATTTCTGAAAAAATTCAGTGCAAAGAACTTCTTCAGAAATGTAGTTTCCCACAAGTGTGATTGGCTCACTGATTTTTCCAAAAGTCTGCACTAAGATACATGTCCGATTAAGCCATTCTTTGCAACAAAAATTGTATTTATCGGTGGGAAAATTCCAAATGGTTAATAACTTCTAAAGAAATCAAGACCCTAAAACTCTAAACACTAGAACTCTGAAAGTGCATCAGCTGATTAATAATGAAAAAGTCACTTCTATGCAGATAACTTTGTGCACAACCAACAGCTTTTCCTTCAGAGCAGAACAGGTAGGAATCTGAATCAAAATTTGTTAAAATCTCTGCAATGTAAAATATTCACCCAGAGAGGTTTGCTTTTTTCTCAACAAAAGTGGAATATTACTCTTTAAATTATTCTACATAGCAGACCCTATCAAAGATGCACCAAACAGTCAGTCATCTTCCTTCCTTGTGTCTTGGCTCAGATCTCCAACTCGAACTAGCCCAGAAAAAGACCTCCCACTGGTTTCCTTTCCAGGCAAAAACCTGCCTGGGAAGTCTCTTCTAGAAGGTGGCTCCACATATTTAACCTCTCCCTTCAGCCCACATCACTGAAATAAAACCCTCTGTGATTGGCCAAAACAGATGCATCTTCATATTACTTTGTTACTTCTCAGGCCCCGTACACACGACCAGTTTCCTCGGCAGAATTCAGCTTCCGACCGAGTTTCTGGCTGAATTCTGCCGAGAAACCCGGCCGTGTGTACACTTTTGGCCGAGGAAGCCGACGAGGAGCTCGGCGAGGAAATAGAGAACATGTTCTCTATTTCCTTGTTGCTCTATGGGAGCTCTCGTCCCGCCGAGCTCCTCGGCGGCTTCAGTGCTGAACTGGCCGAGGAACTCGATGTGTTTGGCACGTCGAGTTCCTCGGCCGTGTGTACGAGGCCTTACACTAACTACTGGAGACAACTCAACATCAGCAAGTAGGAACACAATATATATCCTGAGAGTAGAAGACACCCAACAAACACAGATAAAAAAAATATATAAAGCCTAGGTACAAATACTAAATTTAGTAGAGACACTCCAGCTGAAGGCAGATTCCCTACAGAATTAAACTGTGGGGAAATATCAACAAAGCCTGACAAATGCTTGGACAAAATGATCAGTCCTATAAAACCTGTAGCAGGACCCTTACTATGTAGCATGGTCATTGTGCAACACTGTGATAGCACTAAATAAAATAGTTACAATACATAGGTAATCAGGTAAAAAAATTAAATAACAAATGACACATCGCTATTATGCTCTATCAATAGGCAGCATTTTTTCAATTTTTTCTTAACTACAAATTAAAATAGGGGCTGTAAGCTCTATAGACATACATTTTTCAGAAGCATAGACAGTACCATGGATATTTGGTGCACTCTGTATTCCTGACTATGAAAATGTGTATTGCATATGCAGTTCCAAGAGAATAGTTCAAATGCCTCAAGGCCAAATAAACACACAAAGAAAATGTTAAGTGAGGTGAAGTGAATCTATGTTCACTTCAAGCTATCAGTAACATAAGTATGATTCTATATTTCTATATTTTATTCCTATGCTTCTGCACATATATGGATGCCAGAATTGTACAGGTACACATTACTTCGGTTCACCTTCCCTCACTTCAAAATTTTGAAAATCAAGTATAATAACTGCATTGTTGAACAAGTGTGTAGGACTCAAAATAAGATGCACTTTTTATATTATTATGCATAGCTTAGCTGCAATGCTATATAATTCTACTTCCAGCTGAAGTTATATTTGCATGCTTAATATTTCCATGGCTGTCTTTCAAACAGCATTTTATTCCTTTAATGGCCCAGCAGCCATTTGTTACTGAAAATTATACGTAAGGGACAGCATTATTACTGTTCTCCTTTATGTTTCGCACAATTGAAATGCTATAACCATCCACAAATCCTGTAGATAAAAACTTTGGGAGGATAAATGATGCTTATATTTGAGGCACATTACCTCTGCTTACTTATGCTTTAAATCTATTGCTAACAGCCAAGCAGACTTAGACTCCTTCATACATGTAAAAGTTAAATGATAAGTTCACGTTTTAAAGTGCAGGTGCTGGTAAAAAAAATTTTTTAGGAGCCTGGAAAGCATTGCACCCATGCAGGACTCCTGCAGGCTGTCAGTGTCAGCTGTCTACTTGCACATTATCTGGGCAGGCAGCTTCACAAAGACAGGAAGAATCAACAAACTACTAGTGCCCTCAACACGGCCCTAGTCCCGACAGTCACAAAGATGGTCGGTACTTGTAGTTAATTTATGAACAGAACTCTGTGCATGAATGACGTAGCTGTGAAGGCGGAGCCCCGCACAGCTGCACTCTATTCAAATAGTGATAGTGGGTACAAGGAGAAGATCCCGGGCCTGCTGCCACAGGGAGTGCGGGGATTCGGAAGTGGCTGCAGGATTGTGAACATGTTACTTGTTCCATCGTGAAAACGTGGAACATGTAACATGTTACTGGAGGTAAACTTATCCTTTCAGATCAGATTAGGCTCAAATAGTCATAAAACACAATAGAGCACTACAACTAGGATGCTAATTTTGTATCGTAGGTGCAGTAGAATAGGTGCAGGCTTACAATGTAGTGACACAACAACTTATAGATACAACCTCGTCTGTCTCCTGTCACTATTTGGTGAAGGCCATCTAATTGTTGAGTGAAGTGAACATCCAAATGATAACAAACAAAATCCTAAAGACAAATGCGACCAACTAGTTAAGCAATGAAATGTCCATGTGCCAAGTAAAAAGGCATGTAAAAAAAAACTGTACGCCAACCTGTCACAGTAAAACAAGGCAGTATTGTAAAGTAATTATCACTGAAGACCTGTTCAGAGGAATCAGAATAAGACTTTGGCCATGGCCTTGCCTACAATATGCATATCTGCTCATGCACACCTTCTTCTTTATATATATATATATATATATATATATATATATATATATATATATATATATATAAATAAATTCGAAAACATTGGAATTTTCTGACAGGTGATCGTCATCTAACCCAGTTGCCACCTACATTCCCTAGATTAATATACAGAAGAGCTCCTATACTCAGAGACCTCATAGCAAAGAATCTGTTAGACCCTCCTTCGATGAAAACCTTTAGGGAAGGGAAGGGAAGGGTTTTTACCCTTGCAAAAATTACTATGCCTGTCGACATATGACATTCAAGAAAAAGAAAAAAGAAGAAATTAGTGCCCCCACTACAGGAAAGAAATACAATATCAGAGATTTCATTTTGTTTAACAGAGGGAGTTGTATATGTTTTGGAATGTCCATGTCACCTTCAATATATAGGCAGAACAAAATGACCTCTCTGGAATAGAGAACATGTCCAGAAAATTAAGACAGGCTATTAAAAACATAGCGTATCTAAACATTATGCAGAATTCCATGGAAAAGACCCAGCCTCTCTATGTTTTTGGGGTATAGAAAAATACAAACCCAAAGGAGAGGAAGCAATAAAGTTATTACCCTTAGTAAATCTGAATCTCACTGGATATACAAGATGCAATCATTCCCCCCCCCCCAAGTCACAACATAGAATTTGATTTGAATTATTTTATTTACAATTAATAATTCATATAGATTATCACAAGCATATTTGATATTTTTTACATTTGTATTTCTCCTTATCTCATTTTTCATTTCTTCACTGTAAATAAATAGGTATCCTTTATTATGTATATCAGAAGTTTTGGGATACATTTATTTATATTGTTTTATTATTATTATTTATTTTATTTTTATTTGTATTTATTTATTTATTTCTACATATTTTTATTTTTGTTTTTTTTATTTTTTATTTTCACTTTCATTTATTTGTATTTTTTTTCCGTATGTTTCCTCTCTTCTTGCTCCAATTAATATGTCCTTTATAGGTATGATAATGTTTATTTCTTTGGCCGCCTTTGGACATTTATGTAATTCATACACTTATCGTCCATATGGAAACTAATTAATAATTAATTAGTCTCCACTAAGCCAGTATGGTTTCTATAGTCACCGTTTAGTTTATACATGCCTGCTCGCTGCCTAGTTACATAAAGAAAGCTTTTAACTAATTGTATGGTTACTGCTGGTGTATTTAATCTGGCCTCTGTCATCCAGTCTCCAAACCCTTGAAAAAGTCACGTGTTTGGTGACACAGAGGAGCCGGTGACGTCACTTCCGGTCCCAATCGAGACCAGAAATCTTTGTTTTACACGCTGGTTTTATCTACGCTGTTGATCTTTTGCTGTTTGTAAGTTGATACATTATAAATACAGTAAAATGCATTTCCTTTAATTGTTACACTATGGAGATCCTTCTATCCTTTGCATAATATCTCGGATCTGGGGGCCCATTGGAGAGAGGTCATTGTAAAGCACAGATCACACACGAAAATAGCCCTTTATCCTTTAAAGCTGCAGTCATTTTTTGTCCCGCAGTGATATTTCTACCTTGAGGTGAGAGGCTAGAACACACTAGGTGCGTAATCTACAAGCAATCATCACATTCAACCTCCTTTTTTTTCACTTGGACACTTTTCTTCCCTCCCCCTCCTTTTTTACACTACTTTGCAAGGATTCATGAAGATTTTTTCACAATATCTAATATTGCACATTTTGCACTTTGATTCAGTATAAAAACTTTTCTTATTGAACATGTATTATTGCATTTGCACTTTGACTGTATTTATGCATTTCTATTGCACTTTATATTGTGTTATTTTTGAAGATTGCACTTTATTGGTTAGTTTAGAGTGTTTATTTATATAGCGCTGCTTCACTTGACTGTTATTACATAATTTATGGCGCTGGTGACACTTCAGAAGTCCTGCAGCTATATACACATTTATTTGCATTTTCATTATATAGATTTTAATCGTTAACACTTTGATTAGCGCACAAGTACCCTATCTGTTTACATCTTTTTTTTTTTGCGATGTTTGTAGTGCAATCTGCATGCACATAAGGTTTTGTTCCTACATGAGATGCACACATAAAAGGTTTTGTTCATATATGAGATAAATATGTAACAGCAACAACATAAGAAAACAACCTCTATGTTATTATAGGCACACTATGGCTCAGCAAACCACACTTCAATTAACTGGCAAAATTGCTGAACTTGGCAATTGTGAAATTGAATGCAAACCCAATTGATGTCAATGTGAGGCAAATCTTAAAAATCAATTTGCTCCATTTTAAAGACCAATAGGTTTGTTGAAAAAAGTCCATGTGATGCTTAGCACTGTTAAAGGGGGGGGTTCACCCTAAAAACAATTTTTTAACATCAGAGCCAGCATACTAAGGACATTTTTTTTTCTCCGTACATACCTTGATATTCTGATTTGGTCCAGGGCTTCCACGTTCTGAAGACTCCGGGACTGGGCGTTCCTATCCCTGCCTCAGGGTTCCGATGACTGCGGGACTGGGCGTTCCTATCCTTCGGTTCGATGATTGACGGCTTGTGAAACAGGTGACCTGTCACACAACGCACGTCACCAGATTTCCGGAAATAGCCGAGCTGCGATTGGCACTATATGGCGCCTGTGCCCGCCATGTAGAGCTGACTGCGCAGGCGCCGTATAGTGCCGACTCGCGGCTCGGCTATTTCCCGACATCTGGTGATGCGCGTTGTGCGACAGGTCACCTGTTTCACAAGCCGTCAATCATCGAACCGAAGGATAGGAACGCCCAGTCCCGCAGTCATCGGAACTCGGAAGCCTTGGAAAAAAACAGAATATAAAGGTATGTACGGCGGAAAAAAAAAATACCTGCCGAAATGAAATGTCCTTAGTATGCTGGCTCTGCTAGATGTAATTTAACATTTTTTTTTTTGGGTGAACCCCCACTTTAAGAAGGCTTTCATTTAAATATCAAAAATTCGCAATTCCATTACATAAGATGCTTGGGGATGCCTTAAACCATCCTGTGAAGTGGAGCTATAGGGTGTACTAACGCAAAAGTGACATTTAGAAAGACAAAAAAAAAAATTCTGCTAAATTACATTTTCTGGTCAGCTTTGTTATGTTTTTTAAAAAAATGAGCTAGGATTCCCTTTAACTTCAATACTAGATCCTTATTCTAGATGAGGGTTTGGTATGGATTATAAATACTATGAAAAAAAAACAAGGAAAGAGTTTAGGTTTCCCCTTAAAATCTATATCAGACCCTTATCCCCAATGAGTGTCTGGTATTGGATTTTGAGGGGAACCCCACATATTTTTTGGGGTTTGTTTTAAACATTATCATTAGTTGACGTACTATAACAACCAATGACTGTGCAGTCGAATGCATCCTAGTAACCAATGATGTAATTGGGAAAGTCAGCGCTAAAAACATCAATGAAAAAATGTAAATATATAACTACATCAAATAAGCGAATAAAAAAATATGAGACAAAATCAAAGAATCAAATAAATATACTGTACTTTCCGTCGCATAAGATGACCCTTTACACCGGAATTACACAGCCAAAAACCGGGGGTTGTCTTATACGCCGGGTGAAGCAGCTGCCCGATGGATATCAGCCCGGGTGCTCTGTAAAGTAACATATATGTAGCCTGCTCGGATTGGCAGAGGTTGTTACTCCAATCCGAGCAGGCTTAGCAGGCTCTGTAGTCATCAACAGAGTGCATCGCCTGCCGGGATTGGCTGAGCGGCACATGTCCTGAATACATACAGCTTTACAGAGCACCCGGCGGGCTTATATCCATCTGGCATCTGGCAGCCTCTTCTTTTCTGAACATACAGCGGTAAGGGGGTCACCTTATATGCACAACCGCCTTATACGCCAGCAAATACGGTAATGTTCATTTTACCATTAATAAAAAATAAAAATAAAAATGTGCTTAAATAATTAAATAAAACCATATTGTACTCCAAATAAAGAATCCAATGGTGTTCCAGGCAGAGAAAGAGAGAGATCCTGAGCACACACCTTTGGGCATCATAAACTCACCAAAGCATACTCTAGCTGTAATGCGCTTAATGACAAAAATTCCTCCACTCCCCTGGATCCACCAAGCTCCACAGAACATGAGTGTAATATATTCAATTGCATATGTTAATCCCCCAATCCTCTGAACACACCAGTCTCCACTTATAGGATGAAAGGGAAACATAAAAAAGAAATGAAAAAATATTTATTAAAAAACAAAACATAAGAAACGCACTCACATGGTTTGGTGCCTTGATAATGTAGGCAATAACATACACAGCTTAAAGCGGGGGGTTCACCCTAAAATTAATTTTTTTCCTAACCTATCTCTAGCCTTAATAAAGGCTTGTAGCGTTGTCAATTTTTTTTTGTGTACACTTACCTGTCTTCAGCCGCACTTCCGGGTCTTCGTCCTTGCGGGGAGTGGGCGTGTCGCTCCTTACTGTACTTACCTTTTTCCAGGGTTTTCAACCGGCTTCCAGGTTCTCTCTCCCCCAGGGAGTAGGCGTTCCTAAGCTCTGCATCGATGATTGACGTGCGTGTCATCTCCTTCCGAAAATATCCGACGGGGTCTCGGCTCTTTACGGCGCTATACGGCGCCTGCGCCTGCCGTGTAGAGCTGACTGCGCAGGCGCCATATCCCCCTCGGATATTTTCGGAAGGCGATGACGCGCACGTCACTCATCTATGCAGAGCTTAGGAACGCCTACTCCCTGGGGGAGAGAGAACCTGGAAGCCGGTTGAAAACCCTGGAAAAAGGTAAGTACAGACTGAAAAAAAAAAATCCAGCATACTGTTGATGTCAGCAGTATGCTGGATAGAACATTTTTTTTTTTTTTAGGGTGAACCCCCGCTTTAATGATTTAGAGGAAACACAGCCATTCTGCTTGTCATCCGAGCCAGCCTGGCTATTTATGCACATCAGTAGGAATTTTTATTTGATTGTTTTATGGATGATGAAATGGACATTATATTTTTTGGATTCTTTGAATTTGTCTCATATTTTTAGATTCACTTATTTAATGTTATTTATATTTACCTTTTTTATTGGTGTTTGTAGTGCTGGTGTTTTTTGGTGTTTAGGGTAGCAGCTGAAAATATGTTCTCTAAATTATCACAAGTTTTTTTGGGTTTAGTGCTGCCTGTTTTAACCACTTAAGACCCGGACCATTATGCAGGTTAAGGACCTTTGCCCCTTTAACTGACAATTGCGCGGTCGTGCAACGTGGCTCTCAAACAAAATTGGCATTCTTTTTCTCTCACAAATAGAGCTTTCTTTTGGTGGTATTTGATCACCTCTGTGTTTTATTTTTTTGCACTATAAACAAAAATTTTTGCTATAATAAATATCCCCCAAAAATATACAGTTTAGGCCAATACATATTCTTCTACCTATTTTTGGTAAAACAAATTGCAATAAGCGTTTATCAATTGGTTTGCGCAAAATTAATAGCGTTTACAAAATAGGGGATAGGGTTTTATTGATAATTTTTTTTTATTACTAATGGGGGCGATCAGCGATTTTTTTTGTGACTGTGACATTATGGCGGACACATCGGACAATTTTGACAAATTTTTGGGACCATTGTAATTTTCACAGTAAAAAGTGCTATAAAAATGCACTGTTTACTGTGAAAATGACAATTGCAGTTTAGGAGTTAACCACTAGGGGGCACTGGAGCGGTTAAGTGTGACCTCATATGTGTTTCTAACTGTAGGGGGCGGGGCTGGACGTGTGACGTCAGTGATCGTCTTTCTCTATATCAGGGAACAGACGATCACTGACACTGCCACAATGAAGAACGGGGAAGGTGTGTTTACACACACCTCTCCCCGTTCTTCAGCTCTGGTGACCGATCGCGGGACACCGGTGGCTATCGAGTCTGCGGGTCCCGCGGGAACGGTCACGGAGCTTCGGACTGGGTCGCAAAAGCACCGCCGTCGGCGCACTCGCGACTGGGCTTAAAGAGACACGTACAGGTGCATGATTGTGCCTAGCCGTGCCATTCTGCCGAAGTATATCGGCGTGAATGGGTCCTTAAGTGGTTAAAGTAAAAAATAAAAATTTAATTTGCTGCCAGGGTGCAGACGAATGAAGAGTGTTGATACATGTCTCTAAACAGGAAGCTGCCACATTGTCAGGGAAGATGCATGCATGTGAGTACACAGGTTTGTGAGTGTGCAAGAGTGCGCATTGCTGCCAAGCTCGCTATTTAAACTGCACTAGTGCCTTTTGTCACTGCCGTTTGGTCTATTACATTCCTGAAGCATCTGTGCATCTGTTCCTGTATTTCTCATTTGTTGCCAACCCGAAATGCTCCTGACTTTGCTTGAACTCGCACCGACCCTTGGTTCGTCCCTGGACTACGCTTCCGTCTTATTCTTCTGATCATCTGCTTTGTTATTACCGAACCCGACTGACTTCTTAATACTCTTTTGCCCGCCGCCTGTGTTTGGTTTGTCTGCTAGTTACTGACTTGGACTGTCTGACCTCTTCTCCCTACACTTGATCCAGCCGTAGCTGTGCCTGTCATCCGTTTCTGCTCTTCTGCCACCATGCTACCAGCTAGCTGCTCCTGTGCTTCCAAACACACACCAGCACTCTCCAGCCTAAGTCTTATCAGGCACTCCAGCGTTCCCTGTTACACTACCAGGGCTCCTGAGCCAGAGCTTTAAAAAAAGTCTTCCTCTACACTTCGGGCTCCATCACCAGGTACATTACACAGAATCGTGTTGGTAATATCGCTACTAAATATATGACTAGGTAAATGGTGAATTCTTTGTCACTGTGAACTCAGACCTCACCCCTAGCCAGCATACATGTGTAGGCTTCAGTAAACCAGGCCTTATTTTTTCCAGTTCCTACAAACAGAAGGAACTGGAGTACATGGTGTCTCAGAACTGTAAAGAGTTTTCCTCTGTGCTTCACATAGGAGTTTGCAAATCTATTATGTTGCGGTGTTTTCGTGGGAGAAGTCAGAAGAATGACTAGTGGGAGAATGCTGGTTTATTAGACTTACTGATTTGTAGATAAAACAACATTATTGAAGGTATAATTACTTCTTTTGTGCTTGAACTATGAATGCTAACCTATGTTTTCTATAATTACAAATGACATTTGTTTTCATTATCTGATCGTCATCAAATGTCATTTGTTACTTCAGCCAATAGATACTTTTCCCCCTCAGTTCTAATATTGTTAACACAATGTCCTAATATTTTCTAGCTGATTAAAACAGGGAGTGTAGCGGCTTAAACTAGACTATCTGTTTTACTATTTTTTTAACAACACAAATATTACTGTATTCCATCCTAAAAAAATCACATGTTAGCATTAATATTGAAGGGCTCATCTTTCAGACATCTTCCCTCAGAGATCACCAATTATTTTTTTTTAGCTATAGACAGACATATGTTTCAAACCATCCTTATTCATAGCATAAATGTATTTGATGGCAAATCATTTACAGCAGTTTTAGTTTAGAAACTATGACAGTTGCTCATAGTCAATCTCCCAGTGACAAAAAAAAGCAGAAATTCACCTAATGTTCCTTAAAGGAATTCTAGTTTGACCCTTATAAGCCCAAGGTTATTTGCTGTGAGGATGCTTAATGGAAGGGTTATGTTAATAATGTCCACAAAAGGGTGCCTTGAGAGAGCTGTGGTCGTGGCACTCCCTGACAGCTAATAGATATTACACTTGTTATATAGTAGTGATCCTTTAGGCCACAGGTCATTTCCCTTGCTTAATATTTAAGCAAGGATGGTTGACTAGTGCATGAAACAGATATTTTACTAGTGATCGAAGCTTCTTAATATACAGAAAGCTGCACAAAGTTATGCTAATTCTCTCCTTCTTAGAATGCAGGCTAACTTTTCATAAATCTATCTGTACTGTATGTCCTTGAAAATGACAGATGCAAGTTATAAATGAATTGTAATATAAAATAAGAGTGACATATTTAAAGACTTTAAACTAGAACAAAAGTTTAAAATGAATTATTAAACCTTAATATACCAAGCAAGTGAGTCACAATGCATTCTGGCCGACAATAAAATTGTAATTTTACTATCACACATAGTATGAGTTTTTTTTTCCTACAAATACTAAATACTGTCTAGATTTTTATCCAACATTAGCAGTTGTATTCATCATAAAATAATCACTTGCTCTTGAAGTGATAAATACCTAGACCAACTAAAAATGCAGCAACAACACTTCTACAACTATATAAATACGGGCATACAATTTGGGATATTTCATTGACACAAACACCTCAGTTATGCCACCACCTAAAATCTCTTGGATGGATAAATCTAATTCTTAGGCCTCGTACAGACGAGAGGATATCTGCTGGAAAAGGTCAGACGGACCGTTTCCAGCGGATAAATCCTCTGGCGGATTTTGATCTGATGGCTGTACACACCATCAGATCAAAATCCCCGCGGAATACATCCGCGGTGACGTGGCCGCGCCGTCACCGCGACGATGATGCGGCGACGTGCGCGACCCTGGAAGGTAAATACTTCCACGCATGCATCGAATCAATACGACGCATGCGAGGGATGGGATCGGACGGACTTATCCGCTGAGTCTGTACAGACGACCGGAAAAGTCCGGTGGACTGGATTCCAGCGGATAGATTTCTTAGCATAGTAGAAAATATAATCAGCTCAATAAAACACATAAAACAAGCAGCTGAACACTGGGATTCAATTAATAAAATTCCTGAGAGTGAATATAAAATAGATAGTGCAGCGCTTAAAAGTCCAAGAGTAGAAAGTCCAAAATGAATCTTTTCTAAAGTGACTGGTGATGAGTAGAAATCATGCAGGTGCTGTAGCGTGAAAATGAGAAGAAACACCTCCACCAACGGTAGTAATGGCCGCTCACCTCACAGCTATGACCCTCTGTTAGATAAGGTCATAAACAGCATTCCCATAAGGGTATCTCCAAAGGAAATCCAGCAATGATACAAATATTGGTCTCCAAAGCAAGGTCAGCAATCAAGCATCAGATCCAGATATATGAAAGAAAAACAGCACATAGTGTTTCTCCGTGCAAGTAAAACAGTACATTTTAATAGATAAAAAACGCACTTACAGAGCAAGGCACTCAGTCCAGTGCCAGGAAAAACAAACGTGTGTGTAGCTATGATCGCGGGTGACGTCACCCGCGATCAAACGTGTGTAGCTATGATCGCGGGTGACGTCACCCGCGATCATAGCTACACACACGTTTGTTTTTCCTGGCACTGGACTGAGTGCCTTGCTCTGTAAGTGCGTTTTTTATCTATTAAAATTTACTGTTTTACTTGCACGGAGAAACACTATGTGCTGTTTTTCTTTCATATATCTGGATCTGATGCTTGATTGCTGACCTTGCTTTGGAGACCAATATTTGTATCATTGCTGGATTTCCTTTGGAGATACCCTTATGGGAATGCTGTTTATGACCTTATCTAACAGAGGGTCATAGCTGTGAGGTGAGCGGCCATTACTACCGTTGGTGGAGGTGTTTCATTTTCACGCTACAGCACCTGCTAGGCATGTGCATTTCGTTTCGTTCCGAATCGAAATTCGGACAAATTTTTCATTATTCGGACATTCGGATGCATACGAATTCCCGAATTGCAATATTAATGAATTTACCGAATCCGAACGAACGTTTTCGATTCCGAATCGAAAACCCGCGGACGAAATTCGATTTTTTTTTTTTTCGAATTCCGATCGAATTTCGTCCGCGGGTTTTCGATTTGGAATTCGAAAAAAAAAAATTTTTTTTTTTTTTTTTTTGGAATTCCGATCGAATTTCGTCCGCGGGTTTTCGATTTGGAATTCGAAAAAAAATTTATAATTTTTTTTTTTTTTGGAATTACGATCGAATTTCGTCCGCGGGTTTTCGATTTGGAATTCGATTTTTTTATTTTTTTTTCGAATTCCGATCGAATTTCGAAATTATATTTGAAGAGAGAATTTTCGAATTCGACCGGATTTTTCGAAATTCGGTCGAAAACGAACGAGTTCCGAAAACGAATTTAACACATGTAACGAACCTAACTTAACGAAATTAATTAAATAACGAATTAAAACGAAACGAAACGAAACAAAATTTTCCCTTTTGCACATGCCTAGCACCTGCATGATTTCTACTCATCACCAGTCACTTTAGAAAAGATTCATTTTGGACTTTCTACTCTTGGACTTTTAAGCGCTGCACTATCTATTTTAGATTTCTTAGCATGCTAAGACATTTTTATCCGCTGGGAATCCATCGGCTGGATTTTTATCCGCTGGGAAATGTCCGCTCGGACGTACACACGACCGGATCTATCTGCTGGAACTGATCTGCGGATCAATCCCAGTGGATAGATCCGGTCGTGTGTACGGGGCCTTATACACACTGTATAACCCTTGGATCACGCCTATGCATTTTTTTTTTGCATTTTGCAGAAACGCACTACAGTCCATTTACCGCTTGCTGACCGCCACACGAACATTTACGTCGGCACAATGGCGCGGACAGGAAAATGGACGTACATGTACGTCCCTTTAAATTTGCTGCTGCGTGGTCACGCACACGCCACTGGGGACATGCACGCGACCCTGCAGCAAGCTCCGTGATCGTGCCCGCGGGACCCACAAATTCGATGTCCGCC
This sequence comes from Rana temporaria, assembly GCF_905171775.1. Classification (NCBI taxonomy): domain Eukaryota; kingdom Metazoa; phylum Chordata; class Amphibia; order Anura; family Ranidae; genus Rana; species Rana temporaria. The sequence goes on from NC_053491.1 coordinate 167,855,935, forward strand.
AGTGTCCTGCGATCAGGTCATGGAGCTGAAGAACGGGGAGATATCAGTGTAAACACAACATCTCCCCGTTCTTCCTAGTGACAGGTTACTAATTGTCTGCTCCATCTCATCAGGAGCAGTGATCAGTGACATGTCACTCGTAGCCACGCCCCTATCAGAATCACTCCCTAGGACACACTTAACCACTTCCTAGCCCCCTAGTGGCTAACTACTTCACTGCCAGTCACATTTACACAGTAATCAATGCATTTTTATAGCACTGATCGCTGTATAAATGTGAATGGTCCCAAAATAGCACCAAAAGTGTCCGATGTGTCCGCCATAATGTCACAGTCACAATAAAAATTGTTGATCACCGCCATTACTAGTATAAAATAATAATAATAATAAAAATGCCATAAAACTATCCCCTATTTTGTAGATGCTATAACTTTTGTGCAAACCAATCAATAAACGCCTATTTATTGTGATTTTTTTTACCAAAAATATGTAGAAGAATACGTTTCAGCCTAAACTGAGGAAAAAATATATATTTTTTAGGGATATTTATTATAGCAAAAAGTAAAAAATATTGCTTTATTTTCAAAATTGTTGCTGTATTTTTGTTTATAGCAGAAAAAATAAAAAACTTAGAGTTGATCAAATACCACCAAAAGAAAGCTCTATTTGTGGGAAAAAAAGGACATCAATTTTGTTTGGGAGCCAAGTCGCAGGACCTCAAACCATCAGTTAAATCGACACAGTGCCGAATCACAAAAAGAGCTCTGGTCTTTGGCCAGCCAAGTGATTAACAGTCCATTTAACATTTCCTATAGATATAGTTCACATCTGTGTATTTTAAGCAAGTGCATTTTTTGGAGAGGGTTAAGGACTATTTTCCCAGAACAAATTGCATTTTGTGTGTAATAGACTTCAATGGACCGGAATCAAAAACACACAAGTGTTGTGTTTTTGATGCGTTTCATGTTTTTTTTTGGCTAATAGTAAAGTATGACAGTTGCCTTAATGGAGTGTGACTTTGATGCAACTTTGATGCAACTTTACACTCGCTGGCACTCAAGTAACATCAAAGTTGCATCAAAGTAGTGCAGGAATCTTTATGTGTCCAAAGTTGCATGTTAGGGCTAGGGTTATGGTTAAGGGCTAGTGTTAGGGTTGAGGACTAGGGGTGGGGTTAAGGGATAGGTTTAGGGTTAATCATTAGGGTTTAATGTTACAGTTAGGGTAAGGGTTAGGGTTTTCAAAGTCACATCAAAGTAGTCTAGGAACCTTTAAGTGTCCAAAGTTGCATTTTAGGGTTAGGGTTAAGGGCCAGGTTTAAGGTTAAGGGCTAGTATTAGGGCTTGTGAAGCCGTCGAGAAACTCGACAAGCCAATTTTCTCCATTCCCGTCAAGAAAATAGAGAACATGCTTTCTTTTTGGCTCGTCGAGTTTCTCAACAGTTTCCTCGACGAAAATGTACACACGACCGATTTCCTCAGCAAAAAAATATCTCCCAGCAAGTTTCTTGCTGGTTTTTGCCGAGAAACTCGGTCGTGTGTACGAGGCTTTAGGGTTAGAGTTAGAGTTAGGGTTAGAGTTAGGGTTAGTGGAAATTGTTAAGGTTAGGGTTAGAGGTAATAGGGTTAATGGTAATTGTTAGGGTTAGGATGCTAACCCTAATGATTACTGCTAACCCTAATGCTAATGATTACAGATAACCTTAATGATTACTGCTAACCCTAACCCTAATGATTTCCGCTAACTTTAACCTTAACCCCAACCCTAATTCTAAATTGGATCCTAACCCTAATATTTAACTCTAGCTCTTAACCCTCACCCTGGCTTTTAACCCTAGCCCATAACCCTAACATGCGACTTTGGTGCAACTTGAGTGACAAAGAGTGCAAAGTTGCATCAAAGTTGCACCAAAGTCACACACCATGAACACAACTGTCATACTTTCCTATGAGCCAGAAAACACCATGCAAAATGCATCAAAATTCTGTGATCAAAAAACGCGAAACACCGGAAAACCCATTAACCGCAACCTGCATAGATTTGAACCCAGCCAAAATGAAAAAAAAAATAAACTCTGGAAAACAATAAAATAATTACACATCAATAGGAAAAAAACTATTTCCTACCCACCTATGATATACTAGTGACAATTGTTGAATGCCAATACCTGTGCTCATATGTGTCACACTATTACAGAAAACTGTAATCCATGCAATTGAAAAGCGGATACAGGTAACATATTTTTGAAACACATTCCACCCTCTCACATTCAATTCACAGAAATTAGTTTTCTCAAAAGGCATTTTATGGCTGTGTAACAAGGCTCAACTGCATTGTGCGTTCAGTATACACCAAGGTCCGATGAATAGTAACAATTATTTTGTACCCTTTTTCACAAAATTATTGCATTTATTACAGAATTTAAGAAATGTCCCTGTTACCATTTAAATATAGAAGATGGACTGGTGCTTTAATAGTTCTGCCAACCAATAGGTCCCCATGGAAATAGAGGATTTTCCCTTACCAGCTTTAGGTCTGCCATGGCTCTCCTTGCCACTGCTCCCGGATGTCCAGGCCCAACATAATTTTGGGGAATACTGTTAGCAATGCCAAGGAGACGTTCTGTTCTACCTCTATTTCTCATTGTTCGTCACCTTTGACCCCAGTAATTGGGAATCTTGACTTTCTACCAGGCCTTACCAGCAATAACCTTTAATGCCTCTTGACACTAGGTCAATTTTGACTAATAGACTGCCTGCACCAAATTGCAATGCCCACTCAGACTGATCTGGCCATTGTGGGTTTTTTTTCATTAGCTTTTTGGAGTATACGACAACTTTGACGTCATCTCTTGTGTATTGCACCATGACATTGCTATTCCCTGATGCACTCATGGCCTATAAATTACAAAACAAATTAGGAGAGTCAATCTTTCATATACTCTCCTTTATTTACAATCTATTGACTATGCTATATGCTGAGTACTCCCTGCTATTTCTCCAGAAATGGGAACTGAGCTAGGGATACAGCTAACACCTCAAAAACAGGTTAAAATGTTACACCTCTCTCCCAAATCATTGATAGCTGATGGGATATCAGATATTAACCAAATGGTATAAAGTGCTCACTGTGCTGCAATAAATTAATCATGCAGTCACAGATATATGTTTGTACTGAAGCTTATCAATGGGTACACACACATTTTCTAGTCTTGTACAAATGGTAAATAATTTTGGGATAATGTCTCTAAAACAATCAAGCAATTAAGCATGGTATCCTTAGATCAGAATCCTACAGATTGTCGTCTCCACCTAAAAGAGAGAACCGTATCAAAGTATAAAGTTAAATTTGCTATCCGATTGCTGAATGTGGCTAAGGCCTTCATTCCCCTCCTATGTAAGCAACCAACTGCCATCCAGATCCCATTGGTACTTCAAAATAAATGACATCCTATACATAGAAGACTTTACCTTTACTCTACGTAATACTGAAGAGATATTCAGAATGACATGGATACCATGGCAACATTTTCCAAATACTGATCAATACTCAATACGAGAAATTACCCAATATTCTAGTCCACCTTTGTAACACCCTTCCCCTCCCTTGCCATCACCTTCTCTCCCCTGGGTAGTGACATTCTCTACTTAATTTTATCTTAGGCCCCTTTCACACTGGGGCGGTGGGGGAGCCGGCGGTTAAGCGGGGCGCTTTTAACCCCCACTAGCAGCCGAAAAAGGGTTAAAACCACCTGCAAAGTGCTGCAAATCGAAGCTTTGCCGGCGGAATAGCCGCTGTGCCCACTGATTTCAAAGGGCAGGAGCAGTGGAGGAGTGGTACACTCACTGCTCCTCTACTGCTCCAAAGATGCTGCTTTTTTTAGCGTCCTGCCAGCTCACCACTCCAATGTGAGGAGCGGCTCTTTCAGGGCGCTTTGCAGGCTCTATTTTTAGCGCTATAGTGCCTGCAAAGAGCCTCAGTGTGGAAGGGGTCTTACTCTAACCATAATTCAAATCAGTGTACACCCTCCATCACCATCACCCCATCCCCAAGGAGTGACATTTTCCACTTCTCTTTATCTTTCACTCCCCCCCACACACACACATTTTTAGCACTGAAGTGCATTCCTTTTCTCCTGATCTCTACAGTAGCCAATATAAAGTAGCCTAATACTGCATTAGCCAATTTGAATAATGGGACAATCTGTTTATTATGCATAATTATTTCTGAGTAGATATCATACATTTGATACTGTTTCTCTCATCTGAATGTTATATGTATTTAAACATACTACTGAGATTTGTTATTCATTGTTTTCTGATGGAATTTTTATATCTAGGTTTATATCTGATGTCTTTTATATGATCTGATAAATAAAGACTTACAAAAAATATAGAGTATGAAATGTGTTCTTGCAATTAAAAAAAATTCTTCTGACAAATTGTCCCTGATATTCTCTCTTTATTGGCTATTAGGCCTGATCAATATTGCCTGACATTTAGACACTTGTTTAAAAATATTGTATGCCACTAATATTTAGGCACGCATTTTTTTTGTTCATGAAAAATCAATTATGCACCTTCCAGATGCAAGGAAACAGGAAAGCTGCAATGGGCATGGAACAGATAAGAACAATGCTTCCTCCACAATGGGAGGGAATGTAAAGCCAGCAGTGGTGAGCAGCTAATTGACAGCAATAACACATGCATGGGCAGAGCCCACTATTTTTGTAAACACCTCAGATTACTGTATTATTCAATTATTCTCGACAACTTGACACAAACTACAACCAGGGTTATTAGCTTTAAGCAGCTCTTTCCCATTGTAAACTAATTAGCTTGTGCACATATCCAAAGGGAAGGCAACATTGCTAGACTATCTTTAATATTTGGGCAAGGATAGGTTCAGCAAGGAACACTAGATATTACAACAAATTTTGCTTTTGATGAGCAGAGTGTTGATACCATTGACAGTTACTCTAATTTGAAGAAGACAATGAAATGGCATAGGAGGTTGAGGTGGATTTTACATTTTACCACTTTCAATCAATGAATACTGTGTGTATATGTATATATATATATATATATATATATATATATATATATATATATATATATATATATATATATATATATATACAGTATTAATTGATTAAAGAAGAAATAAAAAGTGAGAAAAATACGGAAAATATTTATGATATATATATATATATATATATATATATATATATATATATATATATATATATATATTTATATATATATATATATATATATATATATATATATATATATATATATATATATATATATATATATATTTATTTATAGATCATAAATATTGTCCATATTTTTCTCACTAACATAGGAAATTCAAATGTGCTGCATACAATTTACAAGTGCAAACAAAAGCATATATTACTTACATACTGGTTCCAGCCCAATAACCATAGTATTATTTACTGGCTTATGAAAATCAATCAACTTCAACCACATGATAATGCAAGTCCATCATCACTCTGGAGAAACAATAAGAGGAATTTACTAAAGCTGGACCTGACAGAATTTGGAGCAGCTGTGCATATTAACCAATTTGTTTCTAGCCTCACCTTGTCCAGTTAAGCCTTAAAAAAGAAAGCTATAATCTGATTGGTTGCCATTCACTTGGCATACCCAAAATCAGCTTTAAAAATAAATTATAAATAATAGATAGATAATAATAAATAAATGTTTTATTTAATGAACACATTTGAACTTTAAAACATCGGAGTCATTGTTTCAGATAGCAAAAAGGTCCATTACATAAATATCCACTTTGTTTCCCTCTTTATCCAGATGAATGGCTTCCTTTATAATTTCACATCTTTTAGTTTAAAAGGCCTAATCTGTTTTACTTGCATATGTTGTGTGTCATGTTGCACTTGCATTGCTATAATGCTATTATAACAGCTGATATGCTGTTATTTAGATTCCATATTTGGATAATTTATTAAGCACACATGCTAGTTCTCATTCTAAACAGATGCTGCAGCTGGTGCCTGTAAATTCATGCAGCAGCTTTCACTATCTCCTTCACCCAAATTCTGGGCCACTCTCTCACACAAAGTGTGGTCACTTTTTTCCTACATATAGCCTACTATACACATAATCAAAATAAAAACTAATAATATGTAATGTAGGTAACATGATTGTACCATATTAGCTGTTGATCAAAGCAGTTATACTGTCTGTTGTAATTATACATCACCATTTATGGGTATAATATAATGGGTAAATGTGCAATTTATTTTCTTTAGATAACCAATACAAATCCAAAATGCTATGCTATATAAACTTTCTGTTTAGTCAGTCTTTTTTATCTTCCTATACGCTATATAATAATAAAAAAAAATGTTATATCTTGAATGTCATTATTGCTCACGGTTATTTCTCTTTATTGTATTTCCTGAATCATAGTGAACTGTGTGTGTGCCCATCTAAACTCTTCACCAACCTCCCCACAATTACTATGGCTGCTATGAATAAACCATCAAAGGAGGCTGCTGAGTATTTTTATACAATGCTTACAATATCAGTGTAAGTACCATTATTATTTCAGATTATTCCACATAGAAATTACATGTTCAAGGATGGGGTATATTATGGATAATAATAAAATTATGGATCCATCTAGAAAACATGGGGGAAAGTCACCACTTTTTGTCACTGTTTCTTTTTTTTTTTAATACAGCAAATTAAGTATAATTGGACCAGGCACTGCAGTCATTAGCAGCAGTGAGAGATGATGGTGATAATGAGAACAGTGATTTTTATCTGAAAAGGGGAGGAGTATGTGTTTGTTAGCCCCTTTTTTCATATTCTTTCATATAATTTCATATTCATATGATTTCATATTCTGAATGTGAACTAAAGATACCAACTACGTGCCCACCTAGTCAAGGATTAGCCTTTTCCTTGACATGTTGCAAACGGGTGATGTAAATGTCATCTTGTCTTAAAGAGAAACATTTCCAAAGTTGAGGAGTCCATGCAATGTTCCCTTTCAACCCACGGTTTACCTTTAGATTCAGTTAATGCATCATTGTCATCACAAATACTGGTAATGAGCTGTTCTTCTACCTGAGATATAACATAGCTTTATTCCTGGAAAATTTGTGTTTCAAAGAAAAAGACTGAGAAAACACTAATCAGATTGTCAGCCTGGGCTAAGAAGAATGCTGTTTATATGAGCTAAAGAGAAAAGTAAAAAATATCATGTCTCTAAGTGAGAGTATCCCTTTTTATCATTATCGTCCAAAACAAAGCAAGAGTTGGATCTTAGGAATCCCACCAGTTCAGCACATGGTTGTGCTATCCTCACTGTGAATTAGTTGGTTTTCACCAAAACACTGTTGTACCAAACAATAGAAAAGAAAAAAAGCATAGACACCACAGCAGCTACTGTCCAAACATAATTTATTAGAATACAAGTTTCATCACAGTAATATAAGCATATCAAAAGTCTACAATCCGGTGTATTCATGCCTGAGCCCCACCACAGCCTAATTATGCAGGTACGCTAGGCTGGCAGCCACCACAAATGAAGGGAGCCAAGGCCAGTAATACCACAATGGGTTGAGTGATTAACTTAAAGGCTCATTTAAAGTGACTGCAGTTATGGCCACTAGGGAAACCCACTACAGATCCCAGGAAAGAGCCAACTCTGAACCCTGAGAGCTAAGTAGGTGTAAGCCTAGGTTCACACTGCTGTGAATTCAAAATTGCGGTAAAATGCGCGATTTTACCGCGATTTCACGGCTGCGATTTTGCCGCGATTTCGACCGCAATTTAATGTAAATCCCGGCCCGAAATCGCAAAAAGTAGTACACAGTGCCAGTGCCAGTGCCATTGCCGACAATTGCCGCCGATTTGAGATGCGATTTGACATGTCAAATCACATCTCAAATCGTTCCAAATCGTACCCAGTGTGAACCAGGGCTAAATAAATGTATCCATAAATTGTAGCTAGCCAGCAGCATGACAGATGGACCATATGACTAATAATCACTCATTGAATGGGCTAAAACGAAACTAACTGTAGCAAATCCAAAAATAACCCAAAACAAAAGTTATACAATGTAACAAATACCAGCAGTAAAATAATCCAATCAATCACAGCTGCAAGCTAAGATAGGCAATTATTGCTCCAAAGATATAGGGATAGATCCACAAAGAAATTATGCCGGCGTATCTATTGATACGCCGCGTAATTTCAAAATTCCCGTGTCGTATCTTTGTTTTGAATCCTCAAAACAAGATACGACGGCTTCTGGGTTAGATCCGACAGGTGTACGTCTTCGTACGCCTTCGGATCTAAGATGCAATACTTTGGCGTCCGCTGGGTGGCGTTTTACACATCGGGTATGCAAATTAGCGATTTACGACGATCCACGAACGTACGCGCGGCCGTCGCATTTTCTAACGTCGTCTGTAGTCGGCTTTTTCTGGCGTATAGTTAAAGCTGGTATTTTGCGGCGTATAGATAGAATTGCCATTTTAAGTATGGCCGTCGTTCCCGCGTCGAAATTAGAATTTTTTTTTTGCGTAAGTCGTCCGTGAATAGGCATGGACGTAACTCACGTCTAAGTTCAAAAAATGACGTTGTTGTGATGTCATTTCACACAAAGCACGGCGGGAAATTTCTGGACGACGCATGCGCATTTCATTCGGCGCAGGGACGCGCTTCATTTAAATGAAACCCACCCCCAACCCGCCCAATTTGAAATCCGACGCCAGAAATACACTACGCCGCCGTAACTTACGGCGCAAAATCGCTGAGGATTTGAAAATGAGCCAGGTAAGGTACGGCGGCGTAGTGTATCTCTGATACGCTGCGCCGATCTACATGTATGTGGATCTGGCCCTCAATGTATAGAGATAAATGTGCAAGAATGGTAGATGCTAGCAAATGGGAGCTTAGATACATCAGTTTTCTTTTGGCTGTGGATGAACACATAAGTGATTAGTTCACTGTTCCCTCAATTTCCTTCGGCAGCATACAGAGAAGAACATAAATTGAACTGTCATAATTTCTGCATACTATTATACATGGGACTTTGCAGTCCCCTTTTGGCAGTAATATAGTTAAGGAAAACAAAAATCAAAAATAATAAGATATACAAATGAATACAACAAATAAATATAATACAATTATACACACAAACACAATGTACATTATACACATTTTCAAAGGTAAAACACACATATATACTATGCCACACATATTAGATATCTCAACAGGCACCAGAAGTTTAAAGACCAACTGCATCCAACGCATTTAGTTTGGGAAAACAAAATTCACTTCTGTACATTTTTTAAGAGATTTATTATTAAATCTTATCATGACAGAAAATCGCTTTAATAGGGATGTAAACAATAATGCATTTTTGTTAGTAGTGGGATAGAGCATTGGACAATTTTTTTAATTGCTGTCTGTGACCTAGTGTTCCTGGGGAGACACAACTTTACTTTTGTATGGGAATTGCAAGAAGTGAGATAAAATCTCCACAATGAAAAAGCAGAGAGGAAAAAAAAGACAACACATGTAACCCACTATAGCCAAAATTATAAAAAAATAATAATCTGAAATTAAGGTTTAAGAATACAGTACACATAGTAAAATAAGTAGTAATGTTTTCAGTTGATTATTTACATTGTATTTGTAGCTTTGACTTCACTGTTTTACAAGTAAATGTACATTTACTTCTTATTTATTTTCTTGGTTTAATTCATGTTTTACAAATAGATGAACTATTTGAGGTTGCTTTGCATTTGTGTTTGCTAATAAAAACTTGAATTTAATTGTTATTTAAAATAAAAATGGTAAAGAATTGTACATTAATCACAGGACATACAAATGATCAATATCTTAATTTTTCTGGACCTCATGCTTTCAGAAAATGTATACTTAGGCAGGATCTTTTTCAAGTCTGTTAAGTGCAAAATATAAATTTCATTAATGAATAACACTTTAAAAGGGATTACTAGCATCTTCATGTCCAGCCTCTGACACTGTTTGAAGAAAAGCTAACACTCCTACACCAGAATTCTGCCTACTATGAATCTTAAAGTCTTTTTGCAGTAATCAACCTATTTGCAACCCAGGGTTTGCTCAGTACAGCATTTGTAGCCTTGACAAAAGACCTAAAAGGAGCAGAATTGACATCTATGTATGTATGCTAAGCCCACTGAACTTCTGATGACTTACCAATGGCATTTTTTCCTTATGCAAATGTTTCTTACATACAGTATATACATTTTATAAGGTTGAAAAACGACACAGGTCCATCCAGTTCAACCTATGTGTGTGATTTTTTATTCTTGAACAATTTCCATAGTTCCGTATAATTTGCTTCCTGAGGTAGACATTTAAAAGTATTTTAAAGTTGTCGACATGGTGCCAGGTGTTCTGATAAAATATGATCTTTCAGTGGATTTGTCTGATCGCAGTTCATAGTGTGGTCTGAACATGTGATTTCTATGTCAAAAGTAGACACATCTAAAAATGAAAATAGGTTAATATACTTGGAATGTAACTTTCTAGATTTTTTAAATCCAGTTAAGGGACTCTGAATGTCAAATAAAACAATCAAATACCAAATAGTCACAGCCAAATACTTATATTGTAAACTGCCTGATCAGTTATGTCTTAAAGGTATCCTGTAAAAGGAAAATATCAGGATAATTCAGTTGCCATTAGGGACTTGTTTTGAAGGTGCAATCTCCAAGACCATCACCTTAATCCTTCCTTTACTATTTGGTAAGTTGCAAAAAATGAAATTAATTCCAGTAACCTGAAAGTTTGTGGTTCACATAAAGATGCTTTTTAATGGAGAATGTGAGTTGAAATATGCTAAAAAAGAAAGTACCAGACAAATACTGCAACTCATTAGACTGTGGACAGTGAAACCCTTTTGTTTGTCTATACACTTAAAGTAAAAGTCTTGCTTTAGTGCGTGCCTCATATGATATTACAGAGAAATCATGAGTGCATCCTTGAAACTAAATTCATCTTGTTACTATAGGCTTAGGGGTTGATATACTAAACGCTGGTCACTTTGCAAGAAATGTTCCCCAGAGCTTAGTGAATGTGGGGAAATTCCACTTTTCAAGGAGTACCCATTCACGTAAAATGGTTGAATGATGGAAGTCAGCAGAGTTTCACCCGATTCATTAAGCCAAAGGGGAAATACCCTTGCAAAGGGTAACTTCTCTGCAAAGTCAACAGCCTTTGCCCTTAGTAAATCAATCTCTTGATGCCCATGACCTCAGAGGTAAGTACACTAGCTGCCCAAACAGGGGAAGTCTGTTTGTAATCCTTAAATTAAATTCAATTAAAAATAATTTCAGAGCACACAGGGCAGAGTTTTCAGTCCAACAGTTTAAAAACTGGCATCTAGTGGTATTTTCTCTAAAACAATACTTTTATTATTTTTAACTGAAAAATTACAGAGACATTCACTGCAGTTTCACCTCTTGCATATTCTCTATGACACCTTGATCTTATGAATTATCCTTCTTTTACAGTATTTGTATGAATGATAATATTAATGGAAAAATGCAAGGTTTTCCCCTTGCAGAAAAAAATGTAATCTGCATATAACATTAGCACCCGCATCTCTTGATCTACTGATCACTTTGACATATGCTTTTCACTGAATGTACTCTGCTTATGCCGTTTTATCATCTTACGCACTCTGAATAGTCTGTGTTTGTGACAGATTTATTGTAAAAAGATTAGATCACATTACAATATTGATTATGGATACTATTTTCAGGTTTGTATGGCTGTTTACATTTTCAGAGTCAATTATAGACTGTGTTTTTGTGGGTATTTACAATGATCACATTGTGACTGCACTTATCAAAAATATACACATGTATATAGTCGTATTTGAGTGAGCATGCAATGAACACACAGAAATACATTTAAAACTGCGTGAAAAAAAACATTAGTGTTTCTTAGAGATGTTGGTGGAAATGACGGATATTGCAATGTTTTAATATAAATGTAGAGTAATTTCGTTCAATTTCACTTCAATTGGGTTGAAATATGACTGCTGATTTTTACTATAACAGTAAACAGTAGAAAATGTAACATGACAATCAATGTTCTGTATAAAAATAGTGTTTTTATCCTTGTCTGCCTTTGGATAACTCAATATTACACTTAATAAAATAAATATCCTAGTATTTTGACTGCACTGTACTTTAAAAAATAATTTGTTTAGAATCTGCAAACACCATACACATATAAACTATTATCTGCTGCTTTATGTCACTTGTATAATACAAAAAATTATTTTGATAAAACTTGTATATTTAGGATTTCCATTAGAAAGAGGAAATTAGAATTTAATTCACCATCTAGGTAAAAAATTTATAAAATATTTGTATTTACCCTTAAAATAAATAAACTGATTCCTTGTTGCTATAATATATTGTGTACATTTTGTAGGTGGAAACACAGAAAACTGTAAAGCAAAATGATAAACATTTTGAACAACACAAACACTGCTGTTGCAGAATTAAATTACTATGGTAGAGTTGTGAACATTTTTTAAATACCATGTCATTTACATGCATAAAATAATTTAAAATGGCTGCATTTTCAGATGTTTATAAGGAGTTAGATATATGTGTAATACCTTATAATAAAAAATAAAAAGTCTTCGAAAAAAAATGTTACATAAACGAAAAATTGTAAGGCAATAAACAACTTATGAAAATAATGAAAAAGAAGGATTCAAATATAAAACACACAGGCTGTAATAAACCTAGGCTGACATGAATGCAGGCCACAACAGTGTTGTGCCTTTTGTGTGTCCTTAAATAAATATAAGTGCTATATTTAATGATTTTTTATTGATCCATTTTGTTAAGATAATCAAGCCTCACATGAAGATAATTTGGCAAATTAACATTTTTTTATTCCTATTTTTTATGCATAGGCAGAGACACTTTACTCCGTTCACAAAACTTCACTAAACCTGTAAAGGTAACTGCTCACAATTTCTTAACATTTCTCAACAGTTTCTCTTATAATAGCAACCTTAAAAAAATGTTTTAATTGCAATTTGAGAATGCTATTTGGTTACACCATTTGCATTTACTCTGTTAATGTTGTAAGTCCCTTTAAGCATATCTTCATTCATTTTCTCACCGAAAAAGAATGCAAACAGAAAGTATGCTTATAAACATACTAATTTTGGCCACAAGAGGTCTCTCTTGCCACAGGGTTAGAGTCATTGAATTCTTTTTTTTTATTATTTTACTCAAAGGGACAATTCTGCCTTTTAGATCAAAATGCTGCACGTTAAGTGTTATGCTAGAAAAGATATAATTCCTCCTTACCTTGTTCTCCTGCTGATGAGTAGATGATGGTTTGACTGAATAAATCATCTCAGATATTTTAATAAAGAATAGGTATACTTTACAAAAAGTTTGAGCTTTCACCTTGTCTCCAAAAGGTTAGGAATCTGACCAGATAGAACAATATGCTTTAGTAAAAAGTGACTTTTGATAGAGACAAAACAGCATGATCCTTAAAATTGAAGAATAAGGACACCTTGGATCTAATATATGTACTTAGATCCTATCATTGCAAGCCAGAAAGCTTTTATATTCATTTTTTGGGAATAACCAGTTGTATTCTTTAGTGATGTTCCATTAGGCTTTTGAAAGTAAAATGTGTCATTTTGTTGTTATAACTTTAAAGGCACATCTGACATTAGCCAGAATTTCTGTTTATAATGACATATTTCAAGACAAAGACGCATTGCGTTCTCTTTATTTAAAGAGCATAACATAACACAAAAGCAACATGCCACAAATGAACATAAAGTGAACATCAAATCCTGATTGATATTAAAGTATCATGGAATGCAACTGTGCTTTGAACCTAGACTTGATATACTAAATGACAACAAAACTCAAATAGGATTTCTGAAATTCTGACCTACATAGTGACCATTGTAGAAAAATAAATCTTATTCAAAAGTATTATTGTAAACAAGGACTTTATTCACACTCATAAGGATAAGATATTAGGAGACTGTGAGATCCCTGTCTACACATGAACAGAAATAACATACAAACGCATGTAGTTGATGTTGTTATAAATATAAACAAGATTATTTATTTATACCATTCTTTGCAAGCAATGCCTTCTTTCTATTTATTTTAAATTACGTACTATACGTTTTGTATTATTAATTAATATTGTTAAATCCGTATTTGCAAACTGTAAAGTCCTGTGTTTTGTATAAATGCTTTATGAAAAGATAATAATAATAATAAGTAACATGTTTCAGTGTTTGTACTGAAAACACATTTATGGATCCGCTGTAAAACATGCATCCTCTAGTAAAAAAAAAAAAAAAAAGTTCCTAGCCATTTTTGCTTTAAATATCATGTTAGACTTTTTTTCTTGATTCAAAATAAGTAAAACAATAAATAATTAAAAAATAAATCTATACCATCTGTGTATATTTTAATATATTTGGGTGTAACAGATATATACATAAATTGCTGAAACAAGGAGCTCCATATATTACCTTTAAAATTATATTATTAATCTAAAATTTGATATACTTTAATGCCCTCATTTTAGATAATGTAAATAACTATAAAGTTATACAGGAATAACAAAATGTAACTCCACCTAGAACCGATGTTGTGGTTATGGGTGGATGCTGAGAGAATTGCCCAATTAAAGCTGAAGTCTGATGAAAAAAAAATACCTTTTAAGGGAGCTCTCCCTGCACTGCAAGAGTTAATTGCTTAGGGCCAGATTCATGTAGAAATCCGGCAGCGTAACGTATCCCATTTACGTTACACCGCCGCAAGTTTTCAGCGTAAGTGCTTGATTCACAAAGCACTTGCCTGTAAACTTGCAGGGGCGTAGCGTAAAGCCGTCAAGCGCAAGCCTGCCTAATTCAAATGGGGCGTGTATCATTTAAATTAGGCGCGTTCCCGCGCCGAACGTACTGCGCATGCTCCGTTTTGAAATTTTCCGCCGTACTTTGGGCGAAATGACGTCGCCCCGACGTAATGTTTTGAACGGCGACGTGCGTTACGTACTTTAGAATTCCCCGTCGACTTAGAATTCCCGGACGACGCAGAAAAAAACATTTGAAATTCGACGCGGGAACGACGGCCATACTTTAACATGGGCTGTCTAATTTTACACCACCTAAATAGCAATCGCAACTTTACGATGGGAAAAGCCGACTAGCGACGACGTAAGAGAAGGCGACGAACACACGTACCTTCGTGGATCGCCGTAAACAGCTAATTAGCATACCCGACGCGGAAAACGACGCAAACTCCACCCAGCGGGCGCCGAAGTATTGCATCCTAAGATCCGAAGGCGTACGAAGCCGTACGCCTGTCAGATCTTAGCCAAATGCCATCATATCTTTGTTTGTGAATTCAAAATAAAGATACGACACAGCAAATTTGAAAGTACGCCGGAGTATCAGCAGATACTCCGACGTACTTTTTCTGTGAATCTGGCCCTTAGTTTATGCCTAGCATACCAGTAAAAAGCACTGTTACTTACATTACCCCTCACTTCCTTGTGTCCAGTGCACATCTCTTCTCCTAGACACTCCAGCTTGTGGGCAGTTCCTCCGCGTCACCACTTGCAATGAAGGGCTTGATGACGTCAGAGTTCCTGAGACCCCTGGAGCATCTTAAAGACTGCAACAGCTGATCTTACAACATGGAAGGAGCCCGCAAGAGTGAGGAAATAATTAAGTAAAAGTCCTTCTTACTGGTGCCCTAGGCATAAATGAGCATTTAACCTTTGTAGTGTGGGAGAAGCCCAACCTTCGTCATAATGAGTGGAATCAGAATCCCTGCTGCAAACACCCCATAATTTCTAGCCTCTAAGACATGCAAATATGTTTTGATGATTTAGCCAGCTGACAGCCTTCAAAAACAAATAAATCAGTTAAGCCCCTTTCACACTGAGGTGCCTTTCAGGCGCTTTCACTCTAAAAATAGAACCTGAAAAGCTCACGAAAACCTATTTCCATTAAAATCAATGAATGATTTCACACTGGGGCAGTGCACTGGCAGGATGGTGAAAGAACGCCTCTCTACATTGAAATAAATGGAAAGCGCCTGAAAAGCACCTGAAAAGCTCTAAAAAGCGATCAGTGTTTTACTGGCAGTTTAGAAGGCAGGGCGGCTCTATTGTGCGAATCGCCATACCGGTACGGCACTTTGTGTAATAGATACAGCGGGCGCCCGAGCCAATGCGCGTGGCTGGAGGTCGCGATTTCCACCGGCCATTGCGATTGCTCCACAGAGAGGCAGAACGGGGATCTGCCTTAGTAAACAAAACAGATCCCCGTTCTGTCAGGGGAGTACAGTATGATCTTCTGTTCCTAGTGATTAGGAACAGCAATCTATCTGTACCCCCTGTCAGTACACTCCTCCACAGTTAGAAACACCTCCGTAGGACACACTTAACCCCTAGTGTTAACCCCTTCCCTGCCAGTGACATTTATACAGTAATCAGTGCACTGGTCGCTGTATAAATGTCACTGGTCTCAAAAAAGTGTCAAAAGTGTCCAATCTGTCCCCGGCAATGTCACAGTCCAGCTAAAAATCGCTGATCACCGACATTACTAGTACAAAAATAATAATAATTAAAATGCCATAAAAATGCCATAAATCTTTCCCATAGTTTGTAGACGCTATAACATTTGCGCAAACCAATCAATATACGCTTATTGCGATTTTTTACCAACAATATGTAGAAGAATACATATTGGCCTAAACTGATGAAGAAACTTGTGTTTTTACATTTTTTGGGGGGCTATTTATTATAGCAAAAATTTAAAAATATTTTATATTTTAAAAATTGTCGGTCTTTTTTTATAGCATAAAAAATAAAAACCGCAGAGGTGATCAAATACCACCAAAAAAAATCTATTTGTAGGAAATAAGGACATCAATTTTGTTTGGGTACAATGTTGCACAAACGTTTAATTGTGAGCTAAAGCGACGCAGTGCAGTATCGCAAAAAATGGCCTGGTCATTAAGGGGGTAAATCTTTTCAGGGCTGAAGTGGTTAAATAAGCAAAAAATAAACAGAAAAGATGTATGTACTGAAAATTAGAATATTTATGTAATTTAATCACTGAGAATACAATGCAGTTCTTTTTTTCAAATAACAATTTTGCACAAAACGTTTGATGATAAAGTAAAAGATATGATAAATAATTAAAATATGTAACAAAAGTTTTTTGGAGTGTTAGTGACTTGCTGATTGTCCATGAAATTCTAGCTATAAATAATCTTTCCTGATGGAATTGTGTGTCTGATAAACATTACTATGGCTTAGAATGTGTGTTTCTGTTATTCCTGGGCATCTGTTATTTTATATTTTCCTCACTTCTGTGAAATTAGATGTCTTCCATGTCAATGCCAGTTCATCTTTTTATACACTATATTTACAATTACCTGAGTGAAATCTCACACTTTTCTCTACTTTCCACCTCTCCTCCTTTGTAACTGACATCATCTTTTCAGGAAAATACCTCTTCTGTCATTATTCTAGTTACACATTATAATAATACATACCAGTATATCCCAGGCTACTCCAGACATGCAACAGACATTTTCTTTTTACTATTTTTATCATCAGCTGACAGTACACCATGGTGGTAATAGGTGCACCCCATATTCAGTTATTCACAGGGCTAGCAAGGTGAATATAGACAGCTGTAAATTGATCCTGATCTATACATGAAACCCCTCGCTGTCCCTTTGTATCAATGTGGCAGTCTGTCCTGATATCATAAAGGACACTATGAACTTTGTGAACTCCGTATACACATCTTGTCCCTAAAAACTTTAGGAAAAGGAGCATACAAATACATAAGCTTCCAGTTAATATATAATGACTAATTCTATTTTCAAATGTAGTTTGTATGATTACTTGTAAACCTTTTCTTCTAAAATTTCCTACACAAAAGCTGAAATTTTGGACCAGGCTCACTTGGGGAGTTTTGAAATAGATGTACATGTACAGTACCCTGATTTTTTTTTTACAAAGCGAGGTTGCTTTCAAAAATAATAAAATTAATAGTTTTTATTTATTAATTAACAATCTACTGCATAGGTGTCAAACACAAGGCCTGCGGGTCGAATTCGACCCTCCAGGCCATTTTGTGTGGCTCTCGCACCTCCAGCCCTCCTCTGGTCCTCCGCCAGACCCTTACGTTCTGCTTTTAAGCAATGCACCCAGTTTCTTCCCAGCAGGGAAGGGGGGTGCACTGTGATGTAAGTGAGAGTGGGGGACTCAACTTCTGATGGTGGGGTGGCTCTTGACATCTAATGTAAAGGGGAGGGGATGTGCTGGACATCTAATCTTACAGATACAACTGGCACTTTTAAAGGGCAATCATAATGCTGATGCGGCCCACGATGAAATTTGACACTCCTGATCTACAGAGTGCATAAACAGAAAAAAATTTAAAGCCAGCCATAGATGGTTCAAATGTTGCCCAGTTTAGCAGGGACAAGCTAAGATTCGAACCATCCTTGGGCAGTCTGGTTTACCCAAGTTGATCCATCGATCGACTTGAGTACAACCAGCATGTCTGATTTTAGGCATACGATTATTGCCAGCAATAATTGCTGTATTCTCCTGGCAGGGCAACCCAATATCTCTGCGGGAGGGATTTCCCCATCAACACTGACTGTGTTGATGGAGTAATCAAGTGACTTTATTTCAACCCATGTTTTCAGGAATGAAAATCACACCATCTATGGCCTACCAAAGTTAAATTAATAGTTGGTTAGTCCACCCCTTTCCTTTAAAACAGCATTAAATCTCCCTGGTACATTTAGACTTGTGGTTGGGGAAAGTGAGTACTGGACAAAAGGCTTAGTTGAATTTTTACCACCCCCAACCACTCACCTTTAAGCTGAAACAACAGCAGATGGGGGTGTACACAGCAGCATAGTTTATCCTCACTGATGTGTTTGGTGGGCAGCCCACCCTCTGATTGTGACTTATTCAACTGCATGTGATTGTGGCACAGTGCTGTGGGCTTTTAGAAGTTAAAACAGGCTGTGTGGAGGCAACATAACATTCACTAAAGGCAAATCCACTTTGCACTGCAAGTGCAAACTACAAGTGCAAAGTGCACTTGAAATTGCACTGAGAGTGCACTTGGAAATGCAGTCGCTGTACATCTGAGGGGTAGATCTGCAATGAGGGGAACCTCTGCTGATTTTATTATCCAATCATGTGCAAGCTTAAATGCTGTTTTTTATATTCCTTGCATGTCCCCCTCGGATCTACAGCAACTGCACTTCCAAGTGCACTTTCAGTGCAATTTCAAATGCACTTTGCACTTGTAGTGCAAAGTGGAGTTACCTTTCATAAATAACCCCCAATGTCTCGTCATAACATTCCTAAAAGCAATCCACCTCATTTCCCTCATTCTTCAAAAAGCGAAGAATGTACAATTAGCACTAAGTTTTTACAGGCATATAGTCTAATGCAGCCTTGTTTCAACCCTGGGGTGCCTTAAGGTTTCTGCAGGGTGCCTTGGCAAAAATACCTAAAAATTGCCACACAATTTTATACAAGCCAGCAGATTGATAAAGCCTGCCCTTTAGTCGCACAAAGCCACATGTTTTCAGTGTGCACAGTTACGATCTTCTAGGCGCCGGCGTCCTAACAACCAATGGCCCTACCCTGTCCCTCTCTGTTAGCGCTGGGGTCACATTAGCTGAGTATTGGAGAAAAACTGAGGGAGAAGAGAAACATTGGAATACTGGTCAGTACGAGTGTGCAAAAGTGTATTGGATTTTGAAGAATAAATCACCTCCAACATTGGGTGTCCTATGTGTTTGGTTGTTGATGTATTATGGTAAACTATTAGAATAGGTTTTTACATTTTAGAATTGGGTGCCTGGAGACTGTCCATCATTTTAGAGGGTGCCTTATGATTTTCAATTAGTTGGACTAGAGGTTGTCTTCATGGTCTTCGTCAAAGACTTGTGGCTAAAAAGCCACACGTTCAACATTAAACCAAATCTAGGCAACTAGTATAAACAAAATCACAAGAAGTTGCCAACATAAAAATGGAAGCAGATGCTCTGGACCAAAGAGACCAAATTTAAAATAGCTGGCAGTTACAGCAGTTTGTTCAACAAAGGCCTGGAGAGTGGTACAAGGATAAGCGCCTGTAGGAAACAATGAAGCATAGTGGAGGTTGCAAGATTGGGGCTTAATTTCAACACATAGACTTGGTCGGAATGTGAGTGGTCCCTCAATAATGAAAAGTACCAGTGGATACATATACCATCAAGGAGGCATCTGATCAAACCTAAATGAATTCTGCAGCAGGGCAATAATCCTAAAATATTAAGCAAATGTCATACGAAACTATCTTCAATGAAAAAAAGAACACAGGGTCCTGAAATAGATCATATGTCCCCCACAAAGCTCTGATCCTAACATTATTACAGTAGGTCTGCCTGGGATTACATGAAGAGACAGAAACAGCCAGGATACCTTAAATTCACAGAACATCTGTTTGGAACTTCCTATCTGGTAAATCCCGTAAAAAAAAAAAAAGTGTGCAAATTTACCTAGGAGAGTTATTGATCTAGAAGGGTTGATGCTGATTTGAAGGCAAAAACACCATATATTGATAGGTTGTTATTTGTTAAATAAAGCCTAATTATTGCATCCCTGTACAGGTGCCTAAAACTTTTGCACAGTACTGTGACTGTAGTCTTGTTTCTCACACAGCGGTTAGAATAGTTTTATGTTTTAGGTGCTAGTGATGTCTTGTGGCAGCCAAACAGATTTCTGGCAGAGCTCAAGTATGCTTCAGAAGGAAAGGCTGTGACACCGTGACACTGAGAAACATAATTGCAAGCTCTGGAAATTATGTGACAGGCTTCAGACACAGAGCAGATGCCAGACAAACTGCAAAAAAGTAAGTTCACTTTTTTGTGTACATACACATATTGAACCCTAGCGCCCTTTTCACAAAGCTGTATAGAGCTCCCCTTACTCCTATTGAGAACAAGCAAGATATCAACAATATAGCGAAAGGTGAGTATGTCATTTATCATGGATACTTGGTAAGGGAAGGGCCTTAGAGCCCATGAGGGAAAAGCAAAAACCCTAAAATTGCACATTCCCATTTCAATAAACAATTAAAATACATATTTAAATTCCAGTTAGAAGATTTGCAATTAACCATGAATGAATCAGTATGAAATCATGCATTCAGATTTATGCAATTTGCAGATAATCATAAAATTCATGAAAAAAATGGCTGTCCATTGATTTAAAGTGGAAGTACAGTCAAATGCTAACTAAGCCTAAACCTACTCCCACCCCCCCCCCCATTCTAAGCCTATTCTAACTAACCTGTAATGGAAAAAAGTCTATAATTACCTATGCTGAGAACAATCTGGTTCAGTCACAGGATCTCTCCAGAGGCTGGCCTCAGTGAAAAGGAGAGATCACGACAATGGCTGCAGAGCCTGGGCGATGATGCCACCCATAGGCTTACAATGGGGCATCCCATTGTTAGCTGCCCCTTCTCTATACTGAAGCTGGTGCTCAATTATGTGACTGGACCATTGTGGCCTCAGAATAGGTAAGTATACAGATCTTTCACATGGCAGATAGAATAGACTTATGCTGCGTACACACGATCAGTTCATCCGATGAGAACGGACCGATGGACCGTTTTCATCAGTCAACCGATGAAGCTGACTGATGGTCCGTCACGCCTACACACCATCGGTTAAAAAACTGATCGTGTCAGAACGCGGTGACGTAAAACACAACGTCGTGCTGAAAAAAACGAAGTTCAATGCTTCCAAGCATGCTTCGACTTGATTCTGAGCATGCGTGGATTTTTAACCGATGGTTGTGCCTACTAACGATCGTTTTTTTCCCATTGGTTAGGAATCCATCGGTTAAATTTAAAGCAAGTTTTTTTTTTTTAACCAATGGTTAAATAACCTATGGGGCCCACACACGATCGGTCTTGACCAATGAAAACGGTCCATCGGACTGTTGTCCTCTGTTTAACCTATCGTGTGTACGAGGCTTTAGAATGGTAGTGGGAGTAGGTTTAGGTATAGTTAATATTGGACTGGAATTCCACTTTAAAGTTGATCTCTGGGAAAATCCATAGTTACTTTTGCAGAAGGGCTGGTTTACCTTATCCATGACTTCCCAAGCCATGAATAGCTTCCCTCTGGCACTTCTGGCTTTGAGAGTGCCCTCCAGGTCTTCACTTACAATGCAAGAATGCAGTTCCTGCACTGTATATGCTGACGTAAGATTGACTGGGATGAAAGGAATGGCAAAGAGAAGTGGCTTTGGGGGGCACCTGTCAAGGAGGAGGCCCATGGGAACAAGAGAAATGGCAAGTAAAACTGCTTTTTAATGGTGCCCTAAACAAAAACAAGCATTAACCCTTGCAGTATAGTTGGTAACCTTGGATTTCCAGCCTTAAGATCAGACAGATTTATATGCAAATATTCGAAGAATACAATTGTTATTCTCATGATTTAATTAACACTCGTTGCAATCCTGTTCAGACATTTTTGTGATTAACACACCACTGTTACATTGCATAGCCAGTATAATGTCATCACTTTTCACAGCACTAATCTCAATTGCATCTTCCTACATTATACTTCCTGTGTCACTTGTCATTGTGTCACAAACTATATTGGTATTGGACTAGTATTGGACCCCAGGCGTCACTTCAATCGGAACACAGGAGTTTGGGGGTTCTCTACATCATCTCTCTCACGCAAAGGAATGCGTTGAGCTACTAAGGGAGGACGTATTACAACATGCGTCCAATCCTTAGCGTTAAAAGGTTATAATGCACATAAAGATTCCAATGCACTACTGTATGCAAGTGATTATCAGTACGGGACCCCAGGCGTCACCCCAATCAGAGAACAGGAGTTTGGGGGTTATCTACATCATATCACTTTAACATAAAGACCACTAAGGGTGTAGGTATGAAATTCCTTCAATCCTTAGCATAGAAAATTTAAGGTGAACATTTTCAGTAACTTAGGGCATGGGCACATAAACAAGTAATAACTTATGTCAAGCACGTAGTAAATAGGAATAGTGTAGGCAACTGAGAGTTGCGTAAGAGAGGCAAATATAGCTCAGCTAAATAGAAAGTATATGTTCCTTTAACCACTTAAGCCCCGGACCTTTAGGCAGCTAAATGCCCAGGCCAGGTTTTGCGATTCGGCACTGCGTCGCTTTAACAGACAATTGCGCGGTCGTGCGAAGTGGCTCCCAAACAAAATTGGCGTCCTTTTTTTCCCACAAATAGAGCTTTCTTTTGGTGGTATTTGATCACCTCTGCGGTTTTTATTTTTTGCGCTATAAACAAAAATAGAGCGACAATTTTGAAAAGAAATCAATATTTTTTACTTTTTGCTATAATAAATATCCCCCAAAAACATCTATAACAATTTTTTTTTCCTCAGTTTAGGCCGATACGTATTCTTCTACCTATTTTTGGTAAAAAAATAGCAATAAGCGTTTATCGATTGGTTTGCGCACAATTTATAGCGTTTACAAAATAGGGGATATTTTTATTGCATTTTTATTAATTTTTTTTTTTACTACTAATGGCGGCGATCAGCGATTTTTTTCGTGACTGCGACATTATGGCGGACACTTCGGACAATTTTGACACATTTTTGGGACCATTGTCATTTTCACAGCAAAAAATGCATTTAAATTGCATTCTTTATTGTGAAAATGACAGTTGCAGTTTGGGAGTTAACCACAGGGGGCGCTGAACATGTTAGGCTTCACCTAGTGTGTGTTTACAACAGTAGGGGGGTGTGGCTGTAGGTCTGATGTCATCGATTGTGTCTCCCCTATAAAGGGGATGACACGATCGATGCGCCGCCACAGTTAAGCACGGGGAAGCCGTGTTTACATACGCTCTCCCCGTTCTTCAGCTCCAGGGAGCGATCGCAACGGAGCGGCTGTAAACGAATAGCTGCGCCGTCGTCCCGGATCGCTCCCCGAGGTAAGCCGCCCGCCACACGCAGCGGAGGGGGTCCCGATCGGACCCCCGACCCGCTAGAAGGCAGGGACTTATATATAGCCCATCTGCCTGTACGTGCCATTCTGTGGATGTAAATAGGCGTGCGGCGGGCGTTAAGTGGTTAAGATACTTCACAGCAAGCAGCTGAGTACACAACAGACAATCCCAAGTAGTATGTAAGTTCTTAGGCCTCGTACAGATGACCGGACAGTCCGCTAAAAACAGTCCGCCGGACCATTTTCAGCAGACATGTCCGGTCAGAGATTTCTGTATGATGGTTGTACACACCATCATACAGAAATCTGCGCGTACACGATACGCGGTAACGAGGCCGCGCCGTTGCGGCGACAATGATGCGGCGACATGCGCGGCCCTGGAAGTTCAATGCTTCCACACATGCGTCGAAGTGATTCGACGCATGCGAGGGATGGTGGCCGATCGGACATGTACGGTGAGTCTGTACACACGACCGAACATGTCCGATGGACAGGCTTCCAGCGGACATGTTTCTTAGCATGCTAAGAAACATTTGTCCGCTGCAAAACGGTCGGCTGGACAAATGTCCGCTGGAAACCTGTCCGGTCGGCCGTACACACGACCAAACATGTCTGCTGAAACTGGTCCGCGGACCAGTTTCAGCAGACATGTTCGGTCGTGTGTACAAGGCCTAAGTAAGCCAGAGTAAGTTACAGCAATTGATTAGAAGTTATATGTAGTAAGTAATACTAGGCACTACAAGTGAAACAATTGCTACTGATCCGTTTTCAGGGCTGAGTTTTGCTGTATGTTAGCAGCCATAGGAATCCATAGTGTAGGGTGGCAGGAAGGAAGATATCTTTAAGGTGTCCCCAGTAATGGCAGCATGAATGCAATGAAGGCATTAGCTCGACGGCCATAGAGTCCAGTAAGGCAAGTTTTTTAGCCTGGGGATCGATGGTGCCAGTAGTTGTGGCGTGGCTGGCTACGGCTGACAATAATAGAACGACATGTGTAATCCACACCATTCTGAGAGGCATGTGTGCCGAACGCACACGAGGAAGGGCGATGACATTGCGCGGTTGCGGTATACGTTCCAGCGTGGAACGCAATACGGCAGAGAGCGCCGTTTACACATTGGACTATAAAAGAGCTTCAATATGCTTCTTAGGTACTCCCTGTGTTCTCCACCTCTTGGTAAATGCCTTAATACCTGTCTTAGTTGCTAGCATTATTTTAGTTTGGCAGGATTGAGCAATTCAGTACAGCCTGTAATGCTCACTGTGCATAACTTTTCCCTCTCAAAGAGTTACACAAACAAATATATTAAATACTGTATGTTGAAATATATAGTATTGATTTTTTTTAAATGCATTCATTACTGGACTAGGGGAAGTGTTAATTTAGACAATAACAGTAAAAACAATTATCTGCACAGAATTAGCAAATAAGTATAAGATCACAGCAGCCAATAGACCCAGACAGACTTTTTTTTAAGGAAAGATGTATGGTGTTTTATTTTTTTATTTGCTTTGTGTCACATTCACTCTTGTGCATTTAAAGGACACATTCAGAAAACTATAAAAACAATCCAGCCCACCTCCTTAGCTCCCTAAACACACACAACTGAACTATACCACTCCCTTCCTGTAGGTGGTTGCTTTTCTCCTCTGACTGTACAGACTTTTATGTTGTCTTTGACCCAGGTCATAAAAAAGCAAGTGGCAGGCTTCATGCATAGTAATGCTCTGTAGAATGCATTTTA
Organism: Rana temporaria; assembly: GCF_905171775.1. Lineage (NCBI taxonomy): Eukaryota > Metazoa > Chordata > Amphibia > Anura > Ranidae > Rana > Rana temporaria. Next base: position 167,881,809 of record NC_053491.1, read on the forward strand.
ATTCAGGAGCATCATACAGTGCCTTGAAAAAGTATTCATACCCTTTGAAATTTTTCACATTTTGTTATATTACAACCAAAAACATATTTTATTGGTATTTTATATGATAGACCAACACAAAGTGGCACTTAATTGTGAAGTGGAGGGAAAAATAAATATATATTTTTTACAAATAAATATCTAAAAAGTGTGGCACGTACCGTATTTTCCGGCGTATAAGACAACCTTTTGGATGCAAAAAAATTTGGGGGTCGTCTTATACGCCGCTACCTGTCTCAGTCAGGCTGCGGGCATCCATGATAGGCGGAATACTAATTTTCCCAGCAGGGCCTCTGTTCAGTGTTCTCCTATCACGGATGCCTTGCCATCCTCGGACGAGAGGACATCCGTGATAGGCAGAACACTGAACAGAGGCTATGCTGGGAAAATTAGTGTTCCGCCTATCACGGAACAGTCTGAGGAGGAAGCGCGGCTTTTAAATCATGAATGCCCGCAGCCTGAAACCCAAAATCTGAAAACAAAATAAGGTAGGGAGATCGTCTTGGCCAGCACAGTGAGGTCGGCAATGGCACAGTGGAGGCATGTAATGACACAGTGGAGGCATGTGATGGCACAGTGGAGGCATGTAATGGAACAGTGGAGGCATGTAATGGCATAGTGGAGGCATGTGATGGCACAGTGGGGGCATGTGATGGCACAGTGGAGGCATGCAATGGCACAGTGAAGGCATGTGAAAAAAAAAGCGTGGGGTCCCCCCAAATTAAAATACCAGGCCCTTTAGGTCTGGTATGGATATTAAGGGGGAACCCCCGCCGTCAATTTAAAAAAAAATGACGTGGGGTTCCACCCTTCAGGTCGGGTGTGGATTTTAAGGGGAACTCCACCCCAAATAAAAAAAAATGGTGTGAGTTCCGACAAAAATGCACACCAGACCCCTTTTCTGAGCACGTAACCTGACCAGCCGCAGAAAAGAGGGGGGGAGAGAGCGCCCCCCCTCCTGAACCGTACCAGGCCACATGCCCTCAACATGGGGAGGATGTCCCCATGTTGATGGGGACAAGGGCCTTATCCCCACAACCCTGGCCGGTGGTTGTGGGGGTCTGCGGGCGGGGGCTTTAACAAAGGAGAGCGGCGATGCGTGCGCTCTGGATCCCGGACCTAGATGGATCTTCTCACCACTGAACCCCGGCGGAGAGGCGATCACCCATCGCTGGATACCGACAACGTTGGAACGGGGATCGAGAGTGGATTACCACCGCTGGATTTTTTAATAAAGGACTTTTCCCACGGTGTGTGTGTTTTTTTACTATTATTTACACTTCCTTAGTGAATTGGTAGAGGTACAATGTACCCCATTACCAATTCACATAGGGGGGGCCAGGATCTGAGGGTCCCCTTTGTTAAAGGGGTCTTCCAGATTCTGATAAGCCCCCGCCCGCAGACCCCCACAACCACCGGCCAGGGTTGTGAGGATGAGGCCCTTGTCCCTATCAACATGGGGACATCCTCCCCATGTTGAGGGCATGTGGCCTGGTACGGTTCAGGAGGGGGGGTGCTCTCTCACCCCCCTCTTTTCTGTGGCCGGCCAGGTTACGTGCTCGGATAAGGGGTCTGGTGTGGATTTTTGGGGGAACTCCACGCCATTTTTTTTTATTTGGGGTGGAGTTTCCCTTAAAATGCACACCAGACCTGAAGGGTCTGGAATAGATATTTGGGGGGAACCCCACATCATTTTTTTTTTAAATTGACGGCGGGGTCCCCCTTAATATCCATACCAGACCTGAAGGGCCTGGTAATTGAATTTGGGGGGACCCCCACGCTTTTTTTTTTATGAATGAATTTTCTCTGAATTGCCAGGAGCCGACAATTCATTATAGCCGCGAGTGATTTTTAAATTACTTTTTTCCCTTCAGAAATTACACTTTGTGCAGAGAAAGTTCTAAGCACGGGAAACATGCGCTATTTCACAGGCATACTTTATACCCCCCCATCCCCAGGTATGAAATTTAAAGTAATATTTCACTTTTATTGCTTCACTTTAAGCATTATTAAATTTACTGCTCCTGAAAAAACAGCAGTTTTTAAAACTTTTTTTTGCATTGATACATGTCCCCTGGGGCATGACCCAGGTTTCCAATAGGACAATAACTTGCATATTAGCCTTTAAAATTAGCACTTTAGATTTCTCCTATAGACTTTAATAGGGTGTTCCGCGGCTTTTCGAATTTGCTGTGAACACCCCAAATTGTTCACTGTTCAACGAACAGGCGAACAGGCAATGTTCGAGTCGAACATGAGTTCAACTCGAACTCAAAGCTCATCCCTATATGCCAGCCCCTTACTAAAAACAGGTTCAAAGCAGCCACATGAACAATGTGCTTAGGTTGGTTAGGTAAAGAAATAGGGTTAATGTTATAGTACCATTTCGAAATAATGCTGTTTTAGTTAAGCCAAAGGTGATTTAAAGGGCCATTGTAATCATTTGATGAAAAGTTTCCTTTTTTCTTTTCTCAATTTTTTTTTTGCCACATTTGAATCGGAAAAAAATATCTACATTTTTTCATAAGGCCAATAAAAGATTTATCGATTTAAACGTTTTGAATTGAAAAAAATTGGTAAATTCGAAGAAAAAAAATTAATAAAAAATTCTGAATACGAGTTCTGAATACGAATCCCGAATATGAATTGAACAAATAAAACAAATTTAACTAAACTAAATAACTAGAGTAGATTAACAAATCTAAACAAAACAAAAAGAAACACTTTTTTTGTCATGCACATGTCTAGTTAAAATATTTTTACCTTAATATGTTCCCTGCATTAAGGTAAAAAAAGTCCCACCACATGTTGTACCCCCGTAAACACTTAAGCATCCGCAAGCATCCGCAATTTCTCGTAGAGTGCTAAACACGCGACAAGACTTACAACATAAATAGACCTGAAGTGTGCCTTGGTGGTCTAGTCAGTATGCCAAGAAAAGGGGGCATACCCAAGGTAAGTAATGGGTAGTTAAATGAAGAAGGATATGCTGAGAAGTGCCCTGAAAAAGGGAAGGGCGGGAGGGTGTAGAATGCGATTGAATGCGCAGACTCACGGACATGAGGTGAGCTGGGAAGAGTCGGCCCAGTGACGTGTAGTACCGCACACTGAACCGACAAAGAGCATGTGTGAGTGGGCTGCTTAAATACCCTCCGGGCTCCTCCCATAAACTCAGGCCACCATACTGGCCTTCTTATATATATATATATATATATATATATATATATATATATATATATATATATATATATACAATATATATATATATATATATATATATATATATATATATATATTTTTTTTATTATTTAAATAAGAAAATAAGGTTTATTATTATTTTAAATAAAAGTTTTCCATACACTGGTTGGGCCTATTATTCCTGTATACAACTGTCCAGTTGCTGGCCAATTTTACACTGCTGTAGTCTCTAAAGCATCTTCATTTTGTTTAATTTAGAAATTCTTTATGCCAATATTAATAGGTAAATGAAAACAGTCAGTGTGACTTAAGGGCACAAAGTGCAAAATTATGTAACTATGTACTGCTTACAAAACAGTAAGTTATTCAGTAACTGCCTAAACATGCTTAGGCTACTTCCACAGTGGTCTACATACAACACTGCTGCTGACTCACGATCTGCAGGGGATTGTTTTGCATTCATGTCCTACATGCCTGTTTAAAGAGGTATTTCACATCAAAATTCCTCTTCACTGTGCTGCAGCTGCATCCAATAGGTTGGCTAGTTGGTAGGAACCCTACTTTTTTAGGTTGCCATACTTTTTTTGCTGTGAAGAATTCTGGCTATGACAGGGTATATGATGCTGGTTGGCAGTCATTTCAAGGCTTTGACAAGTGAATAAGGCATGTTAAAAAAATGCACCTCAACCAGCTTATTTTGCACCGACAATACAGATATGATAGAGACCTTAGCCCTTAGACCTTAGGACCTTACACAATGAGCCGCATAAAAGGTGATTATGCTATAAGCATTGGGTTGTTTGGTAATATCAGCTGGTGCATTCCTATAAAACCCTTCCTCTCTGTCAGGCAAGGGAGTACTGTCTGCTTTTTCAATCAGAAAATATTCATGAGGTTTGATCTTCTTGGCCTCCATGTGATCACCACAATAAAGTAAGCTTGACAGAAGACCTTTTGCTTTGGCGTCCATATCAATCCTCTTTAGAGCTGATGCTCTTTTTACTTTAAGTACCGTTGTATCTTTACTTCCAATACAGAGCCATAGCAAGACTATTCTATTGGTATACACAGCTGTAGAAGCAGAAAAAGGATGTTTCATTTTTAATTCAGGAGATACTGTAGGATTGCTTGTAACTTGTAAGCATTTCACTTACTGCCTTGCTGTCCCTACCTGCAAGGTTTTCTTAAACAGGGTATGGACAGCCTATGAGGGAAATAAAAATCATTTTAATGGAAAAGATAATAAAGATAATAAAATGCCAATCTGTAAATCATTAAAAAACATGTCTGGGTTTAGACCAACATTTGGTTCTTGGTACTATCAGAGCTCAGGTTTCTGCCCTTTCTATCTTGTTTAAAAGACTGTTGGCCTTTCATTCCTTTTAAAAAGAACCAATTTGTGTCACAGATCAGCAGTAAAATAGATATGTTATATGTGGTCTCTCCTTTCTTGCTGCAGCAAGCTTTGTACAAGGATTGGGAGTTATAAGTGTTACTGGAACTCACCTGCTGATTTTTATATGATATACAGGATAAGTACTCACCCAGCCTGTCAGTCGATCCTACTATTTAGCTGTGCTCATACCAACACCTGTTTCCTAAACATTAAAGGGTCACTAAAGGAATTTTTTTTTTAGCTACATAGCTTCCATTACCTTACTGCAGTCCTGGTTTCATGTCCTCATTGTTCGTTTTTGCTCTGATGTTGCTATAATTCCTCACTGTTCTGGACACTTCCTGGTTGTCTGTTTCCTGATCACCACAGTACTGGGAGATTTCTCACTGTGGTGACTAATCAAGGCGGTGTGATTACTTAGGTGTCAGCACCAATCCAGTTTCATTTTACAATCCATCACTGCCTTCTATTGGCTCTCTGGCTCTGTACATCAGAGAACCAGGAAACAACAGCAAAAACGAAACTAAACTGCAGGCACATTATATGATTGGTTTTTATCTATTTTTAATCATTTTTAAAAGGAATCAGTTAACTATTATGTCTCTATACCCTGTAAACAGTCATTTCAGCTAAAAAAAAATCCTTTAGTGACCCTTTAAGTTAATTTCCCAGACCCTTTCCATGTTATTTCTTGCATTGCTGTTTCTTAATTATTGACTTCAGCCTGTATCTGACCAGGGCCATCTTTAGGGCGGGGCAAAAGGGGAAGCTGCTCAGGGCCCAGACATTTTTGTGGGGCCCAAAGCAGCTGCCCCTTGAACTCTCCATAGGTGTAATATATTGGATCGCTGCTAGCTACAGGGGCCTGTGTGGCTTCCCTGTCATTAGTGTAGCTCAGGGATCTCCAAGCTACAACCCCTGGTGTAGCTGATCGATCTCCCCTCCCACTGCTGCATGGGCCACTACGGGTCTCTGATTGGCTGTGCTATGACAGGGGGGAGGTGCAGCTGCGGTTGTCTGTGTACTAAACCCACTTGCCCCTCCTCCTCCTCCTCCTTCTGTCAGCAAGCAGCCGGCTCTCTCTAATTGCTGCTTGTTCTTCCCCCTCAGGCTAAGCAGAACAAGCAGCCAATCAGGCGGATTATATAGGGTCGCTCCTAGCTACAGGGGCCCGCATGGCCTGCCTGTCATTCGTATCATGTCATTAATATTGTAACGGCACCCCAAATACAAAAGGAGTTAAAGCTGTTTAGGATATTCCCTTTCCGAACACAAGGCAACTACCGACACTCCACAGTCAGGCGAACGAGACCCATAAGAATAATTCCCCCCCATTAACGAGACACAGCTCCAAACAGGGAATGAATCTTTATTGCAAGCACATGGTAACACATTACTCTTCAAAACAGTTCCCTCCCACCATTGGGAAACAGGGCAGGTTAAACTATCCAATTAAAATGGTGATACAGGTCAGGTGTGTTCAAACTTCTCCTTCAGTAAACAGTCTTAGCAAGGGGGGGTTGCTGGAGTGATTCCTCCCCCTTTCCTCACATCAAGACACTTAAACATTCCATAATAGGCTGTCAGACTGTCTACTAAGCTCCAATCCACATCACCACAAAGCCACAATAGACAATAGAATGCAATCACACCCCATCACAGAAAATAGTACACAACAGCCAACACACAATATATACAATGTATACAGCATTGAATCTGACTAGCACAAATCATAGTGGGGTTCTCATTCACCCTGTGCCCCTATTAGAGACACAGGGTGATTTACACATAAGAGGGTCTTGGAAAGCTGAAACAAGGGTATCTCATACTTTCTAAGAGATTCTGGGTTCCCCGGGCCCTCCTGTTACACATATCAATGTAGCTAAACGGCGATCTCTCCTCCCACCGCTGCACGGGCCACTTTGGGTCTCTGATTGGCTGTGCTATAACAGGGGCGAGGTCCAGCTGTGAATTGTCTGTGTACTTGCAACCCACTGGCCCTCCTCCCCTCCTCAGCAGCTGGCTCTGTCTAATCGCTGCTTGTTCTTCCACCTCCCTCTGGCTAAGCAGAATAAGCAGCCAATCAGAAGAGAATCAAGGGGCATGATGGCACATGTAGTACCATGGCACCTGAACTATATCCTGCTTTTAAAGAAGGAGGGAGAAAGATTTGCCCGGGCAAAAAGTCACCAGGACAGTGCAGTGTTCTGGGGGCAGTTAGTGAGAGGAACATGTGGAAAAGTTCCCCCCAGAGACTGAGCTGTTGAAAAACCGCCAAGCAAGTACCATGTGGGGGAGACTGCAAGAGTGAGAAGGTCATGTTGCTGAGCCACTGTCAGGATATGGACCTTGCTGCACCGCCTATTGGAGTCATCATGGGCAACCCCGGACACCTGATTAAAGTCTAGGATGGAGATACACCTTCCAGCAGGACAATGATCCCAAACACACTGCTAGACTCAAATCACACACAGAGTGGTACAGGTTTTGCTCAAGATTATGCCTGTATTTAGCACCATCCATCTTTTCCTCAACTCTGACCAGTTTCCCAGACCCGACTGCTGAAAAACATGGTAATGGTGTTCTTTGGGTAATGTGATGTGTTGGGTTTGTGCCAGATATAGCATTTTCTTTGATTGCCAAAAAGTTCAATTTTAGTATCATCAGACCAGAGCACCTTTGTCAGGAAAGGGTTCACCCGTTGGTGGTGCTGTCCGTCTCATGGATAGCAGCACCAGTGTCCACCAGCTGGTGTCTTCCAACACTCAGGATCTGTAGTGGAGGGATTCATCTGCTGGTGGCACTGTTAGATCCTTGGGCTGTAGTACCGGTGTCCACCAGCAGGTGTCTTCCAGCCGTGTGGAGCAGACAGCACCTCCTGCGTTCAGGTGTCACATGAGGCTATTTACAGGCATGCATAAAAATACCCGGCTGATAATTGCTCTCATTGTCTTGGTATCGTCCTTGCGCCCTGACCTGTTAGCCTGTATCCTGTAACCTGCACCTGGACCTAAACCTGTACCCGGTCATATCCTTATCCTGTCCCTCCTGTGTTATTGTTCCTTTGTATCCCTGCCTTGTAGCTTGATCCATCCACCTCCTCCCTTTCCTGTCCTGCCCTTGTTCATCTGTCGATCTGCTGTGTATGACCCTGGCCTGGCTAACGTTTGTGATTCCGGAACTACCCTTTGTTATCTGCTGATCTTCCGTATATGACCCTGGCCTGACTAATGGGTATGAGTTTGGTACTTCCCTTTTGGCTGAATATAAATATCTGTTGTCTGTGGGTTTCTGTTGGTTGGTTGAGCACTATTTGAATTTGGGGTGTTTACTTATTTTTAATAAACTTTATATTATTCACCTTACATGCATTTTGGTTTCCTCTTTGCAATCCACACAGTCTGGTCACACCTGGTTTATGACTACCTTCCTCCATACATTTTGTGAGTCTTCCACATGCTTTTTGGCAAACTCAAATTGTGCCATTTTGTTTTTTGCTGAAAGTAATGGCTTTCTTCTGGCCACTCTGCCATACGATTTATTGTCGTCCTATGTACAGATACTCCAGTCTCTGCTGTGGAACTCTGCAGCTCCTCCAGGGTTACCTTAGGTCTCTGTGCTGCCTCTCTGATTAATGCCCTCCTTGCCCGGTCCGTGAGTTTTGGTGTGCGGCTGTCTCTTCGCAGGTTTGCTGTTCTTTCCATTTGGTTATAATTAGAGTTGAGCGGACACCTGGATGTTCAGGTTCGGCCGAACTTCGGAAAAAAGTCCGGGTTCGGGACTCGAACTTGACCCCGATCCCCATTGAAGTCAATGGGGACCCAGACTTTTGACTACTAAAATGTCTCTAAAAAACTAATGGAAAGGGCTAGAGTGCTGCAAATGGCAGCAAAATGTTGGTAAGAGCATGGCAAGTACTCTGCAAATTTTGGACAGGGAAATAACTTTAAATAACATAAAAAAATTAAAAAAAAAAATCTTGACCTAGGAGGACGAGGTCAGGGTTAGGGTTAGGGTTTATCTCACATGTACAGATATGGAGGAAACACTGCAAAAACTGGAGGAAACACTGCAAAATATATTTTTTTGCCCTAAATGGATGTTTTTTGAATAGAACAATAGAACAACAGTAGCTAAAGTGTTTATCTCACACGTACAGATATGGAGGAAACACTGAGAAACACTGGAGGAAACACTGCAAAATATATATGTTTGCCCTAAATGGGTGTTTTTTGAATAGAACAATAGAAAAACAGTAGCTCAAGTGTTTATCTCACACGTACAGATATGGAGGAAACACTGGAGGAAACACTGCAATTTGTTTCCCCCCTAAATGGATGTTTTTTGAATAGCACAATAGAAGAAAGGTATATAAAGGTTATCTCACAGTAACATATGCAGTGCTGGTGTAATATGATTTGTGAAGCAGGACTGACTCCTATATATTTCTCTCCCTATAAGAACAATCAGGAACCTTTCCCTAAAGTATCTAATGCAGAGTATCTCACAGGAACATATGCAATGCTGGTGTAATATGCAGAGTATCTCACAGGAACATATGCAGTGCTGGTGTAATATGCAGAGTATCTCACAGGAACATATGCAATGCTGGTGTAATATGCAGAGTATCTCACAGAAACATATGCAATGCTGGTGTAATATGCAGAGTATCCCACAGGAACATATACAGTGCTGGTGCTATATGCAGAGTATCTCACAGGAACATATGCAATGCTGGTGTAATATGCAGAGTATCTCACAGGAACATATGCAGTGCTGGTGTAATACACAGAGTATCTCACAGGAACATATGCAATGCTGGTGTAATATGCAGAGTATCTCACAGAAACATATGCAATGCTGGTGTAATATGCAGAGTATTTCACAGGAACATATGCAATGCTGATGTAATATGCAGAGTATCTCACAGGAACATATGCAGTGCTGGTGTAATATTCAGAGTATCTCACAGGAACATATGCAATGCTGGTGTAATATGCAGAGTATCCCACAGGAACATATACAGTGCTGGTGCTATATGCAGAGTATCTCACAGGAACATATGTAATGCTGGTGTAATATGCAGAGTATCTCACAGGAACATATGCAGTGCTGGTGTAATATGCAGACTATCTCACAGGAACATATGCAATGCTGGTGTAATATGCAGAGTATCTCACAGAAACATATGCAATGCTGGTGTAATATGCAGAGTATTTCACAGGAACGTATGCAGTGCTGGTGTAATATGCAGAGTATCTCACAGGAATATATGCAGTGCTGGTGCAATATGCAGAGTATCTCACAGGAACATATGCAATGCTTGTGTAATATGCAGAGTATCTCCCAGGAACATATGCAGTGCTGGTGCAATATGCAGAGTATCTCACAGGAACATATGCAATGCTGGTGTAATATGCAGAGTATTTCACAGGAACTTATGCAATGCTGCTGCAATATGATTTGTGAAGCAGGACTGACTCCTATATATTTCTCTCCTTATAAGAACAATCTGGAACCTTTCTCTAAAGTATCTAATGCAACGTATCTCACAGGAACATATGCAGCGCTGGAATAATATGATTTCTGTAGCAGGACAGTCTGACACCTATCTAATTCTCTCCCTCAGATCAGATCAGCAGCAGTAGCCTTTCCCTACCCTATCTAAAGCAGAGTGACGCGCTGTGCTATGTCCCTCTAGCTTATATAGAGTCTGGGTCACATGCTGGGTCACATGCTGCACTGGCCAATCACAGCCATGCCATTAGTAGGCATGGCTGTGATGGCTTCTTAGTCACAGGAGTAAAACAAATGGTGATTGGCTGCCCTGCAGCCCGCCATTACATTGCCGAACACCGGACCCGAACTTACAGAAAATTGTCCGGGTTCGGGTACAAAAAAAAACAAAAGTCTGTACCGAACCTGAACTTTACAGTTCGGGTTCGCTCAACCATAGTTATAATAGATTTGATTTTTATATAACCTAACCCTGACTTGTACTTTTCAACAACATTGTCCCTTACTTGTTTGGAGAGTTTCTTGGTCTTCATGGCAGTGTTTGGTTAGTGGTGCCTCTTGCTTAGGTGTTGCAGCCTCTGGGGCCTTTCAAAAAGGTGTGTATATGTAATGACAGATCATGGGACACTTAGATTGCACACAGGTGGACATCATTTCACTAATTATGTGACTTATGAAGGTAATTGGTTGCTCCAGAGCTTTTTATGGGCTTCATAACAAAGGGGGCGACATACGCACGTGCCAATTATCAGTTTTTTATTTCTGAAAAATTGTTTTACGTATATTTTTTTCAAATTTGACTTTACCAACTTAGACTATTGTGTGCTGATCCATCACATATAATTCAGATTAAAAAAAAAAAACATTCAACTAAAGGCTGTAATGAAACAAAATAGGTAAAAAGCCAAGGGGTGAATACTTTTGCAAGGCACTGTAAACTGAATTTGAGTTGAGCTGCTCTCAGAGCAGGTTGAGAAAGAAATTGCATGGTGGGGGCCAGTGGGGGGAAAGAAAATGTTTGACAAAGTCCAATCAATATTAAGGACGGCCCTGTATCTGACTATGCTTATTTACCCCTCGCCCTTATCCCTGTTTCTGATATTACCTGTCGACTGTGTACAATGCTCTGGTTCTATTATTTTTCTACACCCATCAGACATTTTTATTTTCCCTTGCAGGGTGCTCTGGTGAGGTGTGTGTACCAGGTTGCACCTTGTCATTTTGAGGACTTACACCACTGACAAAACACAGATACCACAGAGGGTCTCCTATCCATTTTCCCATAATAGTCTGGTTCTATTGCTAGTCAACTTCTATAAGCACAGGTGTGTCTCAGGGCTGCAACCTGGTACACCCACCAGTAAAGTCCATTACTCCTTGCGGGGTGCTCTGGTGAACATCGGAAGTGTGTGCTGAGATTTTCAGTCATAGTTAATAATTGCATATACAGGCAGTGGTTCCTGCTTGGTAAAGCTACATAATGAGTGTAATGTACGCTTTTCCTTTTTCCTACTGCTAGTCCCATCAGTCTCTTACACCTGTGCTGTGATGTTTATTTGGGAGCTATAACAGTCAGGTCTCCCTTCCCACATTATGGGTGTATAGCAGTAATCTGCCAAAAGCAGAACATTGACGACTGTTAAAAGCAGAACTCTGACAACTGTTCAAAGCAGAGCACCGGCAGCTCAAACATACACTTTAAAATAGTGTGTAAAGACTGGGGATGGCTTCCTGGTTTGGGTTGCTAGGTAATTCGCTTTGGATCAATTACCCTTTCTTAAGTCTCTAAAGATGTGGAAAGGGAGGACAGACTTTCATAGCCCCCAACCTAAAAGTACAGCCCAGTAAAACAAATGGTGATGTCACACAGGGGTGGGGCTACCTGGTGATTCCACCGCCCCTTAGTTTTTTAACCACTTCAGTCTCGAAGGATTTATCCCCTTAATGATCAGGCCATTTTCTGCAATATGGCACTGCGTCACTTTAACCGACAATTTTGTGACGTTGTACCCTAAGAAAATTGATGTCCTTTTTTCCCCCACAAATACAGCTTTCTTTTGGTGCTCTTTGATCACATCTGCGTTTTTATTTATTTTTGCGCTATAAACATAGAGCGTCAATTTTGAAAGAATTTACTTTCTGCTATAATACATATCCAAAAAAAAAAAAAATGTAGAAAAACAAATGTCTTCCTTGGTTTAGGCCAATATGTATTCTTCTGCATATTTTTATAAAAAAAAAGTATATGTGCGGTTGCAGTCCGGAAGTGGTTAAGAATTGTCAGCCAAGCTTTTTTTGAGGGGTTGGCGGTGGTGGTGGGCATCATGTTGACATTTAAAAATTAATAAAGGACTTGCCAAAAACTGCCTCCTGTCTTTTTTCTACGCTACACTTTTTTTGGTGAATGAGTAGGGGTACTATGTATCTCTACCCTTCACATGGGGGGGCAGGATTGTATTAGGGCTCTTTTCGCACTTGTGCGACCACTTGTGTGACTTGTCCTGCGACTTGGGTCTGCAAAGTTGAAGTTGTTCCCCATTATTTCCAATGATAACCATTCATATATGTGCAACTTCAAGTGGTGATGACTTCAAAGTACCTGATTGTCATACAGGTTGAGGTCCATATACCTCAAGTTTACACAGGCATTCCCTGAAATAACATTAAAATTGTGGCCATGAAATTGCAGGAAAGTCGCGTGACTTTGAAGTTACTCTCTCATTCCCTCCCCTTTCCTGACCTGCTGGGCTGCATGCTCAGATAAGGGTCTAGTATGGATTTCGGGATTTTTTAAGTTTTGGCGTTGGGGTTCCCCTCAAACACTGTGTTTGAACACCTATATACCAATATGCAAGACACTTTTGTGAATGAAGCATATTATGTCCTTGGCTAAAAACATCACAATAGAATAAGTATTGAAGTAAGTTACAAGCCAATATTTTTTTTAGATTTTTATAGAGGCGGGAAGACTTAGAACCTCTGTTGGGTTTTTATTGCCATGCATTTCATGGCTCCATTACATAAATTCTCCTCATTTACTGACAAGGTTTCACCAAACAAGAAGTCTGTGTGTGTGGGGGTGTTCACAGGCAGTAATGAAAAGATGATGGGGGCCCTGACCCCTTCTTTTAGTCTACTGGAATCAAATATTTTTGTTGTTGTATGATGTTTTCCAGTATGTCCCGTCTGGTGATATTACTGTAACCAGTAAAGTAAATCAAATTTAATTTCTTTGACAGAGCCCTAGATAGCAATAAAACCTTTACATGAGTTTAATCCTTCTCCATATTTTGGCATGTTACATAGCAATGACCAATGATCACAAATCAACAACTTTTATAGCCAAAGTCAAAATATATCTACATTGGTCTGATCATAAATATAAATGATACATTCATTGGGTATTGGGTTCACCCAACTGCCAGGTCATTGCTATCTTGGTAAGTACCAGATGGTACCAATAAGTATGGATCGTAACAAGTAAGAGAAGAGAAAGGTAGAGGAGAAGCAAAGAAAATAATATATGTGGGGTGGAAGGGGGCACCTGAGCAATAAGAAGGAAGGGGAGAACCTCAGGGGAGGTTGCACTTATAAAGTTTCTCTGTTAAGTCCCTTAATAATAATAGTTTACTTCAATCAGCCCTAATATGGACACTAAGGGGGTTATTTATGAAAGGCAAATCCACTTTGCACTACAAGTGCAAACTACAAGTGCAAAGTTCACTTGAAATTGCACTGAAAGTGCACTTGGAAGTGCAGTCGCTGTAAATCTGAGGGATAGATCTGAAATGAGGGGAAGCTCTGCTGATTTTATCATCCAATCACGTGCAAGCTAAAATGCTGTTTTTTATTTTCCCCCTCGAATCTACAGCGACTGCACTTCCAAGTGCACTTTCAGGGCAATTTTAAGTACACTTTGCACTTGTAGTTTGTAGTTTGTAGTTCGTAAATTACCCCCTAAGTGACACATTTTATGTGGATGGCACATGTTTATTTTATCTTTTGTTTATATTCACTGTTACCAATATGCTAGTTTGAGCAAGATAATTCACAACGTTGATTTGACTATGACTGTGTTCACTATTGATAGAGTCTGATATCTTTTAACTGACAGTGCACTTTATTTTATTTTTGACTATTTTCCAGTATTCAGGGAATTTTATAAGTGCAGCAGTCTGTTATAAATTATTTTAGCATAAATATTTTCTTTTTTATATGTATACTTAGCCATAGTTAACTATTTATTCTCTTTCTCCATTCAATTATTTTCCTGGTGATTTGTTTTTCTATTTTATTAACTAATATTTAAACTTTTTTCTGTTTTTTTTGCTTTATTATTTTTACACCTTTAAATATATTTACATGTATCAAACTGATCAAAGTGCAAAATAGAAAAAATATATATTTTACTTAATTTGTAAATAAGTTTTCAATGCTTTGTACCAAAATCATAATTTACAAAATAGAATGCACACTTTTTATGTGCAGTAACACTATTTATTTTTTTGAACTAACACTGTTTACAATAATAAAGGTGCCTTTTGTTTCATTTTATTAGGAATATTATTATATTCCACCCTTCTCCTTTTTAAGCCATTTGTCACTTGATTTAAATAATACAGCTGCCAACAAATGAGAAGTGAGAACACAAGGTAAGACTAGGAGGAGCCAGACTGTTTTGTTCGGTAATGGTCTTTGCCCTATTATATAATAAAATATATGAGCATAACGACATACTGAGAGTAATGCCCCATACACGCGATCGGAATTTCCATCTGGATAAACTTAGATGGATTTTTCTGATGGAATTCCATTCAAGCTGTCTTGCATACACACTGTCACACCAAATTCCGACCGTCTAAAACGTGGTGACGTACAACACTACGACGAGCTGTGAAAAATGAAGTTCAATGCTTCCGAGCATGCGTCGACTTGATTCTGAGTATGCATGTTTTTTTCTCCATCTGAGTTCCATACAGAAAAACGGAATTTCCGTTTTTCTTTTAACTCTTTCTAAGTCCGCCGGAATTTTCAATGGAAAAACTCTGATGGGTACACACATGGTCGGAATATCCGATGAAAAAATTCTGTCTGACTTTTTCCATCGGAAATTCCGATCGTGTGTGCAAGGCATAAGGTGTGTTACTTTTGCTTTATTGCAGCGACCTTTGGCAAGTTAGGTATTTCTAAAGGGGTTTGCATGAGTTAAAAGTACACAAAGTATACTGATAAAACATTGATTTAAAAAGAGATTTTGAAAAGATTTGTTTGAAAAAAGTCCTTTCAAAACATACACTTTATTGTTTAAATGAGATGTATAAAGTGCATTTATCCTACGCTTCACAGTGATAACAGAGCATGTCAGCTGAATCATGCATATTTTATTGGCATTCAGTGAGCTTTATAGATATTCCGCTAGGTATTTCTATCAAAGTTACCCCTGCTAGGATCTGACAAATTGATTCATGGGATTGTTACTTTGGCTTGCTTGTTGTATGTGTAGAACAAATGTTGCTGTTTATTTATTCTCAGATCCAAGTTGTTAAATTCTTAAAATCATGTGGATACACAGTTAGTCATGGTGCGTAGCACTCTCCAAAATACACAAGGAAAAGGAAAAAAAATGCGTACCTCTCCTGTCTGTGTGATAAATGTACATGAATATGAATTCTGATGTAATTTAGATTTTATTTTTGCTTTGCTGCATATATAAAAAAAAATGTTGGTTTGGTGCAAGCAAGGGTAACTTACAAAATTGTAGTCACACTAATAATATAAGTGGGATTGGATTCTTGGACAATCTGTGATACATTTAGCTACATTGTAATCCCTTCTGCTCACAAACTACTTTCAAAATTGATTTTTCACAGTTTATGGATTTCAATGAAATTTCATCCGCATTAAAGTAGTAGTAATTTATTCTGTAGAAAGGAATGGCATTCAAGTTCAGTGCTGTACTTTACAGCATCTTAAACTGTTAGGCAAAAGCTTACCGTTTATACACATATACTGATGTTGTGCACATTATAATTCCCAGTACACTATATAAATAATTATAAAGTATAGTATTTACTTGCATCTTTAACCCTTTCCTTCCCCGAGCATTATTTGTCTTTCTTTTATAGCGATGTCTCGGTTCCGCACATTGGGCCAGATTCACAAAGGAGATACGATGGAGTATCTCAGATACTCCGTCGTATCTCTCAGAGTATCTATGCGACTGATTCATAGAATCAGTTACGCATAGATATCCCTAAGATCCGACAGGTGTAATTGTTTTACACTGTCGGATCTTAGGATGCAGTACTGCGGCCGCCGCTGGGGGGAGTTTGCGTCGTAAACCAGCGTCGGGTATGCAAATTAGGAGTTACGGCGATCCACTGCGTTTTTTTGCGTTCGCTACGTCGCCGCTAGTCTAGTTTCCCGTCGCAAAGTTAGTCGTCGTTTTGGGTGCCTTAACTTTAGTCAGCAATCGTATTGCTGTCTAAAGTATGGCCGTCGTTCCCGCGTCGAAATTTAAAATTTCACGTCGTTTGCGTAACACGTCCGGGAATACGGAAGTACGCTACGCGCGTCGCCGTTCGAAAAAATGACGTCACTTCGCGAAAAGCACGGCAGGAGTTAAGAAACGGAGCATGCGCAGTAGGTCCGGCGCGGGAGCGCCCCTAATTTAAATGTTAGCCGCCCATTCGATTTGGACCGCCTTGCGCCGCACGTATTTACGATACACTGCAAGTTCCCAGGTAAGTGCTTTGTGGATCGGGCACTAAAACTGAAAACTTGCGGCGGTGTAACGTAAACGGCTTATGTTACACCGGCGCTAATGTACCTGAATCTGGCCCATTGTACTTTTTTAGTGTTTATAGTCTGCCCCAACGAATTATACATGTACAGTATACCTATTTTTGTAGGCGACAGATAGGACTTTAATTTGGTAGCAAATTCAGAAACATACATTTTTATTTCCTGTTTTTTGGGGAAATTTACATTTCCTGCAATTTTTCCTAATGCAGAATTTACATAATTTGCCACCCACATATACTTAGTGCAAAATATAATGAAAAAAGTCTGTTGATTAAAATGTTATCACATTAGTGCAAATCTTTATGTAAGGTAGTGGAATAGTAAAGCTCAACGTGAACATATACATTTTACTTTTGACACTACATTGTGACACACATACTGTAGGTAAAAAATGCATTGTTTAAATTACTATCATAACATTATTATAACATTAAATTGGGTTGACGACGGCACAGATTACCATGACAGTGCTTTTGCACAGGTTTGCAATTTCTAAAAATTTGAACAACATTGCGTTTAATTCTGTGAGCAGTTGAAGCTATAAATAATCTGATGGCATTGTTGTGACCTGTGGATTAATCTGGGGAGAATTGTTTTTATTTTTAGGATATACATATACACATTAGGATATACTGCATACTGTATGTATTTATTTATTTTCTAGTATAACACTTTTTTCTTTTTACTTTTTTTTATGGGTGGGGGTCTGTGCATGATCCAGATCCCTCCGTGCAGCTGTGCAGCAGAGACCACTTCTAATAGTGCTGGCTGTGGTAGTGATTTATTGCTGTAAGGAGAGGAGGGTCAAGGCTGTAACAGGGCTGACAGAAAGTGGCATGCTGTCATGTGTAACCTCACATCCCTGCCAATGAAATATAACATATAAGCTTCTACAATTTGATCTTATATAGAGGTCTGCAGAACAATCAACAGTACAGAGGATTATTGTGTCAGTTCTTGCGTTTAGAATTGGACTCCTGCTGTCACTGACATCCAGCAGTTCTTTTACTACTACCCAGAGAGGCCCACAGGAGCTGTTGACACCAAATGCCATTTATAAATGGGGCTGGAGGTCAGGGGGTTAGGGGGTAAACGTGTAGAATTTAATAAAGACTGAACTGGATTAATGTGTCTAACCACCATGGGGTATCTATCTATCTATCTATCTATCTATCTATCTATCTATCTATCTATCTATCTATCTATCTATCTATCTATATATATATCCATCTGTCTGTCTATATATAGAGAGATAGATAGATATACATATATACAGTAACCCACAAAAGTGAGTACACCCCTCACAATTTTGTAAATATCTTATTATATCTTTTTATGTGACAACACTGAAGAAATTACACTTTGCTACAATGTAAAGTAGTGAGTATACAGAAATGTGATGATTGGGATATCAAAACTGCGCCCAACTGATAACCCACTACTGCGCCTGTATGGAAAGAAGTTGAAGCGCCTAGCTGCTGTTTAAATAAATACTCAGTGAAAATAAAGGAATATATCATATACATCAAGTGCCAATATAAAACCACAGCGCTATGAGAATATATTAATATTCAAATCTAAATACATATAAGTGTACAATGTGATATCACAATTATAAGTGAATAAACTCATAAAATTGTAAACATGCAAATAAGTGAAAAAAAGTCTGTGATGTTACAAAAAAATGTGAAGTATTAAGAGGAAAGTTCATATAACTTCAATATAGTTGATCCACTCTTCCAGGGCTTCCACCACACCTCAGTGTTCAGTGCTCCAATCCCCCCTCACAGTGGACACTCACCACAATACTATGCCTCCCACTCTCGTGTTTGGCTAACGAGCTTGTAATAAGAATATCTCCGAGGTGTCACCAATATATGAATTCCAGTGTTAGATTCACAGATGTTCCAAATAGCAATGCAAAAAAAGAAAAGGTGCACAATAGTGTAAAAACGTAAGACCAGTTTAATTAAAACACTCAAATGAACCTCCAAAAATTGCACTCACAAACAAAATCAAATGCAAAACTTTGTGTGATAACAGATCGCTGCACACTTCAAATCCTTAACTGAAGATAACAGTGGTCACGGCGGACCCTCGATCAACTGGACACTCTCACCGCAATCCTTGGCACAGCACACCACTCAAACGATGACTCTTTAACTCGAAAATCCAAAGCAGCTAAGAGATGGCTGCAAATAGTCCTAGATGTAACTTGGAACTTTAAACATGGATTAGGCCACGCCCCGACATGTTTCGACTTCCTGTCTTATTCATGGGTGTGGCCGAATCACCCCTTCCCCTCTTTTATATGTACTCAGGGATACTATCAACAAATCGAATCAATGAGTGATGATTAACACACCGCATATTGCGTGTGTGTATCGCACCATCTGAGACAGCGAAAACGTCACCCGGTCACGTGTGACTCAGCGACCAATGGGGTGAGAGCATCGCCGTTTCTATGGGCGGGAGCTGTGTATAGCGTCTCATTCGTCACTCCGACACCGAGGAGCGCAACCAATCATGTTGCGCTACTCTCGTAGCCAATCGGTCTAAAGCGGAGCGACGAATGAGCGTGAGCTATCATCAGGGTGCC
Organism: Rana temporaria; assembly: GCF_905171775.1. Lineage (NCBI taxonomy): Eukaryota > Metazoa > Chordata > Amphibia > Anura > Ranidae > Rana > Rana temporaria. The sequence continues at coordinate 167,901,362 of NC_053491.1, forward strand.
GCGTTGTCCTAACAACGGGGGACGCGGCCAACTGGTCACGTGTACCCCGTGGCCAATAGACGATAATCGCAGCGTTGCCCCAGACGGAAGTGCAGTGTATAACTAGTACACTGACATATCACACAACAGTCTACTTTTAAACCAATAAAGAAAAATCAAATTAACAAATTAATATTACAAATGAAATTGTGTGGGCATAACAGCACTTATCAAATGCTGAGGGTGAAGTATGATCTTAAATGGGGGGACGGTCTCTCGAGAGTCCCCGTGACCACCAATCCTCAGTTTTGACACACATCTCAATAATGCTCATACATTCATTATTTAGATAAATAAAGTACAGCTTGTATAACAGTGTAAATTTGCTGTCCCCTCAAAATAACTCAACTCAACAGCCATTAATGTCTAAACCGCTGGCAACAAAAGTGAGTACACCCCTAGGTCCAAATTGGGCCCAACGTGTCAATATATTGTGTGGCCACCATTATTTTCCTGCACTGCCTTAAACCTCTTGAGCATGGAGTTCACCAGAGATTCACAGGTTGCCACTGGAGTCTTCTTCCACTCCTCCATGACATCATGGAGCTGGTGGATGTTAGAGACCTTGCGCTCCTCCACCTTCCATTTGAGGATGCATCAAAGATGCTCAATAGGGCTTAGGTCTGGAGACATGCTTGGCCAGTCCATCACCTTTATCCTCAGCTTCTTTAGCAAGGCAGTGGTCATCTTGGAGATTTGGGGTCGTTATCATGTTGGAATACTGCCCTGAGGCCCAGTCTCTGGAAGGGAGTGGAACATGCTCAGCTTCAGTATGTCACAGTATATGTTGGCATTCATGGTTCCCTCAATGTTTGCAGGCTTTCTTGTGCATCATTTTTGGAAGACGCTTCCTTCAAGGATGACAGCTATGCAGACTAATTTGATGCAGTGTGTGATCTGAGCACTGACAGGCAGCACTCATACAACTATTTCCGAAAGACAACCTCTGCATATGACGCTGAGCACATGCACTCAACTTCTTTGGTAGACCATGGCGAAGCCTGTCCTGAGTGGAACCTCTCCTGTTAAACCACTGTATGGTCTTGGCCACTGTGCTGCAGCTCAGTTTCATTGTATTGGCAATCTTCTTATAGCCTAGGCTATCTTTATGTAGATCAACAATAGACATTAATGGATGTGTGTTGTGTTATTTTGAGGGGACAGCAAATTTACATTGTAGCAAAGTGTCATTGTCACGTGAAAAGATATAATAAAATATTTATAAAAATGTGAGGGGTATACTCACTTTTGGGAGATACTGTATATATATATCTATATATAGATATATATAGCATAGCAGTTTTACCAGTAAGTGCATATATATTTGTTCTGTGGGAATGGGGGGGGAAGAAATATTTTATTAGACAATTTCCTGTGCTGGTCAAATGTTTAACACTAGATGGTGCCCAGTATACAAGAAAATTCCTATCACATCCTCTCCAACATGCATATAGCACAAAGCATTAACTATCCAATATTGTCTGTGACAGTATATTTCCTCTTTCCTCACAGGTCTTCCCATACGGATACGACTCTAAATGAAGACTCAAGTGACATTTCAATAGGAATAGGAAGATGTGCCCCTAATTATTTAATTATTTAATTTAATAATATTACAGGCATCTATATAGCGCTGTCAATTTAAGCAGTATTTTATATTTTTGATGGTAACTCTGATGAAAGAGAGTACAGCTGAACCCCTCCCCCACAATTCCTTTATAGGCAAGGTCACCCCAGAACAACCAACTGCCATCTAATGTCTGTAGGTAACTCTAGACTACTGAAGTGGTAAAGTGCAGCGCTAAATGTGATAAATGTGAACACCTGCTACTCAAACGTGTATTGATAGAAGAGAGTCACTGTGGTGCATACAACAAATATACAATATAAATCAAATATTGTCATTCAATAAAATATATAGTGAACAGTGACACATATCTAGAAAAGTGCTAGTGCATAGTTTTTATATAGTCCATAAAGTATTTCCAGTGGATGAAGTGACTCTCCAAGGTGAGTAATAATATAACAGTTGTCTGTAGGTATTCCACCACCGATAAAAAAAGAGAGGCTTACCAGATATGTTGAACCCAACTAGGCATACGCCCAATGAGTCAACAGATTTTGGGATGTAGCATACCCAGGGGAGGAAGGTATATCAGCATACACAGCTTCCAATGTAGATATATAGTTGTAGTCCCAATATTGTTGCCAGTAGGGTCCAACCAAGGATGCAGTGACACAAACTCAAAGGCAATTAATCCAAATAATAAATCGGTAGAAGTAGAGAAAATATGTCACATAGTGTGATACCCAGGGCTGCTGTTAGAAATCACTGGGCCCCGTACAGCCTACCTGACAGATCCCCCCCCCCCCTGAAATATATCAAAATAATATTTTCACAAACAAATACACTAAAATCATTATTAGCAGACGCAAGCATAACAGAGAACCTGTGTGAATTAGCCCTTTTTTTAAAAAAAATCTTGAAACTTTTTTTTAAATCATTTTTAAATGTTTTTTATTTCACAATCTGTTATTTTTTTAAGAGACAGGTAAGCCAGCAGTTCCGTGGTTGGGCAGCACAGTGACAGGGGGCACAGAGGGGGATCAGAAGCAGGCAGAACAGGGAGGGGTATCGGTTCAGGGGGAAGAAATTCTGTAATTGCCCCTCCATCTGACCACAATGATTCCCTCTGCTGTCCAGGCCCCCCTGTTTGCCGGGCCCCCTACAGGAGGGCTGGTGGTGCCCCCTATCAGCAGCCCTGGTGATACCATTTCAACAAGAAACATTTATTGTTAGACACTCACATTTGAGAAGATATTAAAAGCATGTACATAAAATCAAATGACGCGGTGGCATCAGCAGAGCCCGTCCCGACTTTTTATCCTAAAGGCATCCTCTGGGGTTCTGGTCCACTGCAGCCACTGCGTATTTATAATAAAAGAGGGTCACCCCTAATGAGAGCCAGCTCCATGATCACTGTGATCACAGTCAAATGACTTCCTGTCTCAAAAGATGGCACCTTGGCTTGCACTGCAACTCAACTCTAGACTATTGGCTTGCATAATATTTGCTGAAATTATTATTTTATAAGTAGGCAGATAAAACAACTGTATTTTAATCATTTAACACAAGAAGACCAAACAAGTGTTAACACAGTAAATAACCTATTCTCCCTAACCCCTTAATATAAACTAACCCATCTGGCTAGGTGAATTCTTCTCTGCGACAGTGATGGTGTTTACATCCATGGACACAAAATGTTCTCTGGCACAGGATGAGTTCATGCAGTAATTCCCTATCCACTCAAATAAAGCCATACTCTATCTCTAGTGCTGTAATATGGCCCCATCCAAGTCTTTGGAGATTATGGACCTGAGGATGGAAACACAGAGGGAGAACCCCACCATCAATGAGAGATCATGGACTGGGTGAACGTGTAAATCACTGGGAAATTAGGGCCAAATCCACAAAAGGGATACGACGGCGTAATTGCTGTTACGCCGTCGTATCCCTGTTCCTAACTATGGAACTGATCCACAGAATCAGTTTTCCATAGTTAGGCAGAAGATCCGGCATGTGTAAGGGACTTACACTGCCGGATCTTAGGATGCAGTACCGCATCCGCCGCTGGGGGCATTTTGTGTCGAAATGCCGCCTCGGGTATGCAAATTAGCACTTACGGAGATCCACAAAGCTTTTCAGCTTCGTTTTTTCTCCGTAAGTTTTAGTTTGCATACGCAAAATTAGGGCTGCTTTTACAAGGTGTAAAGTTAGTACACCATGTAAAAGCAGACCTTTCTGTCCAGCGACGCAATTTTTTTTTAATTTTTAATTTTTTTTTTCCCACCGTATCTTTTTTTTTTTTCGACACAACTTTATTGACCCGCCGCAATCCACAAAGCTCGTCGTAACGTAATTTTGCGCTATGCACGTCGGGAAAATGACGTCACGATCATGCGCAGTACGGCCGGCGCGGGAGCGCGCCTAATTTAAATGGGAATCGCCCCCATGACAATAGGAACGCACAGCCCAAAATTTCTAGGTAAGTGCTTTGTGGATCGGGCACTTAGGTAGAAATTTTAAGGCAGTGTAACTTAAATGGAAAAAAATAAGTTACGCCGGATCTTTGTGGATTTGGCCCCCTGATTTTAAAATATGTGCTGGTTTGTAACCTGCAAATTTTGGTACATGCTTGTGGGTTTTCAATGAATAAAACTGTAGCAGCTGCAAACAGCAAGCTCCTAAACTGTCATCATTGCCTACCTTTCACTGATCAGAGCAAATATATGGGTCAGGAGTCTTAATTTTAATATCTGCATACTTACTTAGGGTAAGTGACTTGCTATATAGAGAAGCAAGGACTGGGATGAATGGGCCAGATTCACAGAAGAAATACGCCGGAGTATCTACTGATACTCTGGCGTATTTTCAAATTTGCCGCGTTGTATCTTAATTTGTGATTCACAAACAAGATACGACGGCATTTGGCTAAGATCCGTCAGGCTTACGGCTTTGTACGCCTTCGGATCTTAGGCTGCAATACTTCGGCCGCCGCTGGGTGGAGTTTGAGTCGTTTTCCAGCATCGGGTATGCAAATTAGCTTTCCACGAAGGTACTCACGTCCGTTACGTCGTCGCACGTTGTTTTTTCCCATCGAAAAGTTAAGCCTGCTTTTTCATGGCTTAACTTTAGACCAGCCATGTTAAAGTATGGCCGTCGTTCCCGTGTCGAATTTCAATTTTTTTTCCTATGACGTCCGGGAATACGTTACGCACGTCGCCGTTCAAACAATACGTCGGGGCGCCGTAATTTCACGCAAAGCACGTCGGGAAATTTCCTAACGGAGCATGCGCAGAACGCTCGGCGCGGGAGCGCGCCTAATTTAAATGGTGCACGCCCCATTTGAATTAGGCGGGCTTGCGCCGGACGGCTTTACGTTAAACCACCGTAAGTTTACACGCAAGTGCTTGGTGAATCAGGCACTTGCGCTGAAAACTTGCGGCGGTGTAACGTAAAGACGATGCGTTACGCCGCCACGATTCTTTATGAATCTGGCCCAAAGTCTTTACCCGGATGCCTGCTTACTTAGATGTGCTTGTTTTAATCATCAACCATGTGAGCTTCTAAATGTTGTACCTTCATTAAATGTAACCATATTGCTACACTTAGAGGCACCTCTCTTCTCTTTTATACTCAGTTGTGACATGACGCTACTCTTATATCAAGACATTGCTTATATCAAGTCAAAATGTATTAAAAAAAATGCTCTCAAACCAAGGTTTTACTGTAGAAGAAAAGTGACAGATTGTATTTGTTTTAATACCGCCCAAGTTTATAGGAACATTATGCACAAAAACTGGATTTTATATGCAACAGTCAGGATTTATCCAGTCCACAATTTATATAAAAATAGCAAATTGTATTGCAAACAAATCACAACATTCCAAAAATGTATTCCAATCTTAAAAGCACTGTATATGGATGTATGTTACATTGCATCCAAAGTTCACAATTATTAGACCATGACATCATTATACATGTACCACAGTCATTTAGAAACCCTTATCACATGTTTCCTGGCTGGATCTGCTTCTTCAGGAAAATGCTTGTACATGGTACAAAGGTTATATCAATTCAAGGTCTAATCCATCTGGAATTAACACATACATTAGCATATATATATTCCAATAAAATTCAAGTAGATAAGAAGCAGAATACATTATGAATTTTCACATTTCAGTTAATGCTTATAAATACAAAAAAAGGTTGTAGATCCTGCTTGTACTAATATATTTGAATCAAAGCTAGAATTTCTGAAATACATGTCACGGTTTATATATTTTTTATAAACCAAACTACCTTAAAGTGGAGTTCCACCCATTTGTTTATGTTTGCCTGTGCTGCATGCCCTAATCTCATAGTGTTCAGAATGGACAATTTGTATTTGTTTTGTTGCTTGTAAATGCCTTTATTTTGTAGTCCTTCATTACTTCCTCCTCCTTATTAGCCTAGGCTATTAAGTCACAAGGCTATTCGCAAGGGTTTCTGGGATAGGCATCATGTATCCCAGTAGTCCTTGTAAATAGCCTATTTGCATAGAGAAGGGGCGGCAACTTCCTCTGACACTCCCGTTGCTATGAAATCCTGACTGAAACCTATTACATCGCTTGTGCAGCACTGAGCATGTGCGAGATCTGCAAGGCTGAAATCCAGGAAGTCATACAGTCTGGCTTCATGATGCCCACACTTAAGATGGCCACGGTCTATTAGATTATAAACTAACTAAATGCTCTAACAACCTAACAAAACAGACCTTAGTTTACAGACTAACTTTACTAGACTACATTAAGTTTGTATATTACAGGGATATTTATATTTAAAAAGTGAAATTGTGGGTGGAACTCCCCTTTAACAACCGCTAAAGCTACCATATTTGTGTCTCTTATATCCAGCATAACAGAGCAGTGTCCCTAAAAACATTGCTCTCTTCATCACAGCTGAACTTTTTAGAGTGATTTTGTGGTATAGCAGGAATCCATTTCCACTTACATAGCAGTCAACTTCCAAGAGGTTTTTAACAACAAATCACAAGATTGGGTGTACCCCCCTCAAAAACAATTCTCCGGGTACACGAAGTCCACACAGTGCATAGTGGATCACAAAAACAATAAACAAAAGTCCCATATTTATTAGGATTGATAATTAACAAGAGGGCAGGATTTACTAAAATTGGTGCATAAAGAAACTGATGCAGCTAATCAGCTTCTAACTTCAGCTTGTTCAGTTAAAGGGGTTGTAAAGGTTTGTTTTTTATTTTCTAAATAGGTTCCTTTAAACTAGTGCATTGTTGGGTTACTTACCTTTTCCTTCAATTTCCCTTCTAAATGTTTTTTTTGTTTGTCTGAATTTCTCACTTCCTGTTTCTCCTCAGTAAGCTTTCCACCATCATCCGAGTGGTGGATAGTCAGCCAGAACAGCTTACTGAACAGCTTACTGAGGAGGAACAGGAAGTGAGAAATTCAGACAAAGAAAACAAAGAAAAAAACATTTAGAATGGAAATCGAAGGAAAAGGTAAGTGAACCAACAATGCACTAGCTTAAACAAACCTATTTAGAAAATAAAAAACAAACCTTTACAACCCCTTTAAGCTTTGACAATAAAACCTGGAAGCTGATTGGTTTCAATGCAGAACTGCACCAGATTTTGCACTCTCCAGTTTTACGTTTTGTAGCATACATTGGTCTCTCTTAACCACTTCAGATCCGTAGGACGTCCTGGGACGTCCTGGACTTTGAGTGGTGATATCTGAATGATGCCTGCAGCTGCAGGCATCATTCAGATATCTCTGTCTTCAGCCGGCGATTCTGTGCACCAGAAGAACGATCAAAGCGGCGGTTCCGCCGCTCGATCGTTCTTCTAGGCAGCGGGAGGGGACGTCCCCCCCCTCCCGCCGCCATCCGGTGCTTCTCCGGGTTCTCCCGTGCCATCGGGGGCCCGGAGAGCGAATCGGCCGGCGCGCGTTGCTGAACCATAGAGATGACTGGTGACCAGACGGTCACAGTCATCTCTATGACCGTCGGAGGGTCGGGCGCGACGTTATGACGTCACGCCCGGTACCCGGAAGTAAACAAAGCCGCAATCGCGGCTGTCGGCATGTAATCGGTGAAATGTTTTTCACCGATTTTCACATAAAGAGGACCTGTCACAGTGATTCCTATTACAAGGGATGTGTACATTCCTTGTAATAGGAATAAAAGTGATCAAAAAAAAAAAAATTTCAAAAAAAGTGTAAAAATAAAAAAATGAAGTAAAAAAAAAAAAAAAAAAAAAAAAAAAAAAATTTAAAACGCCCCTGTCCCGGTCGCTCGCGTGCAGAAGCAAACGCGCATGCAAGTCCCGCCCACATATGTAAACACAGTTCAAACCCCACATGTGAGGTATCATCGCGTGCGTTAGAGCGTGTGCAACAATTCTATCACTAGAGCTACTCTGTAACTCAAAAATAGTAACCTGTAAAAAAATTTAAAGCGTTGCCTATGGAGATTTTTAAGTACCGAAGTTTGGCGCCATTCCATGAGTGTGCGCAATTTTAAAGCGTGACATGTTAGGTATCTATTTACTCGGCGTAACATCGTCTTTCACATTATACAAAAAAATTGGGCTAACTTTACTGTTTTGTTATTTTTTAATTCATGAAACTGTTTTTTTCCCTAAAAAAAGGCGTTTGAAAAATTATTGCGCAAATACCGTGCGAGAAAAAAAGTTGCAATGACCGCCATTTTATTCCCTAGGGTGTCTGCTAAAAAAAAATATATAATGTTTGTGGGTTCTGATTAATTTTCTAGCAAAAAAATTGTGATTTTTACATAAAGGAGAACAGTGCCAAAATAGGCCCGGTAACGAAGTGGTTAAGGAAAGTGTTGCCAACTGTCAGTATTTTTACTGGCAGCCAGTAAAAAATATAAAGCCGGCCGAGACCATCGAGTGCCTTCTACAGTGTGTTTGAGTGGCTCTGGCGGAGGCGGTGCCTGAGCATGTCATGTGATCTCATGGTGCAAGGGAGCCAAGCAGAGCGGCCAGGGCCTCATGTGTGAGTCGGGAGCAAGGCACGCCGGAAGTGGGACTGTTGTTTAGACTGGAGTGGACTGGAGGGACCACCTGGTTTGGAGAGAGACAGTACTGTCATTGTCACTGTGAGAGTCAGTTTCATGTGTGTGCCTGACCCAATCTAATTTCTTAACCTCTTGAGTCCTGTCCCTGAGCTACATTATTTACTATAATTAAAATAATATAATAAATATTTGTTTTGCCTTATAATCTACCTTAAATCATATTGCTAATTGCATATTGCACTTGTTTGTAGCCTAAATACTGAAATTTGCACTTAAAACAGTCATTTCTTTAACTTTTGGAAATGCCAGTAAAAACGTGGTTGTACCAGTAAATTTTGGGTGTTGTGTCTGTAAATTTTATTCTGGTAGGTTGGCAACACTGCTTAAGGAGTTGTTATGGATGATGGAAATCAAAACCATGGGTTTTGTTTATGAAGGGATCACTGGAAATTCACTAAGTGAATCCTTTCCTGACATTCACCGAACATTGTACAGTCACATTCACCCTATTTCACCAGGTGAAGTTGGTGAACAGCTATAGATTTCCACTTGCACAGTGTAAATAAAGAATAGATTTTACCCTGCAGGAAAATATTCCAGTAGTAGCAGTAAGAGGTTTACTATTGCTTTGTTTTACAATAAATATATCTAAAAATAATAATAAATATATAAAATAAATAACAGCATGTCCCCCTCACAGAACTAACGATCCTGGTACAACAGGCATGCATGCTGGTATTAAAATAAAAAATTTAAATAAAAAGAACACTGGATAGTGAAAACTCTAATGCCGTGTACACACAGTCGTTTTTTCTGATGAAAAAAGTCTTTCCATCTGTGTAAAAAAATAGAACATGTTTTAAAATTTTCTGATGAAAAAAAAACAATAGTAAATTCCGATCGTCTGCGTGGAAATCCATCGAAGAAAAATCCATGCATGCTCAGAATCAAGTCCACGCATGCTCGGAAGCATTGAACTTTTTTTTTTTTTCGACTCGTCGTAGAGTTTTACGTCACCGCGTTTTGGCACGGTCGGAATTTAGTCTGATAGTGTGTATGCAAGACTGATGAAAGTCAGCTTCATCAGAATTCCAACAAAAAATTCCATCGGATTTTATTCCATCAGAAATCCGATCATGTGTACGTGGCATTAAAGTGTTACTAAACCCACAACAGTAAAACCAGTCTTTGCACGACTCACTGGTCCCCTGCTGTGTTCTGGGAGCCGTATGTTTCCCAGAACACAACGGGGGGGGGGGGGGTGGGAAGTGACACACTACCCGCAGGTCCCCGCAGAGTGTTCCCGGAAGTGGGTGCAAATACCTGTCTTAGACAGGTATCTGCACCCCCCTCCCCCTGAAAGGTGCCAAATGTGACACTGGAGGGGGGTTTCCGATGAGCGGAAGTTCCACTTTAGGGTGGAGCTCTGCTGTAAGACACTTTCTCCCAAAAAGACCTATTGCTGATAGACACCAAGCTCTTCAGGAGCTCTAGTGCCCGAGAGGGGGTGCTGATAAATCAGGGTTTATGTATAACCTACCTTCCCACCCCCACCCCCAAATTGAGACACTGTGGGACACCTTTGGACTTTGTTAGAACCGACCTGAAAGGTACATTTATGCTGTAGGAATACTAGTTCACTTGCCTGTGGTGTCGAGCTAGTTGCCAGCATTTGTTTGTTTTTTTAAACACAAAACAACTATGAAGTGTTCAACTTGAAATTAAAAGAAAGGTTTCAAACTCTCCATAGCCAATAATTTTCAGTAGATAATGCAATATTTGACAGCTCAACTAGGGGAATATTAGTGAAAAATAGGTTGAGGGAATATCAGGTGAATGTGCAGGGAAGGTTAGGTAACATTTAACTTTTTCTTACATAGGGTGCATGTCACAGAAAAGAAAGGAAGAGATGCGGGCCCCTACTAAACCTGTCAAATTTCAATCCACGTGTGGCCGGCTTTAGGCTCAGAATTGTTTTTAACAGTTCAGTTGAAAAACTATTGGTATAGTAGTGACAATGCTCTTTCTTTGCTTCCATTAAAATGCATCTGTTTCTTTTATTTTTACATCGTATCATTCTGCAGAACTAATTTATTCCAGCAGAAAAAGGGATTGACCCAGGCACAGATTTTAATTACTAAATGCTGAAATTACAATTTATGTAACTAAAACCATTCTTTTTCATCTTTATGGTGTGAATGAACTCTCTCAGGAATCAACCAAAAACTTTAACCCTTGTATGGCGAAAGGTCATTGATGCATAGATGCCAGTAACAAATTTAGAAGCTTCAGTATGCATCAGTTAACATGACAATATTTTTTTTTTACTTACTTTAATCATTTTTACATTTTTTTAAAAGAAAATATACGGTTTCATTTGGTTACATGTTTTGATAATTATAGGAGTTATCACTAAAAACATTATTGGCTAAGAAATGTAAAATTGTGTAGAAATATTTGCTTTTTAAAAATGTTTTAAAAACTTTTTTAACACTGTAATGTCTTCCTTATATTGTATATTGTATTTCTCTCTTAGGGCACACTGAGTGCACTGAGAAAAAAACATATACTGACAGCTGCAGCCTGCAATGTTTGTTTACCAACCAATCTCAGGTAATCACCATGCCGTAGCTGACAATCCCTGGAATTCTCAAAGACTGGTGAAGACAGATTTGCGAGAGTGTCTCAGTTGGTGTTAATTAGCTTCACTTTTGTAAGACACAATCTATCGATATTTTCTTTTGAATTTAGTTCAAGTGTCTTTCGCCACAATGCAGTGGAGCAAATAAGAATTACCTGAATTTGGCACATACTGTAAGTCACTGTCGGAACCAAAAACTGTCACAGATGTTTTGTGAATTAGGCATAACACACTAAGAAAATAAATTACCACCAGAAAGTGGAGCAGCAGCTTCACTAAATTCCCCTCAATGTGATCAAATGATTTGGAATCACGTTGATTTGTTCTTGACCATCATAAGAGAATTAGAGCTGTCAGTAAATGGGAGTGGAAACTGATTGAAAGGGCTTTGGAACTTATACATTTTTGAGCTATGCAAATACGCTTTAAATTAATACTATAATACTATAAACCATTAGTTTAATTTGTTTTACTAATTGGACTTTGATGGTCCACAAAAAACAAACCCCCATAATTTGCACCTGTGATGATTTTTATAGATACTAGGGGCCAGATTCACAGAAGAAGTACGCCGGAGCATCTACTGATACTCCGGCGTACTTTAAAATTTTCCGCGTCGTACCTTTAGTTTGAATCCTCAAACCAATATACGACGGCTTTTGGCTTCGATCCGACAGGCGTACGGCATCGTACACCTTCAGATTGTAGGTGTAATACTTCGGCGCCCGCTGGGTGGAGTTTGCGTCGTTTTCCGTGTCGGGTATGCTAATTAGCTTTTTCCGGTGATTCACGAAGGTACGCGAGGCCGTCGCATTCTCTTACGTCGTCGCTAGTCGGCTTTTCCCGGCGTATAGTTAAAGCTGCTGTTTTGTGGCATATAGATAGACCTGCCATGTTAAAGTATGGCCGTCGTTCCCGAGTCGAATTTTGAATTTTTGCGTAAGTCGTCCGTGAATAGGAAAGGACGTAACTCACGTTGACGTTCAAAAAATGACGTCGGTGCAACGTCATTTCGTGCAAAGCACGGCGGGAAATTTCAAAACAGAGCATGCGCAGTACGTTCGGCGTGGGAACTCACCTAATTTAAATGATCCACGCCCCCTACCCGGATCATTTGAATTAGGCGGGGTTTGCGCCGGAGGGAAATTTACGCTACGCCGCAGCAACTTTACAGGCAAGTGCTTTGTGAATCAAGCACTTGCCCCTAAAACTTGCGGCGGTGTAACGTAAATGCGATACGTTACGCCGCCGCAAATGTCTCTGAATCTGGCCCCATGACTATTGACCACTATAATTTTAGGCTTGCAAAAAACAAACATTGTGTTTCAATTAATATGTCCCTCGTATGTCAAAATTTGGCTTCCTGATACTCCACTCCTACCTCATACCAGTAATTCTGGGATCTGTTCTTTTAAAGGAATATATTGGTAGGTTTCAAAAATTGGCTGAGCTCATTTTTACACTAGGGATGCGTATTCTGGTGTATCTTAAAAATAATGTAGGAGCAGATCTGTACAGGCTTTCAACTGTAAAGATATTTTTGGGTAAAATCATTTTAAAACGTGCTAGGTTTATAGAAGCTCACAAATTAAGACATAAATGTTGTCTACATAAGACACTTCAATACTGTAAAAATACAGATAACTTGCAGTTTAGCTTGCAGGTGATCTGTCCTGGAGAAAAGTAGCTGTCTAAGGCCAGGAGTCACAAAAAAAAGGCTTGCATTGGTAGTTCTGATATAAGTAGTTGCTCTTCAGGACAGATATTCTCTGAGAAAAACTTCCTACTGAAAATTAACCACATTCAGTCAAAATAGTTAAACATTATAGGCATAAAAACAATTTACTTCAAAGAAGCAGTCACTAGCATTAAAAAGATGAAAAAGCATAAACATGTTTAAAAGGCTGCAAGATATTAGGGTTGCTGGTTCTCTGGACCGTGTATAGTGTAGAGTCAGACTTCTCCTTACAATCCACTTAAATCTTCCAGGCATTGCAGTATTCAGACTGTCTTTCTATGAATATGTTTGATAGTAAAAATGGTTGCAATGTAATGCTATGTGAACTTTCAAGAGATTTCCACAGTGCTCTAAACATTATAATATTTTATAGCACTTGAAAGGAGTTTGAACACCAAGAGTAGTAGTGTGGCTAAAAGGAGAAAGAGTAAAGGAGCGGAAATCAGAAGCAAAGGCAACATCTTTGCCAATGTTTGTCTAACAAAAAGTGCAATAAAGTTAACATTGTTACAAACAACTTACAAAAATTGCAATAAAGTTAACATTGTAACAAACAACTTACAAACAAATATAATACATATATATATATATATATATATATATATATATATATATATATATATATATATATATATATATATATATATATATATAAAATTCCCACATTTTAGTACAAATATTACACACAAATCTTAATGAGTGTTCAAAAACTAGACTCTATTTTTTTCTCTGAGTATTTACATAAATCACATTTACTGACATCCATATGCAGCTTTGAAAAAAGAGATCTAAAGCTTTTATAGAAACACTTAATCTGCTCTTCAATGAAAACATAAGTGAAATCCAGCAAGCAATTAACTCTTCATTCACAATGGAAAGATTGCAATTATTTTGTATTTCTTTTATTTTCTGTAATAGGCTCTCCGTCTAAATACAAATGGCTGCCTTGTATCTGTTCACACCTTTAATTTCCGACATCAGCACAGTGTGCTACTTAAAATGATTTCAATGTCTTCCCATTGTGTGGAAATTGAGGTGAAGAGAGAATATTCTCATGAATATCCAACTCTGTCTGAGCTTTAATAAGCTAGAGGGAATGGTGGCTGTTTAAAATACAGTGCATTTAAATTTAAAACACATAGAATTAAAATGAGAATTAGTCAGACGTCATTGAATATTTGGTTGCAGAATTTCATGTATATTACATGGCTAATATCAGGCTGACAAAACTAGGTTTGTGCTATTAACACATGATGACTGTATCATTACCATTGAACTAAGAATCTTCTTTTTCTGGCCTTTGTTTGACTTCTTATGCCATTGATATTCTTTTTTTTTTCTTGAAAAGATAATAGAGTCTTTTAAAGCCTAAAAGTTACCTTAATAACTATGACTCGCACTTTAACCCATAGCCACATGCATTAGAACCTTGGTTTCTTAGGAATTCACAGTATGGGCTGCTGCTTTCTGTTTGCATGTGAAAGTCTACAGATGGCCATATGTGGGACTGCAGGTCATCACAGAGTAAGCCTTGTTTGCCAAAGTGTCTGCAAGAAGTGTAAGTGTCTCATACTTTCCACTCATTTTTTCATAATAGAAACATGAAATGGAGAAAGGAACTGGTTGCTGTTGGGCAATTCTGGCAGTTCTTTTAAACATTTCCATTAATGCATCCCAATCCCAATGTTTTTGCTTTCACAATGTGTTTATATAATGATCTGGTGGATGATTTCCCTTGTTATGTTAGCAGCTAGTTTGTTTATTTGGTGGGTGACTTGCACGCATGGTTTGTTTCTACTGCTATTACTAATATGGTTTCTGTGCCCTGACCACACAACTGATGATGTAATTGGGATGCTCAATGGGATTACTGAAAAACACCTTGAAGAGGACACATGGCCACATGAAAAGAGAAATGTAAATATCTGTCCACAGTGTACAGAAGGAAGCTCATGATGTATACTCAGTAAAAGATTGAAACTGCCTCTGGAATAAAGTAGTGTCCCCTCATTGGGACAGACTATCAGGATTCTGAAAAAAAGGAGTGTTTAGTGGCGCTTGGGGAACAGGCAAGGAAAACTAGATATACAAAGTTGTAAATATACAATGGGTCTGAATTCAGTACCCAGAAGCAGTGGTGGCAACCCCCCCCCCCCCCAGGTCTGCACTCACCCCTCCACCACTGTGGCTTCCCTGGCTTCTCCTACTAGCTAAACTGGTCTTCTTGATCCACCGGGAGGAGAAGCCGGAAACCAATAGCAAATATTGATTGGTACATAGTGCTCTGCACCCCGAGCCCAACTTTTTTAGGCCAATTAAAGCCTCAGGCTCCAAACACGTGCTTGCAAAAAAAACCTCATAGCAAGCTATGAGTCCGGCGCCCAGCATGCAAACCACATGCAAACTATTGCCCCTTTTGTACTGGCCACTCCTGCCCAGAACATAATAGTAGTAAAAATAAATCAGTTATGCAAAGAATCAAAACATAGTAGTTTATAAATCTATGTCCAAAGATAATGGTTATAAAATTAATTAAAAAATGAAAGACACATCAACAGGTGTCCATAACAAAATGTCCAATTATTCCATGCTGACTACCAGCTCAGAATCACTAGCCAGCTGTCAAAGTTGAAGAGGCTCTGTGAGAAAAAAAACACAGCAGCGCTATCTGAGTGTAGTAGATTAGAAGTAAAACATAAAAGACAAATTAGTAACTCACAAAAGTGGAGTAAGTGTAGACATATCACATATAGGGTCTTTCTATGTCATCTCGTTCCAGATTGCTGTCAGGTGTGGATGCCACCAGTTGCTCGGCCGCTCTAGTGGGTCCCAGGACTCCAAGTCAGTGTAGCGATCTTCCTCTGTCAGTAGTGACGTCACTGGACGTGGGAAAGGAAGACCAACAGCTGTGCGTTCGGAGTATGCGTGCTCCTTCTCCTTCCTCAGGCTTGTGGTGCCTGGCATCGGTGTGACATAGATAAACCCTATATGTGATCTGCCTACTCTTAATCCACTTTTGTGAGTTGCTAATTTGTCTTTTAATAAAGGATGTTTTACTACTAATCTACTAAACTTAGATAGCGCTGCTGTGTTTTCCCTGCTTATTTTATCAGGATTCTGAAACGTATGCTTTTGTAATGAACCAAATATACCCGGGTTGGGTTTGTGGCAGGTTCAGTGAACTTTACCGAAGCTCAGATGCTAAATCTGAACCCTGCTAAAGTCAAAGGGCCAAATCTTAAAAATCAGTAATGCCCATTTTCCAGCCTAATAGGCAAGGAAGTGTCCAACAAATGACACAAGAAGCCATACAGTCCTCCCATGAAATGTGTCAACGCAAATATATACTGTTTTAAAAACATCTTTCAGTGGTAAGGGAGTCTTTTCATGTAGCTTGAAGGGCAACAATAAAAATATACAATTCTAACAGGCTTGAGGGTTTCCATAAATCTGTATGTGGTTTTACAAAATGAAATGAGGTGATTGTAATGCCAAATTAAAAAAAATACAGTGTCATGTTTCAGAGATAACCGCCAAACATATGCAATGGTTGGAGAGAATGTAAGCAGGCTGATTGTGGCCAAGTACAGCAATGTAGGAGGCAGAGATAAGTACATTTATTCAAGAACAACATACATTAAGGTGACCGTATTTTTAAAATGAAATCCGGGGACATATTTGTTATTTTTTGTTTTTGTTTCTAGTAATGGTGGCAATCAGCTACTCTCTGCCCGTCATCGCCGCCGCCCGCCTCACAGCCAGTCGTGTCTTACTCTCCGGGCCCGGCTACTACTGGGTGGGGAGCAGAGGAAGTTCACTCCGCCAGGGAAGGCAAGGAGATAAGCAGGCAGGTGGCTGGCTGGGACTTGAGCTAAGGCAGAAGAACATGCGAGCGGAGCTGAATGGGAATGCACACGAAACTGAAGAAATATTCCCTGTGTTCTGACCAGCACATGATCATCAGAAAGGGGCACAGATAATGGAAAAAATACACCCCCTAAGCTAGAAGGAGCAGCGGAGCAGGCGGTGAGTAATTCAGATTTTTTTTATTCTGCACTTACTGTCTTTGAAATTGCCCCAGCCTATGTTCAAATCCAATACGGGGACAAAACCAGGGACAGACTTTGTCCGGGGACAGTGTCCTCAATCTGGTGACTGTCCCTGGAAACCGGGGATGTCTGGTCACCCTAACATGCATACATATTGTATAGACTCCTTGAGAGTTAGGAAGAAGAGTTGAGGAATATTTACTTGTGAAACAATATTCAGTTCATTGTACCATAGTCAAGAGACATAAATATTTCAAGGACACCCTGCACACCACATAGATGTTTTCTTGCAGGCCATGTGTAAACCACAAAGATTACGCAGATTTCTTTAATGAAATAGAAATTACAGTGTGCTTTTTTAGAGCCAAAAGTCAGGAAAACTGATTTTCTGGACAATATGCACATTGTTTTGCTAAGATGCCAGAAGACAGCAAGCTGATTTGATCTGTAATAAATAAATAACTGTGTCTCTATAATAAACAATAAAATAAAGAAAAAACTGCGCTAATATGGAAATAGGTGCCAAGCTGCTACATACAAACAAACAAAGCCAGCAAAATGATAAACAGAAAATGTAGCGCTAACAAACTCAAAAATATATAGTACCAGGTGAGGTAACAACTCTCATGGTGTAAGAGCATATATGTAGACCATTGGCATGGATGAAAGTAGCTCAAACAGTGCTCAATATACAAAAAAAGTTTTAAAGTCTATATTTTAAAGATGAGTGAACATCAATGGGGTGATTGGTGCAGGAAAACAGGTGAGCTGCTATCCAGTAATTAAGATGCAACAGGTGTACAAGTTGTCTGTAGAACCCCGTGAAGATCACAATCACATCAAGGTATGAAATGGGTAAAACACGCTTACCAGATGGTGTTGGACTCTACTACTATACAGCAAAGAGTCAGCCAGACATTGTGGTCTTTGGAAGCCGGGACCACTGAAAACCGGACTCAGACCATGAGCAGGACTGGAACTCCAATGGAATGGACAACAGGAACCAGCAGTGCTTGAGTGGTGTATTGCGTCAATGCCACAGGCTCTGAGTACGATCTTTGGACCATCGATCAGGAGATGCAGGCAGAGGACATAGCTAAAGCTCCAAAGAAGCCATTGGATGGATGATATAAAATGGAAAAAAGGAACTCCAATAGTGCAGGTCAATTAAAACCAAAAAGGTTTATTTATAAAAGTCATAAATATGACAAGGATAAAAGTGATCACGTTCAAGGGTAGCAATGTGGGGTGCTCAATAGCAATACCCGACGCGTTTCGGCTAAGTAAGCCTTCAACAGGGGCAATGTTGAAGGCTTACTTAGCCGAAAATAAAGAAAACTCTTTGAATGAGAAGGTGTGTCCAAACTTTTGGTCTGTAATATATATATATATATATATATATATATATATATATATATATATATATATATATATATATATATATATATATATATGCCATTACCTGCTTAGAATGATTTTTTATAACTCTAAATTAAGCATTGGAACAAATCAAATTTGTTTTTGTAGCCTCCAATTACTCTCTGAAGCTGGGTTCACACTGTGTGCGAACGTGGCTCACAGCAGGGGTCCGATGCGTTCCCATTCTCCGTTCAGGGGCAAATCAGGCCCATTATTTGCCTGAAATCGGACCTAAAATGGAGCCAAAGATGCACAGGACCCTTGTGCAAGGCACTCCACGGTTGCCCCGGAGATGTGTGAACTGTCCAATGCGAATTGGATTTGGGGAAACCCGCATCCAATTTGCATTCGTGTGAACCCAGCCTCAAACAGGAGCTAGCTGAGAGTGTCAGAACACCTGGCTGTACTGCAGTCTTTTCACATGAGTGTAATTTGTTTTTTACAAAAGCTGATAAAGAAAAGTATGAAAACAGAATCCTATTACATGAGCATGTAAGCACTTTTGTTTTGTTTTTTTATTAAAAAATATTATTCTAGTATACAAAGAGCTTTGTTTATAATTTATATAGTTAGAGATCCCCAAAAAAGTGATAAAATAAATAATTTTAGGAGCCAATTTCAAGTTTAGAGCACTAGGTAAAACATATATTTCATGTATAAAACACTACCTCATGTCTCAGCTATATTCAGTACACATTCGTAGTATACATGAGAAGTCTTTGTGGAATAAGGTATGAAGAGAACGTTTGCCCTCTGGGGTTTAATACCGAATAACTAGCAATCCCCGTGCTTCAGACATATCAGTGATTTTTTTTTTTCAATCCCAAGTCAGAGTTAATCAATTTTCAGCATTAAAGACAACATTTTATCAGAAAGCTAATATAATTTTTCAATACATTTACATTTATTCGTCAAATACAGTGACACATGTAAAAACGTACCAAGATAAGTTAATATAAGCTGAACAGCAGGTATTCAAATGTTTGCTGTTTAGAATGGACAAAGAATTTTTCCAGGGTTTTCACTCTGTAGCAACCTGAAACCGATATTGCTCTTTAATTCAATCTCACCGTGAGGTAGCCAGCACCAAACCTACTGCTAGTGTCTGTTTGTGCCTGTAAAAAACGGTTTAAAGTATGTAGATTGGGAATTGGGGTTGGCACAGAAAACAGTAGCACATTTGCTGGTACAAGAAAGATAAATTAACAAATTACAAATTAAATTGTTAGTGCATAACATGCATTATTCCAGGCAGGCATGTACTGGCCATTGGGACTACCAGGATTTTCCCGGTGGGCAGATGGCTCAGTAGGCCGGTTTCAGCATCAGCCTGTCAAAGTAATGGCTGTGTGTCATCCGCATTGCTCATCACCTCATAACAGGGCTCAGCCTCAGCACTGCTGCCTTGCTTAAAGGCAGCCAATGGCTGTGCAGCAATGCCAGTTACTGAAATTCCAGCCAATGTGTCAGGTCACCTGTGGCCAGGCGACAAGTTCACCCCACTAGGGTCGGGGATGCACCACAGGGTAGTAACCCCTATAGCCCACTGCTGCGAACAGAGAGGAAGCGTGAGTCCAAGATTCCCCAGGGCGCGGAGTCTAAGACCCAGCTTGGTGTTCACCAGAGCCTCTGGTGGTGAGGATGGCCATCACTGCAGCTGGATACAGGTCGCGACCCCTGGAAGCCCCTAGGTCACGCTCCGCAGGGAGAGAGGGGAAGCAGCAACCAGGACAAGCGATAGTGATGGGTAAGCCGAGGTCAGGGCAACAGGCAGACAAGGGTAACCGAGGGACAGGCAAAAAGTCAGGGAAACCGGCAAGCAGAAGTAGTTAGATACGAGCCAAAATCGGTGCACAGGAAGGTAAACTTAGCACACAGCAGACAGGAACTCAAGCTACAAAGGTTGAACAGCAAAGCAGACTAGCAGTGCAGTGGTTAATATAGGCTTCCTGGGATGGCCTGGGGTGGAGCCATACAGGGAGGAAGGTGAAAAAAGACAGCCAGGAAGAGAGTCAGGCCTCTAATGAACACATGGAGACAGGTAAGCTGCCAGACTTTATTGCATATCCATGACAGTACCCTCCCTCTTATGGCCCATCCCCCTCCCAGCCTGGACCCAGGCCTAAAGGGAAATCCCAGATGAAACTTCCTCAACAGACGAGGTGAAAAGACCTCAGGTGCAGCGATCCAAGATGCCTCCTCAGGACCAAACCCTCTCCAATGCACAAGATACTGAAGAATGCCTCTGCAGAGACGAGAATCCAGAACATTGACCAGAACAGAAGTAGAGAGAGGATGAGAGGATTTATTGAGGACCAAAGGCCTTTTGGGAATAAGCAAGGGCATGAGAGGATCAACAGGAATCTGAGGGGGGTTCCCCAGACCCCTAAAGATGAACTGGGGATCTAGCACAGGACCATCAGACTGGACAGAGGTCAGAGGAACCCTGAGGTCAGGTTGGTTAGAAGGTGACAAGACACAGGAGTCAAGCTGGATAGCAGAAAAACCAGCAGAATGCAGAGAGCCCTGAAAACAAGGTTGAAAACCCCACCTGGCCGAATGAGGCAGTCTATCCAAAGGATGGATTGAGCCCCCTAGACAGGTTTGAATGGACGAAATAGTACTGGGATGAGGCGAGGTTGCAGAAGGTCCTGAACAAGAAAAGGAAGGAAGCTCACTGGACATGGGCTGGACTGGCATAACTGATGCAGAGGCTGAGTGAATAGCATAGTCAGGTGTAGCAACTACCCAAATTGCATCACAAGGCGTAGCGACTGCAGAACTTGCAGACCAGTTAGTCTGGCTGTGCATTTTTGGGACAGACAAAGGTAACCTGTTATGCAAACTGGAGTGAATGATCGGCTCAGGTTCATAGGTGGGCTGCTCATCCAGAGTGCCACATGGGCTAGAGAGTGCATTAACCTGCCTTTTGCAGGACACATCCTGGAAATTACTACATACAGTAGGAAGAGCAAAAGATACTGGGATAGTGGCAACAGGAAGTTTCTCTTTTGGGACACCCTTGGGTAGGCAGGATGAGGAACAGCAGGAACCCCAAGCCAGGGTCTGTCCAGTAGTCCAGTCAACATGTGGAGAATGGAGCCATAACCAAGGGCGTCCCAGAACAATGGGGGTTAAGGCCTTAAGTAAGACAAGGAAGGATATCCACTCCTGGTGAAGTGTCCCTACCAACATCTTAACAGGGAGTGTCTGGAAGCGAAAAGGACCCCACAGGAGAACAGTGCCATCAAACGCCAAGACCACCAATGGCGTGGTGAGGGGCTAAAGGGTCTCATGGACAATGCGATTTCCCAGTCCATGAAATTGCCAGCGGCTCCGGAATCCAGATATGCCGAGACCGAATGAGAAGAAGCACCAAGATGAAGGGACACAGCAAGAAGAAGACAAGAAGGTGAAGGTGATATTTCTGGGTCCAATACTCCACTTTCCAGATGTATTGGACCAGAACGTTTTTCTGGACAAAGAGATGAAGTGTCTTGAAAATGACATTTGCCCCCACAGTAGAGACACGGGCCTAGAGTTCTGCGCCTAGCACGTTCCTCAGGGGATAGCCTGGTCCGACCCAGCTGCATGGGTTCCTCAGCTGGCAGGAGATGCTCCACGAGTCGAAGAGAGGGGAGCTCAGGCTGACTAAGGACCAAGGAATGCTGGCGTTGCTTTTCTGGTTACACAAGGAGATCACTCCGTCCAGATCAGTGGGAATGGTTCTTCCGGCTAATTCATCCTTCACTCTATCAGAAAGGCCATGCAAAAAGGTTGCGACTAAGGCCTCATTGTTCCAGCTCAATTCAGCTGAGAGGATACGTAACTGAAGAGCATATTGTCCCACTGAACGGGATTCTTGGCGGAGACGTAAAAGGGCGCTGGCCGCTGAAGAGACACAAGCCGGTTCTTCCAAGATATTCCGAAAAAGTTTAAAAAAAACACACAGGCTAGAAACCACTGGATCATTCAATTCCCACACAGGGGCTGCCCAGGCTAAAGCTTCACCGGAGAGGAGGGAAATGATTTAGGCTATCTTAGCCCGATCAGATAGAAAGATTGGCTAAGGAATCCTCTGCAGGACTTAGAGTCCCCAGAGAAACGGGACGGAGCTGGCAGTTGTAGTGAATGCGACTCTGCGACTGGTGTGATAGGCTCAGCCGCTGGATGTACTTGGGGTTGCTGATCCGGGGTTCCCAAAGAGGTCTGAAGCTGATCAAAGCGGGAAGCCAGATCCTGTAAGAAACGCATGACCTGAGTCTGATTAGCTTCATGCGTCTCGAGTCTGTGAACAATGCCCTGTAATGGATCGTCTGCAGGGCGCGGCACTTCGGCCGGGTTCATGGCTGTTCAAACTGTCAGGTCATCTGTGGCCAGGTGACAAGTGCACCCCGTTAGGGTCAGGGATGCACCATAGGGTAGTGAACCCTATAGCCCACTGCTGCAAACAGAGAGGAAGCGTGAGCACAAGATTGTGATGTGATAAGGAAGGAGGAGAAAAATACAGAGGAGAATACGTGAAATAATAAAAGAGATGAGAGAGAGATACACACGATTGGAAATTCCGACAAGAAAAGTCAGATGTGAGCTTTTGGATGGAAATTCTGACCGTGTGTATGCTCCATCACACTTTTGCTGTCGGAATTTCCTCCAACAAACGATTGCGAGCAGGTTCTCTATTTTTCAAACAGAAAAAATTCCTATCAGAAATTCCACTCGTCTGTATGCAATTGCGACGCACAAAAAAATTCTCATACTCAAGCAGAAGAGCCAAACTGCCTATTGAACTTCATTGATCTCGGCTCGTCATACATCTTGTACATCACCGCGTTCTTGGCGGTCGGAATTTCAGACAAGATTTGTGTGACCGTGTGTATGCAACACAAGTTTGATCCAACATTCCATCAGAAAAAAATCCACGTTTTTCTTGTCGGAATTTCCGATCGTGTGTACTGGGCATTAGAGTATATTTTTAGTTAACACATTTTCATTCAGAAAAATAAAAGTTGTAAAACGTGGAGGACAGATATATGTTCTGTCCTATGCCTAATACCTTTTATACACATGTCATTCTAAAGGTGTCTGTAATGTTGGAATGCATCTTGTTCTCTAAATAAATCGTTTTAAAAAAAAACCTTACGGTGGAATGTTTTTACTTATTTTTTCATGCAATTGTGTATAGTTTATATACTGTTTTTGTGCATATTTGCAAAATTAAAGTCTGAATGAAGTCCAGGGACAAATTGTTGTCCCAGTCCAGCCCTGATTCCAGGCAAATGCCTTTCTAATTGGCACCTAATTGGCACCTGAAAGGAAACTATATATTTCTGCACATTGTTTACATTACAGAACCCAAAGTTGAAATAAATATTGTAAACATGTGCACTATAATGCACTGTCCACTTATTTAATAGTGGACCATATTGCCATGCAGAAAACACCTGTAGAGAAAAGTTAAAAATATAAATACAATATGGCATCCGCCCATGGTGCCTAGGGTTCAGAGCAGAGAGCCGGCATGCAAACAGCCCTTCTTATTCTCTGTCTTGTTTTCTTATGCCGCGTACACACGATCAGAATTCCATCGGAGAAAAATAGAACATGTGCTATATCTAAAATCCGATGGAATTCATCGGAATTTCAGATGAAAAAACTCAGATGGGGCTACACACGATCCGAATATCCGATGGAAAAGGTGTGTACAAGGCATAACATCTCACATGACCGGAGGGGAAGAGGAACTTGGACTGCCTGAACAAATCTATGTGAGTCTTATTCCTGGTTCTCACATTTCATATACATTTATTCAGGGTATGCCCTCTTTTAGGCGTACTGACCAGCTTGACCAGGGCACACCTCAGCTCTTGGTAGTTACGGTTATTGCATTTGAAGACTCTGGCTAATTGGATTCTATTTAATTTGAACACAGATGCACCATACAAAATCACAAATCATTTGGAATACCAGTCACATGATTGGTGGAAGTAATTTAACAAACTCTTCAACAGTCATGAAGTATGTTTTACTCTGCCAATGAGAGATAAGT
The DNA here is from genome assembly GCF_905171775.1 of Rana temporaria. Classification (NCBI taxonomy): domain Eukaryota; kingdom Metazoa; phylum Chordata; class Amphibia; order Anura; family Ranidae; genus Rana; species Rana temporaria. Next base: position 167,925,914 of record NC_053491.1, read on the forward strand.
TGTGAAAGTGTATGTCAAAAGCAATCATTTTGAAAACACAATTTAAGAGAAGACATGCAAGAAATCTACTTCTTTTAGCTAACATTCTTTGCAGCAAATGCCGTTAACCAACACATACATTTGTTGCCACAGGCGCAATTATGTCAGCTTTCACATATAATTTTAACACGTTTATCATTGGTTTATCTGTAACCATTGTGCATGCATCCACGTTTCTGCTGCTGATTTTTCAAAACTGCGCATATCTATCAATCTGATAGTAAATCAGCCCCTATATTTTTACACGAGTATAACCTAGAGGAAAAACAAAAGCAGCAGTCTGGCAACTTTGTACCACAGTATGGTAACTTGCAAAGGTAAAAACAAAAGGGGTTTGGATTTTATTGAAGAATTTAAATGTTAAAATTAAAAAGATAGTGCACATGGAACAGGGACATTGTAATTTGGTTATTTTTAATATGGGGGAATGGTGTGTAAGGTATTTGGGGTGTATTCTTCTACAAACAGGAGAGAATTTTTTTTTTTAATAAGTTAAGATGATTTTTAGAGATTAAAGAACCAACTGTGGAGGTGAAAAATGTAGCTGTATTTTTAAAGAATAAATTCACCTTTTGGAACATCTTACATGTTCCACCAATATTTAGGATGGAGCATGTAAGATGATCCAGCAGTTACAACCCCCCTCTCCTCCCCCCTCCCCATGGGCATCTTTTCTGGGCACCCGCTGTCACTGCTCAGCCCGCCCATGTCATTTATTCACAGTCATCTGTGAATGGGAAGCTACAAGTCCCAAAATCCTTTGCGGCTGTTAGCTTGTAGTGTCAATGAACTACCGTGAAGCTGTTGAGCACTCCGTGTGTATCTACCTGCACTATGAGGTACAAGCAGACAGATACACAGACGAGTCTGCAGATACACCGACTAGTCTGCATGGCACCTGCAATCTGCTGATCATGGGTGCAATGCTTTCCAGGTTCCTAGTAAACAAAAATAATAAATGCACATTTTTTTAATTTGCTTTTTTCAAATGCTTACATTTAAATCTGGAGATAGGTGTGGTGTTAAAAGTAGTGTAGAACAGTCTGGGAAGGTGTAGGGGGTCATTGTAAATACATTTTTGTTGAGGGATGCGTGGAGAGATGTTGGGTCATGTGTAGTGCAATCAATGTTTTCATACAAAGGCAACACAGAATGTGTGTTTATGTTCATATACGTGCAGGCAGAGCAAGCTCAAATTGTATTTCTTTATACATTTTTTGGTGGTGGGGGTTGTTTAAGTGTTTAGATGTAAATTACATTTTTTGCACTTTTTTTGCACTTAAAGCAGAGTTCCACCCTAAAATGGAACTTCCGCTATAAGGAAAGGCAACCCCCTGACATGCCACATTTGGCATGTCATTTTTTTGGGTGGAGCAGACACCCTCTTTTTTCCTCCCTGGGCACCACGGCGCCAGAAGAAAGGTCACCTCTCCCCCTCCCTCTCGTAATCATCTGGGACACGTCACAGGTCCCAGATGATTGCTCTGCCAATCACGGTGCGCAGCTCAGCTCGTGCATGCGCAGTGTGTGCCAGCTGTGAAGCCACAGCCGGACGCCCACAATAGTGATGCCGGTGCCCTGGAGAGGAGGGGGAGATGAGCGGTCCCCCGCATCGTTGGTCCCTGGAACAGGTGAGTGTCCCATTATTAAAAGTCAGCAGCTGCAGTATTTGTAGCTGCTGACTTTTAATATTTCTATTTTAGTAGGAACTCAACTCCGCTTTAACTTAATTTTTACCATATTGGGGACCATTTTGCTATGTTTCACCTGCCTCCCACTGAAGCTAATGGAATTCAGATCATGAAACTTCTTCTCTGACCACAGCAGCTGGGGGAAAGTGACAGCTGGACCCAGAAGGGACATAATGCACATCATTTCCATGTTTAGTCTAAAATCAGTCAGTAGATGTTAACTGATCTCTCTCCCCTCTACCCCAGAACCTGTCATACGGGAAACAAGAATTAGAGCAAAAGTATACAGTATAAAAAAACATTATTTTACCTTTTTTTGGTCATCAAGAGTGGAAACATTTAGGAGAGAAAAGGTGGTGAAAGGAAAAATAAATGGAGGAATAGGAGGGGTAAATACAAAAAGGTCTATTAGTTGTGAAGTATGTAAGCATGGTGTGAGGATTAATAGAAACAAGAGTTGTATAGAAGTATGTTGAGGTATGTGAGTTGAAGTGTACTAGGGTAATATACATTATACGAGCCTGATTTGTGGAAGCCTTTGTTCTTGTGTGCCATGGTTCTATATGAGGATTGAGGGGTGTAAAAAGATGTATGAGCTATGGGAGGGGACTAGGGAAGTGTGATCTGGGAGTAAGTACACTGGTGGAGCTTGAGGGGGTCATAGGGGTTGCAATGTGGGTCTGTGCCGCCTCCCTTTCACACATGGGTCAGCATCCCATCTACCAGTCAATCACGGGCAGGTGAAGGGTAGCCTGGATTTCTTCCTTGCTGACCCCTGGAACCTGGGCAGGAGGGGAAGAGTGGCATTTACTGGAACTGATTCCCCCTAGTTTCCTCCTGAAGCAGCTGAAAGCCTGCTTCTCCTCTTCTCCCTTCTACCGCTATTTAGCTGCTGTAGGATGAAAATACAAAGGATCGGTTCCAGCTAATGCTGTCTCTCCTGTCCAGGTTCCTCTTCCTTTTTTTGCCCAGAGCACCCAGTGTCCCACCCCTCCGCAGTGCTGCTGGCTTCCTCTCCTCTTCTCTCCCGCTGGCTGCTGTAGGACAGAACATCCTTTCAGTATGGAGAGTGAGAGAAAAAGCCAGTAAATATGTCATTTACTGACCCCTTTTTTTCCAGAATGAACACAGTGAGTGAGTACTGATCGCCCACTGTGTTCATTCATAACTGAAGCATTATAAACTGTGTTTATTATGCTTCAGTTTGTGAATGAACAGGGAGATTGTACAGAGCTCTTCCTGTTCTTTCATTCTGTACAGCTGAGACTGCAGAGATGGAGATTAAGAAGTGTGTCCTCTTATACCCAAACCGAATAAAGATCACAGGGACTGTGCGAATTTCCGCCCTATATCATTAATTAATGTTGACCTCAAAATTATGACAAATCTATTAGTCACTCGCATGAACTCATTCTTATCAAAATATATCAACCCGGACCAGGTAAGCCCCAGACCAGACCAGATGCATCATCGACATTATATCTGCATTGAATTCGGGCTGGGATGGTGGCAGACAGAGGGGGGTGTTGTTGGTCTCACTAGACCTACATAAGGCTTTTGATTCCTTATCCTGGGACTTTTCTTTGTCCTGAAACGATACAGGTTTGGCACGAACTTCTAAACGACTCTTAAAATAATATATAGCACTCCCATGGCACACCTCATAGTCAAGGGTTACCAGTCACAAAACATACATATATGTAGAGGGACCCGTCAGGGGTGCCCCCTTTCCCCCTTATTGTTTATTTTGGCACTGGAACCGCTGGCCATCAAAATTCGTGAACACCCGGATATACAGGGGGTTAAGTGTGGAAACCACGAACATAAGTGTGCGTTGTTCGCAGATGATATTCTGATGCTTCTCTCCTCCCCAGTCACCTCATTGCCTAACCTAAAAATAGTATAACGACATTTCACGACATTTACAGGCTTACGAGTGAATCATTCTAAATCCCAGTCACTCAATGTTTCCTTACAACCACACATAGTTCAAGCTCTACGAAGCTCCTTCCCCTTTAAATGGCAAAATGAGGCCTTACCATAATTGGGTATTTATCTGACCCCCACCCTCACCACGCTATATACACAAAATTATCCCCCACTATTTCAAAAACTATTAGAGGATCTCAAAAGATCGTCAAATAATCCTCCTTCATGGTTCGGTTGATTGTATTCGGTTAAAATGACCGTTTTACCAAAAGTACTATACTTGTTTAGGACCCTTCCTATAGCAATAGAAAGATCAGATCTTAAGAAGTTTCAGGCAAAATTGATGGACTATATATGGGGTCACAAAAGACCTAGGGTGAATAGACGAACATTGTACACACCGAAATTGGGTGGAGGCCTAGGAATGCCTGATCTGATTAAGTATTACCAAGCGGCACAATTGTCCCAATTGATCCGATTCTACACACGTCAGTCCAGACCACTCTGGATGACGTTGGAGTCCTCCCAATACCCAAATAGAGAGATTAGCCACTTAATGTGGATGAAAGGGAAAGATAGACCGACAATCTTGTGCCCAACTCTATCCTTTTCTCGAAATTTATGGGATCGAATGGTAACCACCTATGGATTTAAATCCCTACATACCCCATTGGCTCAATTGTTTTGCAATCCCTCATTCCCCCCGGGTCTTCACCCCCATGATTTACATGGTGGACTAATAAAGGCTTGCTACGAATAGCGGATCTCTGTGACCACAGAGGTGTTTTGTCGAAATTGACCCTCCAGGAAAAATATCATCTCTCAAATTTGGAAATCTTCCACTACCATCAGATAGCGCACTTCTTGGCGACACTGAATCACATCTCTGACCTAACCACATTAACCTCAATGGAAAACCTCTGTAGGACTTTTGACAAACACACTGGCCACATATAAAAGATCTATGGTATTCTATACTTTGACAACAGAAGAGTGGAGTACAATGGTACACTGCACATCCAAATCTTAAATGAATACCTCTCTGATAGAGACAAACTATAAAGTTTTGATGCAGTGGTATATGGTCCCAGCGTGGGTAGCAACTTTTGTCCGGGGGCCTCCCCACAGTGCTTTAGTGGATGTAACACAGACACACTTGGTGAACGTGCCCGAAAGTGAGAAGGCTCTGGGTACGCACATATAATTTTATATACTCTTTGACCCAAGTGAACCTCATTAAACCCCACAATCCCTTTTTACTTACTGAAAGCTAAACTATCATGGATAATGGTGAATGAACGCCTCTCGGCAATTTTACAGGATAAGGTTGAGTGGTTCAACAAAGTATGGGACCCCTGGATCACTTATCTCACAATTACATAACAAGATGAGAATGGCTCTGGAGCACCTTCCTCCGGGGCGGGAGTGCACTCCCCCTTCCTTACCCTCTATTATTCTTTCTGATGTTTCTGACTCTACCGCTTTTCTCTTTCTTTTTCATGGATATTTAAACCACTAATGAACCCTGAGATCACGTGGAAGTTCAGTTTGTGGGTTGCCAGTTTGGTTTGGACTGGACCCTAGTAGGTGAGAACGATGCTACAGTATATTAAAACTTTAGGGGGTAATCCACAAAGCTCCGGCGTAACTTAATTTTTTCCATTTAAGTTACACTGCCTTAAAATTTCTACCTAAGTGACCGATCCACAAAGCACTTACCTAGAAATTTTTGGCTGTGTAACTAAAATTCCGCCGGCGCAAGGCATTCCTATTTTCATGGGGGCGACTCCCATTTAAATTAGGCGCGCTCCCGCGCCGGCCGTACTGCGCATGCTCGTGACGTCATTTTCCCGACGTGCATAGCGCAAAATTACGTTACGCCGAGCTTTGTGGATTGCGACGGGTCAATAAAGTTGCGTCTGGAAAAAAAAAAGATACGGCGCGAAAAAAAAAATTCAAAATAAAAAAAAAATTGCATCGCTGGACAGAAAGGTCTGTTTTTACAAGGTGTAAACAGTTTACACTTTGTAAAAACAGCCCTAATTTTGCGTTTGCAAACTAAAACTTACGGAGAAAAAACGAAGCTGAAAAGCTTTGTGGATCTCCGTAAGTGCTAATTTGCATACCCGAGGCGGTATTTCGACACAACATGCCCCCAGCGGCGGATGCGGTACTGCATCCTAAGATCTGGCAGTGTAAGTCCCTTACACATGCCGGATCTTCTGCCTAACTATGGAAAACTGATTCTGTGGATCAATTCCATAGTTAGAAACAGGGATACGACGGCGTAACAGCAGTTACGCCGGCGTATCCCTTTTGAGGATCTGGCCCTTAGTGCATATAGGTTTAACAGTCATGTACCTGAACTTTAAACGACTTGTTAATGTACGACTATTTCTTATTGCAATGGCAAATGCTGTTATTGTATTTGTCAAAAAATTTGAATAAAAATCATTGGAAACGAGAAGTGTGTCCTCATTCTCTTTTCTCTGTCTCAAAAGTAAGTAATGAGAGTGTCAGACCCCGGATATTTAACCAAAGCTCCCCAACAGGGCTGCTAAAAATTTTTAGTAATAGAAAAGATTACAATTATAATAATATTGTAAAAATTGTATAATAGAAAATAATAATAAAAAAATACCAACATCATCCACTGCCCTGCTGACATCATTGACTGCCCTACTGACACCAACCTCTGCCCTATTGACACCATTCCCTGCTCTACTGACACCATTCTCTGTCCTACAGACAAAGTCCACTGCCCTACTGACACTGTCCACTGCCCTACTGACACCAACTTCTGCCCTACTGACACATACACTGCTTTTCTGACACCGTCCACTAACTACTGACACCGCCCACTGCTCTTCTGGAACCATCCACTGCACTACTGACACCATACACTGCTCTATTGACACCACCCTCTGCCCTGCTGACATCGTCCACACATTGTGCACTACTCTACTGACTGACACTTTTAAGGTAGACTAAGTTTACACCTTTACAGTTACATTTCTGTTATATTATATTTTATTAAGTACATTTTCGTTACTATTTAGTTAGGTCTAGCTAGATAATTTACTTTAAAAAAAAGTGGCCTGCCGAACCCCAGTGATCTTTTTTATGTTGTTCAGGTACATCTCCTCATCTCAAAGTTTGCCTACCCCTGTTTTACACTGTGTGTCACTGGAGGAAAAATGCTTGTCTTGTCACCCTGGGTGGGTAATTCAGTAAACTCAGAGGGCCCTGGCTGCCCTGGTACCTTTGCAGTTCATTGAGATATATGAGCTGTGTGCTACAAAGGCCAATGGTACTTGTAGTTCATTAATTCAAAAGAAACAGTGAACGAATTAAGTGGCTGTGTGGGCAGAGTCCTGCACAGCTGCTCTGTTTTCAGATTATGGCAGCAGGTTCAGGGAGAAGATCCTCCATCCGGTTTCACAGAGCAGGGGGTGCTGATGACAGGATATGGGTTTAAAAGGAAACACGCTTCTAAAGGTGAACATAGCCTTAACGTTTTTTTTTATTTTAAACAAAATTAAAATCAGCAAATATACAAAATGTCCTTGGAATATCAGAAAGGTGTGTAACTGTGTCACAGAGATATGTTTCTCATCAATTTCTAACAAGAAAGTAGAAAGTAATAGGAGAGAAGCATTGATAGAAGAAAGTTAGTGTACTTCAGAGCAACATTTTTTTTTTTTTTGGCAGAGGTCAACAGTTCTTTTTTGTTTCTTCATTACAATTAGTATAGGATACACAAAAAGCAAAGGCATATTTAACTTTCAACAAAGAACAGTCATGAAAAACAACATCTCTCATTTCTTCTCTATTCTAGCATTTGCTGTTACTGCTCTAGAGGGATTTCACTTCTTTATTTGCTTGTGCATTGATGGTCTATTTAAGATGTACTGAAGATAAAAAGCAAGTTTATCCATTTTAATATTCTAGCCTGAGTCAGCACATGCAGCTTTTCTTTTTACTTTTTATGTTTGTATAGTTCAGCACAAGAAAGCATTCTCAGGACAGAAAGGTTTTAAAAGTTCTAATCTGAAAAAAAAAAACATATTTATACTTCTTTTTTCTGAGAATAATAAAATAAATAATGTGAAAGCCATTTAAGACTACCTGTCGTGAAAGAACTGGCTGCAATTTCTGTACTCCTTCTCAAAATAGTTTCTTGACCTTTGTGCTTCCATCTTGGTGTTTGGCTTTGGTATGCAGATCAGAAAGTCTTCGGTGAGGCTGGGTTCACACTGCCGTATAGAGCAACTCACAGCAGGGGTCTGGTGCATCCCTGTTCACCGTTTCAGGCCGAATTTGGGTCCGAAAATCAGACCTGAAATGGACCAGAAGATGCACTGGCTCCATAGAGAGACGGTCACAATCTCCTGACATGCAAATTGGATGCAGGAAAAACCTAAGTCCTACCCCATCAATGGTTTGAGTCTCCTACAACCTATGGTTCCAGGGATACGGGGCTCCTTGCACACCACGTCAGAAGCTGCATACAGAGTGGCATAGGCGTGCACACGGGGTGTGCCGGGTGTGCCTGGGCACACCCTAATCCCATGCTGTCTCCCATTCACTGTCAAATGTTCAATTCCAAGCAGTGTGTGGACCGCGCTGCCTGTGAATCACTTTCACATACAGCAGATCTGATCGTGAGGAGAGAGCCGCTCACTGTGTGTAAAACTTCTTGCAGGGTAGAGAGGAGCTGTCAAAGTGATTTCGGGGGTGGGCGGGCCAAACAGCCATCAAACACCAGCCAATAGGCTGCTCCACTACCTCCTTAGCCAATAGGAACATGGTGTACACGCCCCCCTTCCCCCGCGCGGCTTCTTTGAATACAGAGCAGGAGAAGATTGCCGACAGCTGGAGGAGAGGGAGGGGGATGCAGCATACAGTGTGGGATGGACTTCAGGCTGATGCAAGGTAAGTTAAATGTCGTTTTATCATTATCAGTGCTTTCTCTGGTGAGGGGGAGGCTGTGATTCCTCTAACAGAGCTCCTGTCTCTGAGGCTGTTAGATGGTGTTTCTGTGTGTGTGAGATATGCACTTCTCCTGGGGGGAAGCATGGTCTGAACTTCTCCCCTAATCTCTGCTACATCTCCCTACTGACTGCCTGCCCATCAATACACAGGCTAACCCTCCACTCCTGTATTACCACTAAATGTGTCTGTATACTGCTGGGGAACTACAAGTCCCAGCATGCCAGGAGATGGGGGCAGCAGAGTGTTCAATTACGCTGATTTCTAGATAAAAATTGTGTAGAATGTGTGTGTATGCTTAGAGTGTGTGTATATATATATATATATATATATATATATGCTTAATGTGTTGTGTGTATATGCTTAATGTGTGTGTATGTATGTATATGCTTAGAGAGTGTGTGTGTGTGTGTGTGTGTGTATATATGCTTAGTGTGTGTGTATGTATATGCTTAGTGTGTGTATGTGTGGTCTGTCTACTGTGCCTGTGTGTCTGTATACGGTGCGTGTGTGTCCATGGCTGTATACTGGGTTTGTATACTGTGACTGTATACTGTGTGTCTGTATTTTGTGTCTTTATTCTGGGTTTGTATACTATGTCTGTATACAGTGTGTGTGTCCCCGTATACTGTGTCTGTATACTGTGTGTCCGTGTGTGTGTGTGTCCGTGTTTGTATATTGTGTTTGTATATTGTGTCTGTCCGTGTCTGTACCCACATACTCTGTACATTACACTGTACATAGACCTAACCAATGTGTTGTCTCAACAGTTGCTGGTTTTAATTAAAAGGATTGTAAAATCTTGTTTTTTTATTTATTTTTATAACTTCAGCTCCAGGCCATTTTGCTGGACAATGACCGGGCCACTTTTTGCGATTCGGCACTGCGTCGCTTTAACTGACATTTGCGGTGGTGCGACGTGGCTCCCAAACAAAATTGGCATCCTTTTTTCCCCCACAAATAGAGATTTCTTTTGGCGGTATTTGATCACCTCTGCGGTTTTTATTTTTTGTGCTATAAACAAAAATAGAGCAACTATTTTGAAAAAAAATGCAATGTTTTACTTTTTGCTATAATATCCCCAAAAATATGTATAAAAAAATATTTTTCCTCAGTTTAGGCTGATACGTATTCTTCTACATATTTTTCGTAAAAAAAAAAAAAAATCGCAAAAAGTGTTTATTGATTGGTTTGCGCAAAAGTTATAGCGTCTACAAAATAGGGGGTCGTTTTATGGCATTTTTATTAATATTTTTTTTTACTAGTAATGGTGGTGATCAGTGATTTTTATCGGTACTGCGACCTTATGGCGGACACATCCAACACTTTTGACACATTTTGGGGACCATTGGCATTTTTATAACGATCAGTGCTATAAAAATGCATTGATTACTGTAAAAATGTCACTGACAGGGAAGGGGTTAACACTAGGGGGCGATCAAGGGGTTAATTATGTTCCCTCATTATGTTCTAACTGAAGGGGGGGTGGGACTGACTAGGGGAAATGACAGATCACTGTTCATACTTTGTATGTAATTTGATCAGTCATTTCTCCCCCTGAAAGAACCGGGAGCAGTGTGTTCACACACACAGCTCCCGGTTCTCGCTCTGTCACAGGCGATCGTGTGTGCCCCTAGTGGCCGCAATGCAAAATCACGTTGGATCATGTTATATTACGTGATTTTGCGCAGCCGAGCAGACCTGCCGCCGTAAAACTACGGTGGGTGGTCGGCAAGCGGTTAAACAAGCATGTCATACTTACTTCATCTGTGCAGTTGGTTTTGCACAGATCAGCCCAGATCCTCCTCGGGTCCCTCTTCGCTGCTCCTGGCCCCTCCCTCCTATCAAGTGCCCCCGCAGCATGCAGCTTGCTGGGGGGGCCCCATAATCTCCAATTGCCCGGGGGCCCCCATGAGTTGTCAGTCCGACCCTGTTTGGGAGCATGAAATTGTCCAAAATGTCTTGGTATACTGACGCCTAAGAGGCCAAGCCCAACCCCTGAAAAACAACCCCCCCACCATAATCCACCTCCACAAAATGATTTGGACCAGTGCACAAAGCAAGGTCCATATAGACATGGATGAGTGAGTTTGGGGTGGAGGAACTTGACTGTCCTGCACAGAGTCCTGACCTCAACCTGATAGAACACCTTTGGGATGAATTAAAGTGGGGACTGTGAGCCAGGCCTTCTCATCCAACATCAGTGCCTGACCTCACAAATGCTCTTCTAGAAGAATAGTCAAACATTCCCATAGACACCCCTAAACCTTGTGGACGGCCTTCCCAGAAGAGTTGAATCTGTTATAGGTGCAAAGGTTGAGCCAACTCAATATTGAACCCTACAGACTAAGACTCGGATGCCATTAAAGTTTGCATGTGTGTTTTACCTCTGGGGTGCACACCCTAATGCAATAGGCTGCGCACGCCTATGCAGAGCGGCCAGTTCAAATACAAGCTGGCACACACTGTTTGCAGCAAACTGAGAAGTTGAGCTCACAGTGCCTATCCTTACTTCTTGTCAGAGGCACTGAGCTCAATGGACAGCTTGGAGTCTTGGACTAATGGTAAAGTACCATTAGCCCCAGCTGTCCAATAAAAATGCTGCAGTGGAGTCACGCCTCTCTCTGCAGTGTCATAGAAGGAGCATGTGTCTAAAAGACACATGCTCCCTTCCAGTCCAGCCCTCTTAACTACAAGGAAAAAACATGGGTTTATGGGTATATGATTTAGCCACAATCCCATGTTTTTCTCACACTGTTAAAGTGGGACTTTAGTCATGTTTTCATCTTTCCATTTATTAAATCCTCTTCCCTTGTTGTTTTAGGTTTGGATAGTAAAGCATTTTTTTTCTACCAGTAATTACCTTATATAGCCCACTTCCTGTTTCTTGTCTGGTAAAAAGCCTAGGCTTATGACATCATGCACAGATCTCGCTCTCTTGCCAGGATGGGAGGGTGGGTGAGTCATAAGAGGGCCAATGAGAGCTGCAGAGCTAGAGGTGTGCCTCTATGTGTCTGTGTAAATCCAGTAAGTGAACAGGCAGCAGCTTCAGCTGCTCACAGTTAAAATGGTTGCAGCCAGACTCAGTGGAGGGAGATTTCTGCAGCATATTTGGAAAGTACAGAATCACAGTATATATAAAATAATATGCAAAGTGGTTGGAGGGAAACTTCGGAATGGCAATGATGTTTTTATTACAGATTGTGTTAGAAGACTGCAGTTCCTCTTTAAGAGGGAGAATAAGAATCTGCTGCTGTTGAATAGGGATGAGCTTCGAGTTTGAGTCGAAAATGAGCTAGACTCGAATATTGGCTGTTCACCAGTTCGGTGAACAGCAAACAATTTGGGGTGTTCGTGGCAAATTCGAAAAGCCGCGGAACACCCTGTAAAAGTCTATGGGAGAATTCGAAAGTTCTAATTTTAAAGGTTAATTTTCCCACATTTCACCAAAGGGAACAATGACAACAATGAGAAGTAATACATAAATAGAAATTATACCATTGTCCCAAAAATTTCCATACCTATCAATGTGTCATGAGAAAGCATATGAAGAGGGATGGAAGGGATGGGGTAAGGTGTATACAAGTAACAAAAAAACATCACAGAAAACATTTAAAAAAAACAAATACTAGCTTGATGTAAATAAATACAGTGATCAGCTCACTGCTGTGAGTAAAAAAAATTAAAATAAAACAGCAACAAAGTAAGGAGTTAAACAATAGAAAAAGTTTTCATAAAGTGAGTTCTAAACTGGTAAGACAAAAACAAGTTAGTTGGAAGTAAAGATATGAAAAAATTCCTCACATCAAAATAGTTAGGCCATAGAGTCCTCAGGAGTTGACGTAGGAGAAGAAAAACGACCACATCTTGATTGTCCCTGGCGACTTTTTTTTCCTTCAGTACCTGCTGATGATTTTCGCAGGGAATGGGTAACCATACGATTGTGCATTGCTTTGGTTGAGAGGGCATTCTAGAAGCTGGATGTTATGATGGCAGTGTCATGGTCTTACCTCTCTCCTATCTCCTTCGTTTGACATGTGCTGGCGGCCATCTTGGTTTCTGGGTCTCTTGTAGCCTCCCACCCTGCGGCTCCTCCTTCCCACTGGGAGGAGCTGGATGCCTGACTCATATATAGGAGGTCTGTGGCTTCAGTTCCTTGCTTGGTCCTCCTGTGTTCACATGCTTCTAAGACTGCTGCTGCTTCTGGTTCCGATCCTGGCTTCGTCTGACTTCCCTGCTGGTTCCTGATCCTGGCTTCGTCTGACTTCCCTGCTGGTTCCTGATCCTGGCTTCGTCTGACTTCCCTGCTGGTTCCTGATCCTGGCTTCGTCTGACTACCCTTCTGGTTCCTGACCTCTGGCTTCGCAAGACTCTGCTTCGGTTTCACCATCCGTTTGGACTTTTGCTTTACAGCTTGATTTTCAATAAAGCCTTCTTATTTTCACTTATCTCTTGTTGTACGTCTGGTTCATGGTTCCGTAACAGGCAGACATATTTAGATCCTTGGTATGTGAAGTGAACTAAAAATGGAAAGCCCCATTGATAGGTGATTTGATGTCGCTGTAAAACTTGAAGAAGTGGCTTCAAAGCCTAATGCTTAGAGATGGTGCGTTGAGATAGATCAGCAAAAAGTTGATAGCTATGTCCCTGAAAAATATATGAATGTATTGCTCTAACTGGAGCTAGAAGTTGTTTCTTGGTACAGAAATAGTGAAATTTGGTGATAATATCGCACAGTGGTCCATCAGCTTTGCAAGGTGTGAGGGCTTTAGGAACCCTGTCCATCTCCATTTGTTCGACTGGTATGGAAGGCTATAGTTCTTGAAATAGGGATGGCATAGTGGCTTGCAAATCAGTGACAGATTCAGTGACAGATATACAGATATTGGAACGCTGGGCCATATTTTCATAGTCTTCTAAACAAGATAAGCCTGGGTGTTATTTTCAAGTTCATCAACCCGCAGTTCAAGATTTGCAGTGCATTGGCCCAGTTCTCTGATTTCCCTAGTTATATAATCTGAGATCTGATTAAGGGCTTTGTGAAGCATTTTTTCTAATTGCCTCGAAACAGAAGCATTATCAGGGTCTGTAATAGATGTAAGTTGTGAAGTCTGTATAGATGAATCTGTGTCATATTCCCCCTTGTTGCCACAGATACTTTAGAGCGCTGAGAGGATTCACTGAGTGTGAGGTACAAGGGGGAGGGGATGCGGCTAGTGTCATTTTGGCTGAAGCCTGAGGCAGCAATTCTTTGTTGTTTTTTGGCTTCAATTTCAGGCGAGAACTCCCAAGAACATTAAGTGGCGGGGGTTATTAACAGACCGAGTAACAATATTTACCGTGTGAAGCTGAGCCGGGACACAGTATAATACAGCAGAAACATTCCTTCAGGAGCAGAGCTCTAAGCTGGCATGTCTGCTCAGTCCGCCCATGCGCCTCTTTTTTCTTTCTTCATATCATGCTGATAGTGACATGCTGCACTGCTACAGGCTCTGTGTAGCTCCAGTTTGTGAGTGCAAAACTATCAGGAGTAATATTAGTAAAATTCCATAGTTTTAATTGACTACACATAGGCCTCGTACACACGATAGGTTAACCAGAGGACAACGGTCTGATGGACCGTTTTCATCAGTCAAAACCAATCGTGTGTGGGCCCCATAGGTTATTTAACCGGTTAAAAAAAGCCAACTTGCTTTAAATTTAACCGATGGATTCCTAACCGATAGGTCAAAACCGATCGTTAGTAGGCACAACCATCGGTTAAAAATCCACGCATGCTCAGAATCAAGTCGACGCATGCTTGGAAGCATTGAACTTTGTTTTTTTCAGCACGTCGTTGTGTTTTACGTCACCGCGTTCTGACACAATCGTTTTTTTAACCGATGGTGTGTAGGCGCGACGGACCATCAGTGAGCTTCATCGGTTAACCGATGACAACGGTCCTTCAGACCGTTGTCATCGGATGGACTGATCGTGTGTACAAGGTTTTAGAGACTCACTTTGCACTTGGTGTTTCCTTTGAGATTCCTCTTGACATCAATGGGATTACCATTAAAAATATTGTGAACTTCAGAGGCTTGCAAAGTTTGACAAACCGCAGCAGATTTTTCAGAAGTGTGTTCATAGTGTTTTTAAATCTATCTCTGAAATTATTAATTATATTTACTAAAATACTCAACTTAATTTAGGTCCATGTACGGTATATATTAAATCAGTCTACAAATAACTCCTCTGGGCTGTGTAAACTAGCAATGTATTTTAGTTTCTCAATTGGTTCTTCTATGCAGTAAGTCCTATAGGGATGAGCCAAACACCCCAAAGTTCGGTTCGCACCAGAACATTCGAACAGGCAAAAAAATGTGTTTGAATACGTGAACACCGTTAACACCATGAAATATCAAAAGTGCTAATTTTAAAGGTTAATATGCAAGTTATTGTCATAACAAGTGTTTGGGGACCTGGGTCCTGCCCTAGGGAACAGGTATCAGTCCAACAAAAAGTTTTAAAAACTGCAGTTTTTTTCGGGAGAAGTGATTTTAATAATACTTAAAGTGATACAATAAAAGTGAACTATTACTTTAAATTTTGTACCTGGGGGTGTGTATAGTATGCCGGTAAAGTAGCGCATGTTTCCCGTGTTTAGAACTGTCCCTGCACAAAATGTAATTTCTAAAGGAAAAAAGTAATCTAAAAATACTTGCGGCTATAATGAATTGTCGGGTCCTGGCAATACAGATCAAAGTAATTGAAAAAAACAGCAGGGGTTCCCCCCAGTCTATTTTCCTGCAGACTGCCATAAGGGTCTGGTATGGTTTTTTGGTGGAATCCCACGCCATTTATTTTATTTTTTTGTGCGTGGTTTCCCTTAAAATGGTATGGATTTTTGGGGGAAACCCATGCCATTTAAAAAAAAATGGCGCAGGGTTCCCCTTAATATCCATACCAGACCTAAAGGGGCCTGATATGGAATTTGGGGGGGACCTCCACCCTTTTTTTTTGGTTCGGGGTTCCTCTTAATATTCATACCAGACCCAAAGGGCCTGATATGGGTTTGGAATGAATAATAAGTTGAACCCCGAACCAAAAAAAAAGCGTGGAGGTCCCCCCCAAATTCCATACCAGGCCCTTCAGGTCTGGTATGGATATTAAGGGGAACCCTTTTTTTTTTTAAATGGCATGGGTTTCCCCCAAAAATCCATACCATTTTAAGGGAAACCACGCACAAAAAAATAAAATAAATGGCGTGGGATTCCCCCCCCAAAAAAATACCAGACCCTTATGGCAGGCCGCAGGAAAAGAGGGGACGACGAGAGCACCCCCCTCCTGAACCGTACCAGGCCACATGCCCTCAACATGGGGAGGATGTCCCCATGTTGATGGGGACAATGGCCTCATCCCCACAACCCTTGCCCAGTGGTTGAGGGGGTCTGTGGGCGGGGGGCTTATCAAAATCTGGAAGCCCCCTTTAACGAAGGGGAACTCCAGATCCCGGCCCCCCCTATGTGAATTGTTAACGAGGTACCAATGTTCGAGTCAAACTCATGTTCGACTCGAACATAAAGCTCATCCCTAATGTCCTATAACTCCACAAACAGTGGAACCTGCAGTACAATTATAAAATGGAAAGTCCCACCTTCTTAAGAAAGCTCTTGAATAGAAGCAACTTTGGGGAAAGATAGCACAAGGCTGGTGCAGAGCACAAAATAAAAGGAAATTATGTGTTCTCACAAACATTACAACTTCAAAGGCATACCAAAAATCCATTTCTCTCAACTTGATTTTCACCTGACTTTATGGCATTATGATTTAAAACAATTCTGCTGGAGCTTTAAACCTTGAATCCACAAGATTCACCTTGAACCCATGGTAGCAAAAACTGAACCTCATCCCTATTCAAATTGTGCAGTGCTTTTTTGTGTTTTCTGTCTGTATTCTGGCTGTTATTTTGTTTATTTAAATTTCCACTTGCTAAAATTAGCATTTTTGTCTAAGGCCGTGTACACACGGTCGAACATGTCCGCTGAAACTGGTCCGCGGACCAGTTTCCGACCATGTGTACGGCCTAGCGGACAGGTTTCCAGCGGACAAAAGTTTCTTAGCAAGCTAAGAAACTTGTCCGCTGGAAACATGTCCGTCGGACATGTCCGATGGTTAGTACACCTAATCGGACATGTCCGCTGGTTATGACGTGTAAACAGCGTCCCGAAATCCTGTGCATGCGTCAAATTGATTTGACGCATGCGTGGAAGCATTGCACTTCCGTGTTTGAGAACGTCGGTGTCTTCTACGTCACTGCGTTCTCTGTCCTCTGGGATTTTGGTCTGATGGTGTGTACACACATCAGACCAAAAGTTCCCAGGAGACATGTCCGTTTTTATTGGACATGTCTCCTCGTGTGTACGGGGCCTCAAGCAGGGTTCACACTGCTACGACACGACAGCCGTCCTACTTTGGATCCGACCTTGAAGCCGACATACGTCCCTATTCAATGAACAGGGATCCAACTTGGATCACTGCCAATACCAGGCACTGTGTTTGATATGAATCTTGAGGGGGAACTCCACGCAAAATTTTAAATAAAAAACTGGCATGGGTTACCCCTCCAAGATCCCGACCCCACCCAATGTGAATGAGTATGGCATACATCGTACCCCTACCCATTCACCTGGGGGGAAAAAGTGTCAATAAAAAAAATACACTAGACAGGTTTTTAAAGTAATTTATTAGGCACCCCTAGGGGTCTTCTTCCGACTTTGGGGTTCTCTTCCGACTTCTCCGGCCTCTTCTCCTGCTCCCCGGTGTCTTCTCCATGCTCTCCGGTTCTTTTCCTGCTCTCCAGTGCCTTCTGCCTTCTGCCGGGCTCCTCCGCTATCTTCTGCAAGCTCTCATGCCCCGGGCGGTGACGTCATATGGCATGGGGTCACTGGGTGACATCACCCATGACCATGCCCCATGCCTATATAAGTCGTTGCACACTGCGCACACAGCATTATAGCGGGAGAGAGCGGCGTGTCAACGTCGGAAGAAGAGAAGAGGGAAGAAAAAAATAGAGAAGACCAGGCCACCGCTAGTAAGAGAGCTGGCAGAAGATAGCGGAGGAGCCTGGCAGAAGGCAGAAGGCACTAGACTAAAAAGACCCCCGAAGTCGGAAAAAGACCCCCGGAGCTGGCTAATAAATTACTTTAAAAACCTGTCTAGTGTGTTTTTTTGTATTGACACTTTTCCTCCAGGTAAATACTCCATACTCATTCACATAGGGTGGGGTGCCGGGTTCTGGAGGCCCCCTTATTAAAGGAGGCTCCCGGATTCCGATAAGCCTCCCACCTGCAGACCCCGACAACCAACAGCCAGGGTTGTCGGGAAGAGGCCCTTGTCCTCATCAACATGGGGACAAGGTGCTTTGGGGTAGGGGGGGCCACAGGGCGCCCCCCTGTCCCAAAGCACCCATCCCCATCTCGCATTCGGCCTGGTACAGTTTAGGGGGGTGCTCGCTCGTCCCCACCCCCTTTCCTGACCGGCCAGGCTGCGTGCTCGGATAAGGGTCTGATATGGAATTTGGGGGGACCCCACGCAATTTTTTCGGCATTGGGGTTCCACCTTAAAATCTATACCAGACCAAAGGGCCTGCCGGTTTTTTATTTAAAATTTGGCGTGGAGTTCCCCCTCAAGATTCGTACCAAACACAGTGCCTGGCGGGGATCCAAGTCGGATGCCTGCTCATTGCATGTCGGACATATGTTGGCTTCAAGTCACAGGGCAAAGTCTGATCCAAAGTAGTACAACTGTCGTGTCGTACCAGTGTGAACCCAGCCTAAGGCTGTACATAGCTTTAAATTTGAAAGCTGCTCTTAAAATTATTGATGTAGGACTCAGTAGAAGTTAAGTTGGAGGTGGCAGCCTATTGAAATGCAAAGGTAGTCTATTTCCTCTAGAAAAGTACCAAGCAGTCTTATATATGCAAAATGTATACATCAATTAAAATAAAACATAAAAATACCAATTATTTATTTTATATATACAGTACATATTATATGCATTTTGTGGTGGCAATATTTATAGTTGTATAAGTCATTTAGTTGCACAGGCCATTTATTTGACTAATGTTTTTCTTTTCTTCTATTTTCCTGTTTTTGTTTTTGCAATGTTTACTAGTAACCATTCCTTATTATCTCAATTTTTCCATCCATTGTGTAAGCTTAGAGAAGGCCACTTTGTAGTTGTATAAGGATAAATCCTACAAAAAAAATTAAAAATAAAACTTGTTATTTTTCATTTGGTACAGGTGAAACAATAATACACAAATGTAGCTGTGTAAGAAACATTGCATTAGCTAAATGAGCATTGCACATGATAACGCGAGCCTCTTGCTGAGATTCATATAAAAATGATGTCTGCATATAAAAGACAAGCCAAAGATATCTTTGAAGGTTTTCTTCAAAAGCAGCTCTACTTCCTTGATTGTCTGGGGATTTCTGTTATTAATTGAAGTTAATTTTCTAGGATATCAGTTTGCTGTACACGTTGGTAAGATTGATAGCCTCTATGATTCTCGAGAGTTTTGAAAATGACACTGTTCCATCATCAGGAGCCTTCACTTTTATCATCACAAATCAAATTATAAACATAGGGGCAACCTTGCTGGAATCTGGCTTCGGGAGATTTCCATAAGATTAATTAGACGGCCAAAGCAAAGATGGTAAAATAGAAAAAGGGGGAGGGGGTTAAGAAGGAGCCATTCATTGCTTGTGAAATGGGAAGTCAATTCAACAATGGGTAATTAGCGTGGGCCATAGATTCTCAAAGGCACTGAGGACACTGGACTCTTTCTGTCACTCTGATGTTTAGTGCTGCATTGTGGACCCCTCATTTAATTAGTGCGCTTTGATACCCACAGGACTAGCTTAAAGCTCCAGGGCATGCTAAACACGGACTGACACCAGCAAGCTTCTGCCTCTTTCCACTCTAATTAGAGACACAATGTGCTGAAAAGACAATGTTTTATTCCAATGTGTGTTTTTTACAGATACCCCTGGCGGAAAGCAATTGTTTATTTTATGACTATGTTGGTATTCAGATTAAATTGTTAACATGTAGAGCATGAGCTAGGGGCAGATATATTTTAAACAATGCATCTCAGTACTCCAGTCATATCTTAATACAACAATATTGGAGTTACAGTATTACCACAAATTCCTCTTTAGTTTACTTCCTACTCATACATTCATACTTTCCCTGTAAGTACCAAGAGTATGTGATGGTGTCAAAAGTGCAGTGAAAAAACAACAACCAAACAACTTTCAGGTTGTTGAAGCCAAATCAGTAAGTGGATTATCGTGGTTGATTGCTTTTGGTTTCTTGTGTCTCAATGTCTTGCAATATTTTATTGAAAAAAAAAAAAAAAAACCTGTCAAAAATAAAGTGCTCCCAAAGTAAACATGCATTCAGTAAAAAAAAAAAAAAAAGTACATTTTGTTCAGTATCTAAAGGATTTGCTTTTACTAATCCAATGGTAAATGCAAGAACATTTGTTTTGAGTATCTTTTTTTGTATTTAAAAATACATCTGTACTTAAAGTGGTTTTAAACCCATACATACCACTTTAACCTACAGGTAAGCCTAGATTAAGGTTTACCTGTAGGTGCAACAAATAAAAAAAAGGAGATATTTGCAGAAAGGCTGCACCGATGTCTACGGTGCATGCGCACCGTAGATACCGGCGCAGGCGCACTGAGCATGCCGTTAGTGAAGGCGATCGTGCCGTCACTGACGGCTCCCGCGCGCATGCAATCACAGCGTCGGAGCCACGATACCTGGAAGTAACTCGGGTATCATGGCGGCGGCGGAGGTGAGGAACGAGAGTCGCTTCGGGGGCTTCGATCTCAGGTAAGTAATTCATAATGAGCTAGTATGCATAGCATACTAGCTCATTATGCCTTTTTTCTTGCAGGGATTTTTTTTTAAAGAAATGCTTTAGAGGGTTTACTTCCTCTTTAAAAATGTATGTGACATTACAAACAAGTGAAATAAGTGAATTACTAAAAGTGAAATAAAATTAAAATAACAGGATACTTTGCAAAACCTACAATCACCAATTTTCAATACTGAATTTTTATACTTTTTTATACAAAAGATATTTTTATATTTATTATTATATTTATATAATATTTATTTTTTACAAAATATAAAAAAAGTAGTTCCTTCCAAAACAATACCAGCGTGACAATCAGCCTGGTATGAGTAAGGCCCTAAGTCAAAATAAAATTGTCACAGTGGAGGAGCATGGCAGGGTGCTTATTTCCATAGATATGAAATAAAGTTGCTTAACCACCTGTCTACCGCCGCACGCCGACTTACATCAGCAGAATGGCACGGGCAGGCAAATGGGCGTACCTGTACGTCCCTTTGAATCTGCCACCTAGCAGGCGCGCATTAAGAGCAGTGATCACTGTCATGTTGTAGTGAGCCCATCCCCCTACAGTTAGAATCACACCCTAGGACACTCTTAACCCCTTGATCGCCCCTCTAGTGTTTTAACCTCTTCCCTGCCAGTGTCATTTATACGGTAACCAATGGCTATTTGTCGCTCTGATCACTGTATAAATGTTAATGGTCCCAAAATAGTGTCAAAAGTGTCCATTGTGTCCGCCATAATGTCGCAGTCCCACTAAAGATCTCAGATTGTTGCCTTTACTAGTAAAAAAATAATAATAATAAAAATGCCATAAATCTATCCCCTATTTTGTAGATGCCCCATCAGTGCTCATCTGCGCCACTGCAGTGCCACATCAGTGCTGCCTGTGCCTACCAGTGCCGCCTGTGCCCACCAATGCCGCCTGTGTGCTAATCAGAATCAGAAGAGGAAAGTGTGCCCGTGAAAAGAAGGGGTGCTGGCGTGGAGAAGAAGCCTACTCCCAGCAGCGCAGGGCTGTCCACATCGAGCACAGTGCCGTCCACCTCAAGCACAGTGCCACTGCAACAAAGGCCAGGCATCAGTAGGGTGTCATCTCAGCCCCAAAGGGATAGGGGCCATGCCAGCTTTCCGTATGGCCTTCAAAACCCCCTGTGGCTTCCACCATATTCTGGAGCAGCAAATATCCCCCCTTTGACCGCCCAGCCAGGTGTCCAGGTGAACACTGATGATTTTGCCATGCTCGATTTTTTTCATTTAGTTTTCACCGAAGACTTGCTATCCTCCATTATGGCCCAGTGCAACCTCTACGCACAGCAGTACATAGAAAGCAACCCTGGTTCTAGTTCGAGTGGACAGAACTAACCATAGAGGAATTTAACATTTTCTTAGGCCTAACTTTTACTATGGAACTCTCAAAAAAAAAAATTGTACTCCTACTGGTCTACCAAACCAAACCACCACACACCCCTCTTCTCCTCCCTTATGCCAAGATTCCGATACCTAATAATTACGCGGTTCCTCCACTAAAACGACAACACCCAGTGCCCTCCCAGAAATTACCCAGCTTTTGACAAACTATATAAAATTCGGCCACTCCTAAATTCTTTCTCTGAAAAGTTATATATCCCTGAACATAATATCTCTGTGGGTGAGTCCTTTGTAAAATTCTCAGGCAGGCTGGGCATTAAACAGTTTATCCCCAGCAAAAGGGCCCGATATGGGGTTAAAATGTACAAACTTTGTGACCGAGCCACGGGGTACATCTACGCCTTCCTGGTGTCTACGAAGGGAGGGACTCCCAACTGCATCCCCCTGAATGCCCAGAGTACATCGGAGTCAGCGGAAAAGTGGTCTGGGAGCTTATCTATCCACTTCTTGGAAAGGGATACCACCTTTATGTGGATAATTTTTATACCAGCTTGCCCCTGTTTTGCAATCTTAACCAGAGGGACACCCAAGCATGTGGCACAGTAAGAGCCAATAGAAAAGGCTTCTCACAAAAACTGGTCAATGAAAAGCTATGACATGGGAGACGGCATCATTGAGGAACCAGGAGATATTGGCTGTCAGGTGGAGGGACAAACGAAACGTCCACATGCTCACATCAATCCACAATGACACCTACGTGGAAGTCCCCCAAAAAAACGTCCCAATTCAGAAACCATCTTCTGTCTATGATTACAATTTGTTTATGTGGGAGTGGACTTCAACGATCAGATTATTGAACCCTACCTTCCCATAAGAAAATCCTGCCACTGGTATTAGAAAGTGTCCATTTATTTTTTCAGTTTGGCCATGTATAACACTTATGTTATTTACAAAAAATCTACAGAGAGCCTCGTATCCTATCTTTACTACCAAGATGAAGTTATCTCCACCCTTTTGTACCCTGAAAGCCCACCAGAAAATATTCGCTTTGATTCCGTGAGCAGACTCCACGAGCGCCACTTTCCTGAGAAAGCCCTCCCCCATGAAACAGGCTACAGACGTCAGAAAAAATGCCGGGTGTGCTCCAGAGGAGGAATTCGAAGAGACACTGTGTATTATAATCCCGATTGTCCTTCCCAACCAGGCCTCTGTATAGGTGCCTGTTTCCGCCGTTACCTTACTTCCCAACATTATTAGGGAAGTATGGTAAACGAAATTCTAATTTCCTGTAATTTTCCTCCACACCCCTTATGCCACTGCACTGAACTGTACATACCTCTGCCTTCTCCGGAACCGACCCTGGCCTGTTATAGAACCAAGCTTTTGCATAACGCTAAACATACCTCTGCTTTCTCCGGAACTGACCCTGGCCTGTTTTACGACCACACTGCTGCCTAACGCTAAACTGTACCTACCTCTGCCTGCTCCAGAACTGACCCTGGCCTGTTAGATGACCACGCTTCTGCCTAACACTAAACTGTACCTACCTCTGCCTGCTCTGGAACTGACCCTGGACTGTTTGCCCACGTTTTTTGCCTGCCTCTTGGATTGATCTTTTACCCTGCTATGCTAGTGGGAACACAGGGGTCTAACATATGTGAGGGGCTCCAGAATTGTTTTTCTGGATGAAGAAAACTATTTTTTAGTTTTCTCATTCCCGGATTAGGGTCTGGAGACTTCAAAGAGATTTGGGTGGGAGAAACCTCTACCCCTGTCCCCATTCTTTCCTGGTCTGCTACTTGGACCATGTCCCTGCTTATTACCAGGATCAATATTTTGGCACCGCTGGCAATGTCTCTACTTGCACTGACCCTGGACTGTATCCCTGCCTGTTCTGACTATGGACAATATTCCTGTCTACTGCCTGGACAATTCCATTCACTGTCGGTGACCACGTCCCTGCCTGCTGCCTGGATCAGGGCTCTCCTCTTGTGGACTATTGCACTACTAAAACCACAGGTAATCTTTTTTTTACACTTTACTCAGCAGAATGTATTTTAGGGTGTAATTCTTGGTATGTACATGCTGTGTTAGAAATATGAAGGGCCTTCAAAAATGTTATAGATTGTAAGGATATTGGATGCGTAATTTATGTCCCTAGAACACCTGATGGTGCTTCTTGGATGTTGGGCCTCTATGTGGCCAGGCTGTGTAAAAGTCTCACACATGTGGTATTGCCATACTCAGGAGGAGTAGCAGAATATAATTTGGGGTGTCATTTTTGCTATGTACATGTTATGTGTTGGAAATATCTTATAAATGGACAACTTTGTGTAAAAAAATGCGTTTTCATTTTTTTTCCACATTTTCCAAAAACTTCTGGAAAAAAATGACCTGTTCAAAAGACTCATTATGCCTCATGGATTATACGTTGGGGTGTTAGCTTTACAAAATTGGGTCATTTTGTGGGCGTTTCCATCGTCCTGGTGCTCCAGGGCCTTCAAAAATGTAATAGGTGGTTGAGAGATTAGATGTGTAATTTATGCTCCAAGAACGCCTGAAGTTGCTGCTTCAGTGTTGGGCCTCTGTATGTGGCAAGGCTGTGTAAAAGTCTCACACATGTGGTATCGCCATACTCAGGAGGAGCAGCAGAATATATTTTGGGGTGTAATTTTTGCTATGTCTACTTTCCAAAAAGGGGTCATTTGGGGGGTATTTGTACTTTACTGGCTTGTTAGGGTCTCAAGAAATGAAATAGGCTGTCAGTACATCAGGTGTGATCAAATTTATAAATTTTTAGTAATTGGTACCATAGCTTGTAGACCCTATAACTTTCACCCAGACTAAATAATATCCACTGATTTTGGTTATTTTTAGCAAAGGTATGTAGCAGTATAAATTTATGGCAAAAATGTATGAAGAAAAATTACTTATTTGCAAAATGTTATAATAGAAATTAAGAAAAATGCATTTTTTTCCCCAAATTTTCGGTCTTTTTTCATTTATAGCAAAAAAAATAAAAACGCAGAGGTGATCAAATACCACCAAAAGAAAGCTCTATTTCTGTGAAAAAAAGGATGAAAATTCATATGGGTACATTGTTGCATGACTGAGTAATTGTCATTCAAAATGTGAGAGCACTGAAAGCTGAAAATTGGTCTGGTTATTAAGGGTGTTTAAGTGCCCAGTGGTCCAGTGGTTAAAGCACCCTCTGATTGCTGAAGAGCACGCAAGGTGGTATAATAATGGATGGATTGACCTTCTTGTTGCCTTGCTGCCATTGAGATACAGATTTCCACACAAAGTTTTCCCCATGAAACATCTTGAATTCTAAAGGGCATCTAAGTCTTATTTTAGAATCCAGGCCCTTTCCTTTGAACTGTAGCGCTTCCACTGTTTGTCGGGCCATTCAAGGTCAAGAGGGAAGTTAATCCTGTGGCATTTGAACTGGCACAGCCAAAATCGTATCGGATTCATCTGGTGTTTCATGTAAGGGGGACACCTCATGTAAGGGGGGCTCTGCTGGGGGACAATTGATGTAAGGGAGATGCCATGTGGGGACACCTGATGTAAGGAGGACTCCACTGTGGGCACCTGATGTAAGGAGACTCCGCTGGTTACACCTGATGTAAGGGGGACTTCACTAGGGGACACCTGATGTAAAGGGGACTCCTCTGGGGGCACCTGATGTAAGGAGGAATCCTCTGGGGGCACCTGATGTAAGGGGGACTTCGCTGGGGGACATCTGACGTAAGAAGGGACAACGCTGGGGGACACCTTATGTAAGGGGGACTCCACTTGGGGACACATGATGTAAGGGGGACTTCGCTGGGGGACACCTGATGTAAGGGAGACTCTGCTGGGGGCACCTGATGTAAGGGGGGGCTCTACCTGATGTAGGGAGGGACTTTGCTGGGAATGCCTGGTGTAAAGAGTGACTTTATTGGGAGTGCCTGATGTATGGAGGGACTCTGCTGGGAATGCCTGTTGTAAGAAGGGACTCCGTTGGGGGACATTAGATGTAAGGGTGGCTCCACTGGGGACACCTGATGTAAGGAGGGGCTCCACTGGGGACACCTGATGTAAGGGGGACTCTGTGTGGGGACACCTGATGTAAGGGGGACTCCACTGTGGGCACCTGATGTAAGGTGGACTCCGCTGGGGGGGCACCTGATTTAAGGAGAGACTCTGCTGGGAATGCCTGATGTAGGATGGGGGTCTATACTGGGAAATGCTGATGTATGGAGGGACTCTGCTGGGAATGCCTGAAGTAAGGAGGGACTCTGCTGGGGGGACACAAGATGTAAAGGGGGCTCCTCTGGGGACACCTGGTGTAAGGAGTGGCTCCACTGGGGACACCTGAAGTAAGGGAGACATCCGCTGGTTACACTTGATGTAAGGGGGACTCCACTAGGGGACACTTGATGTAAAGGGTACTCCTCTGGGGGCACCTGATGTAAGGAGGACTCCTCTGGGGGCACCTGATGTAAGGGGGACTCCGCTAGGGGAAACCTGATGTAAGGAGAGATTATGCTGGGAATGCCTGATGTATGAGGGACTCTGCTGGGAAAGGCTGATGTATGGAGCGACTCTGCTGGGAATGCCTAATGTAAGGAGGGACTCCGCTGGGGGGACACCAGATGTAAAGGGGGCTTCTCTGGGGACACCTGGTGTAAGAAGGGACTCCACTGGGGACACCTGAAGTGAGGGAGACTCCGCTGGTTACACCTGGTGTAAGGGGGACTCCACTAGGAGACACTTGATGTAAGAGGGACTCCTCTGGGGGCACCTGATGCATGAAGGACTCCTCTGGGGGCACCTGATTGAAGGGGGACTTTTCTGGGGGACACCTGATGTAAGGAGAGACACTACAGGGAGTGCCTGATGTATGAGGGACTCTGCTGGGAATGCCTAATCAGGATGATAGGACAGTCAAAATTAGAAGAAGCACACCCCCCTCCCACAGTTGCGGAATGCTGGCCGCCTGCATACCGGAAGCAGTGCGACCACTTTATGGGGAAGCTAGACTAATTTGCCTCTCAGCCAAGTCTGCCCCATAAGACTGGCACTACACTAATGCCGCGTACACACAATCGGAAATTCTGACAAGAAAAGTCTGATGTGAGCTTTTGTTGGAAATTCCAACCAAAATTTGAGTTTTTGTCTGAAATCCCAATCGTCTGTATGCAATTCCGACAGAGAAAAATCCTACGCATGCTCAGAATCAAGTCGACGCATGCTCGAAATCATTGAACTTTTCTCGGCTCATCGTAGTGTTGTACGTCACTGCGTTTTTGACAGTCAGAATTTGGTGTGACCGTGTGTATGCAAGACAAGTTTGAGCCAAAATTTTGTCAGAAAAAAATCCACGGTTTTCTTGTCGGAAATTTCCGATTGTGTGTACGCAACATTACTGTGTAGCGCAAGCCGGCAGGGACTCTTTCCGTGCTGCCCTCCCTGCAAAGTGCTGCCCTAGGCCCGGGCCTTGTTGGCCTAGGCCAGGATACAGGGTTGTAGTAGTAGTATTACTACTGCTACTAAAATTCCTTTTCAGATTTGTTGTTAGGGATCCAGCCATTCAGCTGTCAGTTGGGGATTCCCAGCCAACAGTGGAATGTAAAAAAAGTCAGAAATACTGACTAATAACTTATGAATGTCCAATGCCATACTAGGTCAATGAGGTTCATACATTGTCATCAAACACTATCCATCATGGCTGAAGATCTGCATTGCTGGCTGATTTAATTAATAATTGATTTACATTGTGGAACTTTCTTTTTTTTTTAATAAAGGAGTTGTCCTTGTGTAAAGGTACTATGGGTACTTTATAACCCTTACACATTAACATGAGGGAGCAGTATCTTAGGTCCTTTTACTCCTAAAAGGGGCTTTTAGATTCCAATAAGCCCCCAACCTGCAGACTCTCATGACCATAAGTCCATGAGTGTGGGGAAGAGGCCCTTGTCCTCATCAACATGGAGACAATGTGCTTTGCTAGGGGAGGATCCTGTATGTGGGTATCTGGCCGGGTGATTGCACACTTGAGGAGCACAAGGGTGCAAAAGGTCTGTGCACTGGGAAGTGTTTTTGCTTTGATACTGAAGGAAGATTGATGTTTTGACACATTGCACATAAAGCGTTGGTTGAAAAGGACTAATATTGTGAACTGAGTACTGTTGTTTGTTGTGTTGTACTGTATATGTACACTTTATATTGGTCACTGTATATTGTTTTGGATTGCACACAAGTATGTTTATTGAAGCACATATTTTTTGTTATTATACAAATGCTAGTTTATTCCTGATTAGAAGAACTTTGGTCCTAAAAAGGTTAACCTGTTCGCAAGAAAAGCTTGAAAAAGAGCGGGAAGGAGTCACCACCTGCCTGGGAGGTGGAGTGGCTCACAACTGTGAGAAATGGTGGGGTACCTGGAGACTGAGACACTGTTTACTGCACTGCTTTGAACTTGGCAGCACCCCAAAGCAGATGGGAACCCTAAACCCTGATGTGGGACTTGTATATTGGCGATAAGCCACTATGTTGTTTTAGATATAATTGTAGACTGTTGCATTTTATTTTGGCTGAAGAAAGTTGTTTTGTTTGTTTGATTTTGAAACCAATAAAGTCTGTTTTACTTTCACAAGCATCTACAGATAGATGAGCCAATTTTAAAATTGCAAAACAAATTAAAAATTTCCTGCTGTGAGTTGCACATGTTTATAGAGTAAAGACAGTAGTGCAAAATATTTAACTGGGTTTTTGGTTGTATTGGGTCAGATGTAGAGATAATATATTATTTCCCCAGACTACTATGAATTTGTTGCTATATCAAAAGCTATATAGTATAGTGGAGATTACTTTCAGTTCCTTGGAACTCATTGAGATGTGATCTGTGAAAAACATGTAATTCTGATTAAAAAGCATCCTTCTGAACACATATAAATAAACAACTAATGCAATAAAATGGAAATTCACACTTTCTGTTGCCTTTAAAAAATAGTTTTTGTCTAAAGCAAAATGCATAAAGCATGTTTAACAAAATTTCTTTGTCAAGACGTTTGATGTTTTCCACTTTTATTTTATTTTTTACAACAGAAGAATGTTAAACCTGCAACATGTTCTTTAGGTTAATACAACAGAATAGGTTAAAACTGTCAAATCATATAAATAAATATGTAAATTGTTTGGAAAAATAAAAGAACAAATTAAATGTTGTAAGTATTTTCTGAAACATTCCACATGTTTATAAATCCCACAATTTCTTTTGACTCTAAACTGCTCTAAAACACACACATCTGAGTCTATAAAAATAATCTCTCTTTAGCACATATTTGTTGTGGCATAATATTAAAGTAATAATTTAAACATTCCAATGCTAAATGAGAAACATGTTGTACGATATTTTAACAATACTCAGTATATGGCCATGAATTTAGTTTTATTTGATAGATAATACTATAATCCATAATTTACTGGTGTTGCAGTTTTATATACCCAGATCACCACAGGGCCTATTTATAAAAGGTCAGAATTGATATTTCACAATCTTTCTATGTAAGACATTAATTCTGTCAAGTCACCTATTTATAAAGCTGTGCTGAGCAAACCCTCTGCTTTATTTTACCATATTTAGACGGATATGGAAATGTTGTACAAAAATATGTTTTGTGGACAGATTTTGCTCTTTGATACAGATTTTGGGCCTGCTTTAGTAAAACTGGTAAAAAGAAAATGACAAGGTTGTTGTCAATAGCTGATTACGTTTTTCCTTTCGATGTACTGTATGTTTAACTACCACTGTTTAAAGTGAAACTTTAGTCAGAAAATTTAAGTGGTTGTTAGGCCAATGCAATAAAAACATCCCATCCCTTCTGTAACATAACGTTATGTGCCCCTGTGTCTGTGTTATATTAAAAAGCTGCCGATCTGTACCTATATCAGAGCATCTCCTGGTGCTAATGTAACTACTCAGATCTCTCCTCTGCCCAGCTGACAGCTATAGTGGGTGGGGCCAAACACTCCCAATTACATCAGCCAGGGAGAAGGTGAGGAGAGAGGGTAGAGAGCCAAGGAGTCATGTGAGCACTGGGAGCTGCTCTGGTATAAGGTACAGATTGGCATCTTTTTTATACAACACAGACACAGGGGCACAGAGGGGACGGTATGTTTTTTGTAGTTATAACAGCAGGAGGGGAGGGGGCGGGCACTGACACAGAGCAGACAGGCAGGGAGAGGGGGGAGCAAAGAAGGACAGAATAGGGCTACGGATGAAGGAAGCATGTAAAAAAACATTTTGAGGCCTGTTAAATCACTTCAGACTGGCCTCCTTTGCAGGTATAGCTATGCAAAATAGGTGTCTATACTGTTTAAAATTCAGTATTACACTGTCTCTTCCTGTTCTGCACATGTTCCGTGCTCTTCATGTGTTTTATTGTGCTGAAAATCAGAGCCTCTATCTGCTAATCTGCTGACAGCCTAAAAATTTACTGTTGCTCAGGGGTTCCTGGGTTTCAGCAAAATAGTAACCTCTGGCAGGAAGAGACAGGAGCAATGCTGGAGGCAATTTACAGCACACACCAATTTTGGTAGCATATTTATTCATGTTAAATATATGTTCCTTGCTAAATAACATTGTTTTTTATCAAGTTGTTATGGGTAAGGTTCTGCTTTGACCACCCTCTGCTTCCCAATTTTACATTGTGGCGTTATCTGTGGTCTTTTAGTTTTTGTGGTAAAACTACTGATTAAACTTTCCTGCTGCTGCCTAATTTTACACTCCTGTATCCTCTGCTGTATCTTAATTCTTGTAGTAATGACTCAACCTCTTATGTTTTTTTGCTAGTTAATTGGGCCTAATGCCACGTACACAATCGATCATTTTTCGGCATGAAAAAAACGTTGTTTTAAAAAAATGTCATTTAAAATGATCGTGTGTGGACTTCACATCATTTTTCGGCTTCTGAAAAACGGCAACATTTTTTTTCAAGCATGCTGCATTTTTTAACAATGTTTTAAACAATGTCGTTTTTCGGGTTGTAAAAAATTATCGTGTGTGGGCTAAAACGATGTTAAAAACCCGCGCATGCTCAGAAGCAAGTTATAAGACGGGAGCGCTCGTTCTGGTAAAACTAATGTTCATAATGGAGTAAGCACATTCATCACGCTGTAACAGACAGAAAAGCGTGAATCGTCTTTTACTACACGGAATCAGCTAAAGCAGCCCCAAGGGTGGCGTCATCCGCTTGGAACTTCCCCTTTATAGTGCCGTCGTACGTGTTGTACGTCACCACGCTTTGCTAGAGCATTTTTTAAAAACAATGGTGTGTGGGCAACGTCGTTTTAATGATGAAGTTGGAAAAACTTTTTTTTTCTACATGCCTAAAAACCTCGTTTTTTTTCATGCCGAAAAAAGATCGTGTGTATGCGGCATCACATTCCTATTTAAAATTGTCCTGCTGCTTGCCAGTTATACATTGTTATATCCTCTGAAATCCTCTGCGGTATCTTATTTCTTGTAATAAACCTCCAGCATCACCAATTGGGAATCCGCTCAGACTAAAGGCTGAATGGCTGACCATGACTTTGTTACAGCAGCTGGGCAGACAGTGGAGAAAACCACAGAGTAAGCCAAGAAAGTTACATGTGCTGCTCAGTCAGTGGGATGGTAGCAACCCTAAGAAGGGCTAAGGACTGCCTTATGTTTACCAAAGTAGCTAGGGATGGAGATATCATGCTGCAGGAAATTCCCAGGTTTCAGTCCTCTGACTCCCCTGAGCAGGCAGCTACTGAGAGCAGTTGAAAGTCACCTACAGTATTTGGTTTCTGGATTTACAAGGCTGTAGGGGGCGCAGCCCCAATTGATAGGAGTGCACGGAAACACATAGAGACTGGGTGGAAGTCACAGAAAAACATGTTGGTGCAGAGAAGCAGGTAGCTTACTGTAGTGCAGAGGTAGATACTGGAGCAGGATACAGACTAGGAAACATAAGGATCATAGAAAGCAGTCTAAGAATCATGGGCACAGGGTGTAGGCTGGAATACACAAGGATTACAAGGCAGGATGCAGACTGGAATACCTGATGGCACTGGAGGACACTTAGGTCACTGATATAAAGTAAGAAGGCACTAGGGAATACAGGGGGTCCAACTGCTAGCTTCAGACGTATTGCTCGATACCTGCATGCTAACCCTTTAAGACAGCACCCTCTCTGTGATTTGAGGAATTCAACATTTGCACGCAGAAGGAAAAGTGCAGTGGAGCCTGAACAGGTAAATGTAACACCCAGAATGTGCTCTTTGTCTCTCTTAGTGGATTTGGTCTAAATTGCTATTTTTAAACCATTAGAGACATTCATCTTTCTGCTCATACCTACAAGGTTGGATTTATTGCAGTCATTACTGAGACAAGTGTCTGAGACAAGTGTCAGCACCCCAACTATCTTTTTACCACCAGCATCACACCACTCCTCTTCACTACCAGCACCCCAAACCCTCCATCTCACTGCCAGCACCCGACCTTTAAATTCTCTAAATGTCTCCTCTGCCTCCTGTTGCTTCATGACATTCCACTTCCTGGTGGAAGCAAGGGGGGACCTTCTGGGAAAATTTGTGTACCTGACATGCATCAGTATAAAAGTATAAAAAAGGAACACTGAAGAGGTGGGTGGATACTGCATTGAGGAGCAGTAGGAAGAAAAGGGAGCATTAGGATCAGTATAAAAATGTTTGCTGCTGCCAAAATTTCCGTCTGGTCTTAGAATTTCTCTCCTCTGTTTGCTGTTGCTTGTCCTCCTGAGTTGAAGAAGTGAGAGCAACATATAGGGCTGAAGAAATGAGGTTAATTTGAGCTATCAAATGGAGGAATTTTCTGCCATGCCAGGAAGGCAAGGAACTTTCTGCCAGATTACAATGGAGGGGTTACAGTGCAAAGACTTTGGATAAAGAAAGGCTCAGGCCATATGACTTAGGAGTAATTATAGTGTAGCTTTCTCTTTGAAGCTCCAGATGCCACCTTGTGCCAGCTGTGCTATACAGCCACTGTAACACATGTGTTGCTTTTGTCTCTTGAATAATACACTCCAAAGTTTAATTCACAATAAAACCTTTCTTGTCTCTTCCTCTTAAATTGCCCCCTAAACAGGCTACTTACATAATGTCCAGCCACTGTACAATACTTGTGGCTGTTGTCTTTAGAATAATATATTCTGTTTATTTCAAGAAAAACCTGCCTTGTCTTTTTCTATGTGTTGCCTATTCAAGTGCTTGTGTACTGCCCTGATCAGTGGCAATTTGTGTTTTTTTGGGGGGGCGCCAAACAGCAACCACCATCACCACCCACTCCCGCCCCTGCTCATTGTCTGCCAATCGGTCCTCTGGTACTTACCCCATATAGGTGACGGGCATCGGGTAGAGGTGAGCATTGGTGGGCATCAGGCAGTGGTGGACATCGGACATTGGCGGACATCAGGCAGGGGCGGGCATCGGGCTCCTGTATCTTCTCCTCCTCGCTTCCACTGTGTGTCTCCTCCCCTCCTCCTAGGCATCTAATAGGATTTAAAACAAAATAAATCAGCGCGATAATCAAACAAAACAAGCAGCTGAACACTAGGAGTCAATTTTTAAATATCCTATGGTGAATGTACAAAAGATAGTGCAGCGCTAATATTAAGTCCATAAAGAAGCCATCCAAGTGATCTTCAAAAACTTGACTTAAAGCAGAAGCATGCGGGTGATGAGCGTGGAATATAATATGACACCTCCACCAATGACAGAAATGGCTGCTCACCTCACAGGGTAGACCCTCTGTTAGATAGGGTCATAAGCGCTTTCCCATGAGGGTAATATCCAGGCAACAGCTCCAATGAAGACCAAACGAACAATCCCACAGAAGATTCAATGAGTATTGCATCCAATCTGTGTCACTGGCTATCTGGATGCCTCCTTCCCATTTCAGCTGACACTGTATCATGAGCTTCCTGATAAGATCCTCCCTGGATGTTGCCTAGTTTTTCCTGTGACCTGGGAGTGACCCTTCTGCTTCTTGGTGAGCCAGGATCATCCAGAACTCCTTGCAGCTTTTCAGAGCTTTAAAAGGTTTAACAGTACTTCCAGGCTGGGTCTCACTTCAACAGACAAAGGAATCCAATAGGATTGCCTGTCCTTTCAGCCAATTGGGTGACGGGTTTCAGATCGGCTTCCTGATTGGCCAGGAAGAGTATCAGTGTTACAACAGTGAATATT
Organism: Rana temporaria; assembly: GCF_905171775.1. Taxonomy (NCBI): domain Eukaryota; kingdom Metazoa; phylum Chordata; class Amphibia; order Anura; family Ranidae; genus Rana; species Rana temporaria. The sequence goes on from NC_053491.1 coordinate 167,960,084, forward strand.
CATTCACTATTGTAGCATACCCTATTTTGAAGACTATTAGAGCCTCTGGCTCTAATCAGGTGCTTAAAAAAGAAGACCCAAGCCACTGTGATGTATGCGCCTGGCATCCTGCAAGGGACCGGGCACATGGACAGGGGGGCGGCAGCATGGATATAGGCGACGGCGCCCATGTGTCCCTAATATACGGGCCGCCCCTGGCCCTGATAGTAGTCAGTTTCTAACAAACATGAACCTAAAGCCTATATTTTTTAATTTGGGGGAAAACTGGAACAACAGGGATTGTAGGAGGGGTTGGGGCTTTGTAGTGTCTTTATGCACTCTGTTTTACAGTTTATTAAACGTTTAAGACAATACAGTGGGCACTGCGAAAAATAAATAAAAAAACTCACATACTCTACTACTAAACTTTTATGCCACTGGCCAATGTATACAAACTTAAACACTTTAGCTTTATTTTATTAAGAGTTACCATTTCCATAACCTTTGCATCTGTTGTGGCGCCTACTTCCACCATTTAGCTTAGGCCTATTACACCTGAATAAACATTAAGGTGTTGAAGCCAAAACGATCTAAAAAAGCCTTTTTCAAGTTGTAATGATTTAGATTGGGGTGCTGATGTTGTATTTGAGCCAAATAAAAAGTAAAAGCTGCAGTATCAATTACATACCCAGGATATGTGATACCAGAATAAGGTGCTGCTGACTCCAATTGTGAAAATTGAAGTGTTCTAAACCACTGCATACAATTTGAAGGCATCTGATAAGTTCCTGGTTAAAAGAGGACCTTCTCCTCATGGTATGGTAATTTTACATTGTTATTTTTTATTTTTTTTGCTTTGTTAAATGTCCCCCATGGCAGTGCTTGGTACATTTTTGAAAGTCCCTTGTCTATTAACCTTAAAATGACCAAAGTCCATTACCAATATTCGCCCCCTCTCCATAGAATTTTTGGACTTCAGACTGGAATTGAAGAACCCCCTTAGAATTGATCTTAGGCACATTCACTCATCCCTAGTGCTGACTAGCTTATGCTGGGATGTTTAATTATGTTTATTGTCTGACTATAGATCTATGTTTGTCCCAGGCATGTTTGAACCTCACTGGCTATGGGTGCTAACTCACCCCTAAACTGAAAACATTCTCCACCATCTCTCTTTCCAAAGTCTAAATACTCAAATAGCTGGAATATCAATCTTTGGACTTTTCAATTCCTCAAATTAATGAAAAGTTTTTGTGTACTGATAATACACTGAAATATGTCACAAAGCTGCCTCTATGCATGTAGTTTTATGGATTACTAAGAAAATGCAATAGGTGGCATTGTGGTGGCAGATATTTTGTGCAGATATAGTATATGTTGGTGTGTGAAAGTTAGCTTTGTGACAGATGAAATAATGTAGCCATATCCAGTCAGAATGACACAAAACAAGTTCTCACCAAACCTCAACCAAAACATCTTATAAACAGATTATAATAATCAGCATTATGGCATCACAGTTTTCAAATCCCAGCTGCCTCATGCATTTCATCACATAATTATTTCATCACAAAAGTGAACCCAGGATCCTTACACACTTTTAAAAGGAGTAGTTACAATTAATTATAGCTGACAAAACAATATCACAAAACCCTGCATTTAATCCTTTTCTGTAATAGTATCCGTTTGTAACTGTCATTCTGGAATATCTTTCTTATATGATTGCACCCCCTTCCCCAATATGGGGAAATTGAATCAGCCACACACAACTTCAAATCTGATGTACAGTGCCTTGCAAAAGTATTCACCCCCTTGGCATTTTGCATGTTTTGTTGCCTCACAACCTGGAATTAAAATGGATTGTTTGAGGATTTGGATCATTTAATTTATAGAACATGCCCACAACTTTGAAGATTTTTTTTTATTGTGAAGCAAACAACAAATAGGACAAAATAAGTGAAAATGTCAATGTGCATAACTATTCACCCCCCTAAAGTCAATACTTTGTAGACCCACCTTTTGCGGCTATTACAGCTCCAAGTCGATTTGGATAAGTCTCTATGAGCTTGCCACATCTTACCACTGGGATTTTTGCCAATTCCTCCTGTCAAAACTTCTCCAGCTCCTTCAAGTTGGATAGTTTGCACTTGTGAACAGCAATCTTTAAGTCTGACCACAGATTTTCTATTGGATTGAGGTCTGGGCTTTGATTAGGCCATTCCAACACATTTACATGTTTTCCCTTAAACCACCAAGTGTTGCTTTAGCAGTGTGTTTGGGGTCATTGTCCTGCTGGAATGTGAACCTCCATCCTAGCCTCAAATCACACACAGAGTGGTACAGGTTTTGCTCAAGAATATCCCTGTATTTAGCACCATCCATCTTTCCCTTAACTCACAGTTTCCCAGTCCCAACTGCTAAAAACATCCCCACAGTATTATGCTGCCACCACCATGTTTCACTGTGGGGATGGTGTTCTTTTGGTGATGTGATGTGATGTGTTGGGTTTGCACCAGGCATTTTCTTTGATGGCCAAAAAGTAAAATTTTTGTCTCATCAGACCAGATCACTTTCCTCCATACATTTTGGGAGTCTCCTACATGCCTTTTCGCAAACTCAAAACGTGCCATTTTGATTTTTGCTGAAAGTAATGGCTTACTTCTGGCCACTCTGCCATAAATCCCAACTCTATGGAGCGTACGGCTTATTGTTGTCCTATGTACAGTCTCCAGTCTCTGCTGTGGAACTCTGCAGCTCCTCCAGGGTTACCTTAGGTCTCTGTGCTGCCTCTATGATTAATGCCCTCCTTGCCCGGTCTGTGAGTTTTGGTGTGTGGCCATCTCTTGGCAGGTTTGCTATTGTGCCATGTCCTTCCCATTTGGTTATGATAGATTTGATGGTGCTCCTAGGGATCATCATAGATTTGGATTTTTTTATGACCTAACACTGACTTGTACTTCTCAACAACATTGTCCCTTACTTGTTTGGAGAGTTCCTTGGCTAGTGGTGCCTTTTGCTTAGGTGTTGCAGCCTCTAGGGTCTTTCAAAAAGGTGTGTAGATGCAATGACAGATCTTGTGACACTTAGATTGCACACAGGTGGACATCATTTCACAAATTAAGTAACTTCTGAAGGTAATTGGTTGCACCAGAGCTTTTTATGGGCTTCATAACAAAGGGGGTGAATACATACGCACATGCCAATTATCAGTTTTTTATTTCTGAAAAATTGTTTTATGTATATATTTTTCAAATTTAACTTCACCAACTTAGACTATTGTGTTCTGATCCATCACATGTATTTAAAGAAAAACATTGAACTAAAGGATGTAATGTAACCAAATAGGTAAAAAGCCAAGGAGGGTGAATACTTTTGCAAGACACTGTATTTCTACTATGGTGGAAATGCAGACACTACAGTTAATTTACTTAAGACAAATAGACTGTGCACTCTGCAAGTGCATTTTCACTATTTTTCTCTCTACTGATTTCCATCATCCACTCACAAACAAAAATTATGTTTTTGTTTTTTTTCCTTGCACCTGATTAGGTATTCTTTTCAAAGTGAAACTTCACCAATGTTTTTTTTATAATACATGTTGTTACACAGTTTTAATACACAAACTACTATACAGACACAAACAGTTTTATAACACAAACTATTACACAGATGTAAACTATTTTATTTTTTCAAATGTTTTATTTTATCCTGTGCAATAGACAGGTAGGATATAAGCAATCTTGACAACACTCAGGCTGGAAATGGGCAATTATTGCAATAAATACATAATAAGGTAACAATTTAGTATTTTTGGCAATATATGAGCAACAAATGGGCAATTGTTACAATAAACAGGTAACAAGCCATAAATCACTTCAATACCCCAGCAAGTAACTGTGATAATACATAGGCAAAAACAGGAAATTATGACAATACATGGGAAATAAATGGACATTTGTCACACTACACAGGAAATAGACAATCGTTTAGTCTGTGGACAATAAACAGGCAGTTGTAACAATACAGTATGGGAAATACATGGATAATTGTGAAAATATGCATGCAAGATATATTACATGAAATTGTAACAACTGATAAAGGCAAACATGAGCATTTGTGACAATACACAGACAAAAGCAGGCAATCTATACAATACCCTATGTTAATTTAAATTTTTAACATCATGTTCTCAGCTAATGAAAGGCAATTTTTTTGGCACAAGAGCAAATCCAGGGTAGTTGAAAGGAGCTTGACTATTATTCAGGAACCATTTAAAGCCCATCGCACCCCAAAAAACTAATTAGTTTTACCTTTCCATTTGTCTTCAATGCAGCTGGCTAAAAGGATTGAAATTTGAAAATTTAATTTGAAATGTCAAGATTTTGAATTAAATTCTGCCGAAGCAAATACTTTCAATTTCACTTATTCAAAATAGTGAAGAGGGGATGTTTTTTGTTCCCAATTTTGACATATATTTAAAACTTGCTCCATTACAATAGCCAAAGTCTGTCATAGTGGAATAGTGCATAGTGGAAAAAGACACTGACATGTATTAGAATAATGCAAGAAACTACTCAACAACCATATTGCAGCCTAATGAAGACAGAGCAATAAAAGACAATTCAAATTTTTTGTTACAGGTTACGAAACTTTACATATTTCTCAATGTCTTATTTAATAAGCTCTTAATAACCCAAACCCTGGCAAACTCTTTAAAGAACTTGGTTTCATGCACATATTAGTTAGCAATAATGTATACTGTCATTGAATAGCAAGTCATTTAAATGGGTGGTGACTGGTGCAGTCTTGTATTATTTATTAAATAAATGCTAATTGACAACTTATAGCTAAATAAGATAGGCAGAGAATTAATATTTTTACTCAGCAATCATCTTAATTGTACAACAGCTTCACTGAACTCCCTGGGCCAGATTCACAAAGAGATACGACGGTGTATCTACAGATACACCATCGTATCTCTGACTTACACTGGTCCTATCTATGCGCCTGATTCATAGAATCAGATACGCATAGATAGGACTAAGATCAGAAAGTGTTACACTGTGTTACACTGTCGGATCTTTTTTGAAATTTAAAAATGGCGCCGGGGGCGTTCCCGCTGATTTACGATAAATAATATGTAAATCAGCGAGATACGCAAATTCACGAACGTACGCGGACCCGTCGCAGTGTTCTTACATCGTTTCCGTAGCGGTTTTCTCGTTGTATACTTACCCCTGTTTTTAGCAGACGCAGCCAATGTTAAGTATAGCTGGCGTTCCCGCGTCGAATTTGAATTTTCCAACGTCGTTTGCGTATGCCGATTCATGAACACGCGCGTCGCAAGTCCCACTCACGTCGAAACCACTGACGTCTTAGTGACGTCAGTGGGAGCAATGCACGCCCAAAAATTCCCCGGAAGGCGCATGCGCATTTAAATCGGCGCAGGAACGCGCCTGATTTAAATAGTACACTCCCCTAGCCGCGGAATTTGAATTCCGCCGGGGGATTTAGGATCCGCCGTCGCAAGTTTGGAGGTAAGTGGTTTGTGAATTAGCCACTTGCCTCCTAAACTTGCGGGAGCGGATCTTAATTCACATAGATCGAGCGGATCTATAGATCCGCTGAGCTACGTGAATCTGGCCCCATGTCTATGATTCTAACTGATATAATTTGTATAATATTTCAGTAACAATGATATCCTGAAACTTTACAATTTTATACAAATATGGTTGTCCTTTTAATATCTGCATACTAGGGATGAGTGATTGTGTTTGGATCAAATTTGCAGGGGGTCATCAAACCTATGTAAACAAGGCAGAGCTTCCCTCTGACAGGGGGAAGGGATGAATTTTGTGTTTTTGCAAAGAAGGAACTAAAATATATCTCAAATTTTGGGTCTGGCTAAGGGTAGACAAAATATATCTCTTCTCCTAGTAAAAGCAGCACATACAGTACACAAAAGCACCGACTAGGTGCACAGTTAACCCTTTGATAGCCCTAGATATCTAACCCCTTCCAAGCCAGTGTCATTAGTACAGTGACATATTTTTCTATCACTGGTCACTGTATTAGTGTCACAAAGTATCAAAAGTGTCAATTAGTGTCAGATTGTCCACCGCAATATCGCAACCCTCTATAAGTTGCTGATTGCTGTAATTACTAGTATAAAAAATTTAAACAACATAGTGATGTTTTTTGTCTAGACCTATCCTACGTTCTCTTTTCCCCTGACCTGCAGAGTATAAGTCTATGACTTGCACTGTTATTGGATTGGAGCTATTCCCCTCCCTATTGTACACATTCTCTGTCACTTATTAATGTGTTTGCAGTCGTTTTCATCACAATACTCCACCATACTCTGTTCCGTGATAATGAACGCTGTTTAGACGGTTCTGTTGTTCTGATTATATTAACCTTATCCAAGATGTACTGTGAAATGTGTTTTAATAGTTCCAACCACGAGTATTTGTTGCTGTGCTTTGATTTTCTTTGATAAAAAATTTGAACAGAAAAAATTTAAAATACAAAAATTCTATAAATACAGTATCTCACAAAAGTGAGTACACCTCTCACAATTTTGTAAATATTATATCTTTTTATGTGACAACACTGAAGAAATGACACTTTGCTACAATGTGAAGTAGTGAGTGTCCAGCTTGTATAACAGTGTAAATTTGATGTCCCCTCAAAATAACTCAACACACAGCCATTAAAGTCTAAACCACTGTCAACAAAAGTGAGTACACCCCTAAGTGAAAATGTCCAAATTTGGCCTAATTAGTCAATTTCCCACCCTGGTGTCATGTGACTCATTAGTGTTACAGGCTTTCAGGTGTGAATGGGGAGCAGGTGTTTTAAATTTGGTGTTATCACTCTCACTCTCTCATACTTGTCACTGCAAGTACAACATGGCAAAGAACTCTCTGAGCATCTGAAAAAAATAATTGTTACTCTACCAGTGGCGTCATTAGGGTTGGTGTCACCTGGTGCAGTAAAACATGGGGTCATCCCCCCAGCAGGGCAGGCAGTAGGGCACTAAGCAGGCTGGTGCATCCCCCAGCCTGCCACAGTGCTACTTGATAGTGTCACCAGGGCATTTTTCTCAGAGAAAAGGGGCAGGAACTCACTTATGGAGTGGAAAACCACAGGGCAGTGCCAGAGATGGCGGAACTCTCTTCTGCCATGTTCCAGCTGGAAAAAGCCCTGGTGTCACCCCTTTGGTGGGTGTCACCCGAGTGCGAGCATGAGTGCTGCCAGCATTACTGCAGAGGTTGAAGGAGTAGGGGGTCAGCCTGTCAGTGTTCAGACCATATGCCAGGATCTGAAAAAATAATTGTTGCTCTACATAAAGATGGCCTAGGCCAGGGATTCTCAAACTACAGCCCTCCAGGTGTTGTAGAACTACACATCCCATTAAGGCATTGTAACACACTGACATTCACAGACATGACTAGGCATGATGGGAATTGTAGTTCCTGAACAACTGGAGGGCTGTAGTTTGAAGACCGATGGCCTAGGCTAGAAGATTGCCAAGACCCTGAAACTGAGCTGTAGCACAGTGGCAAAGACCATACAGCGATTTAACAGGACAGGTTCTGTTTCGAACAGGCCTCAGCATATTAGACCAAAGAAGATGAGTGCACATGCTCAGTGTCATATCCAGAGGTTGTCTTTGGGAAATAGACATATTAGTGCTGCCAGCATTGCTGCAGCAGTTAAAGGGGTGGGGGGTAAGCCTGTCAGTGCTCAGACCATACGCCGCACACTGCATCAAATTGGTCTGCATGGCTGTCCTTCCAGAAGGAAGCCTCTTCTAAAGATGATGCACAAGAAAGCCTGCAAACAGTTTGCTGAAGACAAGTAAACTAAGGACATGGATTACTGGAACCATGTCCTGTGGTCTAATGAGACCAAGATAAACCTATTTGTTTCAGATGGTGTCAAGTGTGTGTGGTGGCAACCAGGTGAGGAGTACAAAGACAAGTGTGTCTTGCCTACAGTCAAGTATGGTGGTGGAAGTGTCATGATCTGGGGCTGTATGAGTGCTGCTGGCACTGAGAGCTACAGTCCATTGAGGGAACCATAAATGCCAACATGTACTGTGACATACTGAAGAGCATGATCCCCTCTCTTCGGAGCCTGGGCTGCAGGGCAGTATTCCAACATGATAAAGACCCCAAACACACCTCCAAGATGACCACTGCTTTGCTAAAGAAGCTGAGGGTAAAGGCGATGGACTGGCCAAACATGTCTCCAGACCTAAACCCTATTGAGCATCTGTGGGGCATCCTCAAACAGAAGGTGGAGGAGCGCAAGGTCTCTAACATCCACCAGCTCCATGATGTCATCTTGGAGGAGTGGAAGAGACTCCAGTGGCAACCTGTGAAGCTCTGGTGAACTCCATGCCCAAGAGGGTTAAGGCAGTGCTGGAAAATAATGGTGGTCGCGCAAAATATTGAAACTTTGGGGCCAATTTGGACATTTTCACTTAGGGGTGTACTCACTGTTGTTTCCAGTGGTTTAGACATTAATGGCTGTGTGTTGAGATATTTTGAGGGGACAGCAAATTTACGCTGTTATACAAGCTGTACACTCACTACTTTTCACTGTAGCAAAGTGTAATTTCTTTATGAAAAGATATAATAAAATATTAAAAAAAATGTGAGGGGTGTACTTACTTTTGTGAGATACTGTATATCCCATAGTTTGTAGATGCTATAAGTTTGTATAAACCAATCAATATACAATTATTGGGACTTTTTTTTTTCACCAAAAACATGTAGCAGAATACATATTGGCTTAAATTTATTAAGAAATGTTATTATAATATATATTATATATAATATATATCTTGGAGCGCACTTTTAGATGCCAATGCGGAAGTAGGAAGTTCGTTTTGGAACGTGCACGGCTTTACACGCACAGTAAGGAGCGGGGTCTCACGTAAGCACTCTTACTTGTACCTATATTTAAGCGCAGTGGAAGTGGGGGTCAGATGTATGCCCCTGTAGAAGTCTTGGCAGACGAAACCGGTCGGGCACATACACTGGTCCTAACCATTTCCATACTGCGCAATCTTTGTATGAATTACATTTTTAGCTTTTTTACACTATGAGGAGCTTCTCTCTTTGTCTTCCTTTTTTCTCTCATGTTTGGAGCCCATTGGGTCCAGTGACAGATGATTTTGTTCCCCTATTTTCATCATTGGAATTGGATTGGAGTGAGTTATCTGGGAGCTGATCTTTGGCTGAGAAGATCAACGCCTAGCAGAAGTGTGGAACTTGATATCAGCAGTGACCAGATTGGGCAATCGGCCTTCCATGCATGTATGACCCACCGCCGTATGGTGTTGTTTGGGTCCACCTTATCCGGTAATTCCCTGTACACACGATCGGTCCATCCGATAAAAGCAGTCTGATGGATTTTTCCGTCAGTTATCCGATGAAGCTGACTGATGATCAGTCGTGCCTACACACCATCAGTTAAAAAAACGATTGTGTCAGAACGCGGTGACGTAAAACACAACGACAGGCTTAAAAAAATGAAGTTCAATGCTTCCAAGCATGGGTCGACTTGATTCTGAGCATGCGTAGATTTTTAACCGATGGACGTGCCTACAGACGATCGTTTTTTTCTATAGGTTTTTTATCAATCAGATAATTTTAAAACAAGTTCCTAATTTTTTAACCGATGGATAAATAACCGATGGGGCCCACACACGATCGGTTTAGTCTGATAAAAACGGTCCATCAGACTGTTTTCATAAGACAAACCGATCGTGTGTACACGGCATAAGGGTATTCCATTTGTTTCTTTGTTTCTGGAGGGATCACGTTTTTGAGGGGAAACCTTCCATGCTGATTCTACAGGGATCACTTTATCACCTGGAGATTTTTCACTTTAAGGATATTTATATTACATGTCATGTATGTTAAGTTGTAAATTTACATCCACTTTGGAATTGTGGAATTGATTTTTCACCTTGCTTTTTTCACCATTTAGAACTCCTATTCTTGGGAGTTCCCTACAGGCGCTGCACTTTAGTTTATTCATTAAGACATGGAGCCCCAACTCAGCCCCGCCCCCCTCTCTCCTGATTTGCTAGTTGACTTTGATTGACAGCAGCAGCAGCCAATGGCAAGGCTGCTGTGTCTCAGCCAATCAGGAGGGAGATTCTTGGATGGCTAAGACACTTGTGAAAATCTGCTGACTTTACAACCCCTTTAATGCTGAGAAATACAGGCAGGATAACAACCCCAAATATACAGCCAATGTCATTAACCACTTCCTTACTGGGCACTTAAACCCCTTCCTGACCAGAGGACTTTTTGCGATTCGGCACTGCGTCGCTTTAACTGACAATTGCGCGGTCGTGCGACGTGGCTCCCAAACAAAATTAACATCCTTTTTTCCCCACAAATAGAGCTTTCTTTTGGTGGTATTTGATCACCTCTGCGGTTTTTATTTTTTGCGCTATAAACAAAAATAGAGCGACAATTTTGAAAAAAAAAAAAATATTTTTACTTGTTGCTATAATAAATAGCTCAATTTTTTTTTTTTACGTTTTTTTTTTATCCTCAGTCTAGGCCGATACGTATTCTACATATTTTTAGTAAAAAAAAAAAAATCGCAATAAGCGACTGGTTTGCGCAAAAGTTATAGCGCCTACAAAATAAGGGACAGAATTATTATTATTTATTTATTTTTTTTACTAGAAATGGCGGCGATCTGCGATTTTTATTGGGACTGCGACGTTATGGCGGACACATCGGACACTTTTGACACATTTTTGGCGCCATTCACATTTATACTGCAATCAGTGCTATAAATATGCACTAATTACTGTATACATTTTTTTTTTACTAGAAATGGCGGCGATCTGCGATTTTTATTGGGACTGCAACGTTATGGCGGACACATCGGACACTTTTGACACATTTTTGGCGCCATTCACATTTATACTGCAATCAGTGCTATAAATATGCACTAATTACTGTATAAATTTTTTTTTTTTACTAGAAATGGCGGCGATCTGCGATTTTTATTGGGACTGCGACGTTATGGCGGACACATCGGACACTTTTGACACATTTTTGGCGCCATTCACATTTATACTGCAATCAGTGCTATAAATATGCACTAATTACTGTATAAATGTGACTGGCAGGGAAGGGGTTAACACTAGGGGGTGAGGAAGGGGTTAAATGTGTATCCTAATTAGTGTTCTAACTGTGGGGGAAGGGGGGTGACTGGGGGGGGTGACCGATCTGTGTCTCTATGTACAAGAGACACAGATCCGTCTCCTCTCTCCCCTGACAGCACCGCTGTCTGCGAGAGCCGGGAATGAGAGATGATCTCATATGTAAACATATGAGATCATCTCTCATTGGCCGCACAGATCGCCTAGGAAACGGCCGCTCCGATTGGCCGTTCACGGCGATCTGTGACTGGCTGTGTCCAAGGGACACGGCCAGCACAGCAGTTCCCCGCTGCGCGCTCGGGAGCGTGCGCGGGGAACGCGAAAAGGGGCGGCCGTAAAAACACGGCGCCCCAGAGAAGTAGAACCACCCTGCGGCCGTATATAGTCGTACGGCCGTCAGGAAGTGGTTAAGAACTATCTTCAGAGTAACATGGAGACCTGGGACCTGTGTGTCTCCCAGAAGACAGCGGGGGGACGGAGGAGGGGCAGAACATGGTGTAGATCGCCGTGGAATCTGCTGAAATCTATGTCCGGAAGTGGGAGCAAATAGCTGTATTAGACGGGTATCTACTTCCCCCTGAAAAGTGCCAAATGTGACATCAGAGGGGAGAGGAACTGGAAAAGTGGAAGTTCCATTTTTGGTTGGAACGCCGCTTTAAATCTATCTGTAATTACATGAAGAGACAGAAGAATTTGAGGCCTACATACACATCAGAATTTTGGTTAGTTCTACAGTTCTGATTAGAATTATAGTTATTTTGGATTTCTCTTCTGTTATTTATTTATTTTTTACTAGTTCTGTTAATTGATAAATGTAAACTATTGCATTTCTATTCCTGAAAGCTTTCTAATGTATGTAATGTATGCATTTTTCAGACCTGCCTGAATTGTTTGCACAGTACTATATCTATTTATCTATCTATCTATCTATCTATCTATCTATCTATCTATCTATCTATCTATCTATCTATCTATCTATATACTGTGTATATACAGCCCTCAAAAATTCACTCTTTTGCTCGCATTTTGCGAGTGTAATTTATTCCAGGGCGAGTGAGGAGCAGGGGTGAACCTGTCAGCCGAAGGACACAGAGAGCGGCAGGGCTTCTCCCCCTCTTGTATCACAAACAGGCGGCTAATGTGATAGTAGATTGAATCAGTGTTCTGCCTATCACATTAGCCGACCTAGGGGGGGCGGGACCTTATCACAATTGCTCCCCCGAGAAAACATTAAAGACTCTGAGGCACCCGGGTAACCAGAGCTGCAGTCGGGACAACTCGCAGCCATTCTAAGCATGAATGACTGCTCAGAAACCTCGGGACTGCACTCTCCGCCCCCTGTACCTCCCCCAGCAGTATTTCAGCCTCTCTCCTGCAGGCTGCTGTTTGAGTGGGCGGGATGGGGATGTGCCTTTTCCCAGAGAAGACGCTCGTCTGGAGGAGGAAGATGAGTGCACTTTGCAGCTGAGCAGAGGGAAGCCATGTGAAAGTTCTTGCAGGTGAGCTCTTCTGCTTGCACTACAGTGTGGATTTGTTTACCTCTATGCTGAGTTACTGCAACCTAGCATAGAGGTGCTGTTAGCTGACAAAACAGATATTCTTTCATGACAAGTGAGAAATGTAACTCAATTAAAGGATCATGACTGACCCCCCAGTGTATGCTCTCCTGTTCCCTCCCTTCCAGTGTGTATACTCTCCTGACCCCCCTCCTAGTTTATACTCTCCTAATCCCCTCCCCCCCGTGTATGCTCCCCTGCGCCCCCCCCCCAGTGTATACTCTCCTGACCCCCCCCCCCCAGTGTATGCTCTCCTGACCCCCCCAGTGTATGCCTTCCTGAATCCCCCCAGTGTATGCCCGGGGCACTGTAAGGCATGCAAGTGACGGGGCACTGTAAGGCTGCAAGTGACGGGGCACTGTAAGGCTGCAAGTGACGGGGCACTGTAAGGCTGCAAGTGATGGGGCACTGTAATGTTGCAAGTGATGTAATTGTGATGGGGCACTGTAATGCTGCAGTGATGGGGCACTGTAATGCTACAGTGATGGGCACAGTAAGGCTGCAGTGATGGGGCACAGTAAGGCTGCAGTGATGGAGCACAGTAAGGCTGCATTGATGGGGCACAGTAAGGCTGCATTGATGGGGCACAGTAAGGCTGCATTGATGGGGCACAGTAAGGCTGCGTTCATGGGCACAGTGGCTGCACAGATGGGTACTGATATGCTTTGTTACTTTTGTTAATATTTATTTTTGGTACGTAATTCTGTTTAAAATATTTAACAGTGTAATTTCAAGAGATAATTTACAAGGTCGTGTTTAGGGGCGGACTTAGGGGCGGGGCAGGGGAGGTGTTGGTTGGGGCAACTGGTGGCGAGTAACTCTTAAGGCCTGGCTAGTGGCTCAGGACTTGAAATTTTGAGCCCTGGTATATATATATATATATATATATATATATATATATATATATATATATATATATATATTGGGCCAGATTCTCAAAGAGATACGACGGTGTATCTCCTGATACACCGTCGTATCATTGAGTTAGGCCGGTCGTATCTATGCGACTGATTCATAGAATCAGTTACACGTAGATATGCCTAAGATCTGACAGGTGTAACTGTGTTACACCATCGGATCTTAACTGCACTTTAAAAATGTCCGCTGGAGGCGTTCTTGCTGATTTACGGTGAGGATATGTAAATCAGCGAGATACGCCAATTCGCGAACGTACGCGCGCTTGACGCAGTCACTTTACGTCGTTTACGTAAGCGTTTTCCCGGCGTATACTTACCTCTGCTTCTATGAGGCACAGCCAATGTTAAGTATGGACGTCGTTCCCGCGTCAATTTTTTTTTTTACGTCGTTTGCGTACGTCGATTCACAAAAGCACTGGACGCAAGTTACGCTCACGCCGAAACCAATGACGTCTTAGCGACGTCATTGGGAGCAATGCACGCCGGGAAAATTCGCGGACGGTGCATGCGCATTTAAATCGGCGCGGGGACGCGCCTGATTTAAATACTACACTCCCCCTAGCCACGGAATTTGAATTCCGCCGGGGGATTTACGATCCGCCGCCGCAAGTTTTGAGGTAAGTGTTTTGTGAATTACCCACTTGCCTCTAAAACTTGCAGCGGCGGATCTTAAATCAGATAGATTACGCGGATCTAAAGATCCGCTGATCTATCTGAATCTGGCCCATTGTGTGTATGTACTGTATATATATATATATATATATATATATATATATATATATATATATATATATATATATACACATACAGTCAGGGGTGTATTTAGGTTTCGTGCTGCCCTAGGCCTGACTAAACTCGTGCACCCCCTAATTTAAATATGAGCCACCCCTTCCTGTCAAGGCCATGCCCCTTTCTGTTTAAAACCCGTCCTGAAATTGTTGAGTGGGGACACTAGTTCTTAGGGCCTGGGGGGGGGGATTGGTTTCCCTTAATTTTTATAGATTTCCTTTCTTGTTTGGCTATGGGGCAGGAAATGAATGGAAATCTCTGCAATGGGACGGAGATGGTAAAAAAATTAACTGACAGGGGCTATAACCCTCCCTTACTCTATCCAAAATGGAAAAAAAAAGTGTTGCCTATAGTTCTACTTTAAGCACAAATTTCGGATCATTTTATGGAGAGGACTAAGAACATATAGCCATGCCAATGGTGCAGCAGAAAACATATAGCACAGTGAGGAAGGTTTGTGGTCCAGGATGATAGGACAGTCAACATTAGAAGCAGCTTGTGTTACACTAACAGTGTAGCGCAGGCCGGCAGGGACTCTTTCCGTGCTGCTCCCCTGCAAAGTGCTGCCCTAGGCCTGGGCCTTGTTGGCCTAGGCCAGGATACAGCCTTGCATACAGTATCTCACAAAAGTGAGTACACCCCTCACATTTTTGTAAATATTTTATTAAACCTTTTATGTGACAACACTGAAGAAATTACACTTTGCTACAAAGTAAAGTAGTGAGTGTACAGCTTGTACAACAGTGTAAATTTGCTGTCCCCTCAAAATAACTCAACACACAGCCATTAATGTCTAAACCACCATGCTTGTGTAGGCAAGACACACTTGTCTTTGTACTCCTCACCTGGTTGCTATCACACATTCTTGACACCATCCGAACCAAATAAGTTTATCCTGGTCTCATCAGACCACAGGACATGGTTCCAGTAATCCATGTCCTTAGTCTGCTTGTCTTCCGCAAACTGTTTGCGGGCTTTCTTGATGCAGTGTGCAGCTTATGGTCTGAGCACTGACAGGCTGTCCCCCCCCCCCCCACCCCTTCAACCTCTGCAGCAATGCTGGCAGCACTCATATGTCTATTTCCCAAAGACAACCTTTGGATATGACGCTGAGCACTCAACTTCCTTGGTCGACCGCGGTGAGGCCTGTTCTGAATGAAGCCAGTCCTGTTAAACCACTGTATTGTCTTGGCCACTGTTCTGCAGCTCACTTTCAGGGTCTTGGCAATCTTCTTATAGCCCAGGCCATCTTTACGTAGAGCAGGGGTCTCCAAACATTCTAAACAAAGGGCCGGTTTATTGTCCTTCAGACCCTTGGAGGGCCGGACTTTGGCCAGCGGGGGTTGAAATGTTCCTGGCATCAATGGGACTAAACATATGGTATTAGGGGGAGAAATAGTGCCCCATTGTTTGTATCATTGGGGGAATAGTGGCCCATTAGTGCTGCTCCCCTGCAAAGTGCTGCCCTAGGCCTGGGCCTTGTTGGCCTAGGCCAGGATACAGCCTTGCATACAGTATCTCACAAAAGTGAGTACACCCCTCACATTTTTGTAAATATTTTATTAAACCTTTTATGTGACAACACTGAAGAAATTACACTTTGCTACAAAGTAAAGTAGTGAGTGTACAGCTTGTACAACAGTGTAAATTTGCTGTCCCCTCAAAATAACTCAACACACAGCCATTAATGTCTAAACCACCATGCTTGTGTAGGCAAGACACACTTGTCTTTGTACTCCTCACCTGGTTGCTATCACACATTCTTGACACCATCCGAACCAAATAAGTTTATCCTGGTCTCATCAGACCACAGGACATGGTTCCAGTAATCCATGTCCTTAGTCTGCTTGTCTTCCGCAAACTGTTTGCGGGCTTTCTTGATGCAGTGTGCAGCTTATGGTCTGAGCACTGACAGGCTGACCCCCCCCCACCCCTTCAACCTCTGCAGCAATGCTGGCAGCACTCATATGTCTATTTCCCAAAGACAACCTTTGGATATGACGCTGAGCACTCAACTTCCTTGGTCGACCGCGGTGAGGCCTGTTCTGAATGAAGCCAGTCCTGTTAAACCACTGTATTGTCTTGGCCACTGTTCTGCAGCTCACTTTCAGGGTCTTGGCAATCTTCTTATAGCCCAGGCCATCTTTACGTAGAGCAGGGGTCTCCAAACATTCTAAACAAAGGGCCGGTTTATTGTCCTTCAGACCCTTGGAGGGCCGGACTTTGGCCAGCGGGGGTTGAAATGTTCCTGGCATCAATGGGACTAAACATATGGTATTAGGGGGAGAAATAGTGCCCCATTGTTTGTATCATTGGGGGAATAGTGGCCCATTAGTGTCGGTGGGAGAAATAGATCTCCCCTGTCGGTGTCAGATGTCAGAATAGTGTCTCGTATGAGTGGGAGGGATACTGCCCCAAAGGCCGGATTAAAGCCAAGCAAAGGGCCGCATCTGGCCCTCGGACCACAATTTGGAGATCACTGATGTAGAGCAACAGTTCATTTTTTCAGATCCTCAAATAGTTCCTTGCCATGAGGTGCCATGCTGAACTTGCAGTGACCAGTATGAGAGAGTGAAAGCAATAACACCAAATTTTTACACACCTTCTCTCCAATCACACCTGAGACCTTGTAACACTAACGATTCCTATGACACTGGGGAGGGAAAATTACAAATTTTGCCTGATTTGGATATATTCACTTAGGGGTGTACTCACTTTTGTTGCCAGTGGTTTAGACATCACATAGCTGTATGTTGAATTATTTTGAGGGGACAGAAAAACTTACACTGCTATACAAGCTGTACACTCACTAGATTGTAGCAAAGTGTATTTTCTTCAGTGTTGTCACATGAAAAAATATAATAAAATATTTACAAAAATGTGAGGGGTGTACTCACTTTTGTGAGATACTGTATATTGTGCAATACATTATATGGGTTTTACATTATATAATCAATATATAATCCTTACCATTGCTATATTTACATCATGTTGTGTGTTACATACTTCTGACCATTATGTAATCGATAGCCTTGTGTTTACAGTGAAGTGGTCAGAGTATGTCATATGCAGCATAGGACACAGACTGCAGGGCTCATTAATATGTAATATACACCACATCATACCAAGTACAACAGTCATGAGTACAATCCAGGGGCCATTAATATTAAATGCAACGCACCTAGAAGTAACTTTCCACTGATCGGCCTCTGCACCCCTTTCCACAGCTCACCTCTGCGTCCCGGTCCACATCTCACCTATGCATTCCTGTCCATAGCTCATCTCTGCATTCCTGTACATAGCTCACCTTTATGTCTCTGTCCACAGCTTACCTGTGTGTCCCTGTCCACAGTTTACCTTAGCATCCTCACTCACAGCTCACCCCTGTGTCCCCACCCATAGCTCTCCTCTGCATCCCCGCCCTCAGCTCATCTTTGCATCCCTAACCACAGCTCATTTTTGGGTCCCCTATCCACAGCTCAACTCTACACCTCACCTTCACATCTCATCTCTGCCCACTTCTACATCTCATCTCTGCACCCCATGTACACAGTTCACCCCCTTTCACAACTTTCACCTTTGCACCCAGCAACCACCCATTGACTGTTATCTCCTCTGCACCTAGAAGCTCCCCTTCGTCCACAGTTCTCATCACTTCACCCAGCCCCCACCCATCCACAGTTGTTGCCTCTCCACCTAGCACCCCCCCTTTTCATCCACAACTTTAACCTTTTTATCCAGTCTCCACCCATTTACAGTTCTCACCTTTTCACCTATCATCCTTCTTTCCTCCTATCCATAGACCATACATCCCCCCCTGCAACTAGCACCCTCCATCCTCAGCTCTTACCTGCAGTACTACACACTCCAAAACCCTTCTCGTGCTTGCTGCTTGTCCTCCTTACAGTGGCCAACACAGATCTACTGGGCAGCCACCACAGCAGGATTTTTTTAAAACACAAAGTACTGCACACTCCCTGCATTGCCTCCCTTGTGCAGTCACAATGTGCAATGGACCATGGCTGGCAAGCAGTGTTGGTACCTGGGTCAGAAGTTGATATATATGGGGCATGTAACCTGAGTCTCAATGGAACTCTGCAGACAGGTGATCCTGCAGCAGGATGATCAGCAGTTCTTAGCCCCACACTGCCTTCAGCACATCCTGGGGGGGGCGTAGCCCTGCCCAGCACCCCCCAGCCTTGGACTGGAGCAACTGGAAGCCTGAAGACTTTTATTGTAGTAGCTGAAGATCTAAGGTATTGAGCCAATAAAATGTGCATATTTTAGCTGCTGGGTAGTAATGTTATTCTGAATGACAAGGACTTGGTTGAGAGTATTCGGCAGATTGAGCTGATGGTCTAATGGATTGAACTGTAGGTATAAAAACCAGGGTTTTGGAGTGTTGCAGTATGCAATAAGGCTTTGAGACAGGTTATATCTAACTACTACTAATTAAGAAATTAAGGGCCAGATTCTCAAAAGGCTTACGACGGCGCAACGCCATTTGCGCCATCATAGGTCCTAATCTGGCCCGGCGTATCTATGCGACTGATTCTTAGAATCAGTTACGCATAGATATCC
Source organism: Rana temporaria (assembly GCF_905171775.1). Lineage (NCBI taxonomy): Eukaryota > Metazoa > Chordata > Amphibia > Anura > Ranidae > Rana > Rana temporaria. Next base: position 167,979,106 of record NC_053491.1, read on the forward strand.
CTTAGATCTGACAGGCGTAAGGCTCTTACGCTGTCAGATCTTAGATGCAATTTTTTTTCCCGCCGCTAGGTGTCGCCGACGTTTTTTTTTTCCTTGTCGTCTATGCAAATTAGCTATTTACGCGAGATTCCCGAACGTACGCGTGGTCGACGCAGTGAATTTACGACGTTTCCGTAGAATTTGCGATGCGTAAAGTTGCCCCTGCTATATGAGGGGCAACCAATTTTAAGTATGGCGGTCGTTCCTGCGTCGAAATTAAAAAATGTACGTCGTTTGCGTAAGTTGTCCGTGAATGGTGCTGGACGTCATTTACGTTAACGTCGAAACCAATGACGTCCTTGCGACGTCATTTAGCGCAATGCACGTCGGGAAATTTTAGGGACAGCGCATGCGCAGTATGATCGGCATGGGAACGCGCCTAATTTAAATGATCCACGCCCCCTACCTGGATCATTTGAATTAGGCGGGCTTGCGCCGGAGAATTTACGCTACGCCGCCGCAAGTTTACAGGCAAGTGCTTTGTGAATCAAGCACTTGCCCGTAAAACTTGCGGCCGCGTAACGTAAACGAGATACGTTATGCCACCGGAGTTTTACTCCATTCTACGAGAATCTGGCCCTAAATGTCTTGTCTGGCAGAATGAATACACAATCTAGTCAAGACTTTCTGCAGTGTTTTGTGTATGGTCAGAAGAGGGAGGCAGAGACATGGCCACTTCAGGGTCTATGAGTTCTCAAGCTCTTACATCCCAGTGACATGGACAAATAGCATGAAGTGTACCTCCCCAGGCATGTAAACAAGCAGATTTACCCAATGTATAAGAAAATCTGCAACTATAGATGCAAAAATTACTTATTTGGATTGAAGTTCCTTTTTGTTTCCAGAGCACAAACCAACCTCACTAATGCAGATAAACACAAGCAGAGGCAGACATACCATCAGACTTTCCCTAAAGCACTAATTTTGATTGTTTGAACTTAAAGTGGAGTTCCACCCTGATAAAAAAAATGTACTAAAAAAAAAATGAAAACATTTTTTTTTTACTTACCCGAAATAGCTGTTGCTATGCGGAAGTCCCGAATCTGCCTCTTCATCCTCCGCGGTGGATCCTTTTCCTCCTCCTACACTCGGTTTCTTCTTGTGAACGGGGCGCGCTGCATTCTGGGAACTGTGTGTATCCCAGAAAGAAGCCAGCCCATTCACAAAGCGCCTCGCTGCTCACGCAAGCACAGTAGGAAACGGGCAGTGAAGCCACATGGCTTCACTACCTGTTTCCCTTACTGTGGATGGCGGTGCCTGGAGCTGCCAGGATCGAGGACCGACCTCGGCGGGGGCCGACATCGCTGGCGACTAGGACAGGTAAGTGTCCTAATTAAAAGTCAGCAGCTACAGTGTTAGTAGCTGCTGACTTTTCATTTTTTTTTTTTACCGGACCTCCGCTTTAAGCCAGAGGCAGCATGAGGAGACATTCTGGTATGCTTCAGGGCAAAAAGCATACTACTAAGAGGTGAGAGTAGAGTGACAATGAACAGTTTACCAGTATGCTGCTTTTTCTTTCACTGTCCAGTAACAGGTGGGGGCGAGGAGGAGGCATGTAAGTGAAAGTGAAACTGCTGCAGAGAATACTGTGCCACGCAAGACTGTGCTGTATGGCAAAGCTGTGCAAATCATACAACCAGACATAAATACGAATGCTATGGCAGGTAATACAGGTAAAATCATCTATGCCATTTATCTGTGTTTAGCTGTTTGCCTGTAGTTCAGATTAACAAATGTGCAATCTTAAAGCACAGTGATTTGCTTTAAAAATGTACATTGTGTCCCATTTGGTTCAGGACCTTTAAATAGGTGTAACATACAGCAAGTACCTGAATTTATCTTGCTGTCACCAATCCTCTGTACAGATCAAATGGCACTCTGCCTCAAACATGGCTCTATTGGTTTGCATAGTATCTTCAGAGAAGCACTCCTACCAGTGGCGATGCGTCCATTAGGGTCACCTGAGTGCCATCCTGTCTCTCCAACCACCCCCTCTGTGCACTATAGATAGATTTATGCATTGGGTGAATCTATCCATGGCCGCTGTAGACACCCCCCATTGAGGCGTCCGACCCTTTTTGGGCGCCGGGCGTCTGAATTATAGTGGCGGGAGGTGTTTTTGAATCAACTGAATTAGAGCCATAGGCTCTAATAGGCATCAAAAAGGTGCACTGCAAGCTCAATCCATTGATATTTGCTTTGCTAACACATAACTCCCTCTCAGCCAATCAGGAGGCCTGGATGTAATACCAGGCACCTGATTGGTGCCAAGGAATACACGAATAAGACATGCATGGAGGAATCGGAGGACACACAGGAGCCATCACCATGCTACCGTCCTACAGCTTGCCACCTGTCCTGCTGCCTGACCCACCACTACAATGGGGTAAGAGGCAGAGATACAGTGGTCAGGGCGGGGGGGCACAGTGGCTGCATATTATGGGCACAAAGGCTGCATATGATTGCCATAGTTGGCTGCATATGATGGGCACAGAGGCTGAATATTATGGGCACAGTGGCTGCATTTGTTGAGCACAGAGGCTGCATATTATGGGCACAGTTGGCTGCATATGATAGACACAGAGTCTCCATAAGATGGGCACAGAGTCTGCATATGATGGGCACAGGTGGCTGCATATGATGGGCACATAGTCTGCATATGATGGGCACAGAGTCTGCATATGATGGGCACAGGTGGCTGCATATGATGAGCACAGTGGCTGCATATGATGGGCACAAATGGCTGCATATGATGGGCACAGGTGGCTGCATATGATGGGCACAGGTGGCTGCATATTATGGACACAGTTGGCTGCATATGATGGGCACATGTGGCTGCATATTATGGGCACATTTGGCTGCATATTATGGGCACAGGTGGCTGCATATTATGGGCACAGTTGGCTGCATATTATGGGCACAGTTGGCTGCATATGCTGGGCACAGTTGGCTGCATATGATGGGCAGAGTGGCTGCATTTGTTTGGCACAGTTGGCTGCATATGATGGGCACAGTTGACTGCATATGATGGGCACAGTTGGCTGCATATGATGTCACAGTGAGGCTGCAATTTATGTTTTTGCTTCGGTATTTTTCAAAATTTCTCAGTTCGTTTGCACCCCCCAAAAAATTGTGAGCACCAGCCGCCACTGACTCCTACAAGCCAAGCATGATCTCATCAGTGTGCTGCTGCTTGATCACTCTCCAATCACAGGCTGGAACAAGTAGTGGATCAGGTTGTATCACTTAATTGCAAGACTGGATAAACAGCAGAACTACAAAACCTTTGGCAGGTAAGGCAGTTCATGTATATAAACCGTGTAGCTGTTTGCCTGGAGTTTAGCTTTAATGACATTACATGCATCATCAGTAATAGTGCCTGCTATATTGACACCACAATGCACCAGACAGATCAGTCATTTATCTCATGGAACCTATATTCAGCATTTAAAAGTCCCAAGACTCTGTATTAATTGTCCTAGATTATGGCCTCTAAAACAAATGTCACATATCTCTGTCTAACAAATTTGCATCAACTGTAGTCAATGAAATAAGACTAACAGGATGAGAGGCTTTAAAGAAAACCCGTTAAATCTATGTTCCATAATACTTCTTAAAAAGGGAAAAGGTTATTTTATTTTTAATAATAATCATCACCAGAGGCTCACCTGTTTGATTTTAAAAGACTTGGAACACATTGCTTTATTATAATACACCTTTCTACCACTCCGGTATAAAAGAGATTAATTGTCTGCAGTTATTAAATATCGCCATTCATTTACCATGAGAGCAAGATTAGTGAATCAAAGGAAAATGTAAATTGTTTAATAGCTAAGAAAGAGTTCAATGGTTACCAAGGCATATTCATCAAGAATTATTACTTCAAAATACTTTGCTCTAAATGAATCATGTGCCATGGAGAATGTTTTTTGAGAGAATTTCATTAGCAGTAAAATAAAATGTGCTCCTCAAACGGAAGAACTCCTGTCTTTGTGATATTCCAGTGGCAATTTATATGGTAAGTGTCAAAAACAAGTCTAATATGAAGGCCGGCTAGTGTGGTATTCTTCCCTTTTTATTATTCTAATCGTGAGGTGTAAAGTGACATGGTTGCACACTGTAATGGTGGTAAAGAAGAAGAGTGTCAATGAGACAAGAAAGGTGACAGACATGGAATGAGTCCCCAAGGTGCACTCCAAGAGCTTTGGATAAAGATTCCCCTGGGAAATTGTTCTCATTAGTTCTCAGAAGCAATTCTGTAAATTTTAGCTTACTATCAGTATGAGATTGCGATGCTAGATACATAACAGTGAGTTTTTGTACCTTTGTTTGTAATATTATAAATAATAATAATACTTCTACTGACATTTATGAACTGTCATTATTATACAGTATATACTGTAGATATATTATTTTTAATTGAAAACTATATATATATAATTATTATATAATTATATATATATATATATATATATATATATATATATATATATATATATATATATATATATATATATATATATATATATTATAATTATATATATAAAATATTTTTTTTATAAATAACAAACATGTTATACTTACCTCCACTGTGTATATATATATATATATATATATATATATATATATATATATATATATATATATACACACAGTGGAGGTAAGTATAACATGTTTGTTATTTAAAAAAAAATCCTTTGGTGATCCTTTAACCACTTAAGGACCCCTTCACGCCGATATATGTCGGCAGAATGGCATGGCTGGGCACAATCACATAGCTGTACGTGTCTCTTTAAGCCCAGCCGTGGGGTCGCGAGCGCGCCAGTGGCGGCGTGCTCGCGACCCGGTCCTAAGCTCCGTGACCGCGTCCACGGGACCCGCGGACCCAATCGCGGCAGGTGTCAGGCGATCGGTCACTGGAGCTGAAGAACGGGGACAGGTGTGTGTAAACACACCTTCCCTGTCGAATGAGGCACATAAGTGGAACAATGGATCAATTTGAAAAAAGCAAATTTAATAAAATGAACACAGGTTATACAAAAATCTTGGCCAGCAGGCTCCATATAAAGACATAAGTTAACATCAAATATACATTTTTTTTTTTGCTAGATCTAATCATATATGATAACGTAATGCATCTAGAGTGGCCTATAGATAAGAATGGCCCGTTGGCTCGACACGTTTCAGCGACTATATCGCCTCATCAGGAGCGATGCATATAATCTGAAAAAAATATTATAAGTGTTTGAGGGCCAGTGAAATGTATTTAAGACTCTCCAATTGGGATAAAAATCCTTTAGTGAATTGAGCCTATTGTTTCCTATGTTTATATATGCTATATATTGTGGGTAGTTGGCTTCAAATAGAGGAGGAGAGAGTCTTAGAGCCGGTTCACACTGGGGCAACTTGCGATCCGACTTCATGTCGCCTCAAGTCGTCCCAAGTCGTGCTGTAGAGAAAAACAATGGAAGTGAATGGGAGCGGTGTTAATACACACGACTCAAGGAGATCCGACTTCAGAAAAGGTTCCTGTACTACTTCAATGCGACTTGTAGGCGATTTGTACCCATTGATTTCAATGGAAGTCGCATCAGAAGTCGGATCACTGTCTTAACTGAAGCGACTTTCCAGAAAGATAACATACATTTCTCAGGCAAACCTCTCCTGCCCCCCTCCCTCCCCCTCCCTCCCCTAGAGCTGATTGTTGTTTTATTGGCCACTGGAATGTCTCCTGTCCTGGAGACGACTTCAAGTTGTGTTGTAAATCGCCCCAGATCGCCCTGTGGTTCATGTTCAAGTCGTGTCGGAGTCGCCTCTGAAAGTCACGCTGGAAGTCGTGTCGCCCTAGTGTGAACCGACTCTTATGCAATTTAACATCTTCCTTTTTGAGTGAAACAAACACAATTAATATAAACATAAATATGTACATGTACACAGTAAATAAATAAATGCAGGGTTAATTAGGAGCAGACCCTCTAATGTCAGATGCTAGATTTTATTTTATTTTGTAATACTGCTCGTTATTCTTACTCGTTATTTATTTAGAGAATGTGAGCTTTATTACTATGGGGTTTATTTACTAAAGTGCAAAGTTCAGTTGCACTTGGCAATTGCAGTTGCTCCAGAGCTTAGTAAATAAGGTAAAGTGTCACTTTGCAAAAAGTACACAATCACATGCAAGGAAAATAAAAAAAAACAGCATTTCTGCTTACACATGATTGAATGATGGAAGTCAGCAGAACTTCTGCTCATTTACTAAGCTCTGAAGCAACTGCACTTGCAGAGTGCACAGCCTATTTGCCTTTGGTAAATCAACCCCATAGTAATAAAGCTCACATTCTGTAAATAAATAACGATCAAGAATAACGAGCAGTATTCCAAAAAAATAAAAAATTAAATCTAGCATCTGACATTAGAGGGTCTGCTCCTAATTAACCCTGCAATTATTTATATACTTTGTTCATGTACATATTATTGTTTGTATTAATTAGGCTTGTTTTACTCAAAAGACTGTTGACTTTAAGGCCTTATGCACACTGGATGTTAAAATAACATTATTAAAATGCCAGTGGCTTTGCAGTGAGTTTTTCAAAGTTTTTCAACGTTTTTGCAATAGTGTTTTTTAGCGTGTATTAGTGTTTTTTCACTTTTTTTACCTTTTTTTGTGCATGGACACATAGGATAACATCATAGGGAGTTAAATGACTGTAGAAAAAAAGTCTGAAGCCAAAAACAGCAGCTGTAAAAACGTCTAAAAACATCCATTGTGCATGAGGCCTAGAGTTGAGTGTTCACTTTGCAAAGTGAATGTGTCCTGAGCTTAGAAAAAACAAGGTGAAGCTATGCTGACTTTATATACCCAACCATAAACCAGGGGAAAAAAGGGATTTTCTTCCCTTTGCATTCAAAGCATTTGAGCATTTGATTCAAGTAAACAGAGCTTCATCTTATTTACTTAGCTCAGCAAACATTTACTTTGAAAAAATAATTAGTTAGTAAATTAACTCTACTGTGTTCATTAGGATGAGCCGAACAACCACCCCCCCCCCCCCCCCAGTTCGGTTACAACCAGAACTTGCGAACAGGCAAAAAATGTTTTCGAACATGCGAAAAAGTCTATAGGACACGGACATGAAAAACCAAAAGTGCTAATTTTAAAGTCTTATATGCATGGTATTGTCAAAAAAAATGTGTTTGGGGACCTGGGTAAAAAATGGCTATTTTTTCGGAAGCAGTGATTTCAATAATGCTTAAAGTGAAACAAAAGTTCCTTTAAATTTCGTGCCTGGGGGTTTCTATAGTATGCCTGTAACATGGTGCATTTTTCCTGTGTTTAGAACAGTCCCACAGCAAAATGACATTTATAAAGGAAAAAAAAGTAATTTAAAACTGCCTGTAGCTGTAATGAATTTTCGGGTCTCGGCAATACACATAAAACTCATTGAAAAAAAAAGGCATGGGTTCCCCCCCCAGTCCATTACCAGGCCCTTTGGGTCTGGTATGAATATTAAGGGGAACTCCAAACCAAAATTTAAAAATAAAATTGCGTGGGGGTCCCCCCAATTTCCATACCAGACCCTTCAGGTCTAGTATAGATTTTAAGGGGAACCCTGTGCCAAAATTAAAAACAAATGGTGTAAGACCCCCCCCAAAAAAAAGATCCATACCAGTCCCTTATATGAGCACGCAACCTGGCAGACCACAGGAAAAGAGGGTGGACGAGGGATACCCCCTCCTGAACCATACCGGGCCACATGCCCTCAACATGGGGAGGATGCTTTGGTGTCTGACCCCAAAGCACCTTGTCCCCATGTTGATGGGGACAAGAGCCTCATCCCCACAACCCTTACCCGGTGGTTGTCGGGGTCTGTGGGTGGGGGGCTTATCGGTATCTGGAAGCCCCCTTTAACAAGTGGACCCCCAGATCCCGGCCCCTACAAAAAGTGTCAAAAATTTTAAAAAAGACAGGCGACACTTTGGGACAAGTCATTTATTAAAAAATATAAAAATAAAAAAGTCCAGCGATGTAAATCCATCTCCAAAAAAAAAAAAGCCGCAACAGTTCATCCTCCATGGGAGGTGAATGCCAATTGACGCTTCTCCCGCAGTGACAGCTGTTATATAGCTGAGGGCAGGGCCACCCAGTGATGTATATGGGTGACCCCACCCCCCTCTGACGCCACAGGGAAATGCTGCAGGGCCGCCTGGTGACGTATACGGGTGACCCTGCCCCATCTGACACCACAGGGGTTTCCGGTGCGTCTCCATTTACTGTTCCAGGTCCAATTTCAGCCTGAATTTTGGGCTGAATTTGAACCTGAAACAGACCAAATGATGCACAGGGATCATGTGCAATTCGCACCAGAGCCACTGCGGAGATGTGTAAACCAGCGTTATAGTGAGCTGGTCACAATCTCCTGCTATTCCAATTGGATGCAGGGAAACCTGCATCCAATTCACATAGGTATGAACCCAGCCTGAGGGGTTTATTTACTAAAGCTGGAGAGTGCAAAATCAGTCTCACTTCTGCACAGAAATCAATCAGCTTCTAGGTTTCAATGCCAAAGCTTAATTAAACAAGCTGAGGTTGGAAGTTGAGTGTTTTTTCTGCAGAAGTGAGACTGATTTTGCACTCTCCAGCTTTAGTAAATAAACCCCTAAGGCCCCTTTCACACTTGTGCGACTTGAATTGCAACTAGAGACTGCAAAATCACATGAGAAGTCGTTCCCCATGATTTCCAATGATAACCATTTATATACAGTATGTGCGATTTCAAGTCATTCCGACTTCAAAGTAGTCCCAGTACTACTTTGTTCTGACTTTCATGCGAGTTGAGGTCCATATACCTCAAGTTTACACAGGCATTCCCTGAAATTGCAGAAAAATCGCACAACTTTGAAGTTACGGTAGTGTGAATGGGGCCTAACTGACACACTGTGGGAACTGACTGACATCACCAGTGACACTAATACAGTGCTAATAATATACCCTGTCACTGTACTAATGTTAATGGCTGGGAAGGGGTTAACATTTAGGGGGGATCAAATGGTTAAATGTGTGCCCAACAATGTTTATTATATGTAGTATGTGCTGCTTTTACTGCGATGTGCCTGTTTTTACTCCCTGCTTTGCACATTACTGCTCTCTGTAGAGACCTTGGGGGTTATCCACAAAGCCTTGGCGCAACGTAACTTTTCTGATTTAAGTTACTCCGCCGCAAAATTCCCAAGTTAGGTGCCGATCCACAAAGCACTTACCTGGAATTTTGCGGCGCTGTAACTTAAATCCGTCCGGCGCAAGGCGTTCCTATTCAAATGGGCGAGTCCCATTTAAATTAGGCGCGCTCCCGCGCCGGACGTACTGCGCATGCTCCGTCGGGTAAATTACCCGACGTGCATTGCGCTAACTGACGTCGCTCCGACGTCATTTGCTTAGACGTTAACGTAAATGGCGTCCAGCGCCATTCACGGACGTCTTACGGAAACGACGTAGAATTTAAAATTCGACGCGGGAACGACGGCCATACTTAACATGGCTTAGGACAACTAGGGCTTAGCCCTAGTTTTACGCGGCGGAACTCGACGTAAACGACGTAGATTTAGAGCGTCGGGCCCGTCGGAGCGTTCGTGGATCGCCGTAACTGGTCATTTGCATATTCTACGCCGGCCTCAATGGCCTCGCCACCTAGCGGCCGGCCTAGAATTGCATCCTTAAGATCCGACAGTGTAATTCAATTACACATGTCGGATCTTCGTCCTAACTATGGGAAACTGAGTCTGTGGATCAGTTCCATAGTTAGGACCAGGGATACGACGGCGTAACAGCAGTTACGCCGCCGTATCTCTTTTGAGGATCTGGCCCCTTGTGTTGTTTACCAACACAGGGCTCTCTTATGTCATTTGCTTAGCTGATCAGCAGGTTCCCGAACATAAATCATTGGCTTGTGCTATAGCGAATGACAGCACATGCCCCCCAAGACTGAAAAACCAAATCACGTAAATGTACATAATTTGGCACAGTGGGGACGCCATGCTGCAGTATAAGTGTGGTGCGGTTCTGAAGCGGGTCATTTGTACCTCAGATTTAATGACCTACCTGTCAAATCGTGCAACATGTCAAAGCTTAGAATATAATAAAATGTTTGTAACTTCACATTTTTCTCTCTACAGTATATAAATGTCATGGGTATTTAGTATCATTTTCATTGGCGATCTAGTAAGTCCTGAAGGCAATGGAAGATACAAAAGAAAGCATAAAATACTAAATGCAGGCACCTGTGATCCAAATAAAGCTGTAAATTGAGGATAACAAATAAAAAAGACATCGACAGGATGCAGCTCATTCATTTTCAGCTTGTAGTGAAGGAAAATATTTATTGTTTCTATTTGTGTGGAAATCTTCTGCGCTAACCAAAGTGAATACATGGGAAACTCAAAAATAAGGAAGTGATGAATATGTGTAAATAAATGAAACTGCTGCTCAAATCTATGTGAGTACAAATCACTGTGAATGTGGTAAAGAAAATGTGGTTGATGAGCGCAATCGTAATTACACCTGTTGTGTCCTATAATTACAGTAAGACAGTATGTGTGCCTTTAAATGTGTTCCAAAAAAATATATATAATATGTGAAGTCAAACACTGTGTCCACACAATCAATATTGACATACAAATAAAACCATACTGAACTAATAGTAATATGACAATGACTGTGACCAATGAAAAATAAACAGTACACATGAACAAATCCAGATCACTGGCTGCTGGTGAAATCAATAAGGGTGTATCATGAAACAGTCCATAATATGAGCTTGAATTCCAAGAGGGAAGGAGTTTCAAATACAGATCTTCCTGGTGGATGGGCTCACAGAGGGCCACATTCAGGTACAATTGCGCCCGTGTAACGTAAGACGTTTACGTTACACCGCCGCAAGTTTTCAGTTTTAGTGCCCGATCCACAAAGCACTTACCTGGAAACTTGCGGCGGTGTATCGTAAATACGTCCGGCGCAAGGCGGTCCAAATCTAATAGGCGGGTACAATTTAAATTAGGCGCGCTCCCGCGCCGGACCTACTGCGCATGCTCCGTTTCTAAATTCCCGCCGTGCTTTGCGTGAACTGACGTCATTTTTGCGATCGGTGATGTGCGTAGCGTACTTCCGTATTCCCGGACATGTTACGCAAACGACGTGAAATTTTAAATTTCGACGTGGGAACGACGGCCATACTTTAGACAGCAATACGTTTGCTGTCTAAAGTTAAGGCACCCAAAACGACGACTAACTTTGCGACGGGAAACTAGACTAGCGGCGACGTAGCGAACGCGAAAAACCGTCGTGGATCGCCGTAACTCCTAATTTGCATACCCGACGCTGGTTTACGACGCAAACTCCCCCCAGCAGCGGCCGCGGTACTGCATCCTAAGATCCGACAGTGTAAAACAATTACACCTGTCGGATCTTAGAGATATCTATGCGTAACTGGTTCTATGAATCAGTCGCATAGATACTCTGAGAGATACGATGGAGTATCTGAGATACTCCGTCGTATCTCCTTTGTGAATCTGGGCCAGAGTGCTTACCTTGAAGCAGGGTTAAGACAGCTTTAAATGGCTGAATGCCAGCCTCTCAGGCAGATCGTAGCTGCTGTGTGCAGGTTTCTAATGCAGGCTGTGGTGGGCTTCAGAAAAATGGAGACTCCCAGACGAATCAATGGATTAGCAGACCAGACCAGAATAAAAAGAAATGCCCATAGTGAAGTACATACTGATAAAAACTGATTTAATAGAAATGTATATGCGCTTACATGTAAACAACGTAAAACCAACAAGGAAAAATAGCATCCAAACGGACTGGGGGACGGACTCACGTCACTTCCGGTCACGTGGGCTGTTCCTGACGCGTGTCATCACGTCACGTGACTTCATCAGAGGATGCTATTTTTCCTTGTTGGTCTTACATTGTTTACATATAAGCGCATATACATTTTTATTAAATCAGTTTTTATCAGTACGTACTTCACTACGGGCATTTCTTTTTATTTTGGTCTGGTCTGCTAATCCATTGATTCATCTGGGAGTCTCCATTTTTCTGAAGCCCACCACAGCCTGCATTAGAAACCTGCACACAGCAGCCACGATCTGCCTGAGAGGCTGGAATTCAGCCATTTAAAGCTGTCTTAACCCTGCTTCAAGGTAAGCACTCTGTGAGCCCATCCACCAGGAAGATCTGTATTTGAAACTCCTTCCCTTTTGGAATTCAAGCTTATATTATGGACTGTTTCATGATTATTGATTTCACCAGCAGCCAGTGATCTGGATTTGTTCATGTGTACTGTTTATTTTTCATTGGTCACAGTCATTGTTATATTTGTATTAGTTCAGTATGGTTTTATTTTTATGTCAATATTGACACAGTGGACACAGTGTTTGACTTCACATATTATATATATTTTTTTGGAACAAATTTAAAGGCACACATACTGTCTTAGCCCGCGTACACACGATCGGTCCATCCGATGAGAACGGTCCGAAGGACCGTTCTCATCGGTTAACCGATGAAGCTGACTGATGGTCTGATGTGCCTACACACCATCGGTTAAAAAAACGATCGTGTCAGAACGCGGTGACGTAAAACACAACAACGTGCTGAAAAAAACAAAGTTCAATGCTTCCAAGCATGCGTCGACTTGATTCTGAGCATGCGCGGGTTTTTAACCGATGCTTTTGCATACTAACGATCGGTTTTGACCTATCGGTTACCAGTCCATCGGTTCAATTTAAAAGCAAGTTCTAATTGTTTTGACCGAAGGTTAACTGACCAATGGGGCCCACACACGATCGGTTTGGACCGATGAAAAGGTCCTTCGGTTAGTTTTCATCGGTTTTGACCAATTGTGTGTACGCGGCCTTACAGTAATTATAGGACACAACAGGTGTAATTGCGGTTGCGCTCATCAACCACATTTTCTTGTTTCTATTGCCTGCAGTATTTTGCTAATATCTTTAATCCATTCTGGTGCCTATGTTTGTATTTGAGTGGGAAGGAAAATTATAGTTGAAAAACTATTAATTTAATAAACTATATTTATCTACTAAACATCCTTAATACATTGGAATAAAATAATTAAGCGTTGCATGTTTATAATCCAATTTACCTAAATAATTTTTAAATCTCTTATTTTCTTATGGTATTCTTCTGTAATTATAATGGCGTTACCACAAAACCCTAGGCAATCACCTACATATATAGATAGCAGATAGCAAAGGTGTATTAGTATGGTTAGACAAAATTAACATGGCAAGCATTACAGTAAACATAAATATGTATTTAAATCATATATTTAGATTTTCCCTGTTTTTTCCACTTGAACTGGATATAATCTAAGCAAGACTCTCTTGATGCACTTTTATGTGCACTTTTTTTGTCCAGATAGTTGCATCTGACTTGTAGTAATTATCTAAAATGCATTTTATGGTACGGGTTTATGCCATCATAATACACAAAAGGGAGGATGGGAAAATATGAATTTCTCAAAGAAACAGGTATGACAGTAACTACTGTATGTATCTACATTCATGCTGCAGTGGGATTGTCAGTGACATGAATGTATTAGTTCAATTGTCAGATACCATAAAAATAACATTATAACAAAATATATATGGCCAAATATTATATTTAAAGTAAATACAAAAAAAAAACAAAGGTGTCTGTCTTTGGGGGGGTTGGGAGATTGGTAGTGTACAAAAAAGAACATAAATACAATAACAGTTTACTCCTGTGCAGCTATACAATATAGGAGACTGTGTTTGTTTTCTAATGCAGAAAGAACATAATATAAAATTGCTTTCATTTCAGCTCACAGGATTTGACAGGGAAACTGCATTTCTGGCAAGACCAACATTAAAAAACTTGAATGTTTTTAGCTTGAAAAAGTAAAGCAGACACTGCATCTAAGGGCAGGTAAGCTGCAATATATTACATTGTGTTCTTGGGTTTAATAATCTTCAAAGATCACAGATGTAAAGCCATGCAAATTGTACAACTATTGGCTTAATATTAAAAATGTACTGTTGGAGATTCCAGGAAATTATTTCTCCTAAACTGGTAAGAAAGTATTAATTGTACCTATATACTGTATAAGAATTAACTTGGCATTCTTCGAATATTCATATAATTTCTCGCTAAAGTCTGGAAAATATTACGTTTATTCAAATTGATCTTATAAGAAATTGCTGCCTTAGATTATTCATGTAAAGACCTTAAACAAACTCAGTTCAAGTACTCAGAATTATTTATGTGAAGGACATAGACATCATCGGAATATGAATTGTAAATATTTATTAATGGTTCATATTAAAGTAGATTTAAACTGAAGGTACTTCACCTTCTGTCACTTTTAAGTATCTAGGGGATGGTTTCAGTTATAGTCTTGTCAAATTACCTTTTTGGATACTGAACTCCCTAAACACAACAAAATAGAGACAGAAGAACTAATGATGCATCATTATCTGAAGCTATCAAGTTTGCAGAATATGTTCTGTTGTTAAGTTCTAGATTAATACAATTATTTTAAATATCTTCTGAAATGTTGTGGTATTCTGTATTTATAAGAACCCCAGATTTGAGAGAAAAATGCTGTAATCTACAGTATAGCTTAGTCAAACTACATTGAACTATTGAACATTAGGGTGAATAACCATCACTTGATAAATTAGCTTTAATACAATCTGTATTTTTTGTGTACCATTTAGAGTCTAAGTGTCAGCACACAGAGTAATTGGGGTGAGACTGTGTTTATTTGGTAGATCTGTCTTGCACTAAATTGAATAATTTACACTTTAACTCCCTGGAATCAAACTTCCAATTTCCCTAGATAATTATTATTGATACTTAACCTCTAAATCAATGTTTATGGATGCACCATTATTTTTATGGAGCTCCACACACTCTCTGCTATTCATTGCTGTGAAGTTAAATGTCTCTTCACAAGAAGTGACTATAACCTGCCAGTTGCAAAAATTCAAAATAGAAAAGTTGTGGAAACCTCACCTATTGGATCCAGAAGAAATAAAGTGCATGTAGATACAAATTTAAATATTTGTCTAAAGGTTTACCCTTAGGGATGAACTTTAGGTTTGGGTCAGCCATGAGTTCAATACAAACACCCAAGTCATTTGAGGATTGAGAAAATTACTAATTATTGCAGCTATCATGCCCATAGCAAACAATTACAAATAATCTACTTGTCTGAACTGTTGGGCAAGGTGGCTTAGTAGGGCTAATCGTCCCTAAAAAAAGTCAAGTTTCCCAGAAGTCTTATGCCGCGTACACACGATCATTTTTCAGCATGTCCAAAAAACAAAGTTTTTCCAACTTCATCATAAAAAACGACGTTGCCCACACACTATCGTTTTTTAAAAATTATGAAAAAAGCGCGGTGACGTACAACACGTACGACGGCACTCTAAAGGGGAAGTTCTATTCGCCTTCGTGCTTCTTTAGTTGATTCCGTGTTAGTAAAAGACGATTTGCGCTTTTCTGTCTGTTACAGTGTGATGAATGTGCTTACTCCATTATGAACGGTAGTTTTACCTGAACGAGCGCTCCCGTCTCATAACTTGCTTCTGAGCATGCATGGGTTTAAAACGTTGTTTTAGCCCACACACGATCATTTTAAATGACGTTTTTAAAAACCTCGTTTTTTTTCATGCCGAAAAATGATCGTGTGTACGGGGCATGAGTGTGTGTTGGAGGAAGCATGGATCACAGGCTGCAGGGAAAGCTAGCTGCTGCTGCTACTCATTACTGCAAATGTCCATCTATGATTATGTAGACTTCCAGAAATACTAACAATGTGTCAGTGCTTGCACCCAATTCATGCACCGTTTGCAGATAGATGCATGATCCATTAATTTATCTATGTTGGCACTGAAGGAGTGTCCACAGTGGATACTTCTTCAGCGCAGTCACAGGTGCTTGGCCGAAGAGTTTTATACTAAGGATGGGCAGAGCCTTATGGGAAATCAAGAGACTATTTCCTCATCAGAAATGCTCCACTTTTGATTGCCAGCGCAGAAGGTTGAACAGATCCACAGACATAATTTATTTTGAGGGCAGCTTTCAGATCCTCCCACATGTACACTGTCAATCAAAAGTAAATTGAACGTGATTGAGAACTATTTTCTCAGTTGCCCATCAGGCTCCGCCCACTCAGTGACAAGTCAATTACAGTACATTAGCTCTTTCCTTGGCCCTTTTGCTTATATTTATCTTTTGACCGAAGGAATCTCCCAGTTGATATCTCCTGGTCAACAGGCCTCCCCCTGCTAAATTTCCCGAAAGCAAGCCACTTCCTAAGGAGGCACTTGTGTGTGCTCGCTCCTGAGAAATTGACACACAGAACAGGGCTTAGCATTGCCCCCGCTCCCTCCTTATTGGCTGTGATTGACAAAAGCAGAAGCCAATGGCTCTCTTTGCTGTGTCTGAGACAATTAGAAGGGAGAGAGAGCCTGGAGAGCAGCTGCTCTTGTGTACATTGCTGGATAGAGATCAGGCTAAAATAAGTATTGGTGGGGCTGCAAATAAACATTTTTTGTACCTTTGTGCATATAATGCATGCATACTCCTGGGAGCCAAAATTAAAGTTGTTGTAAAGTCAGAAAGTTTTATATCTTAATGCATTCTATGCATTAAGGTAAAAAGCCTTCTGTGTGCAGCAGCCCCCCTAATAAGAAGCATCACTAGAGGGGAGCTAGAGGGGGCCATGACCCCGCCAATGTTATACTGTGCCCCACCCAATTAAAACACCTTTTTCATGTAATAAAGTGGAGTTCTGCGCACCCTAACACGCAGACACAGTGAAAGAAAATGAAAAAATATGGAAAAATACCAGTCTGTGAAGACGTGAAAGAGAGCACATAAAAGCTCAATATATCAAGTGAAAAAAGTAAAATGGATAAAATGTTCAAACTTCAAGGTAAAATAAATAACAATCCAATAAGGGTCACCAAGATAGGTCAATATCCGTGATCAATGACCAAAGTGGGATGAAAAATATGTGAATAATAATAATCAAGTGCTAATGTTCATATAGGCTGCCAGAGAGATGTCACTCATGTGTTCTCAAAACAATCCAATAAAAGTGTTGCCAGACGGGTGTAGTAATCCCTCCCCGGGCTCCCGGGACTCTTACCTCCGCGTAGATAATAAAATGCCTCCACTATAGGTGTCACTCCCGATCCTCTGTATGCAGGCTCCACCAATCCAACTTAGATAGCCATGGCCTGGTCCTCAGTATCTCCAGATAATGGGTATGTCCAGGAGGAGGGGAAACATAAAAACAGAGGAGGGGACTCCAATCGTGAAGTAGTAAGCACCAAAAATAATTTATTAAATGAAAAATCTGCGCTTACATGCGATCTGACAGAAAACAGCAAAGAAAACTTTTAAAACGAGCGGCGTTTCAAGCGCCTGTATACGTCACTCCAGGTGTACGTCCTCCCGTCCAATCCCTACGCGTTACGACACGTGTCACGTGTCTTCATCTGGGGAATCCGATTGGCGGTTGTGGTGTTGTTTAAGTATCCAAGCGACCGGAAATAATACCGTGGCCATTTTATTGGAGTCCAATACTTAACACGGATTCTGCCCATTCATTAAAATGTATAGCAGGAAGTGTCACTCAATGGGACGCCGCGGCTTAGAAGTCACTGAAGTGACGGCTCACATGCACTTATTAATGCTCATGCAATAAGCCATAATAAATAAATAAGGGTAAAAATAAATATAAATATAAATAGAAATAGAAATAGACATGTGTATGGTATGGAGAAGAAATATATACAGAGAAGCTCATAGAGTCCTCAAAACGGGACGAGTGGAGCATCGTCCTGCGGGGCAAAAAATAGCAGCGCTTCTTAATCATCAAACAGTGGATATAAATCCTAAATGTGTATATATCTCTCCAAGCCCAAAATGCCATGTAATAAACATAATTAAAAATGTATTAAATATGAATGTATTTAATACCAGATAAATGTATAAATTACTGGGACGGGTAGAGAATAAAGGTAATAAATGACATCAAAAGAAGCCATAAATTCCTATAAAAATAATTATAATAAAAAATATATATATACATATTTTTTATTATAATTATTTTTTATTATAATTTTTTTTATTTTTTATTTTTTATTATAATTATTTTTTATTATAAATATTTTTTATTTTTTATATATTTTTTATTATAATTATTTTTTATTATAATTTTTTATTATAATTATTTTTTATTTTTTATTATAATTATTTTTTATTTTTTATTATAATTATTTTTATAGGAATTTATGGCTTCTTTTGATGTCATTTATTACCTTTTATTCTCTACCCGTCCCAGTAATTTATACATTTATCTGGTATTAAATACATTCATATTTAATACATTTTTAATTATGTTTATTACATGGCATTTTGGGCTTGGAGAGATATATACACATTTAGGAAGACACGTGACACGTGACACGTGTCGTAACGCGTAGGGATTGGACGGGAGGACGTACACCTGGAGTGACGTATACAGGCGCTTGAAACGCCGCTCGTTTTAAAAGTTTTCTTTGCTGTTTTCTGTCGGATCGCATGTAAGCGCAGATTTTTCATTTAATAAATTATTTTTGGTGCTTACTACTTCACGATTGGAGCCCCCTCCTCTGTTTTTATGTTTCCCCTCCTCCTGGACATACCCATTATCTGGAGATACTGAGGACCAGGCCATGGCTATCTAAGTTGGATTGGTGGAGCCTGCATACAGAGGATCGGGAGTGACACCTATAGTGGAGGCATTTTATTATCTACGCGGAGGTAAGAGTCCCGGGAGCCCGGGGAGGGATTACTACACCCGTCTGGCAACACTTTTATTGGATTGTTTTGAGAACACATGAGTGACATCTCTCTGGCAGCCTATATGAACATTAGCACTTGATTATTATTATTCACATATTTTTCATCCCACTTTGGTCATTGATCACGGATATTGACCTATCTTGGTGACCCTTATTGGATTGTTATTTATTTTACCTTGAAGTTTGAACATTTTATCCATTTTACTTTTTTCACTTGATATATTGAGCTTTTATGTGCTCTCTTTCACGTCTTCACAGACTGGTATTTTTCCATATTTTTTCATTTTCTTTCACTGTGTCTGCGTGTTAGGGTGCGCAGAACTCCACTTTATTGCATTTTCTTATTTTGTGTACTGTAAACACTTTAGGTTTTGCAGCACCTATTGCTACACAATTTTGTTTAGGGTTTTTTACATTGAAGATCTATATTAGCGCAAAAGCACTGTCACTTTATTCACCTTTTTCATGTAACAAGAAAAGCTGCTCCAGGTGAGTGAGTCTCTGGTTAATCCCCACACACACTAGTCAGGTGCTATCCCAGCTTGCTTTGGAAGTGCAGCTGTCGGGAATTATTTCTTCATAAAACATCTTGTTTGAGCCGCCGCCGAGTTGACACATGCTCTCCTAAAAGGGGAGAGCGTCCCTGTCACTTCTGTGGGGGATTTCTCCCCCTCCCTCTGCTTGCTGACACTCTTCATAATACAATCGTTGCTCACACAGCCACTGCCGCCCAATCTGCTCCCTCCCCTTGCATCCTCATTGGCAGGGAGGAGAGTACATTCCACCACTGTGGGGGGCCTCCCAAAGCCTCCCATTATCTTAGTGACAGTTTGAAAAGACAGACTGATTTCTCCCATCTGTAGGACAGGAGACTCAGCCTGTAAATTCTGAGACTGGTGAGGGCAGCTGAGCCGAGTGTCTTAATGATACTCTTACAGAGCTCAGTGAGCACACCCACCCCTCTCACTCTCTTCACAGATGAGAGAGCACTGCAGACAGAAATTCAGCTCCTCCTCCCCACACCTCTGTTCCTCCTGTATCTACCTGTCCCGCCCACTCTGCTACCCCCGATGAGCTGCTGTGCCTGAAAGAGAGGGGATGTGTGTGCTGGAAATATGAAAATCAGCATCTGCAGATTCCCTGGCTGTGTCAATGATGCCTCATGCCTGAGCGTCCAGCCTCGACCCGTGGGTGGGTGTGCACACTGCAGTACACTGTGATCAATGAACTGTCCCTAGCTCTATCTCTTCTCTCCCCATCTGTCTCCCTACCCCCTCCTGTTCTTCCAAGACCTTCACAAACTTTCAGTTCCAGTTAGGCTGGCCATAGATGGTGCAATTTTTTTTCCTGCAAACACAGATTACAGGGAAGAAATTTGCAGGATTCCAGATTCCCACATCCACACTGACAATGCTGACAGGGGAATCCCTTCCACAGAGCCATTGTATTCTCCTAAAAAAACAGTGATTATCCCTAGCATCTATAGCGACTGCTAGCGATAATCATAAGAGTATCCAGCAGACTGGTTGTACCCAAGTTGATCGCTCAACTTGGTACATTCAGCCTGCCCATTATTGGTTCAAATCTCAGCCACTTCCTGCTGAAACGGTCAAGATTCAAACTGTCTATGGCTGGCCTTAGCTCTTAGGCAGCCAATACATTAATCAATTTTTTAATTCAGCAAAAAAATATGATCCAATTCCCCCATCTACACATTCCAGGTGGATGGAGGAATCCTCCCTGTGACGGACTCCAGACACTACCAGACTCTGAGCCAAAACTGAAGTTGATCCAAATGGACTGCCCAAAAGTAGTCGAGGATGTCTACCAGTCCTGCTCCTCCAAATGATCTGATCAAGATAGAATGGTGACATCTTGCTTTCTTGTTGTTCCATAGAAATTTTTGAAAGAGACTCGACAGGGTTTTGAAGTAATGGTTAGGTATGTAAACAGGTAGGGCCCTAAACAAGTAGAGAATTTGGGGGAGTATGGTCATCTTAAAGGCTGCCAGTCTCCCTACCCAGGCTAGTTTATGCTGTGAGATGTGCCGTAGCTGTTCTTTTATTTTGATTATGAGTGGGTTTAGGTTGACCGCTACTAGGGAGGAAATAGTGTGTGTCAAGGTAATGCCCAGGTACGGAATTTCTTTTGAACTCCACTTGAAGGGGAATTTCCTTTGTAGGTCTCGTTTAGTCACTGCGCTTAGGCCAAGATCTAGAATTAGGGATTTTGTATAGTTGACCTTGTAGTATAATATGGTGCTGAATTGTGACAATATTTGGTGGGCGTGTGGGAGTGGAGTGAGTTTTTTGGGTCTGTCATAATTAGGATCACATCATCAGCAAAGAGATTTATTACATGTTGGGAAGAATGGAACTTGAAGCCTGAAATTGAAGGATGTGTCCGAATCATTTCTGGTAGGGGTTCAATCATTAGATTGAAGATAGTTGGTTAAAGTGGACAACCTTTTCGCGTGCCATTAGAAATGTTGAACGGTTTGGAGAGAACGCCAGAGAACGTCTCTTGACCCAAGACCAGAGGAAAGACTTAGTCCAGGCACTAATTATTTCTCGCCTTGACTTTTCAAATGGAGTCCTACTAGGCATTCAAATGAAATGGTCTAAGAAACTGCAGCTGGTGCAAAATCTAGCAGCCAGGCTTATCTACTATATCCAAAAGCAAGACCATATCAGCCCTGTGCTCAAAGAACTTCACTGGCTCCCTGTTAAAAAACGTGCCGATTTTAAAATCCTCTGTCTGATCTACAGGGGCTAGCACCAGCTGGGCCCACAGTTCCTATCAGATCTGACTCCACACTATATACCTAGACACTGTCTTCGCTCAGCCGACAAAGCTCTACTCATTGGCAATACTGACAGGCTAATTTCTATAGGAGGAAAATGGATTGGCTCCGCGGGGGCGACTCTCTGGAACCAAATCCCGCTTAACATTCGCATCTCCCGAAGTCGATATACGTTCAGGAAGAAGCTGAAGACCTGGCTATTCTGCCAAGCATTTCAATCCTAGGCCAATTTTTCTTCGCTCATCTACTCGCTGATTTCTTGTCTTTTTCTCCCTTCTCTTTTATTTATGCTCCCCTCGCCAGAACATCCGGGCTATTTTGTCACAAAGCGCTTTGGCACCACTGACCAGTGGTATATGCACGCTTCCCAAACAAATAGTAATAAATAAATAAATAAATAAATAGACATGCGCTGATGGTTGTATAGACAGGTTCTGGTTGGTATCACGTTTGTTCTGGGATTCTAATCTATGTATATCAGATATAAGGGAATTGAGCTTGAGGTTATACATTTTTTTTTGCCCTAGCACCTAGCTGAATCAAAACACCTCTCATGTATGCTTTATGGGCATTCCATAGGGTGTAGGGGTTGTCAACAGAAGATGCATTTGTTTGAAAGAAGTCACAAAGATATTGGGTGATAATTTTAGAGCTGGTAGTTTCTTGTAGTAAGCGAATGTTACAGCGCCAGATGGGAACAGAGGGGGAGGCATTCTTCTCTGCTATAGTTATGGTTATTGCAGCATGATCAGACCAGGTTATATTGTGTATCCTGAATGAGGATATCTTTTGTAACAGCCATTTATTAGACACGAACATGTCGATACGGAACTATGTACGATGTCTGGGAGAGAAGTAAGTGTAATCTCTTTCGCTCGCATGTTGTCATCTCCAGACATCGTACAGTTCCTCTGAATGAAGCAGTTGACGTAATGAGGCAGTACGACCTGTCACCTGAGAGCTGTTGTCTAGGTGAGGGTCTATTGTTATGTTAACATCCCCACATATCAAAAGTTGTCCGTATTTCACAAAGGCAATGCGTTTAAAGAGTATACCTAGGAATCTCAGTTGGTGGGAGTTTGTTGCATATAATGCCACCAATGTATATGGTTGTGCGTTGATGTCGCAGATAATAATGATGAATCTGACTTGTGGGTCCAAAATGGATTCCTTTAGATGAAAAGCAACAGAGTTTCAAACAGCTAGAAGAACGCCTTTGTTCTTTTCCTGGGCACATGCTAGATACATGTATGGATAGTCTTTTTGTGAGCATTTGGGTATGCTGGAGGCTTGAAAATGAGTTTCCTGGATGCTGAGTATGTCAGCTTTATGCTTGCGTGCTTCCTTCCGCATAGAGAAACGTTTAGCAGGGTGGTTTAAGACCCTAGCATTGAGTGACAGGCAAGTGAAGGTCATGTTGAAATGTCATGGATGTGTGTGATGATGTAGTGCTGCTTCTCACTGGTACGGCAAGTTTGTGGTGTCTGCTGGTGTGCTCCTCCATGCCCGTTGTCGTCTTTGGGTGGAGATTATATCTGGAAGCCATTATCGGGTATTTTCCAATGTGCTTTATACCTTATAAGGGGAGAGAAAAACAAAATAGTACAAAAAACAAAAACCTGAACATAGGTAAGAGTAAAAAGAGGATCCTCTGTCAGATCCGAGTGCAATAAATGCAACTGATGTAGAGGGGGGAAGGAAGGTATGGATAACTTTTGCTCGGTTGGGTGATATGTGGAAGAGCTATGATCCACCACCATGTTTTTTTAGTATTTTTTCCTTGTGATACCACCTGTTATTCTAGTTCCACGGTCAGTGCGGTATTGGCTGGGTTGGTGCGGATGTAGATTCAGGAAGAATGCCCCATTGGCGTAGAGCGGTCAGACCCTCTTCTAGTGTTGACACTGTAGTTGTTACTCCATTGTGGGTAATAGAAAGTGTAGCAGGGTATTTCCATTTATCTAGAATCCAATGGTTTCTTAGCGCTTTGGTGATTGTTGCTAAGTGTTGAAGGATGTGTTGAAGGATGTGTCTGGATAGATCAGGTAGGAGCTGAAGCGCATAAAAATCTGATATCATCAGCAATTCCTTCACGTGGTAAAAATGTTCTCTTAAGAGGACATCCTTGGGCACATCAGCAGCCAGAAAATATGGTTTTGTCAATCTGTGGATCCGATCGATCGTTAGATCTTGTGCTGACAGTGCTGGCGCTAAGGAGGAAAATAGGCTCAGTACAAACTGATTTTGATGTTGTTTCTCCTAAATCTGTCTTCCAGGTTAAAAATCTTGTCTTTTATAAAATAGTCTAGTTAACATGTTTAAAACATTCTTACTACAATATATATATTTTTTTAGTACATTTACTAAAGATTTTATTTGTATTTATTTTTTATATTAGAACCTGGCGAGTTTGGCCCCTCTTGACAAATCAGCTCTAGCTAATGGGGTAGATCCACGTACATCGGCGCATATATAGACCGGCGTAGCGCATCTCATTTCCGCTATGCCGGCTCAACTTAGAGAGGCAAGTACCGTATCCTCATAGTATTTGCGCCCGACGTTGCGCCGGCGCAACGTAAATTCCGAGGCGTAAGCCGGCGTAAATGAAAGTATGAAGGAAGTGGGCATGTTCCATTGAAATGAGTCGTGACCCCATGCAAATGAAGGGCCGAACGGACGGCGCATTCGCCGTGACGCTGACTATGTTCAGTGCCTCTCTGCGCATGCTCAGAACTAGGCCCGGCGTAATCAGTGAGATACGAACTAGGCCCGGCGTAATTAGTGAGATACGCCCAGGGCATAAATACACCCAGACAAGCGCCCGTCCAGTGCAAAAGTACATCCTCTTGTTTCCCCCCTGAAGCAAGGTACTTTTGTTCTTTTCTGTGCATTTGATTGTGTTTGAGCCATGTCTGCTCCAGCAGCACGGAAGAGGAGGAAGCTTAATTTTTCCCCACAGGAGAAGGCGGTTATTATCAGGGCCATGGCCCAGCATGATAGGTATCTCCATGGGGAAGAGAGTGCCAATACCACCCAGGCCAGGAGGAGGGAGATCCTGGCGCACATTGCTGATGATATTAATGCTTTGGGGAGTGAGGGCAGGAGCCCCAATGACATTTTGAAAAAAATTAACGATCTGCGGCGCCTGGTGAAAGGTAAGCTGGCCAGGATGACCACTCATGCCAGGGGCACTGAAAGGGGGACCAGCAACTACTGAGACACTCACTGCTGAGGAGCAGGTGGTTGCCCAGTGCCTCCACAGGCATAAAGTGGAGGGAGTTGAGGGATTTGACTCCATTGCGGATGTCTTGAGGACAGTTAAGTGTGTTTTATTTTCTATCTGGTGTGTAGCATGTGTGGGGGTGGAAGGGAACATGTGACAAGTATGTGGATCCTCCAACATGTGAATGTTTTGTGTCATCCACAGATGTGCAGGAGGGTGCTGGGCCATCTGGCCAGTCCACACCATCCCCCGGACATCAGGCTGAGTCAGACCACCTGGCAAGCCAGGAGTCCTCTGTGGAAGGGAGTGGCCATACCTCTCCTCAGGAGGTGGTTGAGGAGGAGGAGGTGATGAGTGGGAATGAGGTGAGGCTCCATTTGGAGGAGTCTTTCCCTGTGGCTGGGACCAGTCAACTCACCATCAGTGGTAGCCCCTCCCGCTCCTCCCCCAACAGGGCTTCCCCCCAAGGGTCTCCCCTTCTCCCAGGCCCCAAGCCACTTCAGGACCCAGGAAGGTGGCTAGGAAGACAAGGGGGGTGTCAGATGTTATCCCTGACCACCTCAGGAGGCACCAAGCCCGCCAGACCCGCCATCTGGCTGAGGTTGCCCAGAGTATGGACCACATGGCCCAAAACATGGCCTCCGTGAAGGAAGCTGTGGAGGAGTTGGGCTGCAATTCCTCAGCTGTGGTCACCTGCCTGGCTGATCTGCAGACCACCACAGCAGGCCTGGGTGAGGAGTTCCACGCCCTGACAGAGGCTGTCAGGGACAACACGGCAGTCATCCAGGCGGGGGTGCGGCTGCATGCGGACACCAATGCGGTCCTCACCCGCATCGCCCTGGCATTGGAGGGCAGGCCGCCAGGCGTGGAGAGACCAGGGGATGCTCCTCCTCCTGATTCCCCCCCCCCACGAGTCTCGCATGAGGAGCCGGGGCTGGGGCCGTGGCCACCGCAGGCGTGGGGCACAGCAGCGTCGTTCATTTTTTTTTCTTTTTGACTCAGGTTATGAGTGTTTTATGTTTCTTTTTGTCATATACTCAGGTTATGAGTTTTTTTTTTGTAGCCAAAGCACACGGTTAGTAGTGCAGGCTACAGTGTGACTGGTGTTTGAATGTGGGGGTGACATTCCTGCCGGAAAAGGGGTGTCACCCTTGGTTGTTGGGGAGAAGTGATCCCCAGGACCAGGGAGAAGTGATCCCCAGGTCCGTGTGAATGGTGTATGAATGTACAGCAACATAATTGGAACCTTGGCATGGTGTTGCTGCTCCCAAGTGAATGTGACCCAATCATTTACGGCTAGCCAGTGGAGGGACCTCAAGACCGGGGAGATTGTTTTTTTACCTGTTACTAGTCTGGCTGCTGTGTTCTGGATGACTTGTAGACGCAAAATCTGGTATTTGGGTAGTCCTATAAAGGGAGTTTGCGAAGTAGAGTTGGGAATTGATGATTGTTCCAACCACTGCTGCTGTATCCTCTTCCGGGATGAAGGGGATGAGTCTATGCAGCAGGCGGAGAAGATGGTGAGAACTGCTGATTATGCCCTGAATGTAGTCTGCCCTTCTACCTGGAACGGATACTGGATTATCCCATGAACTCAGCCTGCCTCTACCTGGGCTGTCTTTGAACCACGCTGTAACAGAATGACCCATGACACACAGAGACTTTTGAAGGATGAGGGGTACTCCTGTGCCAGCGTCACTAATGACTCTTGGGTCTAGGATCATCCTGTGCCCCTTTTGGACATAGGGTGACTGAGAAATATTAATTATAAATTACATGAGATGGGACATTACTGATAAATCATGTTTTGTAGGATATCTTGGAATTTTACAGGTTGTTAAAGTCTGACTCCAAATGGAGTGTTTTCATTCAATGGGGGGACACATGCTTTTGAGGTGTTAATTGCGTAGACTCCTGAAAGACATTCCATTGTCCATTGTGTGATGCTAATACTGTGTTGTGTCTATTGTACTGACTAAATCTGGAAGGTCAAATGTCTCCTTTCAGGGGTAGGGAATTAGCATGTCAATTATGTTTAGTAAAGGAATGTGTTTGTGTGAAAAGTCTATTGATGATACTATGTGATAGGAATAACAGGTGAGGGGAACTTGACAAGCTGTAGTAATTAACCCCTCTAAATGCGGAGACGGGACATCTGGGGGATGACTAATTAATCAACTCAACTGAATGTCATTGTCTAAGAGAGTGTGTATTGAAGTGCTGTGTGGGTGGAGTTGATTAATTGTTCACTTGGGTTCTAAAACTGTATATAAGAAAGCTAAGATACCATTAAAAGTGTTTATACATTTTGAAACCAGTAACAGAGCGTATGTCTTGTTATTCTGGGAAATGGAATGGATCGTGCCTGTCGGATTGTGGAGTGTCAGATAATTTGTACTTATCTGATATACCTCAATAAAATGTTTGTAAACAATAAAAAATGCAAATAAAACTTCTTCCTATAAAAGAATGGTGGTGGGAGGGAAAATAGTTTGGTTTACACAATTATTTGTTTCTCTGCAATTTGACCAGGAAGTACCAATGCCTGGTTTGTTGTATTTTCCTCTTTGTGCCTGTAGGGTTCCTTTGCTCTCTGGTAAATGGGGTGGGATGTTCACATGGCTATAGCCTAGGTCACATCTGTGCTGTATTTGTTTCAGAAGGACCGGTCAGGGATGGATGAATCGGTTCTGATAGTGACCATACAGATCTGCCGCTTTAGAGTACTGAAAATCACAGAACTACTGAGAAAGATCCTTATGGCTCCACCCAATGTTTTAACAGAAACATTTATTTTTTTATGTTTTTATTTATAAAATAAGTAAAATCATGCAATTGCTGTTTTAATAAACTCAAAACTATTATTTGAACCTTTAAGCTTGGGGATCTCAGAATAATTTTTGGACTTCTCCAAAGCGGCTGACAACAGATTTTGTTAAATACAAAACAACCCCCCCCCCCAAAAAAAAACACTAAACAAACCCCAAAAATGTTCAATTCAATTTCTGAATACCTGCATTGACTATTTATTTGCTATAACTACTTTTTCTTTAATCTGTTTTGTCATTTGATTTTGTCATATTATTATTGGTCAGCTACCATTCTGTAAACAAACCAAAATAGTGGTGTGTGCCTAATTTCTCATTTATATGCCAGCATTAATATATAACAAAATTACTAGAGAAAAAGGAAAGAAATTGAAGAAATCTGTATGGAGCTGCCCTTAGAATATTAGTTTCTGCATATCAAATTTAACACAGAGGATTATGTTTCAAAGTTTTTGGCCTTTAAATTAATTCTATTTCTTAAATAGTTGAAGTTCTATTGTTGCAGGTTTGCAAAGAGCATGTGAGGGTTAAGTACAGGAACCATTCAAATGGTCACAGTGAACTGCAGGGGGACAAGAGGAGCAGCAGCTTTAAAGTAATTGACTAATGCAGTAAGGATATTAAAGTCATTTAGTGCCAAAAGGGAACACACTGATCCCTGACCCTGAGCCACTTTGGAGTAATCTAGTATTCAATCCAGCGTGTAATGACTGCCAGACCTGTCAATCCAACAAGCTCTCCAGTCAAATGCCTTTGGCTACTATTGGCTTGTGGAAAAAAAGGACAAAAAATGTGAGGAAATGCTGTTCATTTCGAGTTCGATGAGATAATGTCATTGCTCTAATGCACTCTGTAATGTCCATGCATAGCTTAATCTATTTAGACCTATGTCACAAGTGCCCTATTCCCGAGAGGTCTTCACTTGTTTTTCTTTTACTACAGCAGCTTAACTAAGTTTCAAAAGCAAAAATGAACACATTCAATATAGTAAACTATTTCTATGAATTTTAACAAGGAGAGAAAAGGTCACTGCTTGCCATTCAGCTTTGCAGATTGAAAAAATAAGTGTTTGTAACATAGTACTTATATTGTTTTTCACTTTTTTAACGAAAAGTTTAGGAAATAGATTACAATTATTTTAATGTATAAATTGGATTTACTGGTTGCCTAGTTAATTGGTCAAAGATACCATGAAAGTTATTTAAAAGTGTAAATATGTCTTCACATTTACCTCTTCTGCATAAAAGTAATAAAGAGGCATCCTAAAATATGATTAACCACTTCACTTGTAACCCCTTCCTCACTGGGCAATATTCAGCTTTCAGGGCTATCTTCTTTGAATGACAATTGCGTGGTCATGCAACACTGTACCCATATGATATTTTTACGATTTGTTCACAAAACTAGAGCTTTCTTTTTGTGGTATTTAATCATCACTGTTTTTTTTTTTTTTATATGTTCTGCAAAATAAATGAAAAAATACAAAAAAATTGTAAAAACAATGTTTTTTCTTTGTTTGGCCTCGTACACACGACCGAGAATCTCGTCGTAAAAGAAACATCGTTTTCCTTGACGATGTTCTTATCAGGCTTGTCGAGAATCTTGACAAACTTTCTTTGCATACACACTGTCAAGACAAAATCTCATCGTTCTCAAACGCGGTGACGTACAACACGTACGACGGCACTATAAAGGGGAAGTTTGATTCCACTGGCACAACCCTTGGGGCTGCATTTGCTAATCTCATGTTACTGCGTGTTAAGTAAAAGTTTGGTAAGTGACAATTCGCGCTTTTCAGTCTGTTACAGCGCGACGAATGTGCTATCTTCATTACGAAAAAGAAAAAAAAGGTCTGGTGTGACCCCGCTAACACCTCCATCCCTATTAGTACACAAAAAGACAAAAGGGGGCAGCCCTGGGACTTTCAACTTAGACGTGAGTTACGTCCATCCCTATTCACGGAAGACGAAAAAAATAAAAGTCTGCAAAAGTCTTATGACTGGGGCGGATGTTCACCTTCCAGCAGGACAAAGACCCTAAACATACAGCCAGAGCTAGGCATATACATGTGTTAAAATGGCCCACTTAAAAATCCAGACCAAAATCCAATTGAGAATCGGTGCCAAGGCTTGAAAATTGCTGTTCACGGTTGCTCTCCATCCAATCTGACAGAGCTTGAGCTATTTTGCAAAGAAGAATGGGCAAAAATTGTAGATGTAGTGTCTACATTAAATTTTCTTTTTAAAGGCTTTTTTTCTCTCTATTTTCATCTGGTGATTTGGTTAGTAACACACCTCTTGTATTAGATTGCCCACACTCTAAATGAATGAGAACAGGAATCACTGTTGGACAGTAGCATTTTCAATCTGGGGGGAGGGTAGTGTTAAATGAAATAGCAGATGTAACCCTTCCTATCCGGCATATTGCAATATGACGGCTGGCCGCAGCACTACTGTCCTGGGAGGACATCATGTAACATCCTCACAGGATCACGCCTCACATGCGCTCCACTGGCCACGCTCCAGTGTAATCTGTCACCCACCATGGACATCAGTACCATGTGATGGCTGTGGCCAATCACAGCAGATCATAAGTCAGTAGTACACAATGAAAGGCTTTGCATATTACCTTTTATTGTGTACTATTGTGACGAGCTCTGTGATTGGTCACAGTTATCATATGGTACAGACAGAGCCAATCACAGCCCATATGTACCATGTGATTAGCTGTGGCCAGGGCCACTGTTAGAAATCATGGGGGGCCCTGTTCAGCATACTGGACATGCCCCCCACCCCAGTGGCGGCCCGTCCATAGGGGCGCCCGGGCGCCGCCCCCCATCCCCCAGTCAGTAAAAAAAAAAAAAAAAAAAAAAAATTAAATCTGTCCCTTTAAGAAAAAGAAAAATCCAAAAAAGGGCCGTATGTGCACTGTGTCCGCGCGCCGGACGCCGGGAACAGTGCTGTAGGAGTAGCGCCACGTCTGTGCAATCACGGGATTGCAGACGCGGCGCTACATTGGCCCAAAAATTATGGCTTTGTGGCGTTCTCCATCGCGCCACTTGCTTCCGGCGCGATGGAGTGTATTGTTATGGCCGGGCGGGTGCATACACTTTCTGTGTGCACCCGCCCGTCTCTGTGCTCGTTCCGACGTCACTGGAAAAACAGGAAGTGACGTCGGGACAGCTCGAGCTCAGTGCGCCCGACCGAGGGCGGCCACTCCACAACACCCCACCCGCTTATGCAGCAGCATCTAACCTCCGCGATTTCCACAAAGTTTCTTCTTATTCGGCCGCCGGCACCCCCCCCCCTTATTCAAAGACTTTTTTTTATCTAATATTCGGCGGCCCCCCCACCCCCCGCTTATTTAAAAAAATATATAATATTTAATAAAAAATATAATATTCGGCGGCTGGCAAACACCCTCCACCCCCCCCTGCTTAATCCAATTTATTTTTTTATATTTTCTTTTTTATATTTTTTTATATTTAATATTCAGCAAAAATAATGCCAGGCAACAACCCCCCCCCCCCAATCAATGTTTTTTTTTAGATTTAATATTAGTTAAATATATTAAGCTTATTAACAGTTTATTTTTTAGATTTGATTCAATTTAGCAATAAGTATAAAAAAAGTATTTTTTTTTAATAACTGGGGGGGTGGTCTGGTGGGGTAGTGTTACCGGCCGCTATTTGTGCT
This sequence comes from Rana temporaria, assembly GCF_905171775.1. Taxonomy (NCBI): domain Eukaryota; kingdom Metazoa; phylum Chordata; class Amphibia; order Anura; family Ranidae; genus Rana; species Rana temporaria. The sequence continues at coordinate 168,010,588 of NC_053491.1, forward strand.
GTAATGAATTTTTAGACAAGAAATGTTGTTAATAAGTGTGTAAATGAATTATAAAAAAAGTTTTTTTCAATAACCGGCTTTTTTTATAATTCATTTACCCACTTATTAACGACATTTCTTTTCTATGTAAAAATTCATTACAGCACAAATAGCGGCCGGTAACACTACCCCACCAGAACACCCCCCCCCCCCCCCCCTCAGTTATTAAAAAAAAAACTTTTTTTATACTTAATGTGCAGGGAAAATATCGGCCGTCAACACCACACCACCCCCCGCTTGCAAATTGTCCTGCGACTTGGGACTGGAAAGTTGCAGGATGAGTTGGACCCGATGATTTCCAATGAGAACTGTTCATATCTGTGCAACTTTGAAGTAGTCCCTGCATTACTTTTGTCCCACCTTGATGTGACTTGAGGTCCATAGACCTCCAGAATACATAGGCATTGCTTCAAGTCACTGCAAAATCGCACCAAAAAATTGTGGCAGAATCTTGCAACTTTCAGGCTAATGCAGTCTGAAAGTTGCACAATTCTACTGCAATTTTGATGTGACTTAAAGCAATGCCTGTGTATTCTGAAAGTCTATGGACCTCAAGTTGCATCAATGTGGGACCAAAGTAATGCAGGGACTACTTTGAAGTCGCACAGATATGAACGGTTCTGATTGGAAATCATGGGGTACGACTTGTCATGCAACATTTAAGTCCCAAGTCGCAGGACAAGTAATTCCTGCAGTCTCTGGTAATCTTGTGCAGTATGTCCGCAGTCTCTGGTAATCTTGTGCAGTATGTCCGCAGTCTCTGGTAATCTCCTGCAGTATGTCCGCAGTCTCTGGTAATCTCCTGCAGTATGTCTGCAGTCTCTGGTAATCTTGTGTAGTATGTCCGCAGTCTCTGGTAATCTTTTGCAGTATGTCTGCAGTCTCTGGTAATCTCCTGCAGTATGTCCGCAGTCTCTGGTAATCTCCTGCAGTATGTCCGCAGTCTCTGGTAATCTTGTGTAGTATGTCCGCAGTCTCTGGTAATCTTGTGTAGTATGTCCGCAGTCTCTGGTAATCTTTTGCAGTATGTCTGCAGTCTCTGGTAATCTCCTGCAGTATGTCCGCAGTCCCTGGTAATCTTCTGCAGTATGTCCGCAGTCTCTGGTAATCTTGTGCAGTATGTCCGCAGTCTCTGGTAATCCTGTGCAGTATGTCCGCAGTTTCTGATAATCTCCTGCAGTATGTCCGCAGTCTCTGGTAATCTTGTGCAGTATGTCCGCAGTCTCTGGTAATCTCTTGCCCATTTCGAGTCCTTCATTACTAACAGTGTCATATTTTAGTTTGTTTGCACCGATCTGTAAGGCTGCGCTATATACCATGATTTGTGATGCTGGGGCTATATACTCTGTGCTGTGACGCTGAGCTGTATACTCCTGACATTGAGTGGAAGCAAGTGGAATACAGGGGACGGAGTGGTGGATTCTATAAGGGGTGTGGCTTATGAGAAGTGGGAGGGAGCAAATGTGGATTCTCCCCCAAATCCCCCCTGCCAGCACAAATCCCCCTAATTCTTCCTATTATCCCAAATCCCCCCCCCCATTAGCACAACCCCCTCTAAATTACACTTACCTGCACAAATTCTTCCTCACTACCCAAATTCTCCCTACCCAAACTTACAGAGAGAAGCCACTAACAGCCAGGAGGAGGTGTGCTGTGTTCTGCTCTTCCCTCCTGTCAGAAGAGCGCTCTTACTGTAGATCGCATGGCACTGTATACACACAGTGCCCCCTATCTCCTTCATGGGCTGTTCACCTCCTGGCAGCAGCAAATGTGGATAGGTGGAGGTGTGTGTGTGTGTGTGTGTGTGTGCATAGTGACATGCGATAATGCGAGTAAGGGCAATCTCGTCTCATGTACTGTAAAGACCAGCGCTCTTCTGTCAGGAGGAGAGGGCAGAACACAGCGCCTCCTGGCTCTTCATCTCTCACTGCTCCAGCCTTCAGGCTGCTGTCTTCTCATCCTGTCTGTAAGTGCGGGCGGGAGAGGAGCTCAGTGGCGGATAGCCATGGGGGCAGAAATCGACCCACCCCAGCACCCCCTAAATCTGGCCCTCTGTGTCTCTCACCCAGCCGGCGGGATGGAGAGGGGGAGAAACCTGCTTTGTGTTGCTGTTTGAGAGGTGCTGTCATACTTTGTTCTCTGTTCCACCGATCCTCCTGAAATCTGAGCCCCCTGTGTGCCCGGGCCCCCTATAGGAGGACTGGTGGTCCCCCCTATCAGCTGCCCTGGCTGTGGCCAATCACAGCTAATGACATAAGTATTACATTGTAATATAGAATTAAATCATTCAACTCACCATAATGCAGAATCAGTGGGACCCCTAAGCATGTCACCTGCCACGTTGCCTGCCACCAGATGCCATCAGGTGTCCCCAGCAGAGTCAGTCCTTACATCAGGTGTCCCCAGCAGAATCCGTCCTTACATCAGGGGTCCCCAGCAGAGTCCGTCCGTACATCAGGTGCCCCCAGCAGAGTCCGTCCTTACATCTGGTGCCCCCAGAAGCAGAGCTCCTCCTTACAGATCTGTGTCCCTGGCAGCGGAGCCCTCCTTTACATCTGGTGTCCCTGGTAGCAGAGCCCTGCTTACAGATCTGTGTCCCCCAGCAACAGAGCCCCCCTTACTTCAGTGTCCCCAGCAGCTGACAGCAGCAGAGCTCTCCTTTACATCTGGTGTCACCAGGAGTGGAGCCCTCCTTTACATCTGGTGTCCCTGGCAGCGGAGCCCTCCTTACAGATTTGTGTCCCCCAGCAACAGAGACCCCCTTTACATCTGGTGTCCCCGGCAGCGGAGCCCTCCTTTACATCTGGTGTCCCCGGCAGCGGAGCCCTCCTTTACATCTTGTGTCCCTGGCAGCGGAGCCCTCCTTTACATCTGGTGTCCCCCAGCAGCGGAGCCCTAATTTACATCTGGTGTCCCCAGGAGTGGAGCCCTAATTTACAGATCTGTGTCCCCTAGCAGCGGCAGACACTGGGCAGGAGTAGAGAGCGACATGAGAGCAGCAGAGTTCAGGGGGGATAATCTGAGGGTGCCATATACACAGCATTTCACTGGCCCAGTGTACAGATGGGACAGATAGAAGAGTGTAGGAGGATACAGAGAGCTGGATGAGCACAAACCAGAGCAAGTGAATTAAAGAGAAGATCAGGGCAGATGCTCTCACTTTCCGTCTAAGTGTGTATGCTGGAGGCAGCAGCAGCTCCACGGTTCATGTGACCTTCACACCCAGATCTGATTGGGAGTACAGTTCACGGCTTTCTCGTGTGTGAACAGTGTTCAGTGGAGAGGGGAGAAGCCGATTGGCTGCCCCTCCCCTCGCCACTGATCACAAGGGGAAATAATCCTTGTGTCTGTGGTGGCAGCCATCTTTTTGTAGCCCGCCGGCCGTTTTTCCCTATAACATTCCCGATTTTCCCAGGACAAAGGCACAATCCCGGGAAAATAATTGGGACAAGCTTAATTTAGGGCGAGGGTCCCAAATTTGGGATTGTCCAAGGAAAATCGGGACTGTTGTCAACTATGACACTGTGAGAAGCTCACACAATCAGAGTAAGCAGTTTCAGTACAATAGAGGAGCCTGTACAACTCTTTAAGATGGAAGGTAAGGGTGGAGTTTAGCTTTAAATTAAGAATTGTGAACTTTAATCATTTGCTGACCGCCCACCACAGTTTTACTGTGGCAGGTTGGCTCGGCTGCGCAAAATCACCTAATGTAACGTGATGTTGCTCTGCTTGCCCCTGGTGCTGATGCGAGTGCCGGCGGGCGCGATCACGGCCGGGCACCCGCGATCGCTCATGACAGAGTGAGAACAGGGAGCTGTGTGTGGAAACACACAGCTCCCGGTTCTTTCAAGGGAGCTTTCAGTTCCACCCCCCTTCAGTTAGAACACACATAGGGAACATAATTAACCCCTTCCTCGCCCCCTAGTGTTAACCAGTAATCAATGCATTTTTATAGCACTGATCGCTGTAAAAATGGCAATGGTCCCAAAAATGTGTCAAAAGTGTCATAAGGTCGCAGTACTGATAAAAATTGCAAATCGCTGCCATTACTAGTAAAAAAAAAATATTAATAAAAATGCCATAAAACTATTCCCTATTTTGTAGATGCTATAACTTTTGCGCAAACCAATCAATCGCTTATTGTGATTTTTTTTCCGAAAAATATGTAGAAGTATACATATCGGCCTAAACTGAGGAAAAAAAAATGTTTATATATTTTTGGGGGATATTTATTATAGCAAAAAAAAAAAATATTCATTTTTTTCAAAATTGTCGCTTTATTTTTGTTTATAACGCAAAAAATAAAAACTGCAGAAGTGATCAAATACCACCAAAAGAAATCTCTATTTGTGGGAAAAAAAGGACATCAATTTTGTTTTTGGAGCCACGCCGCATGACCACGCAAATGTCAGTTAAAGCGACACAGTGCCGAATCGCAAAAAGTAGCCTGGTCATTGACCAGCAAAATGGTCCGGGGCTGAAGTGGTTAATTCTAGAAAAACACAAAGAAGTGATCAAACGTGGACTAGCCTAGTTTAGCCATTTTAGTTTTTATAACATAAAAAAGGATTCCTAAAGGTAAGTAAAGCTTTATACATGTTTGATGACACTAGAGAATCTTGTTCACAAAATAGTATCCCAGTGTAGGGATATGCTACAGTTTTTATTTGTAAAAAACCTTGCTTACATATAAATAGAGTGCCTTGAAAAAGTATTCATACCCATTGAAATATTCCACATTTTGTCATGTTACAACCAAAAACGTAAAATAGGATTTTCCCTACAGCTTACCTGTAAAAATCCATTTCTTGAAGTACATGACGGGACACAGAGCAGCTATAGTAATTACTATCTGGGTTATACGCCACCTTCAGGTGAATGGACACTTGCGCATCAAAAGACAGGAAGTCCCCATCTAATTAACCCCTCCCATAGGGAAGTACCTCAGTTTTGTAGCAAAGCAATGAATATCCCAGTCAGAGGGTCCCTCCCTCTGTGTCCCGTGATTTACTTCAAGAAAGGGATTTTACATGTAAGCTGTAGGAAAACTCCTATTTTCTTTATCATACACCACAGGGAAACAGAGCAGCTATAGTAATTACTATCTGGGACGTCCCAAAGCAATGCTCCAGAGGGGAGTGGGAGACATACAAAGCAAGAGAATCCTATACTGCTGCCCACAGCACAGAGCACCCAAAGGCAGCCTCCTCCTGCCGCCTTACATCTATTTGATAGAATTTTGAAGATGTATGCGGGGAAGACCAAGTAGAGGCCCTGCAAATCTGAGCCATAGAGGCCTGATGATGCACTGCCCGTGAGGCACTTATACCCCTGGAACCCTTCTCCTTAAACTGTAAGCCTGAATTATAACTTGGCGAGTCCAGTGCAAAATAATTGATTGCCCCTTCCTGGGCCCTTTTGGCATCACAAACAAAGAGTTGGTCTTCCGACTCTGAGCTGTCATGTTTAGATATACCTTGACCGCTCTGATTACATCAAGAGAAAGCAACAACTTCTCTTCCGCAGAACGAGGTTCTGGGAAAAGAAAAGGTAAAGTGACATCTTGGTTCAGGTGAAAATTGGACACCACCCTAGGCAAGAAATCCGGGTGAGGCCATAACACCACCCTGTCTTGATGAACAACCAGATAATGCTCTTTACAAGAGAAAGCTGACAATTCTGATACTCTCCTTGCCGAAGTTACAAAAAAAAAAAAATTCCTAGTCAAAAGGATTAGAGGAATATGCTGAATAGGCTCAAAGGGCTGTCTTTGCAAAGCAGCCAGGACTAGGGATGAGCCGAACACACCCCCGTTCGGTTCGCACCAGAACCTGAGAACAGACCAAAAGTTTGTATGAACATTAGAACGTTTGACATCTAAAGTGCTAATTTTAAAGGCTAATATGCAGGTTATTGTCCTAAAAAGTGTTTGGGGACCTGGGTCCTGCCCCAGGGGACATGTATCAATGCACAAAAAAGTTTTAAAAACAGAGGTTTTTCGAGAGCAGTGAATTTAATAATGCTTAAAGTGAAACAATAAAAGTGAAATATTCATTTAAATTTCGTACCTAGGGTGGGTGTCTAGTATGCCTGTGAAATAACGCATGTTTCCCGTACCTAGAACTGTCCCTGCACAAAGTGTCAATTCTGAAGGAAAAAAAGTCATTTAAAAAGGAGGATGTCCCCATGTTGATGGGGACAAGGGTCTCATCCCCACAACTCTGGCTGGTGGTTGTGGGGGTCTGTGGGCGGGGGGCTTATCAGAATCTGGAAGACCCCTTTAACAAAGGGGACCCCCAGATCCCGCCCCTCCTATGTGAATTTGTAATGGGTTACATTGTACCTCTACCAATTCACTGTGTGTACCAATAGTAAAAAGAACACACACCGTGGAGAAAGTCCTTTATTAAAAAAGAAAAAAAAATCCAGCGGTGGTAATCCACTCTCGATCCCCGCTCCAACATTGTCGGTATCCAGCGACGGGTGATCTCCTCTCCACCGGGGTCCAGCGATGAGCAGATCCATCCAGGTCCGGGATCCAGAGCGCACGAATCGCCGGCCACCTGTCTCCACTGGAGACAGCCCAGCGAATAACGCGGCTTGAGCCAGTGACAGCTCTTATATAGGTGAGGCGGGGCCACCCATCACATAACCCCGCCCCCTATGATGCAAGGGAAAGCATGGGCTTCCCCAGTGACGTAGTCAGAGGGTGCGTCAGAGGGGGGCGGGTCACGTGACGGGGTATAAATACCCCTTGACACTGGGCCTGAAATAAAAGTGGGAGCAGGCAGCAGAGGAAGACTGGGTCGGCGGAGGAAGACGTTTTTGGCAGGGGGATAAAAACCGGGAGAAGAAGCCAGGGGAGAAGAACCAGGAGAAGAAATGGAGGGAGAAGACCAGAGAAAGAAGACACAAAGCTACGATGGGGGGGACATTCTTTTTTTTTTAATGAAGCACTTTTCCAAAACCATCTATTGTTTTTTGTAACACTGCACTTTTTTTGGGTGAATGGGTAGGGGTACAGTGTATCCCATACTCATTTACATGGGGGGGCGGGATCTGGAGGTCCTTGTCCCCAACACAGGGAGAAGGTGCTTTGGGGTGGGAGGCACAGAGCCCCCCTCCCCCAAAGCACCAACCACCCATGTTGAGGCCTGGTATGGTCCAGGAGTGGGGACGATCTCTCAACCCCCTCTTTTCTGACCTGCCGGGCTGCATGAACAAATATATTTAAAAGAAAAATTGGTGTGGGGTTTCCCCTCAAGATCCATACCAGACTCAAAGTCAGATTCCGTTCATTGAAGTCGCATGAAATTCAGAGATGAAGTCACAGGGCGAAGTCTGATCAGAAGTCATGCAACTTCTGTGTCGGACCAGTTTGAACATAGCCTAAGCCAGATAACTCTGCCAACAGTACAGGCTCTCTTTCAGTGTCAGGAACTGGATTATAGAAAGCATTTCAGCTACCAGCACTCCACTGTCACTCTGCTTAGCATAAAGTGCCCAACAGCCCATGGGCCACACTCTGAGGGCTGGCAGGCCATGTGTTGGGCACCAGAGATCTAGCGAATCAGAACTTCTTATGCGCATACTGGTTCCAAGTATGCGTTTCAGAATGTTGATTTGTCGCTACTTAATTAGCACGACGGACGGGCACCTAGCATTTCCAGAAAGAAAGACCAGGAATGGCAATTTTAACTAATGCAGTTAAATCCTGACTCCAAGACAGTCCACACCAATTATCATCTACCCCCAACACAAGCTGTAAGGGGAGGGCCGTGGGACCCAGAAGCTCTTACACAGATTGAGCCAGGAAATAAGGGACATATGTTGGATTGTTTTAACATGGGTCTGTAATTCACAATATATTCAAGAATGTCTGCAAGAACTAATTACAGGTTGTTGACTCTGAACCCAACAGGTCAATAGAAGAGTGTGTCATTCATGTGGGAAAGGGGGTAAGGGGGTAATTAAGTCTGCTACTGTCATGAAACTACCCTTAGTCTGGCTTCTTAAGACCTTTAATTGTTTTATGCTAATTGATTATTGTGTGAATTTCTATTGATGATAGATGTGTATTGTGAGTTATCACAGTCTAAAGGTCAGATGTCTGACTTATGTCTACTAAAGGAATGTGTATTGTATAGCAGGTGAGAGAAGCCAGAGTCATGATGTCTGACTTGTCAGCTGTAGTAATTAGCTCATGTTAATTATGTCAGACCTGGTGCCAGAAAGTCTGACTAAAATATGTGTATTGGGGCTCACTGTATCATGTTGTGGGTGGAGTTCAGTCATTGTTCATTGGGGTTTCTAACTGTATATAAGAAGTCTGAGTTTCCCATTAAAGTCTATTCGTTTTAACCTCAAACAGAGCTGTGTCTATTATTATTGGTGTTCGTCTGCCGGATTGTGGCGTGTCGGTAGCTGTCTTGGATTCGGAATGGAATATTGTAAACGGCGTTAACCCCTGACAATTACACAAGCATATACACAGACACACACACATTTCAAACCTCATGACTAAAATATGTCAACTAGTGTCATCTGGCCAGTCACATATTAAGCTGCCCTACTCATCTTCTGGTCTTTTCTTTTGGAGGAGGTCAGTCCTCAAACCTGAACAGAAAGACAAATGTTTGGACGTATAACATTTATTCTCTGCAGCATTCTCTTGTGAGCCCAGATACCCTAAGTAAATAACCACTGAGGAAGGTTGCCAGAAGTGGTTTGAATAATACTGTGTGTCATTCAACCTGGAGGATGGGCTGTGATAAAGGAGGATGTGGAGGGGTGTGCTGGAGCATGAGCATGGCAGTGATGGAGCATGAGGAATGTGAATAGTACAGCGATCACAGGTCAATTGGCTTCAGTATAAATCACACAAATAGGAAACATAAGAGGAATACAAAGACACTGAATTTCAAAAGAGCCAACTTCCCTTAACTATGCTAGAAGGCATAAATTGGGATACAATCTTAGGAACAAAGAACACAGAGGAGAGATGGGTTCGCTTTAAGAACATATTCAATAAGGGCATTAGCCAGTGCATCCCATTGGGTAAAAAAAGTAAAAGAGCGAACAAAAGTCCTGGATGGCTTAACTCCAATGTAAGAATGCATATAAAAGCAAAGGAGAAGGACTTAAAAAAATACAAGGTTGAGGGATCATCATCAGCATTCAGACTTTATAAAGAATTCAACAAGAAATGTAAGGGTGCAATTAGGGTGGCAAAGATATAACACGAAAGACACATAGCGGAGGAGAGCAAAAACAATCCCTAGAAATTATTTAAACAATTAACGACCTTGGCTGTTTTTCAGATTTGGCGTTTACAAGACTAAAACTTTTTTTTGCTACAAAATTACTTAAAACCCCCAAACATTATGGGCCAGATTCACAGCTGAAATACGCCGGAGTATCTACTGATACGCCGGCATATTTTCAAATTTGCCGCGTCGTATCTTTAGTTTGAATCCTCAAACCAAGATACGGCAGCTTCTGGCTTTGATCCGACATCGTAGGTGTAATACTTTGGCGCCCGCTGGGGGGAGTTTGCGTCGTTTTCCGCGTCGGGTATGCTAATTAGCTGTTTACGGCGATCCACGAAGGTACGCGCATTCGTCGCATTCTCTTACGTCGTCGCTAGTCGGCGTTTCCCGGCGTATAGTTACGGCTGCTATTTCTTGGCTTATATTTAGACTTGCCATGTTAAAGTATGGCCGTCGTTCTCGCGTCAAATTTTAATTTTTTTTTTTGGGCGTAAGTCGTCCGTGAATAGGAAAGGACGTAATGCACGTCGCCGTTCAAAAAATGACGTCGGTGCGACGTCATTTCACGCAAAGCACGGCGGGAAATTTCAAAACGGAGCATGCGCAGTACGTTCGGCGCGGGAACGCGCCTAATTTAAATGATACATGCCCCATTTGAATTAGGCGGGCTTGCGCCAGACGGATTTACGCTACGCCGCCGCAAGTTTACAGGCAAGTGCTTTGTGAATCAAGCACTTGCCCGTAAAACTTGCGGCGGTGTAACGTAAATGTGATACATTACGCCGCCGCGGATTTACGCAATTTTACCTGAATCTGGCCCAATATATTTTTTTTCTAACACCCTAGAGAATAAAATGGCGGTCATTGCAATACTTTTTGTCACACCGTATTTGCGCAGCGGTCTTACAAGCGCACTTTTTTGGGAAAAAAACACTTTTTTGAATTGAAAAATAAGACAACAGTAAAGTTAGCCCAATTTTTTTTAAATATTGTGAAAGATAATGTTACGCTGAGTAAAATGATACCCAACATGTCACGCTTCAAAATTGCGCCCGCTCGTAGAATGGCGTCAAACTTTTACCCTTAAAAATCTCCATAGGTGACGTTTAAAAAATTCTATAGGTTGCATCTTTTGAGCTACAGAGACGGGTCTAGGGCTAGAATTATTGCTCTCGCTCTAACGATCGCGGTGATACCTAACTTGTGTGGTTTGAACACCGTTTTCATATGCGGGCTCTACTTCTTCTTATTTATTTTTATTCATTTTATACATTTTTACACTGAAAAAAAATGGATCACTTTTATTATTTATGTAAACATCCCTTGTAATAGAAAAAAGCATGACAGGTCCTCTTAAATATGAGATCTGGGGTCAAAAAGACCTCACATCTTATATTTAGACTTAAATGCAAAAAAAAAAAAAAAAATTGTCATTTGAAAAAATTACAACAATAAAATATTGCTTTAAGAAGCATGGGCGGAAGTGACGTTTTGACGTCACTTCCGCCCTACTATGCTATGGAGACAGGTGGGGGCCATCTTGCTCTCACTCATATCCCAGCCGAGCAGGGGACAGGACCCAATCGCCTCCGCCGCTACCGACAGGTTCCAGTAAGTGGCTGAGGGAGCGGGAGAGCGGCAGGAGGGGGGGACCCTCTCCCGCCACTGATAACAGTGATTTTGCAGCGAATCTGCATCTGCCGCGGAGACCACCGTTATCGTTTACAGAACCGCTCACAGTAAAGATGGATATCTCGGTTGTGGCAGCAGCTGCTTCTGTTACTGAGATATCCATCTTTAAAAACAGGACATTTATAGTCTTGAGCGGGTCCTTAAGTGGTTAATTATGTAAACAGTAAAAAAGGGAGGACAGACCACATTGGCCCCATAAAGAATGAGGAAGTACATCTGGTTACAAAGGATGGGGAGATGGCAAAGGTATTGAATTTATTCTTCTCCTTAGTCTTCACAAGGAAATTGGGGGCTTTAGTAACCAAAACTGCAATGTTTTGGTTTAAATCTTTCTTCGCTTTAAAGAAAGGTTGAGAGCACTGAGCTCATTCTCTCTGGAGAAGAGACGCTTGAGACTTTAAACTAATAAATACCGTACGGGTGACACCACAATAGGGCAAAAACTTTTTTGTGGAAGGGAGTTTAACAAGACATGTGGCCACTCATTAAAATGAGAAGAAAAGAGGTTTAACCATAAACTATGTAGAGGATTCTTTACTGTAATGCCTCGTACACATGGTCGGTTTTCCTGACAGGAAAACTGGGAGGAGAGCTTTTGACCGGGAATCCCGGCCGTGTATATGCTCCTCGCAGTTTTTCAGATGGGAAAACTGCCCAAACACTGCCAGACAAAAAAAAGAGATCCAGCTCTCTTTTTTTCTGCTGGGAAAACCGGCGGACTTTTGCCTGGCGGTTTTTGGCAGTTTTCCTATGGAAAAAACTGTGATGGAGCATACACATTGCAGGGATTGCCGACCAAAGCTCCATTGCAGTTTTCCTGTCGGGAAAACCGGCCGTGTGTAGGTGGAAAGACTGATTGAGCAGGTTCTTGACTTTCCCCTCGGGAAATAAATATCCAACTTCCATGCCCACTTCTGCACCTTACAAAGAAGACCTTACAAAGAAGACCAATGGCGTCTCAAATATTTTTCAGTTTACCTCTGTAAGGAAAGGACGGAAACGTCGTTGGCGCATTCACGCGCACTTAGACCGCAATGAACATTGACCAATGGCGTGCATGCACGCGCGCATGCAAAGGATACAACAGCCGCTGCTGTGCGCTACTGCGCATGCGCAAGCGCAACGGAAGGCGTGTACACGCCGGAGGCGTTCCTAATCCGTCCTGATGCCTATTTAAAGAGAGCCCTGACAACCAGGCGGTGCTGACTGGTCTTCAGCAGTTCCCTGATTTCCTGACGCCTGTATGTTCTGCCAAGATTCCTGTTACTGACCCGGCTTGCCATGACTCTCCCTCTGGACTCTGATCCCTCCTACATTCCTGGCTTCTGATCCCGGCTATCCATCCGACCTTGCTCCTGCTGATCCCTGTGTACCTCGCTGCCTGTCTGTTATCAACCCGGCTATCCTCTGACCACCGTATTCCGGAAGTTCCTGCTCACCCTGACTCTGCAAGAGGGCTGGAGTTCCCTTTTAACTCCAGCTGTTCTCTCCACACCATCTAGCCAGTGCCTGCTGCTTTACCAGTGTCTTCTGTCTTCACCTCCACCTGACAGCTCTCCAAGCAACACTCACAGGCACTCGTGTTCCTCCTAACCTGAACCGCCATATGTCTTACCCTCAGAGAGGGTTCTGGGCTGGAGATACAAGGGAGGCCGACCTCATCATATCAGACTCCTACCAGGTACGTGACACCCTCCCTTTCTTTCTTTATCAGTCCCCTAACTGGCCAATGCTGTAGTAGTGCTGCTTCATCCATGAAAAAAGGAAATCCAGAAATCCACATTCAGCTTCTGTGGTGACCCTGCCATTGCCCCCCCCCAAAAAAAAAATGCCCAATGACAACACCAAAAATATGAATCATTAACTAATGACCCTGAAAAAAAGCACATTTGTGGTATGGTAAGCAATGTGGGAGGTGGGCACTAGTAAATTAAAGTGTTGTAAAGCAACTCAGGAAATTTTCTCTTACGTGAACTGAACTTCTTCGTCTTAGGCCCCTTTCACACGATCAGTCAGTTTTTGACGGCGGACCTGAACGGCCACTCCATGCAGTCCTATGGAGCGTCGGATGTCAGCGGAGTAATGTTTGCTGACATCCGACCCAATCCGATCCGCCAAAATCGGACGGATGGCGATACGTCCCCATCTGTCCATGGCGGATCGGATTGGGTGAGATCTGATGAAAATGAACATGCTGTCCGTTTTCATCAGATCTCCCTATAGGAGACAGCGGTGCTGCACAAGCCCTTCCCGGCTCAGTGAGCAGAGGGATTTGTCATCCGCCGGCTCAGCGGAGATGAGCGGAGAGATCTTCTGCTGAGCTGGCAGACTCCATAGCGTCCGCCTGTGTGGAAGAGGCCTTAGACAGTTGTCTGCAGAACATGTGCTCCTATTGGAGTATAGTCTCTCATCTCTTACTCTGGTAATAACAACTCAATTTCAGTGGCAGTGGTCATTACGTCACCAAGGCAAATCTTTTGAGAGGAGACAAAGACAGCAATAAAACCTTGACAAAGGGTCTAAACCTTCACTGTTCTATCCAAAACAAAATAAAAATGTCTTTACATACATTGTGCTTTGTGCTGTGAATTGTTTTTTGGGGTGCTTGGAGATGGATTTATTTTAAATCACTTAACAGATCTACATGAAGGGGTAGATCCACGTACAACGGCGCAGCGTATCTAAGATACACTACACCGCTGTAACTTACTTTTTTTGTTTCGAATTCTCAATTAATTTGCGCCGTAAGTTATGGCGGTGTAGTGTATCTCTTGCGGCGTAAGGGCGCGGAATTCAAATGGATGTAATGGGGGCGTGTTTTATGTAAATCTGTCGTGACCCGACGTAAACAACGTTTTTTTTTAACTGTGCATGCGCCGTCCCTGGGGGTATCCCAGTGCGCATGCTCGAAATTTAACCGGAACAAGCCAATGCTTACGACGGTGACATCATTCTACGCAAATTCCTATTCGCGATGACTTACGCAAATGACGTAAAAAATTCAAAATTGTACGCGGGAACGACGGCCATACTTAACATTGAGTACGCAACCATATAGCACCTTTAACTATACGCCAGAAAAAGCCGAACGAAAACGACGTAAAAAAATGCGCCGGGCCGACGTACGTTCGTGGATCGCCGTAACTAGCTAATTTGCATACCCAACGCAGATTTCGACAGGAACGCCACCTAGCGGCCACCGAAAAATTGCAGCTTAGATCCGACGGCATACTAAGACGTACGCCTGTCGGATCGATCCCAGATGCCGTTGTATCTTGTTTTGTGGATACAAAACAAAGATACAACGTGGGGAATTTAAAATTACGCCGGCGTATCAGTAGATACGCCGGCGTAATCCTTTTGTGGATCTGCCCCGAAATCTTTATTATCTTTGCTGCTGCTGCTAGAATTATGAGTACTTTTTGAAAAAGCTAAAAGAGGATTGGAAAGGTGTCTATATGTACTAGTCTATGTTGGCATTAAAGAAAAAAACTTTTTGTAGTTCAATTGCTCAATTATTATCCTTAGAAAGATAAACTAGGCACAATGTACTAATGTCAATTACTCTATAAAATAATGTTTAAGACATACCGTGAAAGGTTATATTTTCCTCTTTACAGTGATCCTTTCTAAAAGGTAGCAAGATTTGACTAAAGTGTAATTACCAATATAATTTTCTTTGAATAATGTCTCTACAGAATACACATTCAAATGTAAGAAATAAAGTAGTTACATCATCTGGTTCATTGGCAGATTTTGAAATTTTCCTAAACGTAAGACAGCATGGGTATAACCAATATATCAAAACAGCCACATTAGGTTTTGTGATATACATCATAATATAAATAGCACTATTACAGCACAATGTCGAAACCATTAAATCATTCTAAATCATTGTTACATTCCATTAGTGTCAGTGGTGAAACCACATAATAGACTTTACTACAAACTTCACCTTGGTAGACCATTGTCTGTAATAACCATTTCTCTACGATGTGGAATCACATTTTGGAAATCTAGTTAGACAATAAATAATTTTTTTCTTTTTGGATCGGTAAAGCTAAGTCTATTCAAGTTTTTTTTTTTTTTTTATAAATGGTTTGCTACCACCAGTTTGTATTTGGTTCAAGGTTTTTGCTTGTTCTTTTTTGTCAATAGTATTCTTAAATATGCAATTTTATGTACATTTGTATGTGTATATATACTGTATAACTCATGTATTTTTTGCATTTATATTCCAAGTTCTTTGAGAAAATGAGGCTGATTTGATCTAAATATTTTGTGTGAAAATGAATTTCAATTATCCAAGCATATGAAAATCAAATTCCTGTTTGGTTATTAAAAAAAAATTATTGTGCGTTGCATATATTGTATACAGCACATGTTTCAAGTTTCACCTCTGAATTTTATTTTATTTTATTATTTGTTAAGCGCCAAATACAGTTCAAGAACTGCGCCTAAGTGCTAGACAGACCAAATACATATACAGTACTGATAATCAAACAAAAATAACCATAGCAGATATCACATACAGCATAGATTAGTAATAAATAACAACTGAAATAACATAAGGAGAATCATCTAAACAGAGGGAAAACATGGAATAAAAAAGAAAAGTTGAAGAAACAGAATACCAGTCCACATTTAAATAGGCAGCAGCAAGTCAGGGCAGGCTGATAAGCTGGTTAGTAGTAAGTAGCACATGTTGCTTATTCATATACATTGGAAAGTAAGTGAGTCTTTAGTACCTTGCGAAAATGAGTTAGCGAGTTAATTTTCCCGCATACTCTCAGGAAGATTATTCCATTGGAATACACCAAAGACTTGGAGAGTTTTTCCACCAGCTGCCGCAAAATTATAAGGTTTCGGCATAAGACGGTTTTGATTCGCCGACCGTAAAGATCTTTTTGGGGTATAGTGGGAAACTATACTTGATAAATAGATCAGATAAATAGATCTTGACTCCAATATGCCCTTTTGGCAATGGGTAGCCAGTGAAGCTCTCAAAGGGAGCTTGTAACATGTTCTCTGTGAGATCAGGCGAGCGGCATGGTTTTGAACTAACTGCAACTTAGCAATCCATTTTTTTGGGAGATTTAATAAGAAAACATTTGAGTAATTCAACCTAGAAAGTATGAGTGCTTGTACAAGTTTTTTCCGATTCACTTCGGTAAACAGATTTTTCAGCTTCCGAAGGAAATATAGGTAGTAGCTTGCATTTTTCACAATATTTAAGACATGTGGTATAAATGTGAGTACCGAGTCGAACCAGACCCCTAAGTTCTTAATCTTTTTGGCAGGCGTTGGAGTAGTGCCAAATGATATGGGCCAGTTAGAAATTGGTGATATAGGTGTAATTGTTCCAATTAAAATAATTTCGGTCTTAGCAGTGTTAATACCAAGTCTACTAGAAAGCATCCATTGATGTATTTCAGCTAAACAAAGTTGGAGTTTCAATTGCATATCTGTACCACTAGCCATATCTACCAGTATTTGTGTGTCACCTGCGTATATTTGAGCCTCCAAGCCAAAAATTCAGTATAATGTCTGGCAATGGCTGCATGTAACAGTTAAAGGCCAGTGGTGAGATGGCCCTGCCTTGAGGAACTCCACAATGTAGATGGCGAGGGAGAGATCTATGATCTCCTAAGCGAACTACGTGTGTGCAATTTGAGAGAAAGGACTTTAGCCAGTTCAGCACTTTGCCTTTTATTCCGAACAGGAATTCCATGTGATTCGTCAAGATGTTGTGGTCGATCGTATCTAACGCCGCCGAGAGGTCTAGTAACACCAATGCGGCTGATCCTCCAGCGTCCTTAATCATAAGGAGTCTTTCACGCATGGCTAACGCACATACTTCTGTGCCTCGACCCGGCCTAAATCCTGATTGGGTGTCGTGGAAAAGATTGTTTAATTCTGTTTCTTTAAAATTCTATGTAACTCTCAAAAATACCTTAAAATCCCTCCAGTAGTGGCGGCTGGTGCTTAAAATTTTTGGGGGGGACACAAACAAATGAAAAAAAAAAAAAAACAATTGCAGCCTCACTGTGCCCATCAATTGCAGCCACTGTGCCCATCAAACGCAGCCACTGTGCCCATCAAACGCAGTCACTGTGCCATCAAATGCAGCCACTGTGCCATCAATTGTCGCCACTGTGCCATGCCATCAATTGTCACCACTGTGCCATCAATTGTCGCCACTGTGCCATGACATCAAATGCAGCCACTGTGCCATGCCATCAAACGCAGCCACTGTGCCATCAATTGTCGCCACTGTGCCCATTGTCACCACTGTGCCCATCAATTGTCACCACTGTGCCATGCCAAACGCAGCCACTGTGCCATCAAACGCAGCCACTGTGCCATGCCATCAAACACAGCCACTGTGCCATCAATTGTCGCCACTGTGCCCATTAATTGTCACCACTGTGCCATGCCAAACGCAGCCACTGTGCCATCAATTGTTACCACTGTGCCCATCAATTGTCACCACCTTGCCATGCCAAACTCAGCCACTGTGCCATCAAACGCAGCCACTGTGCCATGCCATCAAACGCAGCCACTGTGCCATCAATTGTTACCACTGTGCCATCAATTGTCGCCACTGTGCCATCAATTGTCACCACTGTGCCCATCAATTGTCACCACTGTGCCTATCAATTGTCCCCACTGTGCCCATCAATTGGCGCCACTGTGCCCATCAAACGCAGCCACTGTGCCCATCAAATGCAGCCACTGTGACATCAAATGCAGCCACTGTGCCATAAATTGTCACCACTGTGCCATCAATTGTCGCCACTGTGCCATCAATTGTCGCCACTTTGCCATGCCATCAATTGTCGCCACTGTGCCCATCAATTTTCGCTACTGTGTCCATCAATTTTCACCACTGTGCCCTGTAAAATGCTGCCACTGTGCCCATCAATTTACGCCACTGTGCCCTGTAAAATGCTGCCACTGTGCCCATCAATTTTTGCCACTGTGCTCTGTAAAATGCTGCCACTGTGCCCTGTAAAATGCACCCTCCCCCCCGCCCTGGCACTTACCTTTCTTGGGTCGGCCATCCTGCTTCCACCGTCCCTTAATGTCTTCTCCCGCCCTCCATGATGCTTCAGCCAATCAGGTTACCGGTAACCAGAACCGGTGAACCTGATTGGCTGAGACACCTATCAGTGTTAATCAGGGAATGCACCCGCTGGCTCTGATAGGCACTTCCAAAGCCAACCAGCTGCTGTTATTCAGATAGCCGGCGCTCACCAGGGGGACGGCCATCTGAATAGTGGGTGGCAGCAACAATACATAGATTCATGCAATGCATGAATCTATGTATTGTATTTTAGTGGCGGTGCAGGAGAGAGAGGGGGTGGCGCTCCTGCGCCCTCTATGGACGCACCGCCACTGCCTTTCAGAGATCCCTATCTGCATTAATTTTCTTTATGCCTGTATCTACAGTTCATTCTGCTCTCTTAACATCTCCACTTGTAGCCACTCATTCAAATGCACCAACAGCAGACAGTATAAATGGTGATAAATGGTGAGCCTGAGTGAAAGAAAACATCATTGGCATCCCTTTAGGTGAGCATGTTCCTGCTGGCTACTGGATGGTACTGAATTTAGCTGTGCTGTTTTGGTCAGTTGTGTGATTAGTCCTCATTGTAAATGGATATTGCATGTAATTATTTTTCAATGGTGTCGTAGTTGCGTTTGGTCAGGTAAGCTGCATTTAGAGAACAAATCTAAATGCTGCTCAACCTGCTTTAACCACTTCAGCCCCAAACCATTTGGCTGGCCAAAGACAGGGCCACTTTTTGCGATTCGGCACTGCGATGCTTTAACTGACAATGGCGCTGTCGTGCGACGTGGCTCCCAAACAAAACTGACATCCTTCTTTTCCCACAAATAGAGCTTGCTTTTGGTGGTATTTGATCACCTCTGCATTTTTATTTTTTGCGCTATAAATGATAGAGCGACAATTTTGAAAAAAAAAACAATATTTTTTACATTTTGCTCTAATAAATATTTCCCAAAAATATATGATTTTTTCCCCTCAGTTTAGGCCAATACATATTCTTCTACATACTTTTGGTTTGTGAAAAAGTTATAGTGTCTACAAAATAGGAGATAGTTTTATGGCATTTTTATTATTATTTTATTTTTTTACTAGTAATGGTGGCGACTGCAATATTATGGCAGACACATCGGACACTTTTGACACCATTTTGGGACATTGTAATTTTTACAGCGATCAGTGCTAAAAAAATGCACTGGTTACTGTAAAAATGGTACTGGCAGCAAAGGGGTTAAACTGTAGGGGGGGCTGAAGAGGTTAAGTGTGACCTAGGGAGTGCTTCTAACTTTTTTGGGGGCGTGGCTTCCCGTAACACGTCACTGATTGCTGTTCCCGATGACAGGGAACAGACGATCATTGACCTGTCACTAAGAAAGAACGGGGAGATGTTGTGTTGACACTGACATCTCCCCGTTCTTCAGCTTTGGGACCTGGTCGCGGGACACCGGCGGACATCGTCTCGACAGGGTCATGAGCGCACCACCGGCGGCGTGTGCACGACCACACCACCGGCAAATTAAAGGGGACATATATATACGGCCGTGCCATTCTATCGACGTAAAAAGTCATGCGGTGGTCGGTAATCGGTTATACATCTAAATGCAGAGAAAAGTAATTTGGGGGCAGAAACGTTTTTTATACTTCCCAGATGATTGTCTTCATCGGTCTAGGCCAATATGTATTCTTTTACATATTTTTGGTAAAGAAAATCGCAAAAAGCGTATATTGATTGGTTTGCGCAAAAGTTATAGCGTCTACAAAATAGGGGATATATATATATATATATATATATATATATATATATATATATATATATATATAATTTTTTTTTTACTAGTAATGGTGGTGATTAGCGTTTTTTTGTGGGACTGCAACATTGCGGCGGACAGATCAGACACTTTTGACTCTTTTTTGGGACCAGTGACAATTATACAGCGATCAGAGCTTAACCGCTTCCCGCCCGCCGTATGCAGAATGACGGCTGGGAAGTGGTTCTGTTATCCTGACTAGGCGTCATATGACGTCCAGCAGGATAACATGCCGGCGCGCACCCCCTGGGGGCACGCAGCACGGCGTACGTGAGTGCGGCTTGTCAGTCTGACACACCGCATCTCTGTTCGTGGCATAACCCCCTGCCAGTGCCCAATAAAGTGCAAATCTGTGCCCACCACAGTGCCAATCTGAGTCCACCACAGTACCAATCCAGCAGTAACACCTGTCAGTAACCAATCAGTACCTCATCATCAGTCCTGCCCTTGGGTGCCACCTGTTAGTGCCAATCAGTACCACCTATCAGTACTCATCACAGCCGCCTGTCAGTGCCCATCACAGCTGCCTGTCAATGCCCATCAGTGACGCCTGTCAGTGACCATCAGTGCTGCATATCAGTGCCGCCTTTCAGTGCTCATCAATTTTACATATCAGTGCCTCATCATCAGTGCCACCTTATCAGTGTCAACTCATCAGTGCCCATTAGTGCCGCCTCATCAGTGCCCGTCAGTGAAGGGAAAACTAAATTTTATGACAGAAACTAAAAAAAATGTTTTTTTTTTTTATCAAAAATGTTGGTCTTTTTTAGTTTGTTTAGCAAAAAATAAAAACCCCAGAGGTGACCAAATACCACCAAAAGAAAGCTTTATTAGTGGGAAGAAAATTATAAAAATGTAGTTTGGGTACAGTGTTGCATGACCGCGCAATTGTCATTCAAAGTGTGACAGCGCTGAAAGCTGAAAACTGTCCTCGGCAGGAGGGGGCGAAAGTGCCTTGTATTGAAGTGGTTAAAATAGCCACTGATCACTGAATAAATGTCACTGGCAGGAAAGGGGTTAACACTAGGGGGCGATCAAGGGGTTAAGTGTTCCCCAGGGAGGTGTTTCTGTGGGGGGAGTGGACTGACTGTGACTACAGAGAGATCGCTGTTCCTGATCACTAGGAATAGACAATCTCTCTCTACTCCCCTGTCAGAACGGGGATCTGTTTGTTTACATTGACAGATCCCTGTTCTGGCTGTTCGTGAAGCGATCGCAGGTGGCTGGCAGAAATCGTGGCGCTGGCCACGTGTATCAGCTCCGACAATGCGCCACGGGCATGGGCGACTGCTATTGCTCTAAAAGCGGCCAACGTACAGCTATGACGATTTGTGAAGCCGAGCCAACCTGCCACAGTAAAGAGGGGGGGACAGAGTGTGCCCCCCCTCTCCTGACCTGTACCAGGCCACATGCCCTTAACATGTGGAGGATGTCCCCATGTTGATGGGGACAAGGGCCTCATCCCCACAACCCTTGCCCTGGTACGGTTCAGGAGAGGGGGGGCCGCACTCTGTCCCCCCCTCTTTTCTGCACCCGGCCAGGTTAACGTGCTCGGATAAGGGGTCTGGTGGGGATTTTTGGGGGGAACTCCACGCCATTTTTTAAAAACATTTGGGATGGAGTTTCCCTTAAAATCCACACCAGACCTGAAGGGTCTGGAATGGATATTTGGGGGGAACCCCACGTAATTTTTTTTTAAATTGACAGTGGGGTTCCACTTAATATCCATACCAGACCTGAAGGGCCTGGTAATTGAATTTGGGGGGACCCCCACGCTTTTTTTTTTAATGAATGAATCCTCTCTGAATTGCCGGGAGCCGACAATTCATTATAGCCGCAAGTCCTGTTTTAAATGACTTTTTTTCTTTCATAAATGACACTTTGTGCAGGGACAGTTCTAAGTACTGGAAACATGCGCTATTTCACATGCTAACTTTACACCACCCCTAGGTACGAAATTTAAAGGAATATTTCACTTTTATTGTTTCACTTTTAGCATTATTAAATTCACTGCTCCCGAAAAAACTGCATATTAACTTGCAATAATAACTTGCATATTAGCCTTTAAAATTAGTACTTTAGATTTCTCCCATAGACTTTAACAGGGTGTTCCGCGGCTTTTAGAATTTGCCGCGAACACCTCAAATTGTTCGTTGTTCGCCGAACAGGCGAACAGGCAATGTTCGAGTCGAACATGAGTTCGACTCGAACTCGAAGCTCATCCCTACTGCTTACCACTATCACCTGAAAACACAGAAGTCACCTACAGTGGAGGTACTATGGCCGGATGGGTAATTCAGTTTAATACAGCAACAAAAGTAAGATATGTGGATGATGGTGGAGGTTTTAAGGAAGGGGGGTTGCATGGAGAGGCCAGAGCTGAAGATGGGTGAAAGTGGGAAGTGGATGGGGAATGCAGTGGTAAGTGGCTGTGGAAGAAGGCTGAACTCTGCACTCTCTTTGTAGTACACCCCCAAACTCTGCACTCTGTATGTAATGCAATCCTGGTGTTTAATGCCCCTTAAAGCGATTGTATAGTCATTTTGTTAACTTTTACCTACAGGTAAGCCTATAATAAGGCTTACCTGTAAGTAAAAGGTAAAACCTTTACGGTTTAGGAGATATTCCCCTTGCAATGAGCTGCTGACTGCAGTGGCACATGCGCAAAGAGGATTCTCGGCTGAAGGCACGGCAGACGCCGGACCTTGCCGGAAAGAAGTCTCCCACGCGCATGCGCGGGAGTGACGATATCGCGGCTCCAGCCACTCACAGTGCTGGAGCCGCGATACCCAGAAGACACGCCAAGGCAACATGTCAGCTACCCCCACGTGGACCAGGTGAGTTACCGACACCTGGTTCTAAGGTAAGTATTTCACAATGTGCTAGTATGAAGAAAAAAAGATTCAGCGGCTATACAACCACTTTAAGACTCTCCCACTCTCACTAGTGAAATTTAACGACACTATTAACCCACTATTTGATGAGGTTTGGAGGGTGTGTATGTGTGTGTGTGTGGGGGGGGGGGGCGTTCGGGGGGTCGTGATTGAGTTCCTGCACCTCTATTCTGAGAAAACAAAACCCTGCTAACCTATATGTCAATCATTGCCAATATGGGGTACAAAAACCTGCTACCCCAAAAGAAACAACAGTGTGTGGGTGATGTGTAAAGGAAACAAATATGCACCTATTTTTATGAATCCAGATTGAAAAAAGTCTCAAGTTATAGCAGGTGAGTTTGATATAACCCCCTTTCCCACCCGGTAATTACTTGAATCTGCTCTTCTATCTGGCAAGTCAATGCTAAGGGGCTAATAATAATATGATAATAAATGTGATGACAGTAATAATAATAATAAAAATAATAATAATAATAATATGAATAATAATAATAATAATAATAATAATAATAATAGTAATAATAATAGTTAAAACTGGAATAGTGACTCTATAGTTGGTAGTGAACAAAGTTAACCGTGACAAGTAAATACACTGGTGAAGACAAAACAACAGATTACCCTGTGGAGAAGTAATGTAATAGACTGAATTTACTATCAGGGGAAGAATAAGTGCCCATGGATCTTCTATTAGTTAATTATGCTCTTGTGTCATTACTTCCACATGATAAATTCACAGCAGAGCGTTCCTTTTTGAATATCATATACAAAGTGTTTAGTTTGCTTACTGCTTATTTTTCTTGACAACTCAAGCCAGAAAATCAAATCCCATTGGCAACAAATATCTGTCTGGAGGAAACAAAGAGAGTTGTGTTATTTATTTTCATTATAGAATTGCTTGTAGTTGAAAAAAAAATATGTACCTGTCAAGTTTTCAACATTGTGCTGCTCGCTGGGGAAGCATGTAATACCACTGTGATTTCAAAACCTGACTGACAATTCATGTTAAGGTACTAAAGACAAATCAACTTTTTTTTTTCCTTTTTTCCCTTCATTTGACAGTCAACAGTTTGAGACCTAAATGGTACTTTGATGCACTATTCTGTTATGAATTGTTACAGGCCTTGTAGACCAGATGAAGGATATTTTTCACCACCTTAATAAACTTTTTATTTTATTTTGTCTTTTGTTCTTAATAAATATATAAATAAAATTACAACTGACAATGCAGCTTAATGAAATATCGCTTGATAAGGGATATTTCTACCTACTCGCATCTACACATTATGCACAAACTGCTTTAAACACACTTTGAAAAATTACATTGTGTTAGTTTAGATTTTATTTTGAGATGAGTTTAATAAAAGCAATATTAATGACATATGTAAACAGTTCATCATTTCAAAGTAAATAATTTATAGTAGGTCTGTCCACCTAGTTGCTTAGCAATTGGTGACTGTTGGCTCCCCCTGGTTTGGGCAGCTGTTGGACATATGGCTGCCTATATGATCTAATCACTGTGTCCTCTTATTGGGACTTCTGTTTTCTTTTTGTGGTCCTTCTCATCATTCCTGGATCCTGGTTTCCACATGTTGTTGTTCTTGACAATGCTTCTTCTTTCCTCACTGGGTCTTGCTGTCTGCCTGTGTTGGTTTCTCTGCTCACTCCCTTTCCCACAGTCATTTTTGGCTTTCACTGATCTCTTTTCCCATTTTCTGTGTTCAATAGCATGCATTCCTGACCTATTACCTGTTCAGGTGAGCTATGGACATGCTCAGGCATAGTCACGTGCACACCTTGTAATTGCTCTATACTTCTATCGGCAAGGCTCATAGTCTAGACTGTTGTTGTAGAGATCTATTCCCAGGGTGTGCATCTGTGTGTTCTTAAATTCCTGTATCTTGTTTCAATTTCAAGTTTCTCTTGCTATCATGCCCTCAAAGTGTTTTCTTAGTTCCACAGTCACCGCCACTTTTTTTATGTATTTGTGTCTCTTTTTCCTAGTTTGCGTGACTCCTAGTTTCAGTCTTCCTGGACCCTGTTACCTTTGTTTGCCTGATGACCCTGATTTCACTAAATACTACCCCTGACCTGTTTGGCTCCTTGGAAATTATTATTGGCTTGACCTGACCTCGCAAGTACACTAACCTTGGTGTTATAAGTAACTCTGCACTGCTAATATAAAAAGGAAATGAAGCTGCATGCTAACACGGCTAATTGAAAAAAAGCAAAAATGGAAAAATGTGGGTAATAGTGTAGTGCTAAACCAAATAAACAGTATAGTGAAATACTAATATTTCAATATGACATAAAATGAAACCCAATGAAGTGAAAAACAGACATAAAATTGTCAAATAAAATCGCACAAATGTTAAAATAGGTAAAAGAATAGATCTGACACCTAAAATGTGTCTCCTTTTTTATCCTATCCCTGACATTCCTATAGCCCACACCAGGCTAATACACACCTTGCTCACTTCAATACACTGGGCTATAGCTCTCAACTGGCGTTCCTCTACTATACCATGGTCCCAAATTATGGATCGTATGTTGTCCATCAAACTAGCAGAACGCATCCACCACACCTTATATGATACTATGGACATCTACGATCAGAAATGGAAACCGTGGGACCTATCTCTGCTGATTCATTAAAGTAAGATGTGAGCCTGTTATTCCCCCCCCCCCCTTTTTTTTTTTTTTTTTTACCTCCTCCCATCGGCCATAAAATTATTTCATAAGATTCTTACTTCACTATATACTGCTTCCAGGTGACCTTTTATACATACCATGTCCTACTTTTCTACCTCCCGAATAACTGCTATGCTTATGTTTCATAGTTACTTACTGCTGATGAGTATATGTGTGTATTTGTATAGGTATATATATTTACATTTTTTTTATGTACTTCTTGCCAATGTACGTTAAATCTGTATTGAGACTTATTTTTCAATAAACCGTTTGTAAACAAAAAAAATGTTATCCAATGATCCATGTGGTAAAATGTCCATATATGACTGTAAGTGACAAAACATCCACCATGTGCCACGGATGAAATTAAAACTTGAACGTTGAAGTGATGAAACAAAATTCAACTGGAAGTGACTTCTTATGTGCAGTGAAAACCCTCCACCAATGAAGATGCAGGCTTACCAGAAATCATGGATTTAAAGAAACATATATTTCATGAGTCAAACTGGCTTGACAATCAAAAAGAGTTCCGAAGGGATCACTTCAAGAACAAAAGATCGACCACTGGCTCTCCAACAGATGTGTATTCTCCCAGAAATGGATAGGCATTAGCTTATATGACATTCAGATTGCCCTCAGATGTAATTTAAATCGTATAGGGATGTGGAGAAGAAGAGAGGAGGCAACATAGCGTGATACTGTAACAAAAGTTGAAATTTAATATGCAATTGCACTTACATGTGAAATGAAGTCACAGCGCATGTAAAATAAAGATGAGGCGGTAATGGAGTCTTTCCGACACGTTTCTTTGACCCCTAGCCGACGTGTGATGACACAAAATGCGTCGGGAAGACTCCATTGCCGCCTCATCTTTATTTTACATGCACTGTGACTTCATTTCACATGTAAGTGCAATTGCATATTAAATTTCAACTTTTGCTACGGTATCACGCTATGTTGCCTCCTCTCTTCTTCTCCACATCCATATACGATTGAAATTACATCTGAGGGCAATCTGCATGTCATATAAGCCAATGCCTATCCATTTCTGGGCGAATACACATCTGTTGGAGAGACAGTGGTCGATCTTTTGTTCTTGAAGTGATCCCTTCGGAGCTCTTTTTGTTTGTCAAGCCTGTTTGACTCATGGAATATATGTTTCTTTGAGTCCATGATTTCTGGTAAGCCTGCATCTTCATTGGTGGAGGGTTTTCACTGCACATAACAAGTACACTAACCTTGGCTGTGCCATTTAATAGGTCTTTGCTACAGCAGTCTTTTTTAATGCTTGGATGTCATTACGCCTGCCCTTGACTGTTAGGTACTCCCCTCAATCCCATGATCATTTTCACTGGGAAAATTCCTCTTTTTAGCACCAAATAATTCAGTGCTTAAGATTCTGGGGGCAACCAAAAAAAAGTGCATGCATATAAAGTGTTCTAGAAAGGTGAAATACACAACAGCAGTGATCATCTGAGACTGGATCATTTAAAAGAACACATGTATGTTGGTCTAGTAAACAAATCCATTAGAACCGAGAAAATTTCTACCCAGTCGTATGTTAACAATTGACTGATTCCTCCTCGCAGGTTCTAATTTATTAAATAAGAAGCAGGATATTAGGAATAGCAATCAGCTAATAAAATGTTATAGCATGGTTACATTGGTCCAGCTTGGATCAATATGATGCCTCGTACACACGATCGGGTTTCCCGGCGGACTTTTTACCGCTGGGAAACCCAAGGGGAAAGCTGAGAACTGGCTTGGCAGCTTTTTCCCCCTACACACGGCCAGTTTTCCTAGCAGGAAAACTGCCATGAGAGCTTTGTCTGGGAAACCTGGCCGTCTGTATGCTCCCCCGTAGGGTTTCCCCATAGGAAAACTGCTGGGTTAAAAACCGCCGGGAATCCCGGCAGGAAAAAAGGAAACATGTTCTCATTTTTGCCGCCGCCATTGTCAGGAAAACTGCCATGGAGAATACACACGGCCAGTTTTCCTGGCCAAAAGCTGTCACAGCAGTTTTCCAGATGGGAAAACTGGTCGTGTGTACGAGGCATAAGCATACATATTCTATACATGTGGTATCCCTGTGGAAGCTAGAAATTGCTGTAGGAGTCTCAACTACTACAGTGATTGCCTCTGTTTTCCATGCCTAGTTGTTAACCTGCTGCACATTAGCCACAAGGAGTCACCCTTTTGGCACAGTTGCCATTAACAGAACCCTTGCATTTTTCACAATGAATGTAAGGCATTCTCTGATTGAACTGCATGGAGAGAACTGCCCCCTATGCTCGCTATGCACTTGGCTCAGGACCTGGAAGACAGTGGTGTTCACTGTAGTAGTGGAGACATAGCTATGCTAAAAAAAACATACCTGGAATTCAGCTTTTAACAGTACTGCTAGGTTCCACCCCAGCCTACCGGTTGGGTAATGAAAACACATTCCCACACCAATGACCAATTAGTTCATCACTCTGCTCTCTTCTCATACCTACAAACTCATATGCCACGTACACATGCTCGGAATTCCCGACAACAAATGTTCGATGGGAGCTTTTGGTCGGAAATTCCGACCGTGTGTAGTCCCCATCAGACATTTTCTGTCGGAATTTCCGACAACAAAAATCCATTCTTGTAAATTCCGAGCGTGTGTAGACAATTCCGACACACAAAATTCCACTTATGCTCTGAATCAAGTACGAGACAGAAGCACTCGGTCTGGTAAAGCTAACATTCGTCACGCTGTAACGGACTGAAAAGCACGAGGCTGAGAAGAGTGAATCGTCTCTCACCAAACTTCTACTAAAACGACCGGCATTAAACTTCCCTTTATTAGTGCCGTCGTACGTGTTGTACGTGACCGCGTTCTTGGCGTTCAGAATTTCCGACAACATTTGTGCGTTCGTGTGTATGCAAAATAAGTTTGAGCCAGCATCCGTCGGAAAAAAATCTAGTTTTGTTGTCGGAATGTCCGATCGTCTGTACGGCATAAGTGTTAAATTGACAGCACTGTGCACTGCATCCAAGCTTTATTGGCTTCTACTACTGACCCTCTCTTTCACAGTTGTGCAAAGGATTACAGGATGTCAATATAAAAAACTATTTAGGGTTATTTAAATGAAAACACACACACATTTAACTATTTTAAACTAATATATAAGTTAATTAAATTGAGTTTATTTAATGTCTATCCAGAGTACGGCTTTAAATACCAATACACCAGAAATTTATTGGTTTTATTAGTGAATTTCTTCAAACATCTAATCAGCCTTTTGTGAGTTTAATCTAAATTGCTGATATTAAAAAATATAACAAAGTAAGCCTATATTTCAACATTTATACCTAAGATTATCTTATGATGTGCATAGTTACACGATAAAAGAGGCAAAAAAAAAATGCATATAAAAATCGATTATGCAACAGAGATGGTGATATGAATTTAATAAAACATAATTTGGAATCCACTTCTTACACTCTAAAATGCTATGATAGTAAAATGTAATTATGAGAAATAAAATAAGGATTTTTTTCGTTACAATGCTTGGCTCTTCACTGATTGCAGTAAATTATAAATTATGCAGTCAATGTAGGCCAACAAAAGAAGACATCTTTAGATCTCAGTCAAAGGTAATTACTTAAGTCGGCTGAATGTTCCCTTTTCATAGAGTGTGATCTCTTTTTGACAGCTCACACTGACAGATGACCTTCTCAGCAACATTCTTATCCTCTGGATCATGAACAGTGTGCTTCTCTCACTGAATATCTCTATATATTTGTGACACTAAGCTTTCAAATACAGCTATTGACAAATCAGAACATCAGTCTAAGTACTGGTCTTCCTATCACTCACAATAAAGTAGCTATCACTTGTGGTGTTGTAGAGCAAGCACATCTCTGAAAAATGAGTTCTCAGCAAGTGCTAATTTGACACAGCTCGCTTGGCTTCCCATAATTGCTCTGTCATTGTCTGTTGGCAGTTCGGGCTCATTCCTGGAAGCTGTGCCGTACAATTGGACACAATTACTCCCATTTACCACCACCATTATGGCACTGATGTTGCCCAGTCCGCATATTGATATGCCTCATTAAACCTCGGTGCAGGCTATTAATGAACATTGTTAGCATTTCTCTTAAACTCTTTTGCCTCTAATAAACAGTCAGTGTTCCATGAAGGAGTATTGCCATCTTTCTGATATGCTATTTATTATTGTACGGGGGAAGGGCTCCCTGCAATAGAAACTACACAGATGCTGCAAGAAAAATATATGGGTAGGTCAGTAAAAAATAGCAGTGATCAGTGGAACCATTTCCAGCAGGGACATCCCACCATTAACCAAATGACCTTTTCTATCCACAAAATGACAGAAAGGATAAACATGATAACCTCACGGTAACCTAATCACAGCATGCTTCTCAAGGTTTATAAGCTCCAATACATCTCCTTAACCCTCTCCTACCCCCAGGTGGTGCTACATGATACACAAAAAATGATTTAGCCCTGGGTCCTCAATCCATCATGTCCAGCTTATTTCAGTGTGCATTTATATTCAGAGATAATTATGTGTTGATCAGAGAAGTCAGCCGCTGTCACCCATGTAGCAGGCACACACGCAGTGTGACATAGGTGGTAACGATTGCATATTCTTGAGCTGTCACGACAGGGACAAGGGTTTTATTATGTGTCACTATTCCTGTTAGAAAAAAAAATTATCATTTTGCACACAATAGCAGTAATGAACCCAAGAATTCTTTATAAACCTTATTTTCATGTCTTCCCTTTGACCTAATATATAATAGCTCATAACATTTTAGGTATGAATATGTATTGCCTAAATTAAGGTTTTACCTTCCAATTGCAAACAAAACAATGTACACTTTACTTTCCTGTGAGAGAGAAAACCGTAAATTTAGTTTAAGTTTCTATCAAAATTTTAAAAACTCAAAGACATAAAGTCGAAAATTCTGTTTAAAAACAGACAACTTTTGTATGACAGCTGCAGCTCACTAAGTATACTTTTATTGATAACCAAAATAATACGAAATCTTTACTAAAAAGCATGTTTTTTTTTTTCTGAGTGAATATGCTAAAACATGCAGTAGTAGTGACTAAGGATGAGCTTCAGATGTAGACCAAACATGATCCAAATTTACCGTGTGCATTTAGCCGAACCTTTGGATACAGCAGGTACAACCAGGTTGAATGTGACAGTTTCCCACTCAGGCTAGTCATCATTGACTGCTGATTTTCTAGCAACCAGTGATGCAGAAAAAAAGGCACGAGATTTTCCACCAAAATGTATGCTAAACACTTAAGTCCTGACATGACTTTAAAAGGGGACCCCACGCCAAAAAATAGGCAAAAAAAGGCATAGGTTATTCCTTAAAGTGGCTGTAAAGTTAATTTTTTTTTTTTTTGTGTGCACTAGTTTTACATGAGTTTATTTTATTATTATTCATGAAATTATTGTGAAGGTTTATTAGTCTATGTGCGATTTTGTTGAATTTTCAGATGACATGACTTGTCTCATGAAGGCGTTGGTACAAAGAGTTCATCATAGAGGATTTCATGCTGCCAGGATTGAAAAATGGCAAATTAGGAGATCTCTAACTAGCAAAAAGTGCTGTTGCCTGTCTTGAACAAGAAGAATATGAAAGGGTATTATGACATTTCAGTCATTGGTGGACGTATTCACATGTGTCAGGTGAAGACCAAATAAGGCCTTGATTTGAAAGTGCTGTAATGCACACTATTGGATGATTTTTACAGTTATGAAGAAGATTTTTCACTGTGCTTAGCCACCTTAAGACCCAGCACTGGCAAGTTCAGCAATAAATTAATACATTCCTTCACACATGAATATGCTGCTTCCGTAACTTCTGTGTCCACCAGACACAGCAGATTATGGTTTCGAGTAACATGTGACTAGCTGTAGCTAATCATAGCATGTCAACAGAAAGCAAGCTCTCATGAAAGGAAACCCATTTACGACAGCTCAAATGACAGCTCAGTGTTCATCACTGTAACAGCAATCACAGTGTAAAAAAATCATCACTGCCATACTGTCACAAGTCAATATCCCTGATTACTGCTACACCAGTCATATGATGACACTGTACTACACTGACAGGATGTAAAAAAATAAAAAATATCTTAATTTTCCCAAAAATTTAGACAAAAAAATCACAACTTCAAAAAACTTGCCATGCCTCTTACATAATACCTTGGACTGTCTACTTTCCAAAAAGGGTTGTTTAGGGGTGTACTTGTACTGTCCTGACATGTAAAGGGCCTAGAGAAGTTAAATAGGCTATCAGTACATCAGGCTTGATCAAATTTAAAATATATACCCTACCATAACTTTAATGCAAACTAATTATTATACACTTATTGGGATTTTTCTTTACCAAAAACATGTAGCAGAATGCATTTTATTGGATATGTTTCATAAAAAGAAAATATAAAATATATTTTTTTCTCTAGAATTCCGGTCTTTTTTTGTTTATATCACAAAAAAATAAAAAGAAAAAACGAACGGAGATTAAATACCACCAAAAGAAAGCTCTATTAGTGTGAGAAAATATTATATAAATTAAATTTGAATACAGTGTTGCATGATCGTGCAATTGCCAGTTAAAGTAGCACAATACTGAATAGCTAAAAATTCTCTGGTCATGAAGGGGGTAAAAACTTCCGGAGGTCAAATGGTTAAGAAGAATGATACAGTATTTCTTTCAAAATCTTTTTTGCAATGTGGGATTTAAAAAAAATGTTTACTACACTTTATTGATGTTCTATTTTAAGTTCATAGTTTTGTACAAAAGAAACTTGTCCCCACTCCCCATAATGAACTAAGATCCACATAACATACGCAGATCAGCTATAACATTATGACTACTGTCAGGTAAAGTGAATAATATTGATTATTGTGTTACAATGACATCTGGAAGTGGGTGGGATATATTAGGCAGCAAGAGAACATGTTGTCCCTGAAATTATTATACTGAAACTAAAACAAATAAATTGTCAATCGTAAGGATTTTTACAGCTTTGACAAGAGCCAAATTGTAATGGCTAGACAACTGGGTCAGAACAACTCTAAAACTGTAGCTCTTGTGGGATGTTCCCAGTCTGCAGTTGTTGGTACCTACCAAAAGAAGGGTCATGGACAGCCAAGGCTCATTGATGCACGTGCTGTACTGTGTAGTCCGATCCAATAGAATGCAGGATGATAAGTATAAAACTGCACACCCAAGTTTAAAACTCCATGATGAGTGATTATATTAATGGTGGCTCAGCAAAGGGCAACAAACTTGTGGCAGGCAAAAATCAGGTAAGTAGTGTTATCTCAAGTCACTTTATTGAAGAAAACAGATGAACAATTTACTCTATACGTGACTCTATATACATATCTCTATGTACATATCCAGGGTTCTCTGTGGTGGTGTGGAGAATGCGGTAGAAAGGCTCAGCTCCCAGCCCTGGTAGTGGGAGGACAGTGTGCACTGGTGTCCCCCAGCAATGGAGATGCTGAGTCCGGATTCCAGCTGCTGTCAAGTCACCGGAAGTGATGCGGCACAGATTGATAGTGAGAGGACAGTTTGTACTGGTGTCCCCCAGCAATGGAGATGCTGAGTCCGGATTCCAGCTGCTGTCGAGTCACCGGAAGTGAGGCGGCACAGACTGATAGTGAGAGGACAGTATGCACGGGTGTCCCCAGCAATGGAGTGGCTGAATCTGGATTCTGGTACAATACCGGTACAGTTTTATGGCTTCTACAATAGTTACCACCCAAGCACCTAATTTTCCCTTGGAAATATATATTTTTATCCAATAGAAGAGCTACTGTAGCTCAAATTGCTGAAAATGTTAATGCTGGTTCTGATGGAAAGGTGTCAGAACACACAATGCATTGTAATTTGTTGTGTATGGGGCTGTGTAGCTGCAGACCAGTGCCCATGCTGACCTGTGTTCATAGCCAAAAGTGCCTAGAATGCACAAATGGGCATCAGAATTGGACCAAGGAGCAATGGATGAAGGTGGCCTGGTCTGACGAATTCAAGAATGGTTTGTGGAATGCTGGACTCTGACATGGATGGATTGCTGAGTGGTCTTCAGCTAGTTCCTGCTTTACCTGAGCCTTGACCTGCCATACCTGTGTACGACTCGATTTGCCCCTGACCTGTCCTTGGATTTCTGCCTGCCTGTTGTGATCTCAGCTTGTATTTAGACTCTGCTCCTGTTTGCATTCCTTTACCTCACTTCACGGCTGTGTACCGATCCCAGCTTGTGTTCTGAATCTGTCTCTGCCTGATGTTCCTGTACCTCGCTGCCCGGCTGTTGATTTACCTTTAGGCTTGTGCCCTGGCTACACTCTTGTCTGCCAATCGAGTGTGATGGTGTTACAGTTCCTGGTTCCTGCCTGGTCATCTACAGTCATCTGCTTCCTGCAAACCCCAGATGGTGCTACCTGCTACAACGACCCTCATGCCACTCTGTGACCTCACACTTCCTGCCATCACAATTAGGGGTGTTGGACAAGAGGTGCAAGAGAACCTCCCTCTCCAGCTCGATCTCTACCAGGTACGTGACAAAAAGCAGGAATAAAATGCATGACCATAATACCTATGGAATTCTTCATTCATACCAGTACGTTATGGGATTATTTGCATTTTTAAAAATCCAGAATGCTGCATTTTTGGTGCATGTTAGGTGCATGTTTAAAACCCCACCAAAAATGCACCTCCCCATTGAAATGCAAAGAAAACTCATCAAAAGAACATCAAAAACACACAAAAGAAGCACCCACGGTTGCATTATTTGGTATGTTTGAGTCACATATTTTATTCATAGGTGCAGGCTGATGTCAGGCAACCAGAAAACACACCAGAAACACAGCAGAAATGTGGCAAAAATGTGGCAAAAACACATATGCATTTTTACTGAACTTTGGGAAAGGAGCAGTGTGAAAGCAGCCTGTGTCTAAATACAGTATATGCACACAAAAACAAGAAGCTAGTGATAGGCAGAAATACAATACATGTCAATTACAGACCAACAAAAAATTACTAAAATCTACACGGTAGATTTACTGTGACTGAACAACAGCTGCAGGCTCAACAACATACATAAACATTGCCAGCTTGCTTGCGGCTTCAGGGAAGGAAACATAACTATTTTGTCAGCAGGACACATCCAATGATTTATTATAATCCGGTTAAGATACTGTGCTTATTCACGGAACCCAGTGTCGGGGAGCTAGCTCAGGCACTCATCGTGGCGATCATCCCCTCTTTGGCCGCCGGCATGTCCCCCCTGCAACTGCCTGCACATTCCACACCTTGCTGAAGCCATCTCCTCCCTCTTTGCTCTGATGTTCTCCTGTACAGACAGGAGGAGCTGGGGAGGAGGAGTATAGAACAGGAAGGGTCACACATTGCAGCATCTGGGACCCCTAGTATCCTGTAGATGTGGGACAAGTGCCCTGGGTGCCTACTCTGGAGCATTGGCGGGGAAGGGGGATTAGTCCTGGGATGGATTGGGGTTGCGCTGGGAAGGGGGATTTGGGGGGCTAGGAGAATTTGTGCTGGAGATGATTAGGGAAGTGGAGAGGATTTGTTCCAGAATGGAGTGGACAGTGGGGGTGGTATATAAAGCAACCAATCCCTTCCAATCCCTTCCACCCCAACGTCCCTCCTATATACCTCCTGTTGTCCCCAGGCCACTGTGTACTCCCCTGGCTCCCTCAATTTTCGCAGCACTGCTGGATTCCTCCTCTCCCACCAGCTGCTGCAGGGGATCTGTCAGAATGGAGCAAGGGGCTGATAGATGTCTCACTCACTGACATTTCCTTGTCTTAAAGCGGATTTCTGCCCCCCCCCAAAAAAAAAAAATTTAAGTCAGCAACTACAAATACTGCAGCTGCTGACTTTTATTATTAGGACACTTACTTGTCCAGGGCACCTGCGATGTCCTCACCTGAAGCCGATCTGTCCCTCAGCTCCCAAGTGCAGGCGCTGGCATCTTCAGTAAGGGAATCAGGAAGTGAAGTCTTGCGGCTTCACATCCTGGTTCCCTACTGCGCATGCGCAAGTCGCTCTACGCGTACTCGCTGGTCCCTGCTGTCTTCTGGGACCTGTGTGTCTCCCAGAAGACAGCGGGATGGACGGAAAAGGGGCCGGACATTGCGTAGATCACTGCGGAATCTGTGGCGATCTATCGCCGGAAGTGGGAGCAAATACCTGTATTAGGCAGGTATATGCTCCCCCCTCCCCCTGAAAGGTGCCAAATGTGACACTGGGCGGGGAGGCTTACCGGAAAAGTGTACGTTCCATTTTTGGGTGGAACTTCACTTTAATGATTAGTCAGTCATCTGTACTGATCACTGACTCTGTTCATTCATAACTGAGGCATAATAAACTGTATTTACTATGCTTTAAATTAACAGGAAGCCTCTGTTGAGAGCTATTCCTGTCCATTCATTCTGTGCAGCTGAGACTGCAGGGATGGAGATTGAGGGCTGTGTCCTCATTATCCTTTCTCTGTCTCAAAGGTGAAACATCAGAGGTCTGTTTAGACCCATGATATCACACCAAAGCCTCCCAAAAGGACCCCTAAACAAATTAAAAGTTTATAAAAAAAAATACCATTGTAAAAATAAATAAAATTAAATGATCAAAACTAATAAACAAATAAAAAATAAAAAAATAAAACACCAGTAGTGAAACTAACCAGGGTCACAAAGGTCGCACTTGCATACAGGCCCTGGTATTTCGCCATCGTGGGGCTCTTTATGATTCCTTGCACTGGGGCCCTGAAGGTTCTAGTTACGCCTCTGACACTGACAAAAACCAACAGTAACTGCAGAATATGCTATATGAATCCTGTATGATAGGCAATAGAGAAATAACAGGAAATGCCTAACCCACATCCACTTTAGTGCCATACCCACAGAACTGTTTTTTAACATAGTAAAGTGCTTAGCTAAAGTTGCATTCTGCTTGTACAGACCTTTCACTGTCCTGAAGTAAATGCCTGGTTCCTTTGACAATGTTGCCCCAAAATATCACTTGTATCTTGTAACAAACAAAAAAACAATTGCCAGTAAAAAAAAACAGAAAATCAAGTATATTAAATGCTTAGTTGCAGTGTTTTTTTCTTTCTATAAATCATTTTTATTCATTTGCAATGTACTTTAAAATTTGCTAAAAATGTTGACAAATTTTTACTATTACACCATCTTTAGGTAGAGTGTAATTATTCTCTGTACTGGTTTGACTCCTCCATTACCTTTTAGTGTAGCAGCTGGTGTAGAGAAGAGGAACAGTACAGAGTGTCACTGAGTACTAAGTGACTGCTCTGAGTCAGCTTGGGCTATGTACATCACATATAAGATGAATACATGGGCTGCAATGTGCTACTAATCAAAAATGTTATTGTTTATGCTACAATTAGGTCTTCATCAGCTAGCATGGCCTTCGTTGAAACAGATTCCCAATATGTCATAGTGTCCCAGAATTTTAGCACAATCCTGGTGTCATGCAGATCAGGTCCATGTCCCAGAATCGAGTTCTGGAACACTTATTCCAGGACCCGGTTCAAATTCATTACTCAAACTGTCTGGCTCCTGCCTGACAGTAGGTGCATAGCCCCAGCAGCAGAAGGAGATGGAGCAGGAGAAGCTACAGTTTAAAACTGAACTTCTGCTGATCGGATCCCCCCCCCCCCTCCGGTGTCACATTTGGCACCTTTCAGGGGGGAGGGGGAGCAAATACCTGTCAAATCTAGGTATTCGCTCCCACTTCCAGCCAGAGAGCACCACACATATTTGTGCAGCAAACTATGCCATGTCCGGACCCTTCCCCCCCTGTCTTCTGGGAGACACACAGTTCCTAGAAGACAGCAGGGGCCATTCAGAACACACAGCGCGACTCGTGCATGCAGAGTAGCGAACCAGGAGTAAAGCCCAATGTCCTCACTAACTGGATCCCTCACCAGGAATGGCGGCGGCAGCACCCGTGAGTCGGTCCGAAGATCGGCTTTGCAGTATATTTCAGTGTGGTTTGCACGTTTCCCACAGTTTATTCCAGTGTGTTAGTATATAGTTAACACAGTATATTTATGTGCGTTATTGCAGGTTTACCACAGTATATTTCAGTGCATTACTGTATGTTTGTTACTCCACGGTTAACATGGTATATTTCAGTGCATTTTTGCAGGTTTACCACAGTATAATGCAGTGTGTCAGCGCATGTTCCCGCAGGATATTGCAGTGCATTACTGCACGTTTAATGCAGCATATTTCAGTGCATTATTGCAGGTTTACTGCAGTATATTGCAATGCGTTAATGTACTTTTAATGCAGTATATTTCAGTGTGTTATTGCAGGTTTATGGCAGTATATTGCAGTGTATTAGTGCACATTTAACACAGTGGGGCAGATCCACAAAGATCTGCCCCGGCGCATCTTATCCGAGATACGCTACGCCGACGTACCTTACCTGGCTTTAAATCGAATCCTGGAAGAATTTGCGCCGTAAGCTACGGCGGCGTAGTGTATTTTTGGCGGCGAAATTCATTTAAATGAAGCGCGTCCCAATGCTGAATGAAAGGCGCATGCGCCGTTCCGAAATTTCCCGCCATGCATTGCGCTAAATGACGTCGCTAGAACGTCATTTTTTAAACATAGACGTGAATTACGTCCATCCTGAATCACGGACGACTTACGGAAAAAAAAAAAATAAATTCAAATTAAACGCGGGAACGACGGCCATATTTAACATGGCAAATCTAACTATACGCCGCAAAACACCAGCTTTAACTATACGCCGGAAAAAGCCGACTAGAGATGACGTAAAAGAATGCGACGGCCACGCGTACATTCGTGGATCGTCGGAAATAGCTAATTTGCATACCCGACGCGGAAAACGATGCAAACTCCACCCAGCTGACGCCGAAGTATTACATCTACGATCCCAAGACGTACGAAGCCGTACGCCTGTCGGATCTAACCAAGATGTCGTCGTATCTTGGTTTGAGGATTCAAACTAAAGATACGACGCGGGTAATTTGAAAGTACGCCGGCGTATCAGTAGATAGCTGGCGTACTCACTCTGTGGATCTGCCCCAGTATATTTAACTGCATTGGTGTACATTTACCGCAGTATATTGCAGTGCATTAGTGCATGTTTAACACAGTATGTTTCAGTGCGTTATTGCGTGTTTAACGTAGTATATTTTGGTGAAGTATATTTCAGTGCGTTAGTGAATGTTTACCACAGTATATTGCTCTCCGCAAAAGGGGGAGCACAAGAGTCACCTCAGATGTCTATCAGCTATTAAGAATATCCACAAAAGTCACAAAAGCTAACAATTGCGCAGTCGTGCGATGCTGTCCCAAAAAAAATGTATGTCCTTTTTTCCCCCACAGATAGAGCTTCTTCTGGTGGTATTTGATCACCTCTGTGTTTTTTTGTTTTTTTTTTACACTCTAAACAAAAGAAGGCCGTCAATTTGAAAGAAAAAAAAAATAATTAAATTTTCTGCTAAAAAACATACCTAGATTAAAAATAAAATCGAATTTCTTCATCAATTTAGGCCAAAATGTATTCTGCTACATATTGATTTGTTTGCGCAAAAGTTATAGTGTCATCAAAATAGCGGATAGATTTATGGCCTTTTTATTTTATTTTTTTACTAGTAATGGCGACGATCAGTGATTTTTAGCAGGACTGCGACATTGGGGCGGACAGATCGGACACCTAACTGACATTTATTGACACTCTTTTGGGAACAGGGACACTATTATTACAGTAATCAGTGCTAAAAAAAACTGCACTGACATTGTACTAATGACACTGGTAGGGAAGAGGTTAACATCAGGGGCGATCAAGGGGTTAACTGTGTTCCCTGGTTGTGTTTACTAACTGTATGGGGATGGGCTGCCTGGGATAACACAGGGATCCGTCTTTCTTCATAGCAGAAAGACAATATCTCAGTGCAATCCCTTGTCAGAACAGAGATCTGCCTTGTTTACTTTGGCAGATCCCCATTCTATCTCTGCGGGGAACGTTCGCAGGCAGCGGGCAGGAATCAAGTCTGCCGGCCCCCTGATCAACTCCCCCGCTGGCCAATTGGCACATGCCCACAGAAGCTGGTGCACAAACAGCCATACCGTGGCTGTGGATGTGGTCCATCCTCAGACATAGCAGAATTTCCTCAGTTTAGTGGCTTTTTCTACCTCCTTGTCCACAGCTACTCTTGCCATAGCCCCAGTATCAGACATGAGGGAGTCAGCTGAGTTATTTGAACACAGCATCAGCCATTTGCTCCTTGAAAAAGTACAAAACCAAACAAGAGAGGACACAATAGATAATACAGAGGGTGCACTGGGGAGCAGGGAACAAAGAAAATGGGAAAAATAGGTTTGGGCATTTATAATTTCAGCAACATAATTTTCATGGAAGAATAACACAAAGTGTTATAATTAGGCCTTTAATTCCCCCCACAACAAAATATAAATACATTTAAAACATATATAGAACTTCAAAAATGTATGAGGAAAATAAACATCAAAAACATTTCACAATTAAGAATCCTATCAGTAACCAGGAAGAAACAGAATATGTACATAGCCACCTTAGGAACCAATCCACTTTCAACCCTAAAAAGAATAACAGACATTGTTTGGAGGCTTTTAGAATGATGAAGGAAATTAAAGCTATAGATGTAAAACCAATAACATGGGATAAATAAATTAAGAAAGGGGAACAGTAGAAGGACTGGAGAAAAAGAAAATATATTCATAAGACTGTCAGATAAGGGAGGGAATTGTAGTCCTCAACAAGGAGACAGACACATATGAAAAATGAAAGGAAACTGCACTAAAAAATGAATAGCTAAATTGACAAAACTAGTGAAAAAAACACAAAGGAAAGGAATATTAAATAAAAAAGAGGCATGTTATTTGATTCCAGAGGCTCCAAAAATACCCATAATATATCAGGTCCCTAAGATATACAAAGATGAAAAAAACCTGCCTGGGAGACCTAGTGGAATACATTCGGTATTTTCCAGAATTGGAGAATACTTAAACCATTTTCTCCAACCCATAGCCCAACGTTACCCATCATATGTAAAAGATAGTGAGGATCTTATCAACAAAATAAAAAATATCCCAATCAAAGAAAAATGTATTCTCGCTATTGATGTCATTTTCCTATATACCACTATAAATCAATAGGATGGGTTCTTAACAACAAAACCTAATTAAAAAGAAAGCAAAAATAATTTATGATCACTACACTTACTTTGGCCATAAGCAGTTCTTTGCACAAAAAAGAGACGTGGCAATGGGGGGAAAATATGCCCTAATGGTTGTGAATATATTCATGAGTAGATGGGAAAATTAAGAAATCTATGGAAAAAATAGACCAAAATTAAGCATATTATAGATATATTGACAATATTTTTATAATATGGGAGGGATCGGAGAACAATTTAAAAATCTTTCTTGAAGAATTTTTTTTTAATAAATACAATATATAGTTTACAGCCAATTATGACAGAGAAAATGTTCAATATTTAGATCTGGAAAAATTCCATTGGGAAGGGAAATTGGGCACCAAAACGTATTTAAAAAAAACTGACCGCAACGGATATATTCCGGTAAGTAGAGGACACCACCCAAGATGGTTTGAAGCAATACCTAAAATCTAGTTGATTAGAATTAAAAGGAACTGTGTTAGAACAAGCGATTTTATTGTAATAGATTTATAGAAAAAGGGTATAGAGTACAGGAATTGAGAAAAAGAAAACAACAAGTTAGAGATATGAATAGAGAACAATTGTTACAACCC
The DNA here is from genome assembly GCF_905171775.1 of Rana temporaria. Taxonomy (NCBI): domain Eukaryota; kingdom Metazoa; phylum Chordata; class Amphibia; order Anura; family Ranidae; genus Rana; species Rana temporaria. The sequence continues at coordinate 168,051,905 of NC_053491.1, forward strand.
AAATGAAAACAACCATATGACTACACTACAACATTTAATACTGAATTTAATACCCGCCCTCAGTCGAAGTCAGAAGTGACGAAACGCGTCAGGGGGGTGGCTACAGACGGACACTACAAGGAAATCTACAGTGCGTTCCACTGCGCTCCAACAACTAACCACAGCGAGGAAATCACAACATCGCACCCGCAGCACACGCGGACCCCTGTGGATAGGAACAGACCGGTGAAATCACTTCTATTTTGTGCATTGATTATATATTTATACTGTACGGGCATTAACTAATGGATTTATTCCACACTTAATTGGAGTTAATGTTTAAGCTTTTTGCACTATGATTTGTGTGTTCTTTTGCTTTACATGTACCTCCATCTGAGCCATCTTGCCCGTGCAGCATCTGTATGATTTGGTGGTTTGTATGCAAATCATTTATTGATTTGCAGTGGTAAGCTGATACCCTTTTCATTTGGGTGACTTAACCACATTCTATGGTGCAGTTTTCCATTACTTTATTTATCTACACATGAAATGGTTTCCATTATTTGGTGCACAAATACCATTTAAAGATCACCTTCTTACCATCACTCATTCAGGACTCTAATCTTGAACAGTTTTTTACCTGTTCTTAGCGCTGTTTTTATCACTCTGAACAACAGTTCACGTGTATTGATATTCTTTTAACACTGAATTTAATAGACAGTATAAACAAATAGAAAAATCATTTAAAAAACAATGGCCCATATTATGCAGAGACCCTATACTCCAGAACATTCTTCCAAAAGGCCCAAAATGTATAAATAGAAGGCCATCAATTTAAAAAAAATGGTCAAAAGCATCACAGACCCCCCCCCCTCCCCCAAGCAAAAGAGTCACGTTTTTAAACCAGATCGGATTTTATGAAGTGTGAGAGGTGCGTAGCATGTAGAACATGCAAAAATTGTAATTCTAAAAAAAATAATTACACAGTTCAAATCCAATAACACAGGTGAAACATTTGAGATCAAAACGTTTATTACTTGCTACACTACAAATGTCACCTACTTACTGAAATGTATGTGAAATGTATGTGCAGATGGTAGAACCACCCGTGAATTAAGAATAAGACTGAGAGAATACATAAACAATATTAAAGGTTTTAAGCACCGTTGTGTCTCAGAACATTAAAAAAAATACCATAATAAAGACCCAAAAGACTTGAGAATTAGTGCAATAGGCAGAATTGAAGACCATTGGCGAGGCATTTTTTTTAATTTATATTATTATACATGAATTATACTTAAAATTGATTTGCTTATACTAAAAATATTTTGTATATATTAATTTGAAATAGCAGAAAAATTACTACATTGTTATTAAGATTATTATGTTATATGTAAATGTAGGGATGTGTCATGCCACCCTGCAACTGAAAAAGCCATCATAATTTGTATAAAATTGTAAAACAGATGAGAATCCTTAGAATATAACAACTAGTGACACAAGCTCAAAGTCAGGCCTCGTACACTTGACCGGGTTTCTCAGCAAAAACCAGCAAGAAAACGGCTTCTTGCCGAGATTCCCGTTCGTGTGTACGATGCATTCAGGTTTCTCGTCTCGAAATTTGGAAAGAATCTCGACGAGAAAAAAAGAGAACCTACTATCTTTTTTCTCGTCGAGATTCTCGTTTGCCTGTTTCCAGACGAGAAACCCAAGAGTGTGTATACTTACCTGTCCTGTGGAAACCCGTGCATGCTCGAAATGACATTGACACATGCGCGGTAGCTTCCACGGCATAGGTGGGGTGAAGCAAGATGGTGGCGACGGCATCGAATGTGACAAGCGCATGCTCGTCATACGCGATAACGTCACCGCGTTCTTTCCTTTCAAGAGAACCGCGGTTCTTTTGAAATGAAAGTCAGTACACCTGGGCGGCAAGAGTTTCTTGCTAAGAATCTTGTCAGGGAAAACAACGGGTTTTTCCTGACGAGATTCTCGGTCGCGTGTACGAGGCCGCAGAGTAAGTAGTCACGCACCGAGGGGTGGGAGTGTACTAAAGATAGAAGGTGGTCAACTGAAACGAATAGGAAGAAGCTAGTGCTTGTGCACTAAGTAAAGAGGAAGTGCTAGAATAGGTGTAATAGGAGGAGTTAGTGTCATGATCGTTACTGTGCCAAACAGACAGCGAGGCGTGGTCACGCCCCAGTTGGCTCTGGGTGGAATTGAACCCAGGGCCTCTTCGTTGCTAGTCCAGGTCTTTGCCTCTGAGCCACTGCTCAGTGATATTCTTCCTGCTGTCCGTCGGAGCCTGGTTCTGAACTTGTGCTACTTTGGACCAATCAGTGGCCTGAGCGGCCTATTTAAGCCAGCCCCTTCCTCCTTGCAAATTGCTGGTTCGTTGTCAGTGTTTGAAGTATTTGCTACTGGAAACCTTATCTGTGGATATCCTGTTTTACCTGACCTTTGGCTTGCTCTCTGGATTGCTGCTCTCCTCAACCCTGTGACCCCGGCTTGAACTTTGGACTATCTGACTTCTCAACCCCTTGACCTCGGCTTGTTCTCTGGATTATTCTTCAGCCTTGTCCCTGTTTGAGCACCTTCTGTTTGGACTATTTCCTGTGTGCTTCTGAACAGCCTCCAGTGAGCTTCGGCTATCCAGTTCCCGGTCCACCTTGGATTCCCTCCTGCCACTGGACCCGGTGCCTCTTGGTGCGTCCTTCCCTCTGTCTCAAACTCCAGCGGGTGGATCGCATCGAGTCGCAAAGGTGAGCCGCCCTTGGCATCTCGGCCTCGGTAAGTAACGTTCCTGACAGTTAGCTAGATAAATATTGAACCGACCACCGAAGATCTGCAGCTTCGGAGGACGCAAAGTAAAATGCATTAAGTGGGTGGATACTTCCGGTGACATCACGTCCGCCCTTTGGAACGCAGATCACGTTTTTGAGTGGCGTCTTTACGTGCCTACATACAAGAGGAGAAGTGTACAATCTGCTTTTACATGCTTTTATACCATTAAAAACTGAATTATGCTATGGATCTCTCCTGGTTCTATTCCCCTATATACTTGCGAGGAGTCTTTTTACCTATCTGTTGGAAACTCTGAGAAGGGAAAGATACAACTATCCACTGGAGGATCGCAAGCCCTTTTTAACACAGACGCATAACCAACTAAAAGTTGGAAAGTGAGGGCACATTAGGTGGGGAGCACGGCATGGCACTTTTTTGACTGTATTTGTCACTAGAGAACACTAAGCACTTTAAAGAACTTTTGCATACACAGAACACAGATTGATTGTTTATGTTTTTTTTGGGATTAATTTTTTTTTTTCTATCTTGCATGAGGAATATTAATTTAGTTTTTTTTCCTCTGATTATTTTGCATGAGGAAATACAATATTGCATCTCATTGAAGGATTACACAAAATTAAAGGTATATATTTAGACAGTGCAAGGCATATATACAACATACTCTCTTGAAATTTTTCATTCTACATCCCATCAGCAGTCTGATAAGTCCATTCACAGTATTTGCACATATTCTACAGCGCGGGGATTATAACATTCAAACATTCCAGCTCTGTACCATCACATGGACGGCAATGTTGTGGCATCATTGGGCAAGGCAGTCAGCTGCAAGGTCCACGTTACTGCTGACACTTCGTTCAGCCAGCATGGTCAGGGATGCTATATTTCATTCAAAAATGCAGGACAGGACTCAGTGCTGCAGCTTATTGTGCCACCATGTCTTTATACACCTACTGGTCCCCAATTTAGTGGTGCAGCATTTCATAAGCAGGTACCCAGGGTTGGAAGATCTGTTAAAGAAGGCCAAAAGAGTCTGTAGCCATTTCAGGTGGTCATACACAGCCAGTGCTCGGTTGGCTGAAATTCAGCGGCAATTCCACCTGCTTGTAAACCGCCTGATTTGAGACATGCCTGCAAGGTAGAACTCAACTTTGGCAATGCTGCAGCAGCTGCACATGCAGCAGCTGCACATGCAGCAGAGTGCCGCCCATGAGTACCTGTGTGAGTATGGCACAAGGACAGGCTCAGGCTGGCTCAGCTTCTTTCCCCACGCCAATGGCTGCTGATAAAGGATGCATGCACTGTACGGTCATCATTTAAGGAGGCCACAAGGATGGTGAGACGTGACAATCCATTTATCAGTGACACAATTCTTGTTGTTTTCCTGCTGGAGCATATTCTGTGTGGCATTATGGACAGGGCACTCGAGGCAGAGTAGTGGGAGGAAGAGCGGGACTTCCTTTCCTCTCAAGACCCACTTTATGCAAACACCATTCCTCCAGGGATGTCAGCTTCCACATCCCATTGACAGCATCTGCATCATATAGTGAGAGATTATCTAGGAGTGAAAAAACAGACAAGGAGAGATTTCCAGTTGAACTTGCCCAGTATGCAATTGAGCTTCTGGGCTGCCCTGCATCCAGCGTGCTTTCCAATCGGCATTCAGTGCTACTTCAAACAGGTGCATATTATTTTAGTTTTTGACAGCAAGGCAAATTCTTACTTTTATCAAGAGTACCTCTTTAATGTCACAGTGTGAAGGCATCACTAACACCCAAAACCAATTTTTCCACACCTCTTACTTCAATCCAAAGTCTGCGAAAGAGACACCAGACTTTATATATATATATAAAAAATGTTAAATAAGAACAAAAGATGATCAGGACAGCCGCACTCCAATCCAACGTAACTTTAATGTAAAAAACTGGAAACAGGCACTACAAGTCACAGCAACGTAACCTAGGACAGCTGATGCGTTTCACACTAACTTTAGTGTTTACTCATAAGTAAACACTGAAGTTAGTGTGAAACGCTTCAGCTGTCCTAGTTTTCATTGCTAGCACCCTCAGTCCCTGAGAAGAAGATTGCACCCAACAAGACCTGCCTGGAGCGGCAATCTCTGTCTCTATAAAAAATGTTAATCTTGGCTTAAATGTACTACAATTTGGCTTCTTTAGATAAGGTTTAGTCACTGGGGTGCAAAACGTTGTTATTTCCATCCAAAGTCTGCCAAAGAAACACCAGAATGTATTCAAATAATCTCTAATCTTGTTCTGAGTGCACTAAATTGTGGCCTCATCATACATACTGGCTCTCCAAGCCGTTGTTTACAAAATAAAGAAAGCTTGCAGGGAAAATTTCTTCTTTTTTTGGCTTTCTAAATGTCATTATTGCTGCAGCAGGTTCTATACATGGTACCGATGTGCCACTTTACAGGCAGACTAAGAGGACCCCCAGGCTAAATTTAACCACTTCAGTCCCGAAAGGATTGACCCCCTTAATGATCAGGCTATTTTTTGTGATACAGCACTGCATTACTTTAAATGACAATTGTGTGGCCATGTGACGTTGTACCCAAACAAAATTAATGTTATTTTCTCCCACAAATAGATGTTTCTTTTGGTGGTATTTGATCACCTCTGAATTTTTTTTTTTTTACTATAAACAAAAAAAGACCACACATTTTTTAAAAAAGCTATATTTTTTTACTTTCTGATATAATACATATCCAAAAAAACTAAAAGAAAATCCCCAAAAGCTTATATTGATTGGTTTGCGCAAAAGTTTTAGCGTCTACAAAATAGGGGATAAGCTCTTCTTTAAGTTAGGCTGAGAAAAAATGTTTGCGCATATTGGCCCGGATTCACAAAGCACTTGCGCCGACATATCTCCAGATACGCTGCGTAAGTGCAAATATGCGCCTAAAAATAGGCTTCATCCCACCGACGTAACTTGCCTACGCCGGCGTAGAGTGGGCACATATTTACGCTGGACGCATGTGGCGCTCCCATTGATTTTCTATTCAAATATGCAAATGAGGGAGATACGGCGATTCACTAACGTACGTGAGCCCGACACAAGTGCACGTAAGTTATATGTACGTCGTAAAGTTATGCCCCATAAAGGAGGTGTAACTCAGCAGCATCCATGCAAAGGGCTGCACCAGGGAACACAAGCCGGCGTATTTTACGTTGGACGTGAATATGGCTGAGCGTAGGTTATGTTCACGCCATAGGCAGTGATCCGACGTATCTTAGGGAGTAGTTCCGACGTGATTCTCAGCATGCGCACTGGGATGCGTCCACGGGACGGCGCATGCGCCGTTCGTTATACGTATCTGTCTGGCGCTCCCCCCATCATTTGCATGGGGTCACGCCTCATTTGCATGGCTCACGCCCACTTCCACCTAGGCCGGCTTTCACCTAGGAAACCCAGCGCAGTTTTGGGAGCACTGGGTTTGTGAATTCAGTGCTTGCCTCCCTGCGCTGCGTCGGCGTAGCGTACAGGAGATACGCTACGGCGGCATAAATGTGCACCGCTGTCTGTGAATCCGGGCCATTCTGTTTTATTTTTCTAAAACCAATCCTTTAGGTTTTTATGTCTGTGAAACGTTCACTCATGGTACAGCAGTTAAGGAATATGTTATCTGTACAAAGACTCTAGCATACTTGTGCACTTGGTACTGCAAGCAGGCTTAGACTGTATTTAACAGTGTTCTTTTTGGATGAAAAAGTATATATAACTATATAACATGGCCATATGTGTCTACCACAGGGGCAGATATAGGGGGGGAAACAGGGCAATTGCCCCCCCCCTGAGAAAATAGTTTTGCGTGAGTCAGTGGGCGGCTCGGCGGGCGGGCAGCTCAGCGGATGGTGAGTGTTTTCGGGTGGCGTGGTGGGTGAGCCAGTGGATTGCTCAGTGGGCAGGCAGCTCTGCGGACAGTTGAGTGTGCAAGTGGACAGGCAGCTGGGCAGCTCGGCGGGTGGGTGAGAGAGCAGGTGGACCAGGCAGCTGGGAAGGCAGGTGAGAGAGTGGACCGTCAGCTGGGAGGCTCGATAGGTGAGCTGGCGACTGGCCAATCAGTAGGCGGTGGGTGGGGTATCAGAGAGATGACATCATCTCTCCCTGCCCACCGCTTGCATCCCTGCAGTTCTGCATTCACTCACTGTTCAGGTAGCCACGGACAGCAGAAAGATTACATCATCTCTTTGCTGCCTGACTCTGGGACACAGGAAGGGACAAACCCCACCTTAGCAGGAAAGTGACACAGCAAGGGACAATTGTAGCAGGCAAGGGACAACCCGCAACTTGTGGCAGGTGACGTGGTAAGTGGACAATCCGCAATTTGTGGGAGGTGACGTGGCAAGTGACAATCTGCAACTTGTGACAGGTGACGTGGCAAGTGGATAATCCACAACTTGTGGCAGGTAACATGGCAAGTGAATAATCTACAACTTGTGGCAGGTAACGTGGCACATGAAAATTAGCAATTTGTGGCAGGTCACACGGCAAGTGACAATCTGAAACTTGTGGCAGGTGACATGGCAAGTGACAATCTGCATCTGGTGACAGGCGACATGGCAAGTGACAATCCGCAACGTGTGGCAGGTGAGGTGGCAAGTGACAATCTGCATCTGGAGACAGGCAATGTAGCAAATGACAATCTGAAACGTGTAGCAGGCGACGGTAGCAAGTGACTCACTTAGGGCTCCCACTGATTCTGCATTATGGTGAGTTGAACTATTTCATTTTCTATAACAATGTAATCATAGAAATAATGCACTACAATCATCCTTACCCCATAACAACCATGGTGCCGTGATGATTGAAGCACCAACACCAGCTATTTCCCCGATAAATTGCCTGCAAAAAAAATATTTTATGCCAGTGCCCCTTCCAAGACTAGACTCTGGATCCGCCCCTGGCCTACCAAAGCATTGGCCCAACTGTAGCACCCTCTTGTGTACATAGTTGAGTAGTGTAGGCAAATTTAGTTGGGCTTCACTTAACCTGAACTTTTTGGGCAGGGGGGTGGAGATATCAGCCCAAATATACATGCAGACTCTACCAATCCAGTAGGTGGAGTACCCCATATGTATTCGGAACCTGACCACACTGGACAAGAGTCTGGGATCCCGATACCTGGAATGGACCCCTGTGCTGGGGGAGGCAGAGGTGTGCTGATACTGAGAGAGAGAGAGAAATAGGGGGGAGAAGAGAAGGAGCCAGATAATTCCTTAATCCCCCCAGTTTCAATCTGAGTTGGCTGTCACACCCTGCTGGAAAGAGGGACCTGTACAGCATAAGGCCTGAACAGAAGTCACCATCTTTGCTTCCCTGGAACTACCAAAGGCTAGGCGAATTATTTATATTTCTTCAGCCCCCCATAAGCCTACAAGGGAGAAAGCAGTCAGGTGGAAGACCTAGTCTAGGGACACTGCTTAGTCTACCTTCATCCCTGCTTGGGACATTTCAAGTACACAGAGCCACATGGATTTGATTCAGAAAAGTTCAGGATCCCTATAGGCAGTCTGAAAGCTTATCATGAAGAAGTACAGTTTGGGATTTTGTGGAAGAAGTCTGTAATTGTTATCCAGTTTGCCCAGACAGTTTGTGATTTGTATTCAGTTCTGAGCATCCCATACTTCCCTCACCCTATCCAAGTTACATCTCCTAATAAATCATCAAAACCAAGCCTATGGCCTGGACTATTGGCTGTGGAGTGTTTGCTGAACACTCTACCCAAAAATTCAGTGGCCCTTTAGGGGGTAGCGCTACATAGCTATAAACTAAGGTTACATTATATCAATTAGCAGTATACCAGCACTCTGTAGAAAGGTGGGGTGAACATACAGTTCTTGCAGTTAAAAAAAAAAAAAAAAAAAAAAAACATGTTATCATACTTGGAATAGAAATTGAAAAAATGGGACTATGGACTTTATATAGAAAAATATGCATTTAACATTAAGATAATGTTATTGTGAGCCCATTTTAACCATAACCAAACAATAGCCTAATGCCTTTCCATGAGTGCAGAACAGACATTCGGTTATACAAGAACAATAGTCTAAAGCCAGCCATAGGTGGTTTGAATCTCAGTCAGTTCAGCAGGGACCAGCTGAGATTCAAACCATTTACGTGCGGGCTGAATGTACCCAAGTTAATTGATCGATCAACTTGGATACAACCAGCCTGTCAGGTTTTACATGTAATTTTTTATACAAGGCCATCATAGTAGTAATCACTGTGTTCTCTTGGCAAAGACAGATCCCCTCACCCTCCCGCCAGGAGAACACAATGGCTCCATAGGAAGGGTTCCCCCATCAACACTAACTACTAACTCATGGTTGCAGGAAAGAAAATCGCTCCATCTATGGCTGGCTTAACTCTAAGTTTTGTGTTACCAAGCTGGTCCAAACAAACTATTTCCAATAGGTGATGTTTGGGCCGAACTTATGCTCGGCCTGAACTGCTCGCTCAACACTAGACATACATGGTATTCTATTCTATAATTCAGAAACAGGTTAAAAAGTAACATTCTCAACAATGAACCACAAACAACCTTAAACCATTCAGAATATGTATGATATCAATCACTACTTTGATGGTTTCTTTAAAAACAGGTTTTTGTTCATTCACAGGTTACATTCTCTAAGCCTATAAACCTTGACTGAGGCAGACGGTGCAAAGTTCTTTCCTGCAGCCACAATCAACACAGACAGTGCTGACAGGGGAATCCCTCCCGCCGAGCCATTGGATGGTTTCCCCTTCCCCACTGGGAGAAGACCGTAATTATTGCTAGCAGCTATATTAGCCATCAGCGATAATCGCAAGTAAATCTGGCAGGCTGGTTGTCGATCGATCAACTTGGTACATTCAGCCTGCCCAAACACAGTTCAAATCTCGGCTGGTTCAGCAGCCGGCCTTTCACTTTATAGGGAACTGTGTCAAAGCTTTTGTACAGTCCAAACACTGACTTGTCTTATGCTTGGTACACATATTTACATGGGTGAACAAAAAAAACAAAAAACAAGAGATTGAATTTAGTAGTTGCTCATTTGTTTTTAATGTACATTGTTATATACTGCAATTATCTAAAAAATGTAAATGTATGAAGCGTCAATTAAAAAGAAACAATGCAAAATTGGAGTGTTCTATATTAGGTTGTGCTTTATTGCTTGAGGAATGTTTTCTAGCTGCCAAATTGCAGCATGTCTACGGCTTCCATTTTTCAGAAATAGTTGCTTTCCTTCCTACTTCTGAATCATTACCTGAAATATGTCAAACCAAACTGTCAAAAGATTCTGTATCCATTAGGCATAAGAGCTATTTTAAAAGTGCATAACTTTGTTTGACATTAATATTACCGATAATTAGAGATGAACAAATAAAAAAAAAAATCTACTCTGCTGGCAATTCAATCTATTCATTCTTGCTATCTTGATCATCAGATTTTAATTTGCTAATCCACCCATAATTACTTTAGTAAAATCGTATATATTCTTTTTTGCAAATAGTTGTTTTTTTCTTGATAAAAATGATGTGCAGATCTCTCACCCCAACTAGCCTGAAATATTAGGCAACAGAACTAATATCACCATGGCTGGGGGCTAATAGTACGCAGACAAGTGCACTGGTTGGAAAATAGCTGGGAGTATACTCAAAAAATGAATAGTGATGAGCAAACTGATCCACCTAGTCCATGATTCAATGTGCACTGGGACAATCTGCTAGAGGCAAAAATCCATCACATTTTGATTTGTGCCATGTCTTATCTATGTGCATGGTGGTTGTTTGTTAGTTCGCATGTCCCTCAAAATGCCTTGAATGTGTTACAAATCTCCAGTGGTGGTGCAGAGGGGAGCAGCGTGGGGTTAAGGGGAAGGGGAACAACTTGCTAATGCTCTAGCCCCAAATTTTTACCACCATCCATACAGCATTTTAACTCTCAGAAAGCAGAGCAGGCTCTTTATACAAAAGACTCAAATTACCACTATAAAGGGAACCTACAATGCCGTGGGTCATGTTGTGCTCCACATGGCAGTATTGTGTCACAGATAGAGTGCTGGCACATAACCTAGAGAGGTTCTTCTAGGCTCCGCTTCAGCTGTGATATATCATATGACACAGCTAAGGAGAAGCCTAGGAGGACTCCCCCTCACTCTTCTTTTGGTGCCATTGTGTCTGAGGTCTGGTAATGGAGGGAGGGTTGATTATTTTCTGCAAGGGGATTTTGGGGGGAGTTGGAATTTTTGCTAGGGGGTGGGGGCAGTAATGAGGGGTTTATTTTTGCTTTGAAGGGAAGAGACAGTTTGGAATGTTTATTGTCACAATTGCCCATTTCTTGTTCACAGATTGCGACAATTGCCCATTTGTTGTCTGCATATTATTATTGTACATTAGCTGTTTGTATGTTGTCACAATTGCATGTGTATTGTCCACTTATTGGTATGATCATTGCCCCCATATTGTCACAATTGCCTATTTGTTGTATAATGTTGCCATGATTGCCTGTTTGTTGCCAACAAATTGTTATATATGATATCCATATATTGTAACAATTACCTGTTGCTGCCTTCCTATTGTTTTGATTGCCATAAATTGTCATGACTGACGTGTTGTCTGCAGATTGGCCAGTTATTGGCATTGTCAGTTTGTGGCCTGCATATTATCACAATCACCTATATGTTGTTTACATGTTGTCACAATAGCCTATGTACCGCCCTCATATTGTCAAGATTGTCTGTTTGTTTCCCAATTATAATCATGATTGCCTGTTTACATACTGCTCACACATTTTCACTTTAGATATTTTTTTACGACATTTGGATGTTTCCTGCCTTTGTATTGTAAATATTGCTTATTTGCTGCCTGAATATTATAATACTTGATGAAGATTGGCATTATTGCCTGTTTGATGCCTGTTTGATGCCACCATATTGTCAAGATTGCCCACATGTTAATTAACATATTGTCATGATTGCTCATTTGTTGTCCAAATATTGTTGCAATTATCCTCAAATTGGCCTCAAATTGTCACAATTACCCATATCTTGTCCACATGTTGTCACTATGGTCATGGCATGATTGCTGTTTGTTGCCACATTTGCTTTTTTGTTACCCACATATTGTCACATTTTCCCATTTGCTTCCCATATATTGTCACAATTAGCTGCCTAGCATTGTAAATATTGCTTATTTTCTGCTTGCATATTGTAACAGTTGTTTGTCGCTTGTATATTATAAATAATTGCACAATCAGAGTTGCCATTTTTTTCCAACTCATTGTCAAGTAACTGCTGTTTAGAAGGTCATAGGTTTCATTCACTAATACATATTGCATGCATTATTTAGGTGGCCGGACACATTTTCCCCAAAGTATCACATGCGATCCTGTCAATTCACTATGCCGCTAAATGCTCAGTAAATATCGCATGGATGTCAATTCACAGAAGGAAATAAATAATGAATTAAAAAGCCTGCAGTAATTAAGTAGTGGTCCAGGTATGCGGTATTTAACCACTTGCTTACTGGGCACATATACCCCCTTCCTGCCCAGGCAAAATTTCAGCTTCCGGCACTGGGTCGCTTTAACTGAAAATTGCGCGGCGACGTGGCTCCCAAACAAAATTGATGTTCTTTTTTCCACACCAATAGAGCTTTCTTTTGGTGGTATTTGATCACCTCTGCGGTTTTTATTTTTTGCGCTATAAACAAAAAAAGAGCGTCAATTTTGAAAAAAAACACAATATTTTTTACTTTTTGCTATAATAAATATCCAATATTCTTCACAGTTTAGGCCGATACGTATTCTTCTACATATTTTTGGTAAAAAAAAATCTCAATAAGCGTATAGTGACTGGTTTGCGTAAAAGTTATAGCGCCTACAAAATAGGGGACATTATTATGATTTTTTTTTACTAGTAATGGCGGCGATCTGCGATTTTTTATTGGAACTGCGACATTATGGCGGATACATCGGACCCTTTTGACACATTTTTGGGACCATTCACATTTATACAGCGATCAGTGCTATAAATATGCACTGATTACTAACAGTATAAATGTGACTGGCAGGGAAGGGGTTAACACTAGGGGGTGAGGAAGGGGTTAAATATGTACCCTGCATAGTGTTTCTAACTGTGGGGGGGGAGGGGACTGACTGGGGGAGGTGAACGATCTGTGTCCCTATGTACAAGGGACACAGCATCGGTCTCCTCTCCCTGACAGGACGTGGATCTCTGTGTTTACCCCTAGTGGCCGTGAAAGACGAGGACGTAATTTGACGTCCTGTCAGAACAATAGACCTATTGTGCCGCCGTCAATTGATGGTGTCTGGTAGTATAGTGGTTAAGGAATGTAAAAATATAATACCCAATTATAAGCAGTCTCTGCCTTTTTGGATCAGTTCTCAAAAGTAATGCATAAAACCTAAATATGGAAATCATTGGGGTTAATTTACTTTTAAATCATGTACAACCACTTTTACCTACAGGTAAACCTATATTAAGGCTTACCTGTAGGTGCTGGAAATATTTACAATATACGTTTGTGCCGACATCATCGTGATGATCGTGATCATACCCTTTCTAAAGGGATTGTGGTGTGACTGGCGGCTCCCGTGACTCCGGGCAGTCACAGAGCCAGAGTCCGTGGCCCCAGAAGGAAGAGGGCTGAAGATAGATGCTTCCAGCCAGTGGGGGCAGCAGAGGCATCGCAGGCTTCGATTTCAGGTTAGTGACACATAATGGGCTACCCCATTATGCTTTAACTTTCCAGGCAAATAAAGAGGAAGCAAAACCAATCAGTGTTTATTTCCTCTTAAAAGTGGTCTGTTCTCAGGCAGGGCACCTTTGTGTCTGTTTAGTGATGTTGCCCATGCTATCCAGCCACAGTCTGTAGAGGACGTGGTGGAGTGGCTTGCTAAACCATCCTCATCCTCTATGACCCAAGCTGAAATTAGTGTGCAGTCCACTGAAGCTACCATAGTGGCTTATTCTGCCTCCTTGTCCACAGCTGCTACTCCTGTCATAGCCCCAGCATCATGCATGGAGAAGTCAGCTGAATTATTTGAACACAGCAGCAGCCACTTGCTTCTTGAGGATAAACAGACATCACTTGATTCTGATGTTGGTTCTGAGGTAGAGAAAGGGACTAACATGAGCTTACAGTAAGGGGAGAACACTGATAAACAACAAATTGGCATGTTTCCCCAGCTGCAGCTTATTGCCAAGTTGGCTCCAGTGATGATGAGGATTAAGATGCTGCTGATGATCAGGTCACTGACGTGACTTGGGTGCCAAAAAGAGCAGAGGAGGAAAGTGAGGTAGGATGTCCTCAAGATGCAGGCATCATGGAAGAGTAGAGAGCAGCCACCTTATTCTATCAGACTGTGGAGCTGTTATACCCCAGCCCACTTCCCACAGCTGAGCTGTTTGGGCCTTTTTTAGCACTATTGCAGTCTGCAAGCTCTGCCGCAAGCAGCTCAAGCGTGGCAAAAAAACAGCCATTTGCATACCACATGCTTAACAAGGTATTTAACCTACCACCACTCAAGCCCATTGACAAAAGCACCTGAAAGCCACACACAGGGGACACGATTCTCCTCCTTCTCACTCCTCACCTCTCAAGTATAACCCCGCTATATCTCATGACCTCTCAGCAGCCTCCACTGACAGGAAGACAGGAATGATGGTATAGAAAAGGGTGTCATATTTTTTTAAAACAAAAGTAGTGGGACTTTAAATATACCAAATGAGAACAAAGTCAGCAAAAACATTAGCCATTTGCATACATAGTTACATAGTTACATAGTTACATAGTTAGTCAGGTTGAAAAAAGACACAAGTCCATCCAGTTCAACCTCAAAAAAATAAACAAACAAAATAAAAAATACAATACAATCCCATACACCCAACTCCATACCCACAGTTGATCCAGAGGAAGGCAAAAAACCCCAGCAGAGCATGATCCAATTTGCTACAGCAGGGGAAAAAATTCCTTCCTGATCCCCCGAGAGGCAATCGGATTTACCCTGGATCAACTTTACCTACAAATCTTAGTACTCAGTTATATTCTGTACATTTAGGAAAGAATCCAGGCCTTTCTTAAAGCAATCTACTGAGCTGGCCAGAACCACCTCTGGAGGGAGTCTGTTCCACATTTTCACAGCTCTTACTGTGAAAAAACCTTTCCGTATTTGGAGGTGAAATCTCTTTTCCTCTAGACATAAAGAGTGCCCCCTTGTCCTCAGTGTTGACCACATGCTTGACAAGGTATTTAACCTACCACCACTCAGCCCATTGGCAAAAGTACCTGAAAGCCACACACAAGGGACACAATTTTTCTCCTTCTCACTCCTCACCTCTCAAGTTTAACCACACTATTTCTCATGACCTCTCAGCAACCTCCACTGACAGGAATGATGGTATAGCAAAGGGTGTTTTATTTTTGATAACAAAAGTAGTGGGACTTTAAATATGCCAAATGAGAACAAAGTCAGAATACAAATCTATATACATTTTATTACACATAAAACATTATGACAAACACAATATTAAAACATAGATATGCATAAAGAAACTTTGCGATAAATACAAAAATATGTAGATCTGATGGATACATGTACTTGGAGCTGGTCTACACATTACGCAGGATTCCCTGCTTCTTCAGGACCATACATATATTGCAAGTGTGTTATATACAGAGTTTCTTACTAAATATCATAAATTATCAAAACAACAGAGGAGAGGAATACAGGATCAGTCTCAGATGTTTTGCCTACGGCCCATAGGATGTAGTCTGGACCTATAAAGGCAGAAGTGAACTTAAATATCCAAAAGGGGAAATAAATATCTGATATGAATCCCGATATCTATTTAAGACAGATGGGATAAATCCAAAATACCAAGAAAACCAGGGATCTCTGTGATGATAACATATGCTTGTGTAGTGGAAGGTACATTACCACCTGTTCTTTGGTAAAGTTTGCAATTGTCACAGGTCCTTGCAACAAGCCTGCTAGCAGCACACCATCAGCTGTAGTATATAGCAGTCAAATTTCTCTGCCCCAGCTGCTGCAGCACAAAAATAAATACGCTCCCTGCCACCCACATGCACAGTATCTAAATTCTAGTTTGTCCAAATTGCTGGCTATACAACTCCTGCCTTTTCGTCTGGTGGATTCTGCTCCTTCCGTGAATTTGCATAATGCGCTGTACCACAATGGCAGGTTCCCAGTCACTCTTTTTTTCACATAAGACCATTGCAGCTCTGTACCATCGTGTAGAAGGCAATGTTTTGGCATCGATGGGCAAGGCAGTTAAACACAGGGCCCACATTACTGCTGACTAGTGGTCCAGCAAGGATAGTCAGGGACGATATAGTTGGTTCACAGCACACTGGGTAACTCTGCTTGCAACTAGGAAGGATGCAGGACAGGGCTCGGTGCTGAAGCTCGTTTTGACGCCAATGCTCACCAAACACAACATTAGAAGAAGGTTCCCAAAGAGCTGAAAAACTACATTGTTTCGTGTTTGTTGGCCGACAATTGTGTGCCGTTTGTATGCAAGACAAATTCCTGGCCAAAACCCTTCGGACAAAAGTCCTATGCTTTGTCTGTGAAAAATCAGATCGTGTGTATGAGGCTTTACACCTTGCAACACTAGAGCTACTCTGTTTGGACTTCTTCAGTTTGGAGGTGGATGGGGGAACATATACCAGTGAATATACCTTGCAAGGTTGGCTATCAGCAGACACTCTTACCCTGCCATGAATAGGCAATGTCTCTCTAATCATTAAATATAACCTTTAACTGCTTCCTGCCCCGACCAATGTAGCTAAACATTAGGTGGGTGCTCTGTCAGTTGGGGGGAGGTATCCATATATTCTCCCAGAAGTGCACACAGGGCACAAAGTGACATGATCTGTTACTGTTGTGTCCACCAGACAAAGGCTATAACTATCCCAATACCATGTTGCTTCCAATGAATGGCCCTGGTAACATGGGACCGCTGTGACGCGATTGCAGTCACAGTACTAAGCTATGTTGTCATTCACGCTACTGTGTGATCTCTGTGATTGATCACAGCGATCACATGGTACCAGGGCCAATCACAGTGGTCCTGTACCATATGATAGATGAGACTAATCACAGTAGTATGCAAGGTTTCATGAATGAAATCTTTAAACAGTGCTACAGATTGCTTATTACAGTGATCATTACAATGCAGTACAATGTCACCAGACTAGTGCTTCCAGTCAGTATTCCTAATCACTGCCACACCAATTAGTGTCCCTAAACACCACCACCCACTCACAGTATCCCTAATCTCTGCCAGTGCTATCCACTCACTGTGTCCCTAATCATGCCACCCACTGACAGTGTCCCTAATCACCACCAAACCAGTCATATTATTCCTGATCACTGCCATACCAGTCATATTGTCCCTAATTGCTGCCACACCAGTCATATTGTCCCTAATCACTGACACTTTTTGGTGAATGGGTAGGGGAGCTATGTACCCCATACTCATTCACATGGTGGGTGGGCTCTGGGGGCCCCCTTGTTATTGGGGCTTACAAATTCTGAAAAGCCACTGCCCGCAGACCCCCACAACCACAGTCCAGGGTTGTGGGGATGAGGCACCCACCCTCACATGTTGAGGGCATGTGTCCTGGTATGGTTTAGGAGGAATGGCACTCACTCGCCCCCTTCCTTGTCTGCCAGGCTGCATGCTGGTATAGATTTGGAGGGCCCCACACCATTTTTTTCACTTTTTAACCCCTAAACGCCCACCACACGACTATTTACGTCCGCACAATGGCACGGACAGGCAGATGGGCGTATATATACATCCTTGCCTTCTAGCGGGTGGGGGTCCGATCGGGACCCCCTCCGCTGCGTGTGGCGGGCGGATCCCCTCGGGGAGCGATCCGGGACGACGGCGCGGCTATTCGTTTATAGCCGCTCCGTCGCGATCGCTCCCCGGAGCTGAAGCACGGGGAGAGCCGTATGTAAACACGGCTTCCCCGTGCTTCACTGTGGCGGCATATTGATCGAGTGATCCCTTATATAAGGGAGACTCGATCGATGACATCAGTCCTACAGCCACACCCACCTACAGTTGTAAACACACACTAGGTGAACCCTAACTCCTACAGCGCCCCCTGTGGTTAACTCCCAAACTGCAACTGTCATTTTCACAATAAACAATGCAATTTAAATGCATTTTTTGCTGTAAAAATGGCAATGGTCCCAAAAATGTGTCAACATTTTCCGAAGTGTCCGCCATAATGTCGCAGTCACGGAAAAAATCGCTGATCCCCGCCAATTGTAGTAAAACAAAAAATGTATAAAAATGCAATAAAACTATCCCCTATTTTGTAAACGATATACATTTTGCCCAAACCAATCGATAAACGCTTATTGCGATTTTTTTTACCAAAAATAGGTAGAAGAATTCGTATCGGCCTAAACTGAGGAAAAAAAATGTATATATGTTTTTGGGGGATATTTATTATAGCAAAAAGTAAAAAATATTGCATTTTTTTCAAAATTGTCGCTGTATTTTTGTTTATAGCGCAAAAAATAAAAACCGCAGAGGTGATCAAATACCACCAAAATAAATCTCTATTTGTGGGGAAAAAAGGACGCCAATTTTGTTTGGGAGCCACATCGCACGACCGCGCAATTGTCTGTTAAAGCGACGCAGTGCCGAATCGCAAAACCTGGCCTGGGCATTTAGCTGCAAAATGGTCCGGGGCTTAAGTGGTTAAATAGCCGGCAATTGTTTATTTTTATTCAGCTGTCAGCAGGGAAGCCCATTGTGTTGTTAAGGATGCAGTGGCTAGCTTCCCGGCTTGCTCCTTAACAGGTAGCTATTTAATGCATCCTTATTGAGCAAAGTTTTGCCCAATCAGGGTTTAGAATGCACTGTGCAGCGCACGGTGCATTGCAGGGCATTCGATGGGGCGAACACCTGCCAAACGCCCTGCAAATTGGGTGTTCCTCGAACAGGAAAACAGAAGATGTTCGGGCCCAATTTTTGCTCTGCCCGACCCGTTCACCCAATTATATGTGCCACAAGCAAGAGTCTGATGCCTTGTACACATGACCGGTTTTCACTACGAGAAAACTGCCATTTTTTATATTGGTCGTGAAAACTGGTCGTGTGTATGCTCCCTAGCAGTTTTCTCTACGAAAAAACTGCCCGCAAAAAAATTGAAACTAGTCTCTTTTTTCTCGTCGTGTTTCCCATTAGTCTTTTTCTCGTCGCGAAAATCGTGTATATGCTTTTCCGAGGGGAAAAAAAAACGTGCATGCTCAGAATCAAGTATGCAGCCCAAAAGCAGCCTACAGGGTTGCGCCATTTGAAAACAACTTCCCCTTTACATTCCCGTCGTACGTGTTGTACGTCACTGTGCTTTGGTCGGACGTTTTTTTGCATGAACGTGTGTATGCAAGTCAGGCTGGAGAGGAATCACGTCGGGAAAAACTTCATTTTTTTTCCTGCTGAGAAAAATGGTCGTGTATATGAGGCATTACAGACATGTATAAGTCTTTGCACAATAATTTTTCAAAAATGAACTGCTTCCATTACATATGCTTTTTTTGCACACAAAATATAGAAAAGGGCAAACACTTGGTCCAAGGCTGGGTTCACATACTGCGGTGCGGTTTGCAGTCCAGTGTCCTGTGTATTTCTCTTCACCGATTCAGGTGCAATTCAGATCCAAATTTTTCCCAGAATTCACACCTGAACCAGACCCAAAAACTCACAGGACCCTTTTCAAAACTGCACCACAGCCTCCCCAGACATGTGTGAACTGGCTCTATTGTTGACAAAAAAGATGTCCTTTATCATACGTTCTAATCTTCCCTTGACTCTTTTGCCCCATAAAAACATGAAACGTCTTATTCTCCTGTCTGGCTCTGTGGTATAATGACCACCTTCACTTAATGAAGGCAATCTCACAGAGACTTGAGCGTAGGTGGCACCGCTCTGGCCTGACTGTTCATTATCAGGTTTGGAAAGATCACGTTTGTGTCTATAAGGGTCAAATTAGGACTGCTAGATCAAACTATTTCTCCCTAACTTTTTATCATCAAAAAAATCTTAGCAACCCTAGACAAGTCTTCTGCACCATTGATAGATTATTAAAACCTTGCAGTCCCTCCACATTATCAGCCTCAACACAGCTCTGTAACACATGCTTAGATTTGTTTCTCCCCAAAAATGTAAAAAATAAGGCATCACATTCTCACCACAGCACACCTTTTTTCCACATCATGTCCTGATCCACCCAGTTTTACTGGTTCTTCTCTCTCCCACTTTTCTATACTTAACTCTGTAGCTCTGATTAAATTGGTCACTAATATGAAATCTTCCACCTGCATACTTGATCCATTTCCCACCAATTTATTTAAGTTCTGTTTTAGTTTTCTACGACCCATTATTCTCAATATCATAAATCCTTAGCACCCTCCCTTAGCATTGGTTTTGTACCAACGATCCTCAAAACTCCCGCCATCAAATTGGTACAAAAAACAAAACAAATTTAAACAACTTTCGCCTCATATTTAACTTACCTTTCCTTGCCAAAATACTCCAGCAGGTTATGATATCTCAGTTACATAACCACCTGACTTTAAATAACCTATATGAACCCCTTCAATCTGGTTTTAGTCAACTGCACAGCACAGAAAACACCTTGGTCAAAGTCACTAAGAACCTTCTGTTAGCTTCTGATTCCAGCTCACTAACTTTTCTTATTCTACTAGATCTTAGTTCTGCCTTTGCTACTGTAGAGCAATATTTTACTTTCTCGCCTTGAAACCATATTTGGAGTCTCAGAATTGGATCTGAAATGGATTAAGTCACACTTTGTTTCTCTTGGCAGATTCCTGTCTGAAGTTGCTTTAGTGAAGTTTGGTGTTCCTCAGGGCACAATCTTAGGTCTCTTACTTTTTAGCATTTATTATTTATTATTATTATTATTATTATTATTATTATTATTATTATTATACAGGATTTATATAGCGCCAACAGTTTGCGCAGCATTTACGTTTCCACTTGGCCAACTTCTTAGATCACATTGGCTCAATGATCATTTTAACCACTTAACCCCCGGACCATATTGCTGCCCAAAGACCAGAGCACTTTTTGCGATTCGGGACTGCGCCGCTTTAACTGACAATTGCGCGGTCGTGCGACGTGGCTCCCAAACAAAATTGGCGTCCTTTTTTTCCCACAAATAGAGCTTTCTTTTTGTGGTATTTGATCACCTCTGCGGTTTTTATTTTTTGCGCTATAAAACAAAAATAGAGTGACAATTTTGAAAAAAATGAATATTTTTTACTTTTTGCTGTAATAAATATCCCCCAAAAATATATAAAAAAACATTTTTTTCCTCAGTTTAGGCCGATACATATTCTTCTACATATTTTTTGTAAAAAAAAATCACAATAAGCGTTTATTGATTGCTTTGCGCAAAAGTTATAGCGTTTACAAAATAGGGGGTATTTTTATGGCATTTTTATTAATATATTTTTTTTGCTAGTAATGGCGGCGATCAGCAATTTTTTTTCAGTACTGCGACATTATGGCGGACACTTCGGAAATGTTTGACACATTTTTGGGACCATTGGCATTTTTATAGCGATCAGTGCTATAAAAATGCATTGGATTACTATAAAAATGCCACTGGCAGTGAAGGGGTTAACACTAGGGGGCGGGGAAGGGGATAAGTATGTCTCTGGGTGTGTTCTTACTGTGGGGGGGGTGGCCTCACTAGGGGAAACACTGATCCTCTGTTCATACATTGTATGAACAGAAGATCAGCGTTTCCCCCGCTGACAGGACCGAGAGCTGTGTGTTTACACACACAGCTCCCGGTCCCCGCTCTGTAACGAGCAATCGCGGGTGCCCCGCGGCGATCGAGCCCGCCGGGCACACGCACGGGAGTGACCGCTCAAAGAGCCGCCATACAGCTACGGGCTCTCGCCCAGGAGAGCCGACCTGCCGCCGTATAATGACGGTGGCTGGTCGGCTAGTAGTTAAGCTGACGACACTCAGATATACATCCATACTAACCCAGATTCTATTTTGGATGTTTCTCTGCTATCTAACTATAGCTGTAATAGAAAAACTTTGATGGCCCATAATTTTTTTTCAATTAAACTGTGATAAGTTTGAAGTCATTCTTATTGGCACTCTCCCCCATCAGTTATGTAAGGCCAGTCCTGAAAGCTTATCTATAGATGGTGCTGTACTTGAGCTTCCATCTAAATTGAAAAATCTAGGGGTGATTTTTGATGCTAGCTTAACCTTTGATCCAGATGTACAAATAGTTATCAGAACATCTTTTTTCCACCTGAGAAACATTGCTCAGCTGTGTCCTATGCTATCATACACTGTAGTTGAAAAGCTGATCCATACGTTTGTGTTCTCCCAACTTGACTACTGCAATGCTCTACTCGCTTGTGCACCAAAATTCACTATTAATTGCCTACCATATGTACAACATTCTGCAGCTAGAATCCCCACTAGATCTGGTACAAGGTGACCATATTACCCCTTTCCTGGAGTCCTTGCACTAGATACCTGTCAGGCGTTGCATAGAATTTAAGATCCCATTGCTCAACTATAAGGCTCTTAATGGCTTGGCACCCCATTATCTGTATGAACTTTTATCAATTTACTCCCCCTCTAGCCTCCGCTCCTGAAAAATCTGCTCTTCTGTGTGTGTCCTCCTACTCACCTAGACTCGATGGGAGAGCCTTCTCTTGCTATGCTGAAAAACTCTGGAATTCACTTCCAAAGCAAAGAACATCAGAGAGTCATCTTCTAAAATCTAATCAATAAAATCTAAAAACATTTTTTGCTTTAGACAAGCTTTTGCTTAATTGTCCCTTTTTTCTTTTATTTTATCCTGTGTATTTTTTGTGTTTTCTTTGTAAAGCGCTTTGAGGAAAGCTACCTTTAGGTACTATATAAAAAAAGGTTATTATTTGTATTATTATTATTATTATAAGGTAGCTTTTTCCAGGAAAATAAATAATAACACATGCTAAATAGACAGCTCATCTGTGACACCAGCTTCCACACTTTGCTAACAGGCCTCTCAGAGTAAATGCCATGAATGTTACATGCTAGGATATTATTGGCCCAAAAAGGAACATAGGCAATCCTTAATTAGTATATAGAAATGATAGATAGCGATATAGAGAATCTATGTGCTCTGGATTCTTGAGGCAGACACTTGATGCTGCTCCAGCTTTTTCTTTTCAGTAAGCCTTCAGGGATCTTGATGTTCCATGCATATGCTTTGTAGCAAACAAGCAATAATGACCCTGACAGCCTTCCAAGCAGAACACAGCAGCTTACCCTCAGGCTGGACCAAGCAGAATTTAAAAAGACTGACGTGGTTCCCACAACTTCCCAGATTCTCTACAAGGCTTTATAATAGGATTCAGTTGCAGTATGGGGGTGTCTGATGATTGCTTTGAGCTATGTGGGCTGCCCATAGCCTGCATTTCCTATAACAGAAAAAATAAAATAATTGGTGAAACATAATAAGGGCAAGTCCTAACACCACCTCTCTCCCAAAAAAAATTTGCCAGGACATGTTACAAACATAAAATTGTGTGGATTTATCAAAAATAAAAACTGCTTAAATTTCAGTTTTTTTTACATCACAGACAAGTTGGACATTAAATGAGTGTTCCTGCTTGTGGTTTCTAAAGCGGATTTACAGTGCCTAGAAAAAGTATTCATATCCCTTGAACTTTTCCACATTTTGTCATGTCAAACATAAATTTATTTTATTGGCATTTTATGTGATAGACCAACACAAAGGGGCACATCATTGTGAAGTAGAAGGAAAATGATAAATGGTTTTCCAAATTTTTTACAAATTCAGCCCCCTTTAGCCTAGGTTCACACTGCTGCGGGATTGAAATTGTGTGAGTTCAGCTGTCAGCCAGACTTCGGGGGCGATTTCAGGGACATTTGTGCGGGTTCCTGCATACATGTCTACTGAAATCGCACCCAAAGTTGCCAAAAGAAGTACAGAAACGACTTTTGGGAAGATGGTCTTTCACCGAATCGGACTTTGCTGACAATTGCTGACAATTTGGCATACAAAATGAAATGTCAAATTGCATGCCAAATCGCATCAGTGTGAACCTGGGCTTACTCTGATACCCCTAACTAAAATCTAGTGGAACCAATTGCCTTCAGAAGTCACTTAATTGGTAAATAGAGTTTATGTAATTTAATATAAATATAAATATAGCTGTTCTGTGAAGCCCTCATAGGTTTGTTAGATAACCTTAGTGAACAAACAGCATCATGAAGGCCAATGAACACACCAGACAAGTCAGGAATACAGTTATGGAGAAGTTTAAAGCAGGTTTAGGTTATAAAAAAATATCCCAAGCTTTGAACATCTCACAGAGCACTGTTCAATCCATCATTCGAAAATGGAAACAGCATGGCACAACTGTAAACCTACCAAGACATTGCCATCCACCTAAACTGACAAGCTGGGTAAGAAAAGCATTAATCAGAGAAGCAGCCAAGATTCCCATGGTAACTCTGGAGGAGCTGCAGAGATCCACAGCTCAGTTGGGAGAATCTGTCCACAGGACAACCCTTATGCCGCATCCACACGATCGGAATTTCCGACAAGAAAAGTTTGATGTGAGCTTTTGGTCGAAAACTCCGACAGTGTGTAGGCCCCATCTGACTTTTTCTGTCAGAATTTCCGACAGCAAAAATTTGAGAGCTGGTTCTCAAATTTTCCAATAGGAAAAGTTCTTGTCGGAATTTACGATCGTGTGTATGCAGCATTAGTCATGCATTCCACAAATCTGGCCTTTATGGAAGTGTGACAAGAAGAAAGCCATTGTTGAAAGAAGGCCAAAAGTAGTCCTGTTTTCAGTATGCGAGAAGCCATGATGGGGACACAGCAAGCATGTGGAAGAAGATGCTCTAATCAGATGAGTCCAAAATTTAACTTTTTGGCAAAAAACAAACACTGCACATCACCCCGAGCACACCATCCCCACCGTTAAACATGGTGGTGGCAGCGTCATGTTGTGGTGATGCTTTTCTTCAGCAGGTACAGGGAAGCTGGTCAGAGTTGATGGGGAGATGGATGGAGCCAAATACAGGGCAATTTTAGAAGAAAACCTGTAGGAGTCTCCAAAAGACTTGAGACTGGGGAGGAGGTTCACCTTCTAGCAGGACAACAACCCTAAAAATACAGCCAGAGCTGTTTAGATCAAAGCATATTCATGTATTAGAATGGCCAGATCTAAATCCAATTGAGAATCTGTGCCAAGACTTGAAAATTGCTGTTCACAGACTCTCTCCATCCAATCTGACAGAGTTTGAGCTATTTTGCAAAGAAGAAAATTTCACTCTCTAGATGTGCAAAGCTGGTAGAGACAAACCCCAAAAGACTTCAGCTGTAATTGCAGTGAAAGGTGGTTCTAAAAAATATTGACTTGGGGATTGGGGGGCTGAATACAAATGCACGCCACACCTTTGGGTCTGAACTCTGGAGGATATTAGTTATGAGGAAAGGTTGCGAGCACTGAACTTATTGTCTGTGGAGAAGAGACGCTTGAGAGGGAATATGGTTTTAATTTATAAATACCATACTGGTGACCCCACAATAGGGATACAACTTTTTTGTGTAAGGGAGTTTAACAAGACATGTGGCCACTCATAAATATTAGAAGAAAAGAGGTTTAACCCTAAACTACGTAGAAGGTTGTTTACTGTAAGTGCGGCAAAGATGTGGAATTCTCTTCCACAGGCGGTGGTCTCAGTGGGGGGCATCGATGGTTTCAATAAACTATTCGATAAGCACCTGAAGACCTCAACATACAGGGATATACAAGGTAATACTGACACATAATCACACACATAGGTTAAACTTGATGGACTTGTGTCTTTTTTCAACCTCAACCAACTATGTAACTTTTCAGATATTTATTTGTAAAAATTTTGAAAACCATTTATCATTTTCTTTCCACTTCACAATTATGTGCCACTTTGTGTTGATCTATCACATAAAATCTCAATAAAATAAAGTAACATAACAAAATGTGGAAAATTTCCAGGGGTATGAATACTTTTTCAAGGTACAGTACCTCTCTTTAGGTGCCTCCAAAGCCACATGCATGCTGTTGATTGCACACAGATAAACTGGGAAGCCATCTCACTGAAAAAAAGGAAACAGCTTGGCATCCATCCTCTGAAGATCTGTCTGTAGAAAGAATACGTATCAAGCACAAGGACATCAATGGCATCAATGCATTGTATCCTAGCCACTGTTGGCTGACTTAATTTAAAGCGGTGGTTCACCCACACTAACAACATTTTACCATTAAATTAGGCATAGTAGCGCGAGCTACAGTATGTCTGTATTGATTTTTTTTATCCCCGTACTCAATGTGCAATCCTCTATAGAAGATTCCGACTCCCCGCGGGGAATGGGCGTTCCTATCAAGAGGGAGGATGATTGACGGCCGGCTATGGCACGTCACGCTCCCCGAAGATAGCCGGAACAGGTCTCGGCTCTTCACGACGCTATACGGCGCCTGCGCACAGACTATGCGCAGGCGCCGTGAAGCGCCGAGTCCTATTTCGGCTATTTCCGGAGAAGCGTGACGTGCCATAGCCGGCCGTCAATCATCCTCCCTCTTGATAGGAACGCCCATTCCCCGCGGGGAGTCGGAATCTTCTATAGAGGATTGCACAGTGAGTACGGGGATAAAAAAATCAATACAGGCATACTGTAGCTCGCGCTACTATGCCTAATTTAATGCTATAAAAAAAATGTTTCATTAGGGTGAACCACCGCTTTAAATACTGAACTTCTCCTCCATGAGGCATAATAGCTCAGTTTGTATTTGTGCCACATATCAGTATGGTATCCAAACATGTTTGCTGGTCAAAGAAAAAGACACAAAGAACAATTGCAATGGTATCAGCTACTTAGAAGCCAATATGACATTCAACAAATCAGTATTGGCCATTGACAGCCATGTGTGTGCTTCCTAAAAAGCATCTCCCTGCCCAGCCAGTGCCAAAGCAGGAAATAAGCGCAGATACATTGCAAAAGTGTGTAGAAATGTGTGCAGTTTGTGGCATAACATTTTTATATACCTTGCATTCAAAAGAAACATAAAATAAATGTAGAACATTTAGGTCTACTGTACTTTATTTGTCATAACACAGCTTTCATAATTTTACTTGCATAGCATTACACAGTTTTTTTTATGAATATTGTGTGATTCTTTTTAATTTCTCATATCCACAAGTCTAGCTGCATGAATTATCTTCTCAAACCATTAAATAAACACAGCTAATTAACACACAAAGGACAAGCTATTTCAGGCCCCAACTAATTAACTAAACAGTATGGTCCCTATAAAAAGAACTAGACTGTAACCTTACTACTTACTTTTTATCTTACTACCATCTAGAAACTTGACTTAATACCACTGATTTAAAAAAAAAAACTGGCACAAAAAAAAAAAGGAAAAAATAAAAACACCAGTATGGGCATATTAGCCACTCCCAGCAGTTCCACACTTCAGGGCAGAGGGACTTTCGGTACTCTTCCAGGAATGGTCCAGAAGCTATATCAGTGGAGGATTTATCCAGGTAAGCATTGAATTCTGGTATGCATTCCAGTCTGATGTGACAATGCAACACCCGCTCAGGGGTGCTAAAAACACCCTTCCTTTGTGTCTGGGTTAAGGCTTGTTATAGGACACAGAGGATCCAGAAACCATAATCCCTACTTCTCTTATGAGCAAAACAAGGCCTTCACAGAGAGCTTTTTTTCACCACTGTGCAAGGGAGCCTTATACTTTTAGACCTCTTCATTAGTTAGGAAGAGGCTTTGGGATGAAGGTGATGAAAGAGTCAATGCAGTGGGTCAAATCCTATGCTCCATCAACCAGTATAAGAAGCATGCTTCAGCTATTGTGCATCATGTTAAATGGGATCTTCAGACTGTATGAAAAAAATAAAAGACAGCAGCTGAAAATACTGTAGCTGATGACTTTTAACATAAGGATGCAGACCTGTCCAAGGATCCAGCAATGTGTCAAATAGGCTGCTTCTCCACCGATCTTCAGGTCCCCTGTATGAACAAAGGGGGGTAAGTGCTCTTCCCAAAAAAATAATGTATCTAAAAGTGATAGAGGTATAGAGGAGGGGGGAGGAGGCTGAAAAGTGGAACTTCCCTTTTAGGTAAAATTCTGGTTTAAGGGAATGATTGGTCTGGAGGCCATAAAGAGAGGCGACTATCCATTTGAGTCCCTGCGGTGACTAAGAACGTATGCAGTTGCCAACCATTGGCTTGGAAAGAGGCTCTAGTGTAAATTATTGGGATGATACAAAAGATTGGCAACTCAGTAAAAACCAGAAACAATACAACTTTTATTTTTGCTCATTTTCTGTTCTCTCATTTGTCATGCTCTTACAGGGGCAGATCCAGGGGGGGGGGGGGCAACATGGCAATTGCCCCCCCCCCCCGAAAATATAACTGACGCACTCAAGTCCAGTCCTGAATCTCTCTCTCACATCAGTATCATCAGCGGTGCAGAGAGAGAGAGACTCTATTGTCATTACACCGCACTGGAGCCTAGAGAAGATGGAGGGAGGAGGTGGGTGGAGCCGCGCCGCTGGCTTGGCCTCTAGTGTTTCCTGCACTGGTTGCTAGTGCCTGTGCCACCTGGAATCTTTCAACCAGTGACATCAGTCACGTTGGAGCAGCTGCTGAGGAGGAGGAGAGCCCCAGCATTCAGAGTGGAGCCTTCTTCCTTCTCTGCCCCTGAGCTGAGCGAGAGTTTTGGCTCCACCCACCTCCTCCCTTCATCTTCAACACAGGGTGAAGCAGTGATTGTGTGTTACTGTGTGATGCTGCCTGCAGACAGTGTGCAATCCCGGATCCCGCTCATCACCATTGATCCTGCATGGGAGCTCCTCCCCCACCAGACAACCAAAATATTTTAATAAAAGTAAGTACAAAATAATTAGTCAATGTGTAAAAACGCAAAATACATATGTGCCATTATTTATGAAAAAAATGCTGCCCTTTTAGTCGTGTTCATTCCTAACCACTTCAGCTCCGGAAAGTTTTACCTCTCCCTTCATGACCAGACCATTTTTTTGTGGTTACTTTAGCTGACAGACAAATGTGCGGTTGTGCGACGCTGTATCCAAGTAAAATGTATGTTCTTTTTTTTCCCACAAATAGAGCTTTCTTTTGGTGGTATTTGATCACCTCTGTGTTTTTATTTTTTGTGATATAAACAAAAAAGACTGACAATTTTGATAAAAAAGCAATATTTTTTACTTTCTGCTATTAAAAAATGTCTTCATCAATTCAGGCCAACTTGTATGCTCTCTGTCCCACCATCGGCCAACCAGACACTTCCAGAGTGAAAGGCTTTTAAAACCAGTAAGCCTCGCGCCTGTGCCATGTATCACGTGCACGCCGGTGGTGGATAAGCCACGCCCCCACATTCCCAGAACCCACACCCCTTTTATTTTTAAAGGAGCTCTTTGCGCGCACAAACAGACTAGTTCCATGGCGGGGGGCAAGGGGTACACCCCAAGGGGGTCCTGACCACTGTGCTGAGGTGGATGGTCCCCCAAACCCCTACTGATTTGGCCTGACAGAGCGGAGAAGGAGCAATGCTGTCCGCAGGAGCGTTTGCTGACATGGAACATGAACACAGGGGAAGCATGGTCTGTTGGACGCCAGGTATGTTTACATTTTACACCCTCTAGTGGCAACACACAGGCAAGACAGCGTCCACTCAAAAAAAAAAAGTGAATCATTATACATTCCTTAGTACTTTTCTGACTTACCAGTCCCACCGCAGGATACTGCTGGAAATCACAGACAGACCCAATCTTCACCCATCACGGAGGGACATGTAATGCTAGACCTTCATGGACCGGATCCTCCTCATGTATGGAGTCCACTCCCCTGGACCTGTATAGCACCCGGTCAGAGCAACTGTTTGGTATAGTTTTCATGTGACCAAGGTGCCAACTCTGGGTCCAGCTCTCAAAAGAGAAGCTTTTACAGGCAGAAACCTTGCTCTTCTTGCACCATCCATTTTGGCTCTTTCAGGCACTTTAGATGGCTCTGATTGCATAGCCCCTTGATCCCGTCAGGGATTTCTTAATGGACCTCTTCTTAGCACTTCATTAACCGTTACCAACACCTTAGACCATAGGTGCTCAACCTGTGGCCCTCCAGATGTTGTGGAACTACAAGTCCCATGATGCATTGCAAGCCCCTGACCGTTACCAGCATGACTTCCAAAGGCAGCAGCATGATGGGACTTGAAGTACTGCAACAGCTGGAGGGCCACAGGTTGAGCACCCATGCCTTAGACACTGGGGAAAAAACTGAGGTACTCCCTGTATGGGAGGGGTTATATAGGGAGGGGGACTTCCTGTCTTTTGGGTGTGCCAGTGTCCATCACCTAAAGGTGGTGTATAACCCACATAGTTATGACTATGGTGCTCTGTGTCCTGTGATGTACGATAAAGACATTTTCTTTTAAATTTGTATTGGCACATGCTCCCCAAAGTAGCATCCAACTACCCATTTCTTTTTTTTTCTTTTTTTTTTATCAAACACTTGCAATTTGGCCTTGAAAAAAGCCAGGAAACAATTCAGGTATGTCTACAGCCTTTTGGCTGTACTTATTATTTATTAGAAGTACTCATGTTAGTCTTGTCCACAAAATAAAATGACATAAAATAAATATTTTAAAGCTTTTTACACATTCCTTTTTTTGGGACCAGACATAATCATTGGGCCTCTCTGCAATCATGGCTGCTGTGAGTGTCCAGCAAGATGGTGTACATAACACATCCCACCACTCTGCCTATGATTATTAGTATTTTCGGGAAAAAAGTAGGGCATCTGGAAAATCTATAAGGGAATTTTGAGCTACTAGATTGTAGGGGATGATATAGGTGTTAGATATCACATGTCTGGATTTGTTTTGAAAGAAAAGTAATAAACCTATTGAAAATCTCACAACTGTGCCATGACATCCCAGATTGACCCAAATGACTCTGTCACAATATTTGACATTTGACATAATATATGACAATGTTTGTTTTCTGACGTTTTCTGTTGCAATAAGTTTTTATTGAATAAACATTAAAAGAAACACTAATACAAAGAGTGAATTAGTTACACAGAGGTATACAGATGTGTATTCCAGGAAGAATGGGTAGAAGAATGGGTATGCAAGTATAGAGGCCCCATACACACGATAGAATTTATCCGCAGATACGGTTCAGCGGACCGTATCCGCGGATAAATCCTCTCTAAGATTTCAGAGGATTTCAATGCGATGGCGTGTACACACCATCGCATTGAAATCCGCGCTGAAATCCTCTGCCGATGACGTGTCGCGCCGTCGCCGCTATTATGACGCGGCGACGGGCGCGACGCTGTCATATAAGGAATTCCACGCATGCGTCTATTCATTACGGCGCGTGCGGGGAATCCCTTTGGACGGATGGATCCGGTAAGTCTGTACAGACGAGCGGATCCATCCGTTGGAATGGATTCCAGCAGATAGATATTCTGTGCATGTCGACAAATATTTATCTGCTGGAAATCCATCCCAGGGGAGATTTATCTGCGGATAGATATCCGACGGAGTGTACACACCATAGGATCTATCCGCAGAAACCCATTTGATGGGATTTATCTGCGGATAGATTCTATGGT
Organism: Rana temporaria; assembly: GCF_905171775.1. Taxonomy (NCBI): domain Eukaryota; kingdom Metazoa; phylum Chordata; class Amphibia; order Anura; family Ranidae; genus Rana; species Rana temporaria. Next base: position 168,083,486 of record NC_053491.1, read on the forward strand.
GTGTATGGGGCCTCACAGTATAGAAAGATATGGCCTATTGACAGATGAGTTTCCATTAAATTCTTTCAAATAGGCTTCAATATAGGGTGGGCTTGGTGCATAGAGAATGCGAACGGAGCCCACTCAGGTGTGTTACAACAATATTCTCTATTTTAACACTGATCATCCTGATTGGCTGAAAGGACAGGTGGTCTTTTTGGATGTCTAGGAGGAGGAGGAGGAGAGGAGCTGCATGCTAGAAGCCGCCATGATGGAGGAAAGGACACAAAGCCGCTACCCGCCTAGAAGGGGTAAGTCCCAGACTGACGGACAGACAGCATTGGGGGGAAGGGGGGTACAGTCAAACTCTAGGGGGGTGCAGCCAACCTCTCGTGGGGGGGGGTCATTGTGTGCCACCCCCCAAAAAATACCACCAGCCACCACTGGATTCCAATTCTGAGCTGCTAGGTTGAACTATCTTTAGCATATCCATTTATGTGCCAAAGAAATAGTGCAAACCTGGCCTATTTGGGGCACAATAGTAAACACATATACAGTATATGACCACTCACAGCTCTTTAGGATATTCTCTTCATTGGGAGTCCAAGGTGTTATATTTTCCTGGAATTTCTGTCTACCCCAATGACATTCAACCCCCTTTAATCTTTCAGATGGCCTAAGATGCTGTCTATAGTCACTAATGCATTCATGCCTACTCTTTCACAGACTGTTGCTAACCTCTTTTTTTACATCGTATTCCTCTATACCACTGTTTTTTTAACTTAATGCTGGGTTCACACTGTGTGTGGATGGGCTCACAGCAGAGGTCCGGTGCGTTCCTGTTCTCCATTTCAGGGACGAATCAGGCCCAAATTGTTGCCTGAATTTGGACCTGAAATGGAGCCAAAGACACACAGAACCCTTGTGCAATTTGCTCCACAAACCGCCCCGTAGATTTGTGAACTATCTCACCTGAGAGCCGGTCACAGTCTCTTGTCATGTGAATTGGATGCATGGAAACCTACATCCAATTTGCCTCAGTCTTTACTCAGGAGCTACCAAGAGGTCATGTTTTCAGGATTTCCTTTAACCTCTTCCCGACCGGCCTATAGCACAATGACGGCTGGGTGGTGGTTCAGTTATCCTGACGGGACATCATATGACGTCTAGCAGGATAACAACCGTTGCGCGCCCGTGGGGGCACGCATCGCAGCGATCGGTGGTGTGGTGTGTCAGTCTGACACACCGCTACACGATCTCGGTAAAGAGCTTCCGATGGGGGCTCTTTACCACGTGATCAGCCGTGTCCAATCATGGACGATCACAATGTAAACAGGAAGAGCCGTTGATCGGCTTTTCCTCACTCACGTCTGACAGACGCGAGTAGAGGAGAGCTGATTGGCTGCTCTCCTGACAGGGGGGGTCTATGCTGATAGTTTATCAGCGCAGCCCCCCCTTGTATACCCACCCAAAACCACCAGTATGCCGCCCAGGACTACCAGGGATGGGCATCCACACTGGACCACCAGGTATGCCACCTAGACCACCAGGGAAATGCCAATTTGTTCCAAGGCAGCTGCCAATAAATGCCCAGGCAGCTGTCAACCAGTGCCCACCCACAATTTCTACCAGTGCCAGTGCCACCAGGGATATTCATCAGTGTCACATATCTGTGCAGCATGTCAGTGTCCATCAGTGCCATGTATCAATGGCCATCAGTACCCAGCAGTGATCATTGCCCATCAGTGCCCATCAGTGCCGCCTATCAGTGCCACCCATAAGCACCCATCATTGCAGCCTTTCAGTGCCCATCAGTGTCGCATATCAGCTCAATCAGTGCCCACCAGTGCCACCCATGAGTGCCTATCAGTGCCACCCATTAATGCCCATCAGTTCTGCATATCAGTGCCAGCCATCAGGGCCTCCTTCCAGTGCCCATCAGTGCCGCATATCAGTGCTCATCGTCAGTGCCCATCAGTGCCACGTCATTGGGTGTGCCTCATCAGTGCCACGTCATTGGGGGCGCCTCATCAGTGCCCGTCAGTGCCGCCTTATCAGTGCCCATCAGTGAAGGAAAAAACTTACTTATTTACATAATTTTTTAACAGAAAAAAAAGAAAACGTTTTTTTATTTGTATAGCAAAACATAAAGACCACGGAGGTGATCAAATACCATCAAAGCTCTATTTATGGGAACAAAATGATTAAAATTCTGTTTGGGTACAGTGTAGCATGACCGCGCAATTGTCATTTAAACAGCGACAGCGCAGAAAGCTGAAAATTGGCTTGGGCAGGAAGAGGGTGTAAGTGCCTGGTATTGAAGTGGTTAATGAATACAGTTGTGCGAAGTCAGTGATGCATACATTATGACCTGTGCAACATAAACAACAACCTAAAAACATGACCTGTTGGAAGTACTTGGGAGGACAGGAGCTGACAATGATTGTTTTGTGTCAAAGTTTCTCAATCAATGGTATATGTATCCCAAGGGACATTACTGACCCAAATGATACATATGCTTGTTACATTCAAAATTAACTTTATAAAATGCACAGTAAGTCATTTTTGTCTTTAAAAACACAGGCACAAAAAAATATATAAATGTACATTTCTAGTGTCTTGGAAACAATAATTTAGACTGTAAGGAAACTTAAATACAATCACACGTGCCACATGGTGTTTAGCAAACATCCAATAACGTAAAAGGAAAGTCTTATATAAAAGAGAAAAGTAATATTGCTCTAGCTTGTATGGATAGGTCTCTCACTTCTCTAAAATAATTTTAGCTGTGTAATTGTGTGTACAAACTGCTTCAAACTGTCAAGGGATACCTCTATTACACTAGCTTGTAACACTCACATGGTACAGTACCATAAGATATGATGACTACTTAATAAATCTTTATTAACAGTCATCGATAATAACATGGCTGTGGCAGTACACATGAAAAAGTTAAGATATGTTTTACTCAATAAGTACAAAACGTTTTCATTTGGAGACAAAGATTAATTGAAAGTAGTTCTGTGACCTTTGCTATACTGGCAAAGGTTGGGTTCACTGTAGTCAATTTCCAATCAATCTAGTAAGGTTAACTACACGTGCCACAGTAGGAAATGAAACAATTACTAACAAATTTTATAGGGATAGTCTATCAAATGTAAACGGTAATAAGAAAAGTAAATGGAAATATGGCTAAATTGAGAATTAAATAGTTTTTTTTTTCTGAATTAAACTGTTAAACTGGTATACTGTAAGATAAGTTTGCCATCATTGTAACAGCATTTCTTTTCATGTGTTTTATGAATCTGGAGCACAATCAAATATTTATTAGCTATCTGATCAGAAGATAAACTATGATAAATTAGTTTAATGGTTTAAGTTAATTCTTCATATTCAAATACTTATTGGGCCAGATTCACAAAGGAGATACGACGGAGTATCTCAGATACTCCGTCGTATCTCTCAGAGTATCTATGCGACCGATTAATATAATCAGTTACGCATAGATAGCCAGAACATCCGACAGGTGTAATGGACTTACCCTATCAGATCTTAGGATGCAGTACCGCGGCCGCCGATGGGGGAAGTTTGCGTCGTAAACCAGCGTCGGGTATGCAAATTAGGAGTTACGGCGATCCACGAAGATTTTTCCCGTCGTTACGTCGTCGCAAGATTTCCGTCGGAAAGATAGTGCACCTTTAACATGGTAACAGGAGAGAGGGGGAGCGTTGCAGTCAGCTACAGCTCAAAGCAGCCTCAGGACAGGCAGCCTACCGGGCTGGGCCAGTCCGGCCCTGGTGATGAGAGAGAAAGAGTGAGAGACTCGGCAGCGGCAGCTGCAGGCACCGCAAAGCAGTTTTAAAAAAAAATTATAAAAAATAAATATATATATATATATTTTTTTAAAAGCCAATGTGACATGATTGTCTCGGGGGGGGGGGGGCAATTGCCCTGTTGCCCCCCCTGGATCCGCCGTTGGTCAGTAGCGAGATCTGGGCTTTTTATAAACACAGATCTCTACCCTGTCTTCCACTCCACCAATTGGTGGGATATAACATACTGCAACAAAACTGACATTTATAAGAAAAAAGGTGTTTAAATTGCCACCAAAATAACAGTTGTCATTATTATTACTGTATTATTTTTTGTTGCACAGTGTTCAAAATGGCATAGGGTCCCCCCAAAATCAATACCACATCCTTATCCTTGAATACAAAAAAATTGAATGAGGTCACCCTAAAATGCACACCAGACCCTTAACCAGGCATGCAGTCTAGCTGGCAAGGAAATTGAGGGACGTTAGCAATTGATTACTGTCATTCTCTCTCATCCTGGTGATTTCATGCCAAGCACTGTAAAGCTGGGAATGCAGACATAAGCACACAATTAGCTCCTTAACTCCTTAGCTGTAGTAATGTATGAATTGTGAACTGTTTTTATTCTGTGCATGAAGATTTGTCCATCTCCACTGAAATGTATGGCTTTTGACTGTTTGGATTTCTAAAGAGTGTAATTCTGCACAGATCTATACAGCACTATTTTGTAAATAAAAACATATTTGTTTTTCACACTTTTTATTAACCACTTCCCGACGGCCGTACGACTATATACGGCCGCAGGGTGGCTCTACTTCTCTGGGAGGCCGTGTTTTTACGGCCGCCCCTTTTCGCGTTCCCCGCGCGCGCTCCTGAGCGCGCAGCGGGGAACTGCTGTGCTGGCCGTGTCCCTTGGACACAGCCAGTCACAGATCGCCGTGAACGGCCAATCGGAGCGGCCGTTTCCTAGGCGATCTGTGCGGCCAATGAGAGATGATCTCATATGTTTACATATGAGATCATCTCTCATTCCCGGCTCTCGCAGACAGCGGTGCTGTCAGGGGAGAGAGGAGACGGATCTGTGTCTCTTGTACATAGAGACACAGATCGGTCACCCCCCCCAGTCACCCCCCTTCCCCCACAGTTAGATCACTAATTAGGATACACATTTAACCCCTTCCTCACCCCCTAGTGTTAACCCCTTCCCTGCCAGTCACATTTATACAGTAATTAGTGCATATTTATAGCACTGATTGCAGTATAAATGTGAATGGCGCCAAAAATGTGTCAAAAGTGTCCGATGTGTCCGCCATAACGTCGCAGTCCCAATAAAAATCGCAGATCGCCGCCATTTCTAGTAAAAAAAAATTTTTATACAGTAATTAGTGCATATTTATAGCACTGATTGCAGTATAAATGTGAATGGCGCCAAAAATGTGTCAAAAGTGTCCGATGTGTCCGCCATAACGTCGCAATCCCAATAAAAATCGCAGATCGCCGCCATTTCTAGTAAAAAAAAAAATTTATACAGTAATTAGTGCATATTTATAGCACTGATTGCAGTATAAATGTGAATGGCGCCAAAAATGTGTCAAAAGTGTCCGATGTGTCCGCCATAACGTTGCAGTCCCAATAAAAATCGCAGATCGCCGCCATTTCTAGTAAAAAAAAAATGTATACAGTAATTAGTGCATATTTATAGCACTGATTGCAGTATAAATGTGAATGGCGCCAAAAACGTGTCAAAAGTGTCCGATGTGTCCGCCATAACGTTGCAGTCCCAATAAAAATCGCAGATCGCCGCCATTTCTAGTAAAAAAAAAAAATAATAATAATAATTCTGTCCCTTATTTTGTAGGCGCTATAACTTTTGCGCAAACCAGTCGCTTATTGCGATTTTTTTTTTTTTTTTACTAAAAATATGTAGAATACGTATCGGCCTAGACTGAGGATAAAAAAAAAACGTAAAAAAAAAAAATTGAGCTATTTATTATAGCAACAAGTAAAAATATTTTTTTTTTTTTTCAAAATTGTCGCTCTATTTTTGTTTATAGCGCAAAAAATAAAAACCGCAGAGGTGATCAAATACCACCAAAAGAAAGCTCTATTTGTGGGGAAAAAAGGACGTTATTTTTGTTTGGGAGCCACGTCGCATGACCGCGCAATTGTCAGTTAAAGCGACGCAGTGCCGAATCGCAAAAAGTCCTCTGGTCAGGAAGGGGTTTAAGTGCCCAGTAAGGAAGTGGTTAACGAATGTGCATTTACAGGAACAAATTCGACAAAATGCTCAACATGAGCACCATGGCAAATAAAGTACATTTGAACCGACATGTATCAGGTTATTTAAAATTGTATATACAGCTTGCTTGGGACAGAAAATAAAAGAGATATAGGGGCAGATCAACAAAGAAGTTACGCTGGCGTATCTATTGATATACCGCGTAACTTCTAGTTTGCTCTGGCGTATCTTTGTTTTGTATCCACAAAACAAGATACGCCTGAAGCTGTGATAGATCCAACTGGCGTACGTCTTAGTACGCCTTTGGATCTAAGGTGCATATTTCCGCTGGCCGCTAGGTGGCGTTTCCGTCTATTTCCGCGTTGAGTATGCAAATTAGCTAGATACGGCGATCCACGAACGTACGTCCGGCCGGCGCATTTTTTTACATCGTTTCCGTAAGGCTTTTTTCGGCGTATAGTTACCCCTGCTATATAAGGCGTATCCTATGTTAAGTATGGCTGTCGTTCCCACGTCAAATTTTGAATTTTTTACGTTGTTTGCGTAAGTCGTTTGCGAATAGGGCTTTGCGTAGAATGACGTTCACGTCGTAAGCATTGGCTTGTTGTGGGTTAATTTCGAGCATGCTCACTGGGATACCCCCACGGACGGCGCATGCACCGTTAAAAAAAAAACGCAATTTACGTTGGGTCAAGACGTATTTACATAAAACACGCCCCCATCACATCCATTTGAATTGCGCACCCTTACGCCGCCAAAGATAGACTACACCGCTGTAACTTACGGCGCAAATTCTTTGAGGATAAGGAAAATACGCTGAAAGTTACGGCGGAGTAGTGTATCAGAGATACGCTACACCAGATGCAACAATGCGCCAGGCTACGTGGATCTGGCCCATACTGTATAAAGCTTCACTGTGATTTCCCTGGGTATGAAAAATCTAATGATTCAGCAATTTTGATTTTAATTATTCATACTTACCTGTTACATCAGTCCAGTCTTAAAAGGGTTGTAAAGGTACATGATTTTTCACCTTAATGCATTATATGCATTAAGGTGAAAAAACATCAGACAATTAGCGCCCCCCCCCAGCCCCCCCGTTTACTTACCCAAGCCCTCGAAAGTCCCACGTCGTGAACGCACTGGCTTCTCAGCTGTTTTTGGCTCTTCAGTGGATGATTGATAGCAGCGCAGTCATTGGCTCCCGCTGCTTTCAATCAAATCAATGGTGCAGCGCGCCGGGGGGTGGGGCCGAGTGATACAGTCGGCAGCTATGGCCGCCGACTGTATCACAAGAGTGCGCCCGCAAGCTAACCTCCTTGGGAGATCGCTTCCCAGAAGGGGGTTAGCTCTTGTGGGGAAAAGATCGGGGCCACTCTGTGCAAAAGGAGCTGCACAGTGGAGGTAAGTATGATATGTTTGTTATTTAAAAAAAAAAGGAACCTTTACAACCCCTTTAATGCCGGGGAGTCAGAAACAGACACAAATAACTGAGATCACTCCTGTATATGGATTAAAAGGTTTTAGCATTGGATTCAATGTCTACTGCTGTTGATCTACATAAATGCCCAATCTCTTTTTTGGGTGCTTCATCTGTTGCCTAGGAAGGCATTCTCAATGACATTCTTATAAATAGTAAAAGGTTCCAAAGTACCACAATGCATGCTAGCACTTTCTGGCTAGGTATTCATTGTTGCTGTCTCTGCACCATTTGTATATTTTTGTTGGTGTAAAAGGTGTTGCCTTTGCAAGTCTTGTGTGGGAAGATGTATGGTTTTGTTTGCGTGATACTGAGGCCAGACAAGTGACTAGGTAGAAATAAAAGACAAATAAACCCATAAAAAAAACAAGACCTTACAATTGATAAAATGAGAGTGATAGGCAAAAACAATATGTCTGACTCCAGAACAGCCTATTTAAATTTTTTCATAAAATCAGAAATATACTGCTGCGGCTAATCTTGTTCACAACCTCCATCTGTTATTGTTTTAAGATCGTTATGTCATCTGCCCATCATTACATCATCAACCAACTTAAAGTTCGGTTTAAACCAAACTGCTTAGGCATTTGTCAGAATGCAGGACCTATTGTTCTTTCAGCACAAGTCAAACATCATATAACGTCATAGCAGTATTTTATAAAACGTCATTATATGACAGCTTCCTTCCTGTCAATGGTTGATAAGGTAGCATTAAATGTCAAATTCTCGGAAATATCTGCCCAGGCACCGCTGAAGAGATGGGAACAAGAAATGGTATTGAAGGAAGGCGACCATACACTAGTGCTGACATTAGCATGGTTGTTGAGGGCAAACTCTGCCCAGGGTAGAAGGTCTACCCAATCAGCCTGATGGTCAAAGGGAAATTAAGGCACGAAGATGCCATTCAACATTCTGGTTGACCCGTTTACTTTGCCCATTTTACTGCGGATGAAAGACTGAGGAGGATTCCAAAGGGCATTGCCAGAGCCCACCAGAAGCGAGCTGTAAATTGAACTCCTCTATCAGAGGCGATGTGCGAGAGCATACCATAAATACTAAAGATTTTCTTAATGAAGATGGAAGCAAAAGTGACAGCAGAAGGTAGTCCTGGAAGTGAAGTTATGTGACATTTTAGAAAACCTATCCACAAACATCCAGATAACGGAGGAGTCAGCCGAGGAGGTTAGTTCAGAGATAAAGTCCATTAAGATGCAGCTTCAATGTACATCTGGAACCGGTAGAGGTAAAAGGAGACCTGCTGGAGCAGACACAGAGGACTTAGACTGCACACAAATGAAGCAAGCCTGAACATAATTTTCAACGTCCTTTCCGAAGTGAGGGCCACCAGTTGCAGTAAGGCACACCAGGATGTCCTGATAATTTAGAGTCATGTGCTCATTTGAAAAGCTTGGAGCGAAGGGAGGGCATCACAAATCTCTTTCGAAATACGTGAAGATTGAAGACGGTGGGCCAGGATAATACTGGCAGGAATAATAGTTTTAGGTTGAGCATGACACTCAGAGTCAGCAATGTCAAATGATCTGGAAAAGAATTAGCAAAGCTTATTTTTAGAGCTGGGTCGGTAAGTGATGTCAAACCTGGCAAAGAAGTGAGCCCATTGGGCTTGTCTGGGATATTTCTGCCTACTACTATGTCAAGTAGATTGCATATCCTTTGTAACTTGTTGAGTGAATGCCCAAATATTGGGGTTTCCCTGAAGAACAGGAAAAGAACAGGACATCAGTTTATACATTTGAGGGGGGGGGGGGGACATCTCACTACAGCAAATGTGTCAGAAACAGAGAAAGCAATCAACAAATCACTTAAAGGTTCTTGAAACGAGTCATTAAGATAATTACTTTCTTTCCACAGATCCATCAATTCATCAAGGGCCTTGATGTCATTCAGGGAAAGATCCTTCCAAATGTAATCAACCTGAATGATTGATAGTTTATGTCAAAAATTGTTTTATACATAAGTTTTCTGGCGAACAACTGGAGATCCTAAATCACCTCAAATTCTTGAGTGGGGCAGAAGGTAAGACCCAGGCTGAGAACCTGTGTCTGATCTTCAGTTAAAGAAAACTGGGGTTGGGACTTTAAATGAGGCGTATGAAAAACACACGCCTCCATCCCTATTGAATACAAAAAAAGGGGGGGTTTTTGGGACTTTAAATGAGATGCGTTTTTAAACAAACAGTAGTATGTATGAGCCTGGTTATAAACGTTTACTATTTTACTTATACTACTGTTTGTTTAAAAACGCATCTCATTTAAAGTCCCAAAAACCCCCCCTTTTTTTGTATTCAATAGGGATGGAGGCGTGTGTTTTTCATACGCCTCATTTAAAGTCCCAACCCCAGTTTTCTTTGTACCATATAGGGATGGAGATGCGTTTTGCTGATACCCTTATACTATTATGCGTTTTTTTCCAGTGCTCTTCACCACAATACCAAGCATAGGTGGAGGCGGGGACACACCCCTAGTCACCTGTCCTCCATCTACCCATTAGTCTTTACATGCCTCCATTGAGGAGACTTCAAAAGTTTAGTTGGGACTGCAGATCGCAGAGAGCCTTGGCGCGGGCTCTGCAGCTTACTCATGTACTTGCAAATGCGTGCAACCAATCTCTGCTTTTAACATATACAGTTAGACAGTTGAATTTGGCTTGCTGTTTGGGTGGTATGTATGAGCCTGGTTATAAACGTTTACTATTTTACTTATACTACTGTTTGTTTAAAAACGCATCTCATTTAAAGTCCCAAAAACCCCCCCTTTTTTTGTATTCAATAGGGATGGAGGCGTGTGTTTTTCATACGCCTCATTTAAAGTCCCAGCCCCAGTTTTCTTTGTACCATATAGGGATGGAGATGCGTTTTGCTGATACCCTTATACTATTATGCGTTTTTTTCCAGTGCTCTTCACCACAATACCAAGCATAGGTGGAGGCGGGGACACACCCCTAGTCACCTGTCCTCCATCTACCCATTAGTCTTTACATGCCTCCATTGAGGAGACTTCAAAAGTTTAGTTAGGACTGCAGATCGCAGAGAGCCTTGGCGCGGGCTCTGCAGCTTACTCATGTACTTGCAAATGCGTGCAACCAATCTCTGCTTTTAACATATACAGTTAGACAGTTGAATTTGGCTTGCTGTTTGGGTGGTATGTATGAGCCTGGTTATAAACGTTTACTATTTTACTTATACTACTGTTTGTTTAAAAACACATCTCATTTAAAGTCCCAAAACCCCCCCCTTTTTTTGATCTTCAGTTAAAGAGTGAAAGGACAGGTTTACTACCTGCCAAAATGTTGCTGCAGGGCCTCACTATTCCATGCCAGTTCTGAAGCCAAGGTATGAAACTGAACTGCATATTGACTAACAGTCATGCTTCCTTGACAAAGCCAAAGAAGATCTCCAGCAGCTGATAAGGCCCTTCCAGGCACATAAAAAGGTTTTGCAGAAAGCTTTCTAGAAGGCAGAGAGACTGGAAACAGTAGGGTCTCGACGCTCCTACAGTGGCGAGGCCCAAGTCAGAGCATCTCCATAAAGGAAAGATATCCTGTACGCCACCTTGGAATGATCAGTAGGGACATGGTGGCCCCATTGCTTGAAGTGAATTAAGCGATGATTGTTCAAGTCCTGCACCAGAAATCCAAGGCAGTGGAGGCAGCTAGAGTTTTTTGAAGGACTGCCCTCTACTGGACAGTGAGAGTTGAAGCAGCAGGATCCGGAACAGGAGCCGGAATAGAGGGGGAGGAAGTGTACACAACCTCTAGCTGATCAAAATGGGAGGAAAGTTCATGCAGACACTGCATAGTCCACTCTTTATAGGCCAGCTGGACATAAACCCTCTGTGCCAAATACTGACGTTGTTTCAGAAGAGGCTGCAATGTCTCTGAGGAGCTCATGGCCTGATCAAACTGTCATGCGTCTGTGGCAGTGAGCCCTTGTAGATCGGCAACTCTGGGTTCCCCAGGATGTGGAGTCTAAGCCCCAATCTGCTTCTTCACCAGAAGCCCCTGATCATGGGAATGGACTACAGTAGCAGCAAGCTGCAACCATGACATGGCTCCCAGGTATGCCCAGTACATGGGTAGTAAGGCACTGTGAAGTTTCTCAGGCAATGTGAGCTACATTGAGCTTGTCTTATACAGGCAAGCAAACTAGGGCCAGAAAGTGATGAAAGGGAAACAAATAAAAGCCCACAGAATAGCAGACCAAGTCCATATGTGAGCACAGCCAAACTACACATGTGAAAAGATTTAGGGTGAAAAAAAAGTACTCCAGCAAGGAGGTAAGAATACACAGGCAGGAAACTACAGGCTGTGTATAGTGAACATGAATACTGTGTTAAGTTAAAACATATTCAAAAAGCAGCTGCAACATACCATGTGATATATAAACATAGCATATGAAATAAAATAAAAAAATTTGCACTAATACTCTAAAGTAAAAAAAGTGATCACCTATCATATGATCAAATATAGAAGAAATTAAGAAAAAAGAAAAAAAAAGCCACAAAGATCCAAGTGATCCAATCCACACCTGTGCAGTAAAGAGTCACAAGTCCAACACAAATTACAATCAATTACATGTGCTGTGTCCAGACCTCCACCCAGTGAATAAACACTAGGCTTACCAGACAGAATTGACCATCCACTACAGATAGGTGAATTCAAGCATGTGGTATGACAATATCCTCTAGTTCTCAATATGAGCAGACCACCCTGGGCAGTATCGCAGCAAACCCTAGTACCAGTTCCTCTGCAATCATCCCAGTACCCATATGCATAAGAAGAATGCATGTCATCAGAAGTATCTGCAACCTTATGTGATTTTTCGATCAAATATTAGTAGTAATAAGGGATAAGCTGATTGCTCGGTCAGACCAAACATTTGCTGTTTGCCCATTCAGATGAATCGCAAACTTTTGGGATGTTGAGTAGGAAACTACTTGTGATAATACTAGTTGTACTGATAATTAAAAACAAATGCTTTGCCCATTTACACCTTTCTTACTGAAATATTTGCAACATGTGCCACAATTACCACCACTAAATAGAACAACTGTTTGTTTCTTAAGCATCCCAATCATTGGTTAGTGTTTAATAGCTGCTTGGTCCCACCCATCCCAACATTGCCACTGGGTTTTGACATCTGGTCTCTCTGCGAGCAGTTAGATTACCTGACAGTTTCCCTCTTACAAGCCTCACTATCTGCTCAATGTGAAACTCCCCCTCTCCTCTATCAGTGCCAATCAGTGCCCATCAGTGTCCATCAGCGCTGCCTATCAGTGCCAACTAATATGCACTAGAAGTGATCCATATTCTAGTGCATATTTCTTAACTTTACCAACCCCCTACCAATACTTTTGGCAATATAGTGTATATATATATATATATATATATATATACACACGCATGTGTGTTTCAGCTTTAGGCTCCGCGTACACACGACCGTTTTTCGGATTCTAAATGTCATTAAAAACGATCATGTGTGGGCTCCAGAGCATTTTTCACGATCTAAAAAATGGGCATTAAAAATTTTGAACATGCTCTATTTTTTTTACAACGTTTTTTAAGTTGTCGTTTTTAAGGTTGTAAAAAATGGTCGTGTGTGGGCTTTAACGACGTGAAAAACCTGCGCATGCTCAGAAGCAAGTTATAAGACGGGAGCTATCGTTCTGGTAAAACTACCATTCGTAATGGAGTAAGCAGCTTCATCACATAGTAACAGACTGAAAAGGGTGAATCGTCTTTTACTAACACAAAATCAGCTAAAGCAGCCCAAAGGGTGGCGCCATCCGCATGCAACTTCCCCTTTATAGTGCCGTTGTACATGTTGTACATCACTGCGCTTTGCTAGAGCATTTTTTTTTCACGATCGTGTGTAGGCAAGGCCGTTTTAATGATCGGGTTGAAAAAAACGTTGTTTTTTCTAGACCCTTAAAAACGTCATTATTTAGAACGCGAAAAACGGTTGTGTGTACGCGGCATAAGGCTGGATTCACACCTATGCATTTTTAGTGCTTTTTGCATTTTGCAGATTTGCACTATGTGTTCCATAGGAAACCATGTTAATTGGACTGTAATGCAAATCTGCAAAATGCAAAAAGCACTAAAACTTCATAGGTGTGAATCAGGCCTAAGGCTCCTGAGATGTGAATTCCGGTCCTGGAGAAAGAGCGGTGGGGGGAGGGGACAAAGAAAAATGGAGAGAAAGAAGAAGGGATAGAACGAACAAGAAAGATGGATAGGGAGAGAGAAAAGGGGAAGAAAGGAGAACAGAGAGCAAACAGTAGGGTAAAAAATATTTCCAATGAACACTACTGTCTGGAAAATTTTAAATCTGCAAAATAGCTTTTTGGATATTTAAAAAGATGCTCAATGTACTCTCTTCAGAATACATTTAGGAGTAAAAATATATATATATTGTTTTAACCACTAGTGTACCGGACCATCGTCAAATGACGGCTCCACGGTGACTCTGAAAACTCAACAGGACGTCTATTGACGTCCTGTATTCCTCCGGCCACTGGGGGGCGCGCGAGCGCGCCGGCGGCGGCGTGCGCGCGCCCGGCGCGTCCCCGAGATGACGATGCGCGTGCCTGGCAGTCGCGATGTCCGCCAGGTACCAGCGATCGGTAACGAAAGAGCAGTGACGTGGAGCTCTGTGTGTAAACACAGAGCTCCACGTCCTGTCAGGGGACAGAGGAGACCGATCTGTGTCTCTTGTACATAGGGACACAGATCGGTCACCTCCCCCAGTCACCCCCCTTCCCCCACAGTTAGAACACAATACAGGTATACATATTAACCCCTCCCTCACCCCCTAGTGTTAACCCCTTGAATGCCAGTCACATTTATACAGTAATTAGTGCATATTTATCGCATTCTAAGCTCCCGTTACCTGCTGCTCCACCAAGACAGGGTAAGTGCCGGGCACACGGCCAGCGGATGGGGGGATTCACAGTGGCGGCATTCAATGGCACAGTTGCAGCATTTAATGGGCACACTGGTGGCATTTTATGGCACAGTGGAGGCATTTGATGGGCACAGTGGCAACGTTTGATGGACATAGTGGCAGCTTTTGATGGCACACTGGCAGCATTTTATGGGCACAGTGGCAGCATTTGATGGGCACAATGGCGGCATTTGATGGGCACAGTGGCGGCATTTGATGGCACAGTGGCGGCGTTTGATGGGCACAGTGGCAGCATTTGATGGGCACAGTGGTGGCATTTGATGGGCACAGTGGCGGCGTTTGATGGGCACAGTGGCAGCGTTTGATGGCACAGTGGATGCAATTGATGTGTTTTTTTTTTTAATTTTTCAGTTTGCTTGCGCCCCCCTAAAAATGTTGAGCACCAGCTGCCACTGGTTTACATGTGTGTGCATATGTGCATTTATAAATATGTGTGTGCATGTATATATATATATATATATATATATATATATATATATATATATATATATATATATATATATATATATATATAGTATATGTGTGTGTATTTATATATGTGTGTTCACATGTATGTATGCACATTTTATGTATGCGCTTTTAACCACTTGAGACCCGCGCTGTAGACGAAAGATGTCCACAGCACAGCTTTCAACTGCCGGGTGGACGTCCTTTTAAAACTGTGCCCGGCGCATTGCTGAGCTGCCGATGTGCGTGTCTGGCGGCCACGATGTCCGCCAGGTACCCGCGATCGGCAGTGACAGAGCAGGGACGTGGAGCTCTGTGTGTAAATACAGAGCCCCATGTCCTGTCAGGGAGAGATGAGACCGATGGGACACAGATCGGTCACCTCCCCCAGTCAGTCCCCCTCCACACACAGTAAGAATCACTCCCAGGGAATACATTTAACCCCTTCCTCGCCCCTAGTGTTAACCCCTTCCCTGCCAGTCACATTTATACAGTAATCAGTAATCAGTTACTATAGCACTGTTCGCTGTGTAAATGTGAATGGTTCCAAAATTGTGTCAAAAGTGTCCGATGTGTCCGCCGCAATATTGCAGGCCTGAAAATAATCACAGATTGCCGCCATTACTAGTAAAAAATAAATCATAAATGTATCCCCTATTTTGTAGGCGCTATATCTTTTGCGCAAACCAATCAATAAACGCGTATTGTGTTTTTTTTTTACCAAAAATATGTAGAAGTATACGTATTGGCCTATACGTATTGGCCTAAACTGAGGAAAAAAATTGTTTGTTTGTTTTTTAAAAATGGGATATTATTATAACAAAATGACGCTTCGCTTATGCAAATGAGGACTTACGGAGATCCACAAAGCTTTTCAGCTTTGTTTTTTCTCCATAAGTTTACGTTTGCATGCGTAAAATTAGGGCTGCTTTTACAAGGTGTAAACTGTTTACACCTTGTAAAAACAGACCTTTTTTTCGATCGCCGCAATTTTTTAAATTTGATTTTTTTTTTCCCGCCGTATCTTTCTTTTAACCCGTCGCAACTTTATTGTCCCGTCGCAATCCACAAAGCCCGGCGTAACGTAATTTCGCGCGATGCACATCGGGAAAATGGCGTCACGAGCATGCGCAGTACGGCCGGCGCGGGAGCGCGCCTCATTTAAATTGTCATCGCCCCCTGGATAACAGGACCGCCTTGCGCCGGGAGAATTTAGGTTACACTGCGTGAAATTTCTAGGTAAGTGCTTTGTGGATCGGGCACTTAGGTAGAAATTTCCCGCCAGTGTAACTTAAATGGGAAAAATTAAGTTAGGCTACGATTTTGAGGATTTGGCCCTGTGTTTTTTTCAAAATTTTCTGTCTTTTTTGTTTATATCGCAAAAAATAAAAACCGCAGAGGTGATAAAATACCACCAAAAGAAAGCTCTATTTGTGGGAAAAAAATAATATCAATATAATTTGGGTACAGTGTTGTATGACCGCGCAATTGTCATTCAAAATGCATCAGCGCTGAAAGCTGAAAATTGGTCTGGGCAGGAAGGGGGTTTAAGTGCCCAGTAATGAAGTGGTTAAAGTGGAGGTTCATCCAAAAACATAGGGCCAAATCCACAAAGCAGATGCGCCGACTTAACTCGAGATTTCTAATTTTACACCGCGCGTATCTTTGCGCCCGATCCTCAAAACGAAAAATCCGGTTTTTCCATCCTACCTAAAATAATTACACCGGCGCATCCTCTGACGCAAATTACGCTAGTCACGCCGCTTTTTTTGATAGGCAAAGATGCAAATGAGGGAGATAGGGCGATCCTCAAAATTAAGTGTGTGCGCCGTAGATTACGCCCTGTGCGCCGTAGATTACGCCCTGTGCGCACCTGTTAGTTTCCTGGAGCAAAATTAGACTTTATAAAAGCAGCCCTAATTTTACACCTGCCGTGTAAAGGTCTGCTGAAGCAACAGCATTGAGGAAGAGCTGACAACACATCTTTGCTGGACTTCAATCTGACTGCCAAAATGCCCGGCCCATCCATGATTCTAACAGCACTCGCTACTTTACAGGCGCAAAGAAGGAGGAGGGCACAGAGGAGGAGGAGGAGGGCACAGGAGAGGGTATACCGCCCACGCCAAGATCTCTTTGGCATGACTGCTTCTGAGGTCTATGGCAACTTCTGCTTTAACCGGGAAGCCATCCTGGAATTAACCCGAATCCTGCAGGATGATCTCAATACCCCAACCCAACGATCCCATGCCCTGCCACCTCACATCAAAGTAATGGCAACCCTGCATTTTCTTGCCACTGGGTCTTTCCAAAGAACATGTGGAGGTCTGGCTGGGATGGTACAGTCCTTGATGAGCAGGTGTGTCCATCAAGTAGTCCCTGCAATACTAAGGCCCCATACACACGATAGAATCCATCCGCTGAAAAATCCCAGCAAATGGGTTTCAGCGGATAGATCCTATGGTGTGTACACTCCAGTGGATCTGTTTCCGCGGATATTTCTCCCCTGGGATGGATTCCAGCAGATCGAATATTTGCTGACATGCCAAACAAATCTATCTGCTGGAATCCATCCCAACGGATGGATCCGCTGGTCTGTATAGACTCACCGGATCCATCCGTCCGAAGGGATCCCCCGCATGCGTCGTAATGATTCGACGCATGCGTGGAATTCCTTATATGACAGCGTTGCGCACGTCGCCGCGTCATAATCGCGGCGACGGCGCGACACGTCATCGCCAGAGGATTTCGGCACGGATTTCAATGCGATGGTGAGTACACTCCATCGCATAGAAATCCGCGGAAATCCTTGAGAGGATTTATCCGTGGAAACAGTCCGCTGGACCGTATCCGCGGATAAATTCTCCCGTGTGTATGGGGCCTAAGACGCATGGGCAATCAATTTCAAAAGCCCACCCAGGAGGACCAGCGATTGAAGACCATGGCAGACTTTTATCACATTGCTGGGTTCCCACGGACCATCGGGGCCATTGGCTGTACCCATGTGGCACTACAGCCCCCCCATTAACAGAGCACCTGTTCCGGAATCGCAAAAACTGGCATTCCATAAATGTCCAGGTGATTGTAGATGCCCATGGCCTCATCTGGCACGTCTGTGCCAAATTCCCTGGATCCTGCCATGACAGCTATATATTCCGGCAGACCAACATATCTCGAGATTTGGAGCTGAACATGTATGGAGACAGCTGGCTGATTGGTGAGTGACATGGGTGTCAGGTATGTCCCCCCCCCATGATGCAGACATCACAAGGGGCACATGCATGACTAACATCCTTATGTCTTTTTCCTTACAGGTGACTCTGGATATGCCTTGGGACCACATATGATGACCCCATTCAGGAACCCCCAAACCCCATGAGAGCAACGCTACAACGAGGCTCATATTCGCACCCGGGCAGTTGTGGATCGCACATTTGGGCTGCTGAAGTCCCGCTTCAGATGCCTGGACAAGACTGGGGGTACATTGTTGTATTCCCCAGACTTTGTGTGCCAACTAATCGGTGCATGTTGCGTGCTGCACAACTTTGCCATGAGAAGGGGACTGGAGATTAACTTATGTGCTGACCTGACCCCCCACCCAGGCAATCCCCCCCTAACCCACTCTACCCGGTCTACTGAGGGCACAGCAGCCAGGAGACGCCTCGCAGAAGGCATCTTTTCACAGTAAATGCACATAAATAATGTCACAATGAGAATGTTTCTTTTCACAGTAAACGCACATGAATTATGTCACATTGAGAATGTTTTATTTCACTGGAAATGCACATTAATTATGTCACAATGAGAATGCATGAATGCACACCACTGTGGTCCCTAGCACAGACACATCACATGCACATCGAATTGGATTAGATCCAAGTACACCCCCCCCCCTTTGGTACTTGGGAGCAGTAACGCCACGCCACGGCTCCAATTATGTCACTGTGCATTCATACACCATTCAGGAACCTGGGATCACTTATCCCTGGTCCTGGGGATCCCTTCTCCACCAAAACTGAGGGTGACACCCTTATTTTATCAGGAATGCCACCCCCCCACATTCACACATCATTCACACACATAAACCAAATCATAAGTACAGTATAATAAACAAAATCAAAAAAAAAAAAAAAAAGTACCCCTGCAATTTAATTCCGGCGGCGAGTGCTCCGTCTAGGCTGCCCACGGGCATGGGCACGGCCACGGACAACTGGAGGATCTTCACGGGGGGGTGTGAGCAGGGGAGGGAGTATCTTCACGGGGGGGTGTGAGCAGGGGAGGGAGTATCTTCATGGGGGGGGAGCAGGGGAGGGAGGAGCCTCCCCTGGTGTCTGACCTCCGGCTGGCCTGCCCTCCAAGGCCACTGCTATCCTGTTCAGACAGACAGTGATGGCAGCCGTATTGGCCTGGCCAGCCCGGGTGTTGTCCTGCACAGCCCGGGTGTTGTCCTGCACAGCCCGGGTGAGGGCAGTCACCTCCTGTGCCACGCCTGTTGTGGCGGTATGCAGGGACCACAAACAGGTGATGACCCCCAATGAATTGGTGGCCACATCACTGAGTGACTCCCTCATTACATCCAGGCTGTGCTCCATCTTGGTCATTGTTTTGTTGATGTCACCCAGACTGCGGGGCTGCTGGGCATTGTCCCTCAGCAGACTGGCCGGCAGACGCTCAGACACCCCCCTGGTCTCCTGGGTCGCCATCCTGCCTGCCCCTGAGGCTTGTGGCCTGGGAGGAGGGGATAGAGTGACCCTTGTGGGTTGTGGCCTGTTGGGGGAGGAGTGGGAGGGGCTACCCCTGATGGTGGCCTGACTGGTGCCAGCCTCTGGGGTAGCCTCTGGGGGAGCCTCAAGGGTAGCCTCAAGGGTATCCTCAAATGTCATGAGATCAGTGGCAATAAGGATTTCCCGGCCAATCTGGAGATCTTCTTCCTCCTCCCCCTCATCCTCCTCCCCCTCAGCCTCCTCCCCCTCAGCCTCCTCATGAGGGGAGGTTTGGCCACTCCCCTCCCCTGGGGACTCCTCAGCAGCCTCCTGTCTTTGGGGTGGTGCAGCAGCCTGGCCTGATGGGCCAGCAATCTCCTGGTCATCTGTGGAGGAGACCAAACAATCACAGGTTTGAGGATCCACACACTTGGCACATCTTCCCTTCCCCCACCCACACATGCTAATCACCAGATAGAAAAACAAAAACCTTACCTGGCCTCACAGGAACATCAGACTGATAACCAGGCAGGCCCACCACCTGCTCTGGCTCGAAACACTGGGCCACTGCCCATTCCTCCTCAGTCAGCCGGATGGGGCATGGTCCCCCTCCTCCAGTGCCCCTCCTATGGGCAGTGAGCTTGGCCACCTTATTGCGGACCACGCTCCTCAGATCATTGATCTTTTTCTTGATGCCAGCGGGGGTCCTCTTCTCCCCCCCCCGCCGCATTTATGTGATCTGTAATTTTTGCATATATCCTCTTCCTTTGGGCCGGGGAGGTGTTTCCGGCTATCAGGCCCATGTAAATATCTTCCATATTGGATGATATACCTGGCAAGGATTTGCTTTTCAACATGAGAAAAATTCAGCTTCCTGCGTTTGGGGGCCATCACAGACACCACCCAGCAACAAGAAAACAAACAGGACAAACACACAAAAATACACACACAACAAACACACAAAAATACACACACAAGCAGACAGCTACTACAAAGTCAAAAACAAACACACAAAAAACAAAAACAAAATCCAAGCAGAAAAAAACAAACACTTAGCAGAAACAAACAACAACTACTATCTAATACTCCTCCAACACTTCTCTATCACACACAACTTACCAACAAACACTGACAAACTAAGAGCAGAAGCAAATTGCTCATGGAAGGGAACACAGGGAAATACTTTTGCAAGGGAAGTGTGTTTGACTGGGGCTATTTAAGCACAGGGCGATCCTCAAACTAAGTACACTTGGCCTTTTACCTATCTCACTGATTGCGCCCAGCAAAGTTCTGCACATGCGCAGTGAGCAGCAGATTTGTGCGCGCATGCGCAGTACGGCCGGCCCTTCATTTGCATGGGGTCACGGCTCATTACAATGAAGCACGCCCACTTCCTTCCCACTTGCCATAACCCCGCCTTATGCCTCGGAATTTAAGTTACGGCTGGCGCAATTTTGTGCGCAAATGCGCTGTGGATACGGCACTTACGACACCAACTTAGGACGCCGTAACTTAAATGACATACGTTTTCAGAAACTTAATTTGCGCCGCTGGCTGTGGATTTGGCCCATAATTTTTAACATTAGATTGATGCTCATTTTTTCAAGGGGAATCGGGTGTTTTTTTTTAAATCGAAGCAGTACTTACCGTTTTAGAGATAGATCTTCTCCGCCGCTTCCGGGTATGGGCTGCGGGACTGGGCGTTCCTGTTTGATTGACAGGCTTCCGACAGGCTTTCGACGGTCGCATACATACGCACCGACGTTCGGCTTCTTTAGGCTACTCGTGATGCGATGTATGCGACCGTCAGAAGCCTGGAAAATTGTTTTTCGGGTGAACTCCCACTTTAATCCTGACCCCCTATATGTATACAATCGGAACCTATTTTTTTATTTATTTTTTGCTTGTTCATAGTACCAGCAAAAAAATGCTGTTCTTCCGAAAAGCAATCCATGCTCAGATCGCTTTTCAGAGGCATTTAATAGCTGGTAAAAAAGCAATATGTTGCCTCCTGACCGCCTGTTTTAACCCCATAAATGCATCATCACCATGCTGCAACTGCATGCAATGCACACATTTGCAGAGTGGTTGCAGTGTAGCCTCATTCCCCTAGGGGTATACTTCAAGGGAGTCCTCACTGGAAAAAGATTGAGAAACACAGACAGAGGAACCAATCCCTCCATTTTCCTCCTGCAGCCCTGTGGGAGGGAGAAGAAGAGAAGCAGGGGGAAATGGAGAAATCGGTTCCTTTATATGCAGCCACCCACTTCGACCGGGCCCTGTTGTTTTCGGCCACCGGGTGGTTTGTTGCATCGGGGCCCTGAAGGTTCTAGTTACGCCACTGTGAACATGTCCTTTTTTTCACAAGTTTTTGGAAAATGTGGAAAGAAAATTAAAACATTTTTTTTTACACAAAGTTGTCAATTTAAACAGTATTTCGAACACAAAGCATGCACATAACAAAAATTACCCACCAAAATAAATGATGCTATTCATCCTGAGCATGGCGATACCACACGTGTGAGACTTTTACACAGCCTGGCCACATATCCTGACAAC
This sequence comes from Rana temporaria, assembly GCF_905171775.1. Taxonomy (NCBI): domain Eukaryota; kingdom Metazoa; phylum Chordata; class Amphibia; order Anura; family Ranidae; genus Rana; species Rana temporaria. The sequence continues at coordinate 168,105,690 of NC_053491.1, forward strand.
CTCTTAAATTTTTAAAGTCCCTTCATATTTCTAACACATACCGTAGCATGTACATGCCAATTACACCCCAACATAAATTCTGCTGAGCAATAGGGTAAGCAAAAGATTACCTGTGGTAAGAAGGAAGGAACATCACACTTAGGACCCCGGTCAGGAAAAAAACGGGGACAGGGGTAGAAACATCTCCCACCAAAATCTCTTTGAAGCATCCAGGCTCCAGACCCTGTTCTGGGAATTACAAAACCCCCCAAAAAAAAAGTTTTTCCCTACTTATAACACTATTCTGAAGCCCCTCAAATATGTGAGACCCCTGTGTTATCATGCATCCCACTACAGTAGCAGGGCAAAAGATCAGTCCAAGCAGCAGGCAAAACAAAAAGGAAGAGTAACAGACCAAGGTCACAGCATGTGGAAGGCAGAAACATGGTTTAGAAACAATCAATATGGCAGGCAGAGACTTTGTCACTAAACAGGCCAGGGTCAGTTAACATGGAAGGTAGAAATGTGGTTTTGAAACAATCTAAATGGCAGGCAGAGGCATCAACGGTAAACAGGCCAGGGTCAGATAACGTGGAAGGTAGAGTCATGGACAATAGAGGCAGCATGAAAAGAAACCTCACAGGTATTAGAATGGGAAAATGGCAGGCTGTTAAAAATAAGGGGGGTAATATTTTATTCAATGCATAGGCCTGGTTGGGAGGGACATTGGGGACAATAATAACTGGTGTCTCTTCTAACTCCTCCTCTGCTGAATACACATTTCTTTTGGTGCCATTCTCCTGATTCTGTGGGGGGAATGTTTTTGGGAAATGTTGCTCATAAAGTTGACACACACAATCAGACCAAATGCTTCTTGGGGGGTGATATTTGCTGGTAAACAATTTCATCAAAATATTTGAGGAAGATGCTGGGCCTTTCTGTTGACTTTTGATAGATGATGTATGAATTATACATGTCTGAATGAAAAAAACAAAATGCAACATTTTTATATCAGAAATTGGACTTTCTTGTTGGTAAATAGGACTGTGGAATCTGGTCATTTAAATCCACCCCCATATGACCTGATTATAATCGTGGATGCATTCAGGCTTTACAATAGCACAGCGACTTCCGTGAATCTCCACCAACGTGTCATTGTGGATGGTGGACAGGATGTAAACATCTCTCTTGTCCTGCCAACATGTCCTTTTCAGACTTACAAATTCATCTCCTGGTAGCCTTGTTGTCACTAAATTTTGTTCAAGCCCTTCCTGTTTTTTTCTGGTGGTAGCACAGGCCAATGTTTTTTTTGTTTCAATAGTTTTTATTGCAGATATAAGTAGAAGAGAAAACAGTCATTGCCATACATCACACTTGATATAAAATACATGTTGAGGAATATACATATCAGAACAGTTGTCAAACAAGGTTAAACTGCATGTCTATAACAGGTGAAGGAGGTAAAGTGAGCTGTGTAGTCTGATACCCCAGACACCCCTAATGGGAACATTCTGTGTCTTGGGGGGTAAAGGAACACAACCCCCCTAATGGGTCGACGAGGTTGTAAGAAGCAACTTTAACAGCTTAGAATAGTATTAACAACTCATAACAGAAGATGGAAGTAATACATCAATAGAGATTGCAAAACCTTCAAGTATGAGTTTGCGCATGAAGTTGTATATGCCAAAAGTACTTGTTTTTATCCTGAGTGTACCTAGTAAGGCATGTGCACTCTGAGTAAACTTTACGTAACTTTTTGAATGGTGAAAGAACTAAAATAAAGTAGGGTAAAATAAAGTAAGAAGAAGGCAGGGGGGAGGAGCAGGATGAAGAGGGGGAGGGGGAAGGAAGGTAGAGAGCATGAGGCAGACTCAATATACATAGCAAGGTGAATCGAATGCGTGGTGGTAATATCAGAAGTTTATCAGGCAAGCTTGTTAGCGTACCAGCGTGTCCAGGGGAGCCAGAGATTATGGAGTATGAGGGTTTTCCCTTCGATATGATCGATTCATATGCGTACAGGCCAATGTTTTTTCATGGTACAGTTGGTGGAAAAGGGGCAAACTGGTATAATAATTGTCTAGGTAGATATGACAGCCTTTTTTGAACAGGGGATATGCCAGGTCCCATACAATTTTTCTGCTTCATCCAATGTACGTTGGGCACTACGGGGGGGCTGGAGCTGGGAGTCTTTGCCTTCATACACGTGGAAGGCAAACATATATCCTGTGGCTATTCGGCAAAGGTTGCTTAGTTTTGATCCATACCTGGCCCTCTTACTGGTAATATATTGTTTGAATTGCAGCCAGCCAGTGAAGCGGACAAGGGATTCGTCCACACAAATGTTTTGGTCTGGGACATAAATTTCTGCAAATCACTTAAAAAAAATGTTATTAGTGGGTGTATTTTATATAATTTATCATGGTTGGAATGATATTAAAGAGGGCATGGTGAGTTGCCATTAAAATGCAGGAAGCACATGATCATGTCACAAATAGGAAACATAAGGGGAATACAAAGACACTGAATTTCAAAAGAGCCAACTTCCCTAAATTACGAACCTTGCTAGAAGATATAAATTTGGATAAAATCTTAGGAACAAAGAATACGGAGGAAAGATGGGTTTGCTTTAAGAGCATACTAAATAAAGACATTAGCCAGTGCATCCTATTGGGAAATAAATTTAAAAGAGCTAACAAAAGTCCTGGATGGCTTAATCCCAATGTAAAAATGCATATGAAAGCAAAGGAGAAGGACTTCAAATACAAGGCTGAAGGATCACCATCAGCATTCAGACTTTACAAAGAATGCAAAAAGAAATGTAAGGGTGCAATTAGGACGGCTAAGGCCCCATACACACGATAGAATTTATCCGCGAATACGGTCCAGCGGACCGTTTCCGCGGATAAATCCTCTCGTGGATTTCGGCGGATTTTCATGCGATGGTGTGTATGCACCATCGCATTGAAATCCGCGCCGAAATCCTCTTGCGATGACGTGTCGCGCCGTCGCCACGATTATGACGTGCGCGACGCTGTCATATAAGGAATTCCACGCATGCGTCAAATCATTACGACGCATGCGGGGGATCCCTTCGGACGGATGGATTCGGTGAGTCTGTACAGACCAGCGGATCCATCCGTTGGGATGGACTCCAGCAGATGGATATGTTCTGCATGTCAGCAAATATCCGATCTGCTGGAATCCATCCCAGGGGAGATATATCCGCGGAAAAAGATCCGCTGGTGTGTACACACCATAGGATCTATCCGCTGAAACCCATTTGCTGGGATTTATCTGCGGATGGATTCTATGGTGTGTACGGGGCCTAAGATAGAACATGAAAGACACGGAGGAGAGCAAAAAAAATCCCAATAAAGGCCCGGATTCAGATAGCAGTTACGACGGCGTATCTCTGGATATGCCGTCGTAAATCCGAGTTGCGGGGTTGTATCTAGAATCAGTTACGCATAGATTTCCCTAAGATCCGACCGGCGTAAGTCTCTTACACCGTCGTATCTTAGGCTGCATATTTACGCTGGCCACTAGGTGGCGCTTCCGTCGATTTACGCGAGGAATATGCAAATTAGGTAGATACGCCGATTCAGAAACGTACGTCCGCCCGGCGCATTTTTTTACGTCATTTACGTTAGGCTTTTTTCGGCGTAAAGTTACCCCTGCTATATGAGGGGTATCCTATGTTAAGTATGGACTTCGGGCCAGCGTCGAATTTTCCGTCGATTACGTCGTTTGCGTAAGTCGTTCGCGAATAGGGCTGTACGTAAATTACGTTCACGTCTAAAGCATTGACGATTTTCGGCGTAATTTCGAGCATGCGCACTGGGATTCTTCAAATACGTGGGGTCACAATTAATTTATCTAAAACACACCCACATCATCCACATTTGAATTAGGCGGGCTTACACCGGACCACATACGCTACGCCGCCGTAACTTAGGGTGCAAGTTCTTTATGAATACGGAACTTGCGCCCTAAGTTACGCCCGCCGATAGATACACCATTGTGTCTGAATCCGGGCCAAAGTCTTTAATTATCCAAACAGTAAAAAAAAATGGAGGACAGATCATATTGGCCCCATAAAGAACGAGGAAGGAAATCTGGTTACAAAATATGGGGAAATGCCGAAGGTATGGAGCTAGATTCAGCATAGGTTTACGTTGGCGTATCTATAGATACGCTGCGTAAGTAGAAAGATGCGCCGTCGTATCTATGCGTGCCATTCTGGTTGCTAGATACGCCTGAATTATAGCTTCCTCTGACCGACGTAAGTGTTAGTATGCCGTCATATCTAGGGTGCATATTTACCCTGGCCGCTAGGGGCGCTTCCGTAGATTTGCACGTAGAATATATAAATGACCTAGATACGCCGATTCACGAATGTGCTTGCCCCTGCTATGCCGTTTACATAAGGATTACGTCCGGCGTAACGTTACCCCTGCTATATGAGGCGCAGCCAATGTTAAAGTATGGACTTCGGAACAGCCGTCGAATTGTATGTCGTTTACGTAAGTGGTACGTGAATGGGGCTGTGTGTAGGTTACGTTCACGTCGAAAGCATTGACCCGACGTATCTTAGGGAGTATATGCGACGTGACTCTGCGCATGCGCGCACATGCGCCGTTCGTTTGTGAAAAAATTTACATGGGGTCACGGCTACTTTGTATACAACACGCCCACTACCTTATACATTTAAATTAGGCGGGCTTACGCCTGCCTATTTACCCTATGCCGGTGCAACGTACGGCGCCAGATCCTGCTGAATACCGTTCTGGGCTCCCAGATTTACGCTGGCGTATCGCATATGAGATGCGCTACGCCGGCCAAAAAGTACGCCGAGCTACGTGAATCTAGCTCATTGAATTTATTATTCTCCTTCAGGAGGGAATCGGGGGCTTCAGTAACCAAAACTACAGTGTTTATCCTCATGACACATCACATGAAGCAACCTCACGGCTAACAGAGGACAGAATTAGAAATAGACTTGGAAAACTTAACATTAATAAGTCACCGGGACCAGATGGCTTGCACCTGAGGGTCCATAGGGAACTCAGTCAAGTAAAGTGGGGCATGCCACAAGACGTATAACACTTTGGGTAATAATAGAATTTTGACAATATTATTGTGACCCATTACGCCTAATGGAAGTCTAGCCCAGGTTTGAGTTCTACTTTTTATCATGACCACCATACGTGAAGAATTTTCCCCATCTGCTTGCACCCCCTCCAGCAGCAGGCGTCAGCTGTTGACTACATCTGGGCCAGCCTAACTGGAGTCCAAAACCACCTGGCCAAAAATGTATATGACATTTCTTGTCCATGAGAACTTATAGAAGTAGAGTGAGTTGAATTAATCAATTTTTTTAATTTGTACGGAAGTAAATACCTGGTTTCTCTTTCCCATTCTCATTGGACTTCATTAGAGGAAAGTCAGGAAATATGGGCACATGTACATTCTGGTAAGGTATATTTCCCTTTTCCCTGATGAGGTGAAGAATTTTATCCTGATCCTTGAAAGGAAGAGATTTGGCCAGGGCTGATCCTACGCGGGTGTGTGGGGTGCAGTTCACCCAGGTGCCACAGACGTGGGGGCGCTGAAGCGCCAGAGTGCTCCCCTCCATCCTCCTCCTCTCCTTGTTTGTGTAGAGAGGCTGCTCTCCCTGCCACCGCCACCACTGTTTTCTTATCCTAAGCCCGTCCCCCCTCCCTCCTCCTGTTAGAGGAGGGGAGTGAAGAAGCCGGAAATCGGAGCTGCTGTCTCTGTGTGGAGAGAGACTAGCTGCTCAGTGACGTTGATGAGGGGGCGGTCCATGCCTGACACATGTTTTGCTCCTCTCTGTGTCTAAAAAAAAGCCTGCCTGCTGCAATCTGTGCTCCACCCGGGTGGCGCGGCTGCATACTGTCCGCGCCTCTGCAGCTGCCGCCCGGGTGTATGAAAGGAGGGGGGGTTTCCTGGGGGGTCTGTAGTAATGGAGGGGGTGGGAGGTTTCTCCTGGGGGAGTCTGTACTAATGGGTAAATCTGTACTAATGGGGATTTTGTCCTGGGGGGGGCCTGCACTAATGGGGGGGTTTGTCCTGGGGGGTCTGTACTAATGGGGGAGTCTGTACTAATGGGGGGTTTGTCCTGGGGGTCTGTACTAATGGGGGGCGTTTGTCCTGGGGGTCTGCACTAATTGGGGGGTTTGTCCTGGGGGGTCTGTACTAATGGGGGGAGTATGTACTAATGGGGGGTTTATCCTGGGGGTCTGTACTAATGGGGGGTATGCACTAATGGGGAGGTTTTTCCTGGGGGTCTGCACTAATGGGGGGTTTATCCTGGGGGTCTGTACTAATGGGGGGTTTGTCCTGGGGGGTCTGTATTAATGGGGGGTTTGCCTGGGGAGGGTCTGCACTAATGGGGGAGTTTGTCCTGGGGTCTGTACTAATGGGGGAGTTTGTCCTGGTTGGCTCTGAAATAATGGAGGGGGTGGTTTGTCCTGGGGGTCTATACTAATGGAGGGGGGTTGTCCTGGGGGGTCGAGATCTGTACCAATGGAGGGGGTTTGTCCTGGGGGGAGTCTGTACTAATGGGGGGGTTGTTCTGGAGGGGTCTGTACTAATATTGTTTTTTTTTCCTGGGGGGGAGTCTGTACTAATGGGTGGTTTGTCCTGGGGGGAGTCTGTACTAATGGGGGGCTGTCCTGGGGGGGCTGTACTAATGGAGAGGTGGGTTTGTCCTGGGGATGTCTGTATTAATGGAGAGGAGGTTTGTCCTGGGGGAGTCTGTACTAATGGAGGGGGGTTTGTCCTGGGGGGAGTCTGTACTAATGGGGGGGTTTGTCCTGGGGGGTCTGTACTAATGGGGGGTTGTCCTTGGGGTATGTACTAATGGAGATCAGGGTTTGTTCTGGGGGGTCTGTACTAATGGAGGGGGGGTTTGTCCTGGGGGAGTCTGTACTAATGGTGGGGTTTGTCCTGGGGAGTATGTACTAATGGGGGGTTTGTCCTGGGGGGAATCTGTACTAATGGGGGGTTTGTCCTGGGGGGAATCTGTACTAAGGGGGGGGTTTGTCCTGGGGGAGTCTGTACTAATGGGGTAGTGTGTCCTGGGGGAATCTGTACTAATGTGGGGGTTTGTCCTGGGGGAGTCAGTACTAATGGTGGGGATTTTTCCTTGGGGGAGTCTGTACTAATGGGGGGTTTGTCCTGGGGGGGGTCTGTACTAATGGAGGGGGGGTTTGTCCTGGGGGGTCTGTACTAATGGGGGATTTGTCTTGGGGAGTCTGTACTAATGGAGGGGGATTGGTTTGTCCTGGGGGTCTGTACAAATGGAGGGGGGGTTGTTCTGGGGCGGTCTTTACTACTGGAGGGGGTCTGTACTAATGGGGGGTGTTTTGTCCTGGGGGGTCTGTACTAATGGAGGGGGTGGTTTGTCCTGAGGGGGGTCTGTACTAATAGAGGAGGGTCTGTACTAATGGAGGGGGGGTCTGTACTAATTGAGGGGGGATGGTTTGTCCTGGGGGGGTCTGTACTAATGGAGGGGGTGGTTTGTCCTGAGGGGGAGTCTGTACTAATGGAGGGGGGATGGTTTGTCCTGGGGGTTCTGTACTGAGGGAGGGGTTTATACTTAGTGAGGAGTCTGCACTGGCAGAGGGGGTCTATACTTAGTGGAGGTGGTCTGTTCTGAGGGGAACTATTGGTGGTGGAAGGGGGGTGTCATTTGAACTGAAAACAGCGCCTCTAATGGCACATAGGCGCAACAAGACACTTCGCGACTTTCTCGCACAAGCCGATCCTAGACATAAATACACTAAAACCATACCGAGAATCTCTCTTAAGACCGGCTGCTACAGATGTCACAATTGCAATGTGTGCAATTCTCCTATATGCAGGGAAAATTTTACGCACCCACATAGCGGCAACCGCTATCGCATCAGAGAATATCTAAACTGGGGGGGCGGAGCTAGCCGGAGACCGAGATGGACGCATTGTAGCTGACCTCCGGCTCCAGCGGCGATACAGCGGCACACAGCAGCCCATCCACCGAGCATTCTGACTCAGAAAGTGGGCGTACTACTGCCTAAGGACCCGGGCAAGCAGCGGTGATCATGACGAGGCGCAAAAAGGACGGGAGTCGCCCTACCAAGCTGACAGAGTTTTTCTCCCTCGAGGCCAAACAAGATGGCGCCCGGCGCGTCTTTCACGCCACAACCCAGGGCCTTCCAGCCTCCACCTCTGCACCCACATCAGCCGGGGAAGGGAGCAAAACGGAGCAGCCCTCCCAAACACCTCCACTCTCCTCCTGCCACTCCCTCATCGGGCAGCCCTGAGAAGGCAAGATTCCGTTCGGATGTCACAGGAACAGCAACGGAGGTAAGCTCCCCTATAGACTCAGGGGATGACACCAGAGACTTGCCAGACTCCATTGACCTCTTCCCTACCACAAATAAGCCAGTGCTAGATACTGTTTTAAAGGAGATGCTGGTGTCTCTCAGGAGTTCTCTGCACTCGGACACGGTTTCATGTGTCCATAGATTCAGCACTGATCTGAGTAATGTAGCTGACAGAGTCTCCCACGTGGAGAACAAAATGGGGGAATATGCATCTACCATAAATGCCCTAGTTGATGCAAATGAATCTGCTGAGGATGACATTGATATTCTTAAGGCCAAAATGGCAGAAATTGAGGACAGATCACGGAGGAACAATCTCAAGGTCAGGGGGATCCCTGAATCTCTTAAACAACCAGAGCTGCGCGGCTATATGGCCCAGCTACTTACAGTTTTACTGCCTGACCTGTCTGAACTTGATTTCACGGTAGATAGAATCCACAGACTCCCTAAACCTGCCTATCTACCTGACTCCATTCCAAGAGATGTCATACTCCATCTTCACTTTTACCACACTAAAGAAAGGCTCATGACAGTCTCCCGGCAAAAAGTACCAGCCCCGTACTCTAGTCTGCAATTTTACGCTGACTTGTCACAATATACACTACAAAAACGTAGAAACCTTGTCACGATTACTAAAGCACTGAGGAATCACAAATTGAGCTATAAATGGGGCTTCCCAACAAAATTAATTGTCACAAAAGATGACAAGGACTATGTGATAGACTCCATGGCGAAGGGCTTGGCCCTACTGCAGTCCTGGGGGATTGTTCCTGAACCACAACCACCGCCACACCACAAAAACAACGCTGGGGGTATGGAGCAAGAATGGCGCACGGTTGACCGCAGGAATGCTCGATCTCACAATTGATCTGGATAGGGCCTTTTCTAGGCAATACCTTCTGCTGGAGAGAAACACCTCTCTGCTCCAAGTTCTTTTTTTACACCCCATTTACCTACTGAGCGATTGAATATCGCACCCTTTTGTTTTGTTTTACTATTCTTCTCCATGGCCAGAAGCCAATGTTTTACTGTTTTATTTTTCTTGTTTAGACTGTTGTTTTTTGCCCTTCTGATCACCCTTGCAGCGATGCCTACCTCTGCACAGCCCTCGTGGGGAAGACTACCCGCGAAACCTACGGAGTCCGGATGGAGATCGACGGCCTTGCCTCCGGGAACCAAACTACCCTCTCATGTGAGTGTTGCCGTTGCCCCACATCCCCTCTTTTACCAGCATACATTCGTAATGCACATATGGCGATAACCTTTCTCACTGTGAATGCTAAAGACCTCAATCACCCGGCTAAGCGGAGGTCCCTCTGGAAGGACGCTTTGCAGCAAAAATGTGATATCTTGTGCGTACAAGAAACGCACTTCATTCAGCACTTGCACCCTAGGTGTTCACACCCCCAATTCCCAAACGTTTACTCTGCTAATGCTGATGCCAAGAAGAAAGGGGTGATGGTAGCGGTTAAGGACTCAGTGGCATTTCGCTTACACGACCACATTTCTGATCCCCAAGGACGTTACATCATTTTGGTGTGCGATATAAACTCAATCACATACACTGTGGTAAATTTGTACGCCCCAAATGTCAGGCAACTTAACTTTTTCCACAGACTTATGAAGAAAATAAAAGCAATGCAGAGAGGTCTGCTAGTGGTGTGCGGCGATTTCAACATCACACCAGACCCTTCAGTGGACATGACCTCCACACCTAAGAGACTCCCACCTTCTTTGAAATCTTCCCTTCAGGCATATGAATTGTATGACTCGTGGAGATGCCTAAACGCCAACGATAGGGACTATACCTTCTTCTCTAACCCGCATGGTTCTTACAGTAGAATCGATCTTTTCCTAGTTGATAGGCCATTGTTAAATGTACCTCTGTATCAATTAATGGTATCACCTGGTCGGACCATGCCTCAGTTAAACTCGTTGTGGGAAATGCTTCCCTTCATAGGCCCACTAACTTGTGGAGGGCTAACCCCTACCTGCTCAGGGAGGGTCCGTCCAGGTCTTACCTTAAACAGAAGCTGGTAGAATTTCTTGAATTGAACCAGGGTCGGTGGAAGATACATTTGTCTTGTGGAACGCCCATAAGGCGTTTGTAAGGGGTATAATGATACAGATGGGAGCGAGACTCAAGAGGGAAAGGCAGCAGCAGACCGTAAAACTTATTTCCCAAATTGATGCCCTAGATAGACAAAATATGATCAAACCGTCCATTACATTATCCAACCAAATAGCTTGTCTTCGCACGGAACTTAGGCTTAAGTTCCTTGAGGATTTTGAGAGGGCTTCTAGGAGGCTGAAATTAGCCTATTACACAAGTGGCAATAAAGCAGGGAAACTTTTGGCCAGTAAACTAAAAGGCCATAGAATCAAATCTCAAATCCCACACGTTTACCACCCCAAATCTGGGGAAAAACAAATTCACCCCCAGGCGATAGCAGACGCCTTTAGTAATTATTACAGCTCGCTGTATAATCTTAAAGAAGACCGTACTACTCCACAGCCGACGGAAGAAGTTATCAATGCGTTTCTTGACAGCATTGCGCTTCCCAGGCTCATGCAGGCCCACCTGGAACGTCTCAATTCTCCCATCTCCGAATGTGAGGTGCAAAACGTTATCCAATCACTACCGCTTAACAAATCTCCGGGGCCCGACGGCTTCACCGGAGAGTACTACAGAACATTTCAGGAAGTCCTTTGCCCACTTCTTACTACAGTATTTGGTTCTGCTGCTGCGTCTTCCTCATTTCCTAGGGAAATGCTCAAAGCTACTATCATAGCCCTGCCCAAACCAGGGAAGTCTCCTGATATTCCGCAGAATTTCAGGCCGATATCGCTGTTAAACAGTGATGTAAAAATATATGCTAAATTACTGGCCACAAGAATGGTGGACATATTACCAGACATTATTGACATGGACCAATCGGGCTTTACTAGGGGGAGACAAACCGCTGATGCCACTAGGAGGCTAGTCAATTTAATTCACATAGCCAAACGTAGGGGAACGCCTTCTCTGCTCCTATCTCTGGATGCAGAGAAGGCGTTCGACAGAGTCCATTGGGGATTCTTGGGGGAGGTCTTGCGCAGGTTCGGTTTTGAGGGTTGGGTCTTCTCGGCCATCATGGCTCTGTACACGCAACCGACAGCCCAAGTATACATAGCGGGTGCTTTATCTACTCCGTTTGAAATATCTAATGGGACGCGCCAGGGGTGTCCTCTTTCCCCACTAATCTTTAATTTAGTGTTGGAGCCTCTCGCTACGTACATTAGGTCACACCCCCAGATTGAAGGTCTCCGTGTTGGCACTAAAAATCATGTCATAAGTCTTTTCGCTGATGACATAATTTTGTTCTTGACAAAAGCTGACAAATCCTTAGCGACAGCGACATTCCTTTTCAGCAGTCTCTTATTACAAGTTTAATGAGACAAAATCCCACGTATTGAATTTAGGGGTGGAGGATGAGGTGAAATTACGATTACAGGAGACATTCCCCTATATTTGGAGAGAGGAGGGCATAACCTACCTAGGTATTACTTTGACTTCTAACCCTGATGATTTAATTGCCGCAAATTACACCCCCTTCCTGAGCTCCTTTAGATCCAGATTACAAAAAATTGCCGTTTCTGAACTCTCCTGGTTGGGAAGGTTGGCGGCTTTTAAAATGCAAATTTTGCCGCAACTTCTTTATATTTTTAGGACCCTTCCCATACCGCTGCCCAGTGTCTACTTTAAGTCCCTACAGTCCATCTTGAATAGTTTTTTGTGGCAAGGGAAAAAGGCTAGGTGCGCCTTTGGGGGAATTGTTAAACATAGAACGGCGGGAGGAATTGGTCACGTGCACTTGCAGGATTACTACTTTGCCTCAATCCTAGGACAGCTTAGCCACTGGATTGATTCCACATCCAGAACGCTATGGAAAGACTTAGAGGGGGCGCAGGTACCGAGGGGAAATCTCAAAGACTTTCTGCTGACAGCTCGTTCCCGAGGGTCTCTGGGCAGGAATTTCGCTCCACCTATCCTGGCTTCTTTGAGAGCCTGGTCTCATCTTTGCACGGCCAGCGGCTGGACGGGCCCTACCCTCCCGATCAACTTACCCATAACTGCGGTTCAAAATCAAATTCCTGATTTAAAACTCACACATTGGGAGGAAAAGGGTATATATTACCTTGAAGATATACTTACAGACTCTTGCATGGAAGAGTTTGAGGTTGTTCGGCAGAGGTTTGGCCTACCAGCAGCTGAGAAGTTCAATTATATACGGGTATCCCAGTGGTTTAAAAAGTCATCCAAGACCCTCACCTTTCTCCCGATAAAGATAGCCCATTTTTACCAAAGACCAGCTAGCGAGTCCAAGGGTATATCAGTTATTTATAGGGGACTTCAGGAAAAGGACATTCTAGTCAAATCCCACAACATCCTGGTGTGGGAGAGAGACCTCGGCACGGATTACTCCGTTAAACAATGGGAGAGAGCAATAAGTACCCAACTGGCTTCCACTAAAAGCACCAATCTGCTGGAAATGCAGCAGAAGCTGCTCCTCCGCTGGTATCTCACTCCCCATCGCCTGTCCAGGATATTCCTGAGTGCTCCACCGGGATGTTGGAGACAATGTGGGGAAAGGGGGACATTGATCCACATATTGTGGGGATGTCCAAAAATAAAATCTGTATGGTCACAAGTGGGAAACTTACTAGTTAACTTACTACCTACCTGCTCCTTACTCTGCCCTGGCCTAGCTATCTTATCTATAAGGGCTGACTCGCTACCCGCCTCACACAGGACAGTGATACTACACATTCTTATGGCCACGAGACTGGTCATTCTTCGGCACTGGAAGGACATTGCTCCTCCTTCATTTGCAGAAATCATAGGCACTGTACAAACACATGCCACCTATGAACTCCTACACGCGTCAGCAACGGGCAAACACGTGAGGGCGTCGACATTATGGAGACCTTGGCAAGATTGGTATCCTGACAAAGGGAATAGTTGACTTTAAAAAAAAAAAAAATGACTGTGTAAGGTAAACAAATTGACGAGATGAGGGCATAGATTACCTATTTATTTTGTTAAAGTGTTCTATACCTGCTTTCTTTCATTGTACTCTACTCTGACCTTTTTATTCTCTTCTTTTTCTCTTCTCTCTTACTTCCTTCTTCCTTTGCTACCACTACTGGCTACACACTCTACCACTATACCTCAGGTAGAATACTATACGTAATTGAACCTAGAGGGGGCATATTGCTTGGAGCCTTTCTGTTGCTGGCTGCCGCGACCATGTAGAGAGAACGTGGGTGGCTGGCTATAGCCGTTTCGTTAGGAAAGGATATGCTTAAACCCTCTGTTGCTGTGATGGTTATACAATCTTGAATTGATGCCACAACGTTATTGGAAATTGCATGTAATGACCTATTCAAATTTACTGCTATGCATTTCATGATTATGCATATTCCTGTTGCTTTTATTGGTATTGTGTATTTTCTTTGTTTAAGCTGAAAATCTCAATAAAAACTATTGAAACAAAAAAAAGAGAATATCTAAACTGCAATACTGACTACTGCGTTTATATCCTTAAATGCCCATGTGCACTCACCTATGTCAGCAAGACGACCGGCCCTCTCAAAAGGAGGTTTCAAAAGCATAGAAGTGACATTAGACTCACCCTGTCAGAAGAGGATGTGCAAATTGACCATAATAAACCAGTGGCGGTACATTTTTTCAAACACAGACGTCAAACACATGAACATTAGAGGCGGCGAGTCGGCGACCGTAACACACAATTGTTACAACGTGAAGCCTATTGGATCCACACCCTGGGCACGGTACACCCTGGAGGACTCAATGCCAGCCTATCATTCACATGCTTTCTGAAAGAGAGATGATTTGACCTGTGTTCCTGACTTGAACAATGATTGAACTATATATATATATATATTTTTTTTCTTTTTAAAATTTTTTTCTTTTTTCCTTTTTTCCTTTTTTTCATGTTTTCCCTTTTTTTCCTAAATATTCCTTTATTTTATTTTTTATTTTTTTTCCTTCTTTTATTTTTTAAATTTTTTTACCCTTTTTCCTTAATATTCCTTTATTTTCCTTTTTTCCTGTCTCCTTTTTTCTTTTCCTTTTTTCTTCCTTTTTTTCCTTCTTTCTGGCAATGTTCTGACGACAAATCCATGGCAATTTTAAACTGGGACAACTTTAATTACTGTACAGTAGGTGAACGCGATATTGTGTCAATCTCGCTCCCTTTCTCGGCGAGATTGACCACCTACGAGCCCCATCGCGGGAGCCAGCGCCGAGCTGGCTTGCCGCGATGGAGACAGAGCCGTCATAGAAGCGACTGGAGATCCGACTTGGATTCCCGCCAATTCTACACGTGTGCAGCGTTTGTTATGAATCCTGAGGGGGAAGTCCCCGCCGGATTTTAAATAAAAATCCGGCATGGGTTCCCCCCTCAGGAGCATACCGGGCCCTTAGGTCTGTTATGGGTTGTAAGGAGAGCCCCCCCTACGCCGAAAAAAACGGCGTAGGGGGTCCCCCTACAATCCATACCAGACCCGTATCCAAAGCACGCTACCCGGCCGGCCAGGGTCTTCTCCCGACGGGTCTTCTCCGCTATCCGGGGGGTCTTCTCAACTCTCCGGGGGTCTCCTTCTATGTTCGCCGCTCTCCGCTGTTGACTCGGCGCACCCCGGTTCTTCCTCTCGCTGTCCGGTGCCTTCTTCCGTGCTGTACGTCTTCTTCTCCTTCCGTGCTGTACGTCTTCTTCTCCTTCCGTGCTGTGAGTTCTTCTTCCGTGCTGTGACGTCATGTTCTTCACTTCTCTTCTTCTCCCGATGTTGACACGTCGCCTTTCCTCGCTGCAATGACAAGTGCGTGGCTTGCATCGGATTTATATAGACCTCACAATCCCATCATGCTCTGGTACCTACCCATGTGATACCTACCCACGTGGATAGGTATCACATGGGTGAGTACAGAGCATGATGGGACTGTGAGGCCTATATAGGTCCGATGCAAGCCGCGCACACGTCATTGCAGCGAGGAAAGGCGACGTGTCAACATCGGGAGAAGGAGAGAAGTGAAGAACATGACGTCACAGCACGGAAGAAGAACTCACAGCACGGAAGGAGAAGAAGACGTACAGCACGGAAGAAGGCACCGGACAGCGAGAGGAAGAACCGGGGTGCGCCGAGTCAACAGCGGAGAGCGGCGAACATAGGAGACCCCCGGAGAGTTGAGAAGACCCCCCGGATAGCAGAGAAGACCCGTCGGGATAGCGGAAGAAGAAGCCCCCCCGCCGAAGACGCCGGAGGAAACCCGCCGGGGGGTGGGGGCTTTTTTAAAAGCGACCCCCCCCCCGGCGGTGGAAGAGAACCAGACGGCGGCCCCCACCCACCCGAAGACGTCAAAGAAGAAGCCCCCCCTGGTAAACAGAGCTAATAAAGAAGACAGGGGGAGCCTCCGGAGCAGAAAAATAAATTATTTTAAAAACCCTTGTGTGGTGTGTTTATTAACTTTGACATTTTTCCTACAGGTGAATGGTTAGGGGTACGATGTACCCCATATCCATTCACTTCGGGTGGGGGGCCGGTATCTGGGGGCCCCCTTATTAAAGGGGGCTCCCAGATTCCGATAAGCCTCCCGCCCACATACCCCGACAACCAACGGCCAGGGTTGTCGGGAAGGGGCCCTGTCCTCATCAACATGGGGACAGGGTGCTCTGAGGTGGGGGGGCCGCAGTGCGCCCCCCTGCCCCAGAGCACCCAACCCCCCCATGTTGAGGGCATGCAGCCTGGTACGGCTCAGGAGGGGGGGGGGAGCTCGCTCATCCCCACTCCCTTCCTGGCCGGCCGGGTAGCGTGCTTTGGATACGGGTCTGGTATGGATTGTAGGGGGACCTCCTACGCCGTTTTTTTCCAGCGTAGGGGGGCTCTCCTTACAACCCATAACAGACCTAAGGGCCCGGTATGCTCCTGAGGGGGGAACCCATGCCGGATTTTTATTTAAAATCCGGCGGGGACTTCCCCCTCAGGATTCATAACAAACGCCGCACACGTGTAGAATTGGCGGGAATCCAAGTCGGATCTCCCGTCGCTTCTATGACGCGCTTGCTGGGATGTGCTGTCACTATTCCAGTGAGTGCGAGATCTCGGCACCATGTCGCCGAGAATCAGCGCGATGCTGTCGTGCTAAAAACACAATATCACAAACACCTACTGTAACTACATCACCTGCATTTATCTCCCTGAATTTTTGAACTTGGAATTCCCTTCCATTATGCCTTATTGGTCCTTTGGATCTAGGTTTTATGCCTCTCACTTCCCCTTTCCTTTCCCTCCACCCCCTTCTCCTCCGTGCGCTCCTTTTCCATTTTTTCCTTTTCTCTCATCCTTGTTTTCGTTCCTCTCCCTCTTTTTCTTCGTTCTCTTTTTCTTTTCTTTTCCTCCTTATTTATCCTCCTTCATATTTAGTTTTTTCTCTTCCCTTTCTGGTTTCCCCCTTTTCTCCTAACCTTCTTGCCTTTTGCCCTCTTCTTCTTCCCTTCTACCTCTACTTTGTTTATTCATTCTTTGCCCACTTGTTGGACATCACTCTCACTCACTTCTTTGAACTTTCACTCCCCCTGCTCACCTCCCTGGATTGGTTGCAGTCCGCCCTGGGGGCAGGATCTGCAGACGTCACTCGTCTCCATGACAACAATACTGCAGCATCCCCCCCTTTCGTTATACACACTGTACACACACAGCCTCCCTGCATTGCTGACTTTAGACGCCCTCCACGCTGGTATCCCAGCACAGGAGCGTCGCTGGTTGCCTGGACACCGCCGCTGTGATTCAGCAGCACGGCTCACAATCACCGCTCGTTTTGACTCTACCCTGCACTGGCACCGATTCAATAGAGCAGCACATACAGATGTCCCTTGGCAGCCAACATGTTTACTTAATGACTGTGGTCACATGTCAGCAACCCAAAGGTACAATAAGGGCATGCTTAAATATGCCTTTTCCATACAACCTCTGTTTTGATATTGGTGTTGTGTTATTTGTGACAACATACTAATACATTTAAAGTGATTTTGGCTGTTTTCTGGCGGGATTTTTGACGTCATACCAGTCTGGGGGTGGGAGGAGCTTGGTTTTCTTTTGTGTTTTTTCTTTTTATGGCTTTCTTTTTTTTAATTCCTTTATTTTCAAGTAGAAAAGACAGTACAGCTGTCGACTGGTACAAAATACATACAGCGTCAGCAGCTAGTATAGGTCACACAAAGAGGTAAAAAAACAAGAAGGCAGTCACCAAACTAAATTGACATAAACCCTTCAGCAAAGTATTGTTGTTTTTCTGGCTTTCTTGATTGGTTGATGGCTCTTTAAATTTTGCACACTGTAACCCCACATTTATCACATGCCTGACGAAGGGACCCTGCGTGGCTCCGAAACGTTGCACTCTCTTTGTGTTGAGATCATGCAATAAGTCATCCGTTTGGATGCTAGTTACGTCGTTCCATGGTGTGCTGGATAATATTTCTACTGACAGTGCTGAGAGAACACCATCAGAGAGAGAACCCCGCTGCTCGGCGCCACCAGAGTGAAAGGCACACAGCCTAGTGTCATCCCTGGTGGAGAAAGGAATGGAGTAATTGCCAGAATAAAGATCTGGGCTCTACTTAGCGGAGTATCCATGAGCAATTCAGAGTGAGCTGACTCCTGATCAGAGGAACCGTTGTTGCTGTATCGCTGGGTCAGGTGAGAGCCGATCAGCCATTATCTACTTTTGTCCATAGGAACTGCAGTCTCTGACCATCTCCTGTATTATATCTCCAGTCTCTGACCATCTCCTGTATAATATCTCCAGTCTCTGACCGTCTCCTGTAATATGTCTACACTCTCTGACCGTCTCCTGTAATATGTCTATACTCTCTGAACATCTCCTGTACTATGTCTGGGGCACTTTCTAACAGACTTTCTAACATAAGTCCTCTCTGTGTGCATCAGAGAGGTTCCCCTCAAGGTCTAATTAGTGTACACTCTTCCTGTATTTTCTTTATTGTTAAAAGATCATGGGAGGATCCCAGGGTAACACAGACTTCTTAGGGGAGCATCTCTGTGTTTGAGTCGTTGCCATAGAAACATTTGTAAAGGGGAGGAGTTGGTAAGATGACCACGCCCATGTGGGGGCGCCAGAAATATGTCTGCACCCAGGCGTCTGTGACCCTAGGATCGGCCCTGGATTTGGCAATGAGCGTTTTGGGGGCTTTCTGTGGAGGAGGCTGTGCTGGAATGCAGTGCCCTCTTTCCACTCCAAACATAACTATGAATACCTCCCTTCCAAATCATTTCCAAACGTGCCAAATCGTTTCCCTCAATCTTAGTAGTGAGCCTGCTTTGACATAGGAATATAGCATCAAGTAGTTTCATTGTGTCGGCCACGGTTTGCTCAGAGTCAGAGGAGGTGGTGACACCATCTTCAGCCTGCTGGTCTTTATCCCGCCATTGAAACCTTGCAAACTGACTGCCCGCATCCAGGACTTTGGTGGAGACATGATCCCTAATAGTATAGTAGCCCACAGGAATCAGATAGGTAGAAAATATTTGCAATCATTTGAGCAGGATAGATGAAACAGGATCGAATGTGCACAGAGCTCTCAACACCAGTGTCTCACTTCATCGTGCTTCAGGCCAATCCCCCAACCGCTGTATGTTTACAGTTGTGACCGGCTGCGATTGGTAAAAATAAATTTTTATTGTTTCTTTAACCTGACTGGGGAATGCACTGTGTCCAAGGGACATACCTCATGCCCGATCGCCTTGCTGTGTGCCCCTGGGGGTGTGCACTAGCCGCGCATCCTGAAGGGCGTCAAATGACAACACCATTATATACTAGCGCATCCTGAAGGACACCATTATACATTTTCTTGTTAGCTTTTTCTTTGGCAGTATTTTTTTCAAGCAACTCTGACTGTTGATAAACTGTATATAGCCAGCTTTTGGAATTACAACAGAATATTTTGAAAAAAAAATCCAGGTACATAAAAAGCGAGATATTTTTTCAGAAAGGTCTACAACCTTAAAAGTTTTAAAAACCTGACTGTGGATATAGATTATTAAAGAGAAAAAAATAAATGCACTTTTAAACAATAATGAGAGGTTCAATCAGCTTGACAAAGCGACTGAATACACAAATGTGCTTGTAACCTGCCACTGCCTTTGAACTAATTCACACCAGCCACTGTATTACAACACAGCAGCTGGCGTAAGGTGTCGACCAGAGGGAGCACTGTTCACTTTTCTAAACCAACTTTATTGTTAAGTCACATAGGGGGTTATTTACTAAAACTGGAGCATGCAAAATCGAGTTCAGCTTTGCATAGAAACCATTTAGTTTCCAGGTTTTATTGTCAAAGCTTAATTGAACAAGCTGAAGTTAGAAGCTGAATGGCTACCATGCACAGCTGCACCAGATTCTGAGTGCAACAGTTTTAGTAACCACAGAGGCCCACCCTTTTGTGACCCACCACCCATCATGACCCGGGCAGGGACATCACAAGCGTGGGGTCTCTAGATGACATCACCAAATGCCACACCCCATGGCTATATAAGAAATGGCACACACCAGAACTAACACAACATTGGGAGAAGACATCAGCGGAGCGAGAAAGAAGCTGCAGAAGAACCAGAGGAAGAAGACAATGAATGGAGAAGAACTGGCAGAAGAACCAGAGGAAGAAGACAGTGGAGGAAAAAGAACCAAAGGAAGAACCAGAGGAAGAAGACATCATCAGATGGAGAAGACATCATCAGAGGGAGAAGACATCACCAGAAAAAGAAGACATGTTGGAGCTATGACTGGGGGCATTCTTTATTTGTTTGTGTACTGTTTTTTATTTATTTTTGACACTATTTTGGGTGAATGAGTAGGGGTGCTTGTTAAAAGGGGGCTTTCATATTCTGATAAGCCTCCTGCCTGCAGACCCCCACAACCACAAGCCCACAAGCTCTCATAGAGAACCATTGATTTATACACGTCATGCAACATGTGCTTCAAAAGTCAGATGTCGCACCAGTGTGAACCGGGCATCACTCAACATCTACATTTCTGGTAGTAACTACAAATCTGTGCGTATGTCTGGATTTGACTTTGTCATTGCAAAGAATTTCACTATGCAATAATACATGTTTGTTGAAAAGGAAGCTTATTGGCGAAGAGAGAACTTTCAGAAAAATAATGGTGCACAAAAACATGAGACACTGTACAAATAAAAAATTATTTTCTTTGCTGCCTACTTCAAAAATCATGGTGACATGCAGCATTTTCTGTTTGCTGATAGTTGCATATTAAAAACAAAAATGTTCCTTGAAGCTGATCACTGTTTAGAATCAGTATCTTTAACCTCCCTGGCGGTATGATTATTTCAGAACTCACTTAAATCTGACCAAACAAGGGTCTAGTAGGCATCCCGGGTATGAATTTTTTTTTAAAACAAAATTATAAATTATAATATAATAAATAATTATAACAAATAATAATATAATTATAATAAAAATTATTCAATAATGTAATCAACTCAAAATCACTGAAATTTGCTCAGTTGCAGAATTGTCGCTGTCATTACTTTTATTTTTTTATGACGAATTTCCCCACAAATCGCTATCGCACAATTCTGCAAGTGATTATAATTTATTATCGCTGTTTTCTAGCTGCTCTAAAACCATTTTTGACATAAAGGGACACTTTTGGTTGCTATGGACAATCTACAGTTTGCAGGCAGAAAGAACAGTTTTTATTATATGAAACTACCTGTAGGGCACTGGGCAGACCACTAGGGACAAGGAGGGTGTGTATTTTTTACATACAGTACTGTAATCTATAAGATTACAGTATACTGTATGTATTGTGTTTGTTTACCTTTTTGAATTTGGCGCCGTTCTCCGCTCCCGTGCGTAGTAACATCGCAGAGAACGGAGATCGGCGGCACACAGAGGCACTGTGTGAATCGAGCGAGGTCCTGCTCACTCACACAGCGCGGTGGCATCGC